>NC_133801.1:19930785-20556202 GCF_043250625.1 Sebastes fasciatus
GAAGCGGAGCTGGAAGCACTCTCGGGCCCCGTGTGGCAGCCGGCCTCGGCCCTCAGGTGCGGCCTGATCCCCAGCCGCTCGGCCATCTCGACGTGGTCCGCCGGGTGGATGTAGTCAAACACGCTGCTGCCGGTCAGCTCCACCTGAAGAGAAAAAACACACACATGCTGATCAAAAACTTGAAGCTTAGAGCACAAATGCCTGCACATGAGCGCCCACACACATACAGGAAAAATCAATATACGTTATGACAGGAAAATGAAAGCACTGCTCTGGGTTACAACTCAACAAGGAGTGTAGCGGTTGTAAGACATTCCCACACACACACACACACACACACACATTTAAGTCCAGTCTCAGAGGAGCAAGTGACTACAGTATTACACAAATAAAACCAGGGGAGATAAAAATCAATTGTATTTGCTGATTAAAAACAGGTGAACTCCAAGTATCTCCAAAGGTCACATTACTATTCTTCTTATTCCCCGTGTCCCTCCCTGCTCCTTCATTCAGTTACAGTCTATCCCGGCAGGCATAAAGAGCGACGCCACAGCTCATACAGCTCTATATGATCCTATCATCATAATGCATCATGGTCGCATCTCTAATCATTTAAAGGTAATAATGGCGCTGCTCTTGCATGGCATCCATAAAAGCAGCACAATCGGAGCAGGTGTGATTCCATCTGAAACCGTATAAATGAGCGTATGTGTGTGTGTGTGAGACTATGCATGCCTACACACATGCGTGCAGCGTCTATTACATCTGTGAATGTGTGTGCGTGTCTGTGCATGTGTGTGTGTGTGTGTGTGTGTGTGTGCCAATACCATTCCATCTGATAAAGCCGTGGCTGCAGCAGCCTCACACCCTTGTCTGTAGGACACAGCCATTTATTACCGGATTAGAGCCATTTACTGCAGGCTTTATGGGAGCTTCAGCAGGCCCTCAAGGACATCACAGCCGGGGGAAGAGGAAGGAGCGGGAACGGGGAAGGTGGGAGCGGAGGAATGAGGTGGGCGAGGAGCGAATGGAGAGGGGTGTAAAGATGGAGGAAACCCCGCCGAGAGAGGGAGGATAAGTGCAGGGATATAGAGGTTCTTAGCCCCAGACATGCAGGGCTTAATCTCTTGAGGGATGTTCTGTTTTTTTGGAAAATTGCCACCAAACATATAATTAAATGCTGGATTTGATGGGCACCATATGGAGTAATTTCCCTACATACTGATAAAAATACCAGACTTTCAGCATATATGAAAACAGCTTCCTACTGACATTTGAATTTATTTTGATATCTGTTTATGCCAAAATATAAATAAGATTATTTCTTCAGGGAAAGAGACGTGTACAACATGAAAAGAAAGGTTTTAAAAGGTGTAATGTATGCATCTTAACCACGGGATGCCTTGGTATACAAGTTTACAAGCCTAATCAATTCAAATACTGAACTCAGAGGAAATACTGTATGTCTTTATATCAGTTTAAAGACGCAGTGAAGTTCTAATCCTATCTCCCTGTGTTCATTGTTCAGCTATCTCTTGTTATATGCTAAATCTGAAATATTATCTTAGTCTTTTTATATCAAAATCTCTCTTTTCCCTTCCTGTAAAACTTAAAAAATATTTTTGATGATCTATTTTGAACCCCAGGGCGTCACAGAAATTGATCAAGTCAAGTGTGATTTGGAGTGACTGAAGCTGACCCCATCATATAAAACCTGTTAGCTGGTAGGCAGTAGGCTAGTAGCCACGATGACAAAGAGAAACTCTAGGAGCAGTTGGAAAAAAACGTTGCTAACTTTTGAGCGATCCGATGACTTCGGAAAGATTTGATTTAACTTCCTTTTGTAACTACACCATGCCCATATTCAGTCTTACTTGTTATATTACAAAAAACTTTAAACCTGCCATAAGAGATTTGTTTTTTTTATTTATTATTTTTTTATTTTAACCTTTGTTTAATCAGATAAGTCAATTGAGAACCAATTCTCATTTACAATGCGGGAAGCGGAAACAAGTTATGAACACAACATAGACATCACCTGTCAAGTTTTAACTCAGCAAACAGTTGCTGTAGTTTTGGAGCAACATTATCATTCATTTGGAGTTGTGGTTTTGGCCAACAGGTGAATCTTAGTCCAATATTTACTCTCTTTTTGCTCTGTTTTTGGTCTCTACCAACTCCTGAGGGAAATATCTGACTCTTTAGCTGCTAAATGCTCCACTATGTTCACCAGCTAGATGCTCACTGTGTCTATATGCTGTTTGGTGCTGAGCAGGTATTGTACAGAGGGTTTTTGGAGCTTTGTCATTGAAAACAGCCGCCTGCTGCGGCCGAAAACAACGCTATGAGAACGGTGAGAGTGAACCAAAACAGTAAAGTTGAAGTCGGACAGCTAAACAATGAGCTGAAACTCTATAACGCTACGTAAAGCTGAGAGGAGCAGATTCAAGTGATAATTCATTATAGGTTTGTCCCCTTTCACATTGTCATTTGATAAATTGTTATTATTATATGATTATCATAATATTGATTATAGCAGCTTTAAGTTGTATTAAGTTGCTTTGGCAGTTATTACAGTGATTAATCATAGATAGCATTATCAATCCAAGGTAATGGTTGTAAGAAAAAGAACAAAATCAGAGCAGTAACTGTAAAAAGTAAATATATGCAAATTATTTTTCATTTTATAAAACATAATTTAATTGTAATGGCCCATAATGTTTAAGGTGGCGATCACAGTACCCCAGAAAATAGAAACAACAGGAAATCCAGAAAAAAAAGATATAAAATGATAAGAATTGGTAAGAAGGTAGTGTCTTACAACGCTTAGGATGGGTTAAATGCAGGTTAAATTTCATGTATGTGCCTGTATGTATATGATGATTCTAAAATAACGTTTTTAGCCTACAGTGATCGCCATGTTGTGATGCTTTATTTGTGTTATTTTCTTGTTCTCTGTGTTTTTTTCTTGCTGTTTGTTGACCAGCAGGTGATAGCGATTTGAGTTGATTACTGCCTTTACAAGAAATGCCTGTTTTTCTCTTTCACACTTGCCCGAGGAAGATCTTCTAGATTGAAACGTTGCCTTGAAAAGAGAAAAAGAGAAATAAACTATTTATTTGGAGCCTAACAGTCTGCAGACCTCCTTTGTGCCCTGCAGTTTAGTATTATTTTGTGTTGTATCTTTGCCAGGATGTGCGCACACTTGGTCCCTCTTCCATAATGTTTAAGGCCCTAAAAGTAAATATCCTGTGTATTAAAGGGGTTACAAGTAAAGCTAAATCTTTTTTTCTTTCTGATCCCTCTTCTCTTCATTATAACGTCAGCAGTGTAATTACTAGGTGCTGGAGCCGCTTCCCTTTTGATTCTGACATCAAAACTCACTCGTTCATTAATGTTTAAAAATGACATTTGCATCTAGAGGGGTTTGGTTTGTTAACCTCTGGATGAACCTTTCTTTGGGTGTCTTTTATTACTGATTATATTGAGATACGTCTGTCTGTCTACCTGTGGTCAGGTGTGTGTGTTTTATGAATAGCGATCCCTCTGCTAAAAAGAAATCCTGTCGTTTTTTATAAACAGAATAACTGCTCACAACAACTGGACCAGCCTTCTGAAAGAAACACAATCCCCCGGCCCTGTGGTATTGGAAAACAAGGTAGAGAGACAAACAGGTCCTTACGGGCTTTACCGGGGCTTAAGACCTATCCGAATAATATCACTCCATCACGGGCAGGAGGGAGGGATTGAAAAAAAAAAAAAAAAAGATCAGACAGAAACTGAGAAGATGAGAAAGAGACGGAGCGATTGAGAGGATGAGTCAGGCTCAGACATTAAAACAGGTATAGGATGTGGCGCGAAGGGAAGACGTGAGGAGACACCGAGATCATTCAAATCGGTGTGTGTGTGTGTGTTTGTGCGTATGCAAGCACACGGCGCGCCTCTGTTGCTTCGCGTATGTGACCAGACTGTCTGTTTTTGTGTCTCCGCGCGTCATTGTGTGTCATTGTTTGTGTGAGTGGTTGTCTGTCAGCCAGCGCACCTGCGTGTGTGTGTGTGTGTGTGTGTTGCACGTGCATGTATGTATGGCAGTGTGGTGGGGATGAAGGGGGGAGGAGGAGGGCAGCGAGCAGGGGGAAGGAGAGACATGATATAAATAATAGCAGGGGGCTTTAATATGTATGAGGCATCCGGGCAGTGGTCCACAACACACTCTCAGCCCTCAGCCCTCACTGACTGATGGGAGAGGAGAGAGGGAGGGAGGAAAGGGGGGAGGAGGGGGAGCGGGGGCTGCATACTAACCATTCCCAGATCAATTCTCCCCTCCCTTAATCCACCATCCTTCCTCCCTTCTCTTTACCCCATTTATCCCTTTTTCTTTCTCCTCCCAGCCCCTTCTCTTACTTCTCCCTCCAATTCTTCATCTCCTCCAGCCTTTTGTCTCCTCTTCTTCAACTTCATCTATCCATCTCTTTCCTCCTCTACTTCCTCCCCCCTCCTTCCTCATCTGCTTTGTGGCATTCCCAGGTTTTTATCCCCGTGTGCTTCCGGCTCGGAGACCCGGTGAGAAGAAAAATGATACCTGCAGGCACCAGGGGAGTGGGCGGCGGGCTCTGCCCTTGGTCAAGGTGCTTGACCTGGGCTAAGCCGGCTAAGCAACCCCCCCTGTCAGGGGAGATGCCCATGGGTGTAAGCCAGGGCAGAGGGGTCAGACAGGGGGGGGACAGGAGACGGCAGGGCAGGGGCGGTCCACAGGGGCGACATGCCCTCTAAAACAAACCACCAGTTACACTTTTTCACTCAGAACATCGTTTGTTTGTCTGTCCTTCCTCTCTCCCCTGTGTCTCGCCTCCACTTGTGTTTCTGTCCTCTCCCTCCCACCTCTCCTTTCTCTCTTTTTGTATCGTTCTGTGTCCATAAACACCTCTCATGTATCCCCTCCCCCTAACTCATCTCCTCAACTCTTACCTGCCCTTTCTGGCTGTCTCTCTTTCTCATCATAAACCCCCTCCAATCCCCGCCCGCTCTCATCTACTCAGGAAGGTAAACGCGGCTTGTATGTTCAAGGTTTTGAACGTAATCTTCGATCATAAATAATTTCATTAGAATGCTGATGGCTCGGGCCCTGTTTGAGTAGATGTGATGGGTTAGGCCATCTGCTCAGCTGATAAGAACAGCTCTGTTTTATTAGCATCTCCACCAAAGCCTCGGCTGTCTTGTTTACCTAGGCAATCCCAAGGCGAATTTCATTCCTTCTGCACATTTAAACTCTATTTACACACTCAGGCTCTCTCTCTCCTCTTTACCACTGTCTCTCATTCTCACCCCTATTCCACTCCTTTGTTTTCTTTCTCTCTCGTAATTGTCTGTCTGGTTCTCTCCGTCTCTCTGTATCTCCCTTTTTGTTCGGTCTTCAGGCTTCCTCCACTCTGTCTTCCTTATGGATTCCGTCTTCGCAAAGTGAAGACCCAAGAAACCCCATGGCAGGTGCCAACGAACTACTCATGTCCTGGTCTCTCTATTTCTTCAAGCCTGTCTGTACGTACAATACTCATATGCCTATATATTTATTTATCATCCTCTTCATATACTGGCTGTGAGGACATCTCTTCGTAATGTGACTCATAATAAAAACTCTACTCAGCAGGCTACCTCCGGGTCTGAGAAATGAAGCCAATGCGGAAGTGCCTTAAACTTGCGTTCTTTCTAATAGCCAGCAGGGGGCGACTCCTCTGGTTGCAAAAATAAGTCTGATTGTATAGAAGTCTATGAGAAAATGAGCCTACTTCTCGCTTGATTTATTCCCTCAGTAAACATTGTAAACATGAGTTTATGGTCTCAATCGCTAGTTTCAAGTCTTCTTCAATACAGCATGATGTTCATTTAGTAAATTATGGTCCCATTTAGAGTCAAATAGACCATAAAGCAGGGTATGCTTTAGGGCGCGGCTACCTTGTGATTGACAGGTCGCTACCACGCCGTTGTCCGGTCTGGGAGTTGTCCGTGTTTTCGTCTTACAACTTTAACCCTTTCACAGTCTGTTTTCAATTTGTGAAAATTAATTGTGACACTGTGGTCGCCTAAAAATGTCTTGTGCAACGTTCGGTTGTGCTTAGCTCCACCCTCTTGTGTCACTTCTGGTTGCAAAAAACCAAGATGACGACGGCCAAAAACCAAGATGGCAATGAGGCTTCAAAACGGCAGTCCACGAACCAATGAGTGACGTCAAGGTGACTGCGTCCACTTCTTATATACAGTCTACGATTCAATAATCAGCCTTTGCACGTTGCCGCCGAAGCTGACGTGCCGCTCCTCAAAAATGTAAGGGAAAGTCAGAGCTATGGCGGCTACAAAGATACCCAACGGAGATTAAAAAAAACGGTGATTAGTCAACTTGTGTTTTTTTCCTACAAGTTTCTTATACTGGTGGAGATTGTTGATGCAAGATTAAAAATAACATCTTAAACACTTCAATGGTCATTCTTGTGAAGATTTGGACTTACAGCTGCAGTCTGTAACTTTGAGCAAATATGATAAAAAAGTTTTATAAAATGGTCTCTATATCATGACAGTAGTGCATGAGACAGGTAATCTGTGAAAAAAATCATGTTCCTCTGTGTCCTCCTAGTGCTCCTAGTGGCATCGGCAAGATTTCAACATACCCGAAGGAAAACAACCAATCAGAGCCGAGGAGTCTCTAAAGCAGCTGTCAATCCACTTGTGAACTCTGATCGAACTGTCAAACTAGGCAGCGCTGATCAAATATGAATCAATATTCTGTTACTGTAATGCCTATTTCTCACCTCAAATGTTTTCAGAAACATCTTGTAGTGTACTGTTTAGCTGTAAAATGAGAAAGTTTGTGACCTGGCCACCATGTTGAAAACAGTCGAGCCAAAACCAAGCACCGCCCACCGGCCGGAGCAAACCTTCTCGTTTTACAGCTAAACAGTACATTTAAATATGTTAATGAAAACATTGGAGGCGAAAAATAGGCCAATATATGCTGCAAACAAATAAATGGTGGGTTTAATGGAAATCCAATACAAATTGCTAAACAAAAAAAAAAGTTAAATCTTGTTTTTGCCGACCTCTTGAAGTTTAATTTCTCACCTTCCTGTAGTGATGTCACGGTGTACTCCAGGGTGTGTCGGTACACCATGACATCACTGTTGGGTGTGTTTACAGGTGCAACAGAACACATCTCTGACCACAGCCAACCAGACTATAAGTTACTCTTTGAACAAACCCCCAACTTATTTGAAAAAAGGAGATGAAGGTAAATAGTAAAAGTATTATCAGTGATAACAAAGCAAAACATTCCTTTTCAGCCTGGTGTTACGTTACTCTTTAAAGAAGTTGAACAAAGACATCTCCGAGGTGCACTTTCTCGCAGTGATTTCTGCTCTGTATCATCGTGAATGAAAGAATGATGTGATTGCGCGTACTTTCAGTAGTCTCCTATTCAGTTATGAGACAATGTGAACCTTCACATCGCTGCTCTATATCATAGCAGACAGTGGGGAATATAATTAAAAAACAATATGGCCCGTACAAAACATCCATGCGGAGCTGCAAGGGTGCTATCAATGGGTGAAATTCAACGCTGACCTACTAATCAAAACCTAAAAAGGCATCAATGGCGGTTAACTCCAGTTAATGCCTTTTGTGAAATATGAGATCTGCAGTCTTTATTCTGTCCACATTGTAAAGTTCAGCCGACAATAACATAAGGCTTCAGCAGTCCGAGATGGACAAATCAAGTGGGTATTCACTTGTTGTCACATAATGTCTGTGTGGCGTCCTGGAAATAAAACTACAAGCAGCCGGCAGGAAGTATCCCTCTGCCAGAGCTCAGCAAGGACGCACTGCCCATATTATATTCATACATTACAGTCATTTCAGACTAAAATGACTGCAACTTTATCAGATACCCACTGTCTTGACTTTACAATGCATTTCTACACAGAGCGAGGACTGTGGGAAATGATAACAGCGGCCCAATGACTCTCTCAGTGTACATATAGCATGTGAGTATTGTACTTAGAGTAGAAAAAATCCAAACTTATCCTTTAATGTCGCCAAGGGCAGACCCTCAATCATTTAAAAAAACACTCAGTTACTTCTGTTGTTGTTACACTAACTTCCCTCTCTCTCTCTCATGCTGTACCGATTCTTCTTACTTCCAAACATCTCTCTCTTATCACACCTCTCCTCCTTTTCCTCCCCCTCTCTCCCTCTTTCTCTCTCCGGCTGTCTCTATCTATCTTCCCATCCCCCTTGGTGTTTTTCCCCCTCCCTACAATCAATGTGGCTTTTAAGATGCCTATCGATTTGTTCCCCTAGACAGGCCCAGCGCGCTGGGGCGACACTTTGATTGCTGGGCCAGTAATTACTGTTATTATTTATGCATCTGGGCAAAATGGCAGGACTTAACATTCACAGTACAAGAGGCCACAGGCAATCAACAGAGGTGAGCACCTGGAGAGGGAGACGGGGCGGTAGAGAGAGGTAGAGAGAGAGAGAGCAGCATCGCCCCCCTGAGAGTTGCACTACAGAGATGAGCGCAGTCAAAGATATTCACACTCACACACACGCACACGCACACACACACACTCCTGGGATGGGATATGAAAGCGTAAGCAGAAGATAGGCACATGTGTGCAAATGTGCTTGTATACAAAGGATTATTCTAGTGTGTGTATGTGTGTGTGTATGTGTGTGTGTGCAATGAGGTCGTCTTACCTGTGAGAGTCCCAGGTAGATAGAAACTGTCTCTGAGATGTAGAGGAAACGTCCCTCATGACTGACCACGAACACAAAGCCATCCAGAGACTGTGCACATAAAAAAAACACACATTACACACACACACACACACACACCGAAACACACACACATAAAGGCAAACAGAAACAAGACAGACAAATTAGAGCAATTAGTGTGTATCGAACAAATTACAATGAGCTAGAGAACAAACAACCCGTCACCCCTCGGCCTCTTCTCTCAATTCACAAGCACATACACACACACACGCACACACACACACACAAACAAACACAAGAGCACACACACACACACACACACGCATGAATGTGAACAGACATGAAACAACTCCCATAGATGCAAACTGCAGCTACACACAACAGCTGTCAACAAGGCCTGCATAACTAAACACACAGAGAGCAGCACGGACACAAAAAATGCCACATGTGTGCGCACACACACACACACACACACACACACACACACACACACACACACACACACACACACACAACACACAGACAGACAGACATTTAGACAAGCACACACACACACACACGCATACATGAACAAATAGAGCACATGAGAAACTGAGCTTATAGGCCAGAGCTGTTTCAATCAACTGTAATAAACTCAGAACCAGAGCATCATCCTGGGTCTCCGGCCACACACACACACACACGTAAACACACGGCCAGACGCCGGTGCGGACACAGACACAGATAGAAGCAAAGTCATTATAGCCTGCAGTGATTCTAATGAGAAGTGAAAGGTATACAGCCAGACCATTAGAGAGGACTGCTTCAGAGAATAATATTAATCGTCATAACAAGCATCCAGGAGTGAGCCTCACTCACACACACACACACACACACACACACGGACCGGGGCCACTTTGCTCTAGAAGAATGATTGCTATTTTGGCGGCCCAGTGCTTAAAGTGGCAGTGGTAATTTATGCAACTGACACATCCAGTATGCAAATGTGCGGCCGGGGTGTGGGGCGTCGTGTGTCGCGGCGAGGAGAAACCAGCCGCCTGAATGTCGGAGAACTAAAGTGCAATTATCAGGCTATTACGGCGGGAGGACGGCTGGGAGGAAAGAATCATACAGTTTTTCTGGAGCGTTAATTTGATTTCTATCAGCGCCGTTCCCTAAGCCTCCCCTTCCTCTTTAAAATGCCAGAGGAGAGCAGACATATGTAATGTTTCTTTGTTTTACCACAACCTCTTTTTGTCTCTCTCTACCTGTTTCCTGCTTGGCAAATGTGTTTGCAAAGCACCTCTCAACAACAAGGCCATTCAAAGTGCTTTACATAAGACATAAAGCATTAAGATCCTTCAAGTTTTCCTTTAGTTGCTCTCCCAACCATCTTCTCCTCCCTCAACCTGCAGTGTTATACCTTCTTCACACTTCCTCTGAGTCTTTGTCTCTACATCCTGTGTTTCGTCATCCCTGCAGCCCTCCTGCCCCAGAATCCCCCTCAGGCTCCATTCATCTGTCAGTGCAAAGGAGAGGCACTCTTTGGCAGCCAACAATATCGTCCGAGCATCTGAGGTTCATGCGGATGTGAGAGCATGCGATAGGAGTTTGCTGGGAAATTTATGTCTGAGAGAGACTGAGGTAGAGGAAGACTTGAGCTGGTACAAACTGTGATCGCACACAGCACCGGCACGCTGTAGTGTAGCACAATGCAGTCACTTATGAGACAAAATGTGCTTGTCTGTCAAGGAAAATACGTGATTCTGGATGGTCTCATACGCCGTTTGTTGTTATACCTACCAAAAGTAACGCACTGTAATTCATGTTTATCCCACAAAATCAATTTATATGTAATCCATGTAATTGTGAACAGGGAAGTAAAGAGCGGTGAACGCCATGAAGGGAGGAGATTGGGGTGGATGGACGGGTTTAAAAATACTGGACCAGCGTTCATGTCCGTGTGAAACCAGAAGTCAGCGTTGATTCATTTGTCATGTAACGTCCGTACTTGTGCAACACCTTTCCGGTGTTATTTTAAGCCAAACCACAATCTTTTCCTAAACCTAACTAAGTAGTTTTGTATCAACAAGAAGTCCCTAGACAGCTAAAACACTGCTAAACCACTATACTGTAAGTAAATGTAACAGTCTAATAACACGTCATATGAAATATTAAATGGATCATGTTTTGTGAAGAGGTTTTAAGTTGTATACATGAAACTGTAATAGAAAGTCGTAGCAGCAGTAGAAATATCAAAGGAAACCTTTTTCTCTTTTTTTCCCTTCCTTCGTTTTGTTTGGTCTGTTTTCATTTTATTTAATTGCTTGATTTTTATTTTAATTACATTTTTTTGTTTTTTGTTGTTTGTTTATGTATTTGCTGTCTCGTCTGCTGGTGAAAGATAAAAAGAATTGGGTCAAGATGTCTAAATAACAAAGGAAAGGAAGTGTATCATCGTTATGTACTGACACAATAAAGTTTAAAAAAGTATTTTTATTGCCTAAACCTAAGGAAGTTGTTTCCTGTGAAGATGGAAGTTTATTTTGAAAAGACTGTGTGCATGTAACGAGTGGAAATTGACACGTGTTGCTGGACACTCGTAGTAAAACAAACGAAAAAGGAAGATAACTTTTTCGTAAGATATCATTCAAACCGTTGTATGAGAGTACGTTGTTTCCGGCCATATATAGATTTGAAACTTTTCAGATAAACAGAGGGATTACGTGTTGATTTATGCTTTAAGAACATTTAAATTCTCCTACTTCTCAAGATAAATAAACCATTTGAGAACCCACTGGACTATCACATTTTCGCAAAGCTGAAACCAGGGCAGTTTGAAATCTGGTTTTCACAGGATAGCGAAGACACAAACCCACTACAGTGAAAACATCTCAAATACTGTAAACACTTGGAGTTACATGATGTCATAATAAATCATTACAGAAGATGAAGGAGGGTGTGGGTGCTGTGGTTGTTACCTGCAGGAGGTGCGCCCCGAGGTGCAGCTCAAACATGTCCGTGGCCAGAGAACGAGATGATCGTCGTACTGCAGAGAGAAAGCAGACTAACACTCATCAGACACTGACTGACATTAACATGTACTGGATACTACATGTTGGTTGAAGGGCCTTTTCGCACAAAAAAAGGTGTATGAATGACATGATAATGCGCAAAGCATTTAGCGTGCAATAAGAACACCTTTCTTGCTCTTGTTTTAAGACCCCTGGTCGCTCTCATCACTCAGATACAAATTTTAGTTTCCCATGTTAAGTATAGATTTGAGACAGTATCCGTCAAACTACCACAAGCTGCACAGTAGAGACAAGACATTTGCAGTTAAATAAAAAATATCAAAATATATATATGATATAAACTTTGCTACACTGTAAAATAAAAATGTTTTAAAATAGTTTTTTTAGGGGTTTAAGGAGGGGATCAGGAAGGGGATATTAACAAACTGGGCAGTTACTCCACTTTCCGATTGGGTTAATAAAGATATTAGTAATTATACAAAATTATGTGTAAATATGACTCGTTCACCAGCGGGGGTTTGTAATGATGTTGCATCTCTGTGACGTCTTTAAATCTGCACTGAAATGAAAACAAAACTTGGAACAAATCACGTCTGATACACAGAAGAATCCACCGAAGCGGTTGCGTGTCTAAAATAACTGAGCATAAGGAGGGGGGGTGCTGTGTGACGCACACCACTCAATTGCCGCCAGACACGCAATGAAACACACACACACACACACATCCATGGTGTCTGCATCGCCACCCTTAATGCATCCCAAACACAAGCTATCAGAGCTGCTTCAGTGCCAAAGTGGTGCTGTTTACCAAGGCAATTACAATACAAATAGAGTTGGAGGTGGGTAGGTGGGGGAGAGGAGAGGGAAGGGGGGGGTGAAGATAGGTACGGGAGGAGCAGAGAGGGTACGGCGGGGAAAATGAGAAAACACTAAGGAAGGCGAGAGTGATCACTTTCTCCCGAGCAAACCCCGGGCACGAGGGGCCGCGGTGACGTGGAAGATTAATTTAGCAATCAGCCGTATTTACTGTTTTATGTCAAAAAGAGTGTGTGACGGTGTGTGTGTGTGTGTGTGTGTGTGTGTGTATGTGCACCTGCGAGCGTGTGATTGCAAAAGTGAGAAGTAATCTCGCTCCCAACAGGGCTGCTTTTGGACACAATGTTCCTTATCCGGCAGAGACAAACTACATGTGTGTGTGTGTGTGTGTACGTTAAATGTCTGTGTGTACAAGAGCATATGAATGTGGGCATGTGTGTGCGCCACTTTAAGGATCATCGGATATCTGTGTGTGTGTGTGTGTGTGTGTGTGTGTGTGTGTGTGTGTGTGTGTGTGTGTCACTGCAAGGCTGAGGGAAATCAATACACGTTATGACAGGAAAATGAAAGCGCTGCTCTGGGTTACAACTGAACACAGAGGGAGGGTCGGAACACACACACACACACACGCACACACACACACACACATATATACAATCACAAACACACACACATATATATGGCCCAGCTGCCTGCTTGTGATGTGGGTTCAGTGAATAGAGGAGGGAGGCATTCCATTAGAGCTATAGACACACACACACACACACACACACACACACACACACACTTCAGGAATACACACAGCAATGAATTCTCATGCACAGACTACACAGCGGTAACATGCCCTCCGATTAAACAACACAAATACCCACGCACACACACAAACTCACGCACACACACATAAAGTTGCCGGACAAAGCCACAGTGGCATTGTGAGATTGGGGTCCCCCTGTGTGACAGAGTGTGAATATAAATAAGGCAAGTCCATTCAGGGCTATGAAAGGGGGTCTGGTGCTGGGACCCTTCAGCCCAGCCAGTCGCTGCCCAGAGGGGGGATGGGGAGCCCATCTCGCTCTCCGCCTGCCTGCCTGCCTATCGGGCTCCCTTGTGGGGCTGCGATGGAGCTGCAGTGCTGGGGAGTCTAAAAGGAAGCGACTCCCATCATGACCACATGAGAATGAATCAAAAACGACACACACACGGTATTGGTAGTTTGCCTCACAATTGAAATGAAATAGTGTGTGTCTTGAGTTTCGTGCCACGGATCCCGAGAGGAGCGAAGGTGATGGCGGTGCGATCAGTAGCGCTGAGTAGTGTCAGCGGGGCGAAGGAAACGCTGGATGTGACATGAGGCCAGCAGGGCTGACGGATGAGTCTACACACACTCACACACACACACACAAATACACAGAGGACCATTTATTAAAGACTACCAGGGTACAATAGGGCAGCCAGGAAACCAAAACACTGGACCTGGTGTGTGTGTGTGTATGTGTGTGGACGCATGCACAAACGTGTGCACATGTGAGGAGAGAGAGTCTCACAGCGGTGTTCGTATCTCACCCCGAGAACAAAGATCCTTCTGTAGTGGTGCTGTGAACCTCTACTTCTATATATATGTGTGTGTGTGATTGTGTGAGAGGGCCTTGCATGATTCTGTTTGTTCCTTAAATATTATCACTTCTATGATATCTTGTCTAATTATAAACTCATTTAGTTGGTGAAAATAAAGCATCCAATTTTACAACTTGGGTCTTATTTCCCTATCTGGAAAAATAACATTGTCCTCACCAAGTTAACTGCCGAGATCTGCGAATGCAGCAACGTCGATACAACGACGTCGGACGGGGCAAGCAGTCAGATGATCAGACAGGTGTTAAAAAAACTGACAGTGTGGCCAGATTATCTAAACGTCAACGTTTTTTGGAGTCAAAACTGCAAATGAGTGCACCCAAAATGTTGTTAATAATCCCTCATTTGACCAAAAAAAACTGTCATTGTTGTCACTGAATCATTGCTGAGATCTATGACTGCTGCATCACTAAAACTTAGTTAGATGGGGCAAGAAACACAAGCTTTTAGACAATCATACAGCTTCTAAACATAGACTGTATACAGTATAAGAAGTGGATGTCTTCACCGTGATGTCACCCATTGGTTCAGCATTTTGGACGTCACCATCTTGGTTTTTTGCAACCAGAAGTGACACGAGAGGGTGGAGCTAAGTACAACTGAACGCCGAATAAGAAATTTTTTAAGCGACTAAAATGTTACAATTAACTTTCCTGAACTGAATACACACTGTGAAAGGGTTAAAGTTGTAAGACGAAAAACATGGACAACTCCCAGACCGGACAACGCCGTGATAGCGACCTGTCAATCACAAGGTAGCCACGCCCTAAAGCATACTCTGCTTTATGGTCTATTTGACTCTAAATGGGACCATCATTTACTAAATGAACATCATGCTGTATTGAAGAAGACTTGAAACTAGCAACTGAGACCATAAACTCATGTTTACAATGTTAATGAGGTAATAAATCAAGTGAGAAGTAGGGTCATTTTCTCATAGACTTCTATACAATCAGACTTCTTTCTGCAACCAGAGGAGTCGCCCCCTGCTGGCTATTAGAAAGAATGCAAGTTTAAGGCACTTCTACATTGGCTTCACTTTTCAGACCCGGAAGAGGCCCACTGCTTCTAAACAAACACCCAAAGTAACTAATTTGGAAGAGAAAATTAAGACAATCGCCAAAATTGTTACCCAAATTGTCCCATCACACTTTACCTCCTGGTTCAAAATCTGACCTAGCGCACTTATAGTAGTTGTAAGTGCAAACAGTTTTCTTGTGCAACAAGCAGTGCATGCAATGGAATAAATAAAGGGGGCATGAATCTCATTGGGTGTATCTGTAAGTGTCCTTCCTCATAAAAATATGTGCAAAGAATAATGAATAAAGTCGTGCATTGTTTACATCCATGTTTGCTTGCTTGCGGTTTTCTTCTTTGCAGCTTTGTGGTCCTTTAATTTGAGGGTAAAAAAATTCGCTCCGTGACCACTTCATTACAGACTTTTGGAGGCACTAATGGAAATCTAAGCTTTTTTTCAGCGGCTGAACCAGATCACATGTTCTACCTCTCACAGTTGTATATTTTTCAGAAATCAGACTTATATTTTCCCCAAAACCTACATTAAATACACCACCAGTGCCCTACATCCAATAGAAAGTGGCAGTACTGAGAAGTAAATATGGAGTACTTAGTACCCGAGCATGTGAAATAAAGGATTATCACCAACCTCCCGAGCGCACTGACTTTGAGTTTAGTAATCAGGCTGATTGTCTGATGACTCATTACCTCCCCCGTCTGACTTTGTACTTGCATTGTCGCCGTGTTCCCAGATCTCAGTAATTACTTCGGTGACTACATTGTTATCATAAACTTAATGGACAAAAACACAAAAATAAGACTCAAGTTGTAATAAACTGGAGTTATCCTCTAAATACGAATAGACATTCATCTTTTCTACTCTTGCTTCTGCGTACATGTAACATGTGTACGGACCTGGATGCAGACCCGCGTGTGCACCTGAGGTCTGTGATCGCTCCTTCCTGTCACACTTCCATTTCATTAGCTTCCCCGGCCAGGACTCTGCTGCGAGGTTTAATTTCATTGTGGGAATAGGAGACAGAATGGGACGGGCCGCGATCGGACACGTTAATTATAGTCTGACTCGCAGGTCAATTCTCGGGGTCTCCCCAGCGCTCCTCGAGAAGAAAAGATAGAAATTTCATTTGAATGATTTTCATTATACCACTGTCTAATACATAATTTAGTCCCAGTTAAGTCCATGAGTAATGGCCGCACACACACTCCTAAACATCCCCCTATGCACATATACACGCACATCGTCTCCCTTTCCACCCCCACAGTGTCAACCTTTTAAACCAGGTTAGAGTGTTACCATGGGAACCAAACAGATAACAGACGCAGTGAGCCCCTCTTTCTTTCCGTGTAGCTCCCTCTCTCTGTCTTCTTATCCGTCTTTGTCTCTCAAGTTTGGCTCCGCTGCCGTACTTTCACCCTTTCAAAACAAGAGCCTGATCACCTGCCAAGTTGTTTACTACCATCCAAATGTGACGTTTCGGCTGTTCGACAGACAGAGAGAGAGAAAGAGTGACCCTAATCGCAGCGTCCCCTCTCCGGCGCAATTATCTTCTCACTCTGACATCCATCCCTCCCTCCCTCCTTCCCTCTATCTCTCCTCTATCTCTCCGTCTCTCCTCCCGTCGCTCCCTCACTCCTTTTGCGGTCGAACATAATTTGAGTGCAATTAACTTCCCTTAAAAGCCCCGGCTGCTTTAAACGCCGTGAATTAGAGGGGAGGCAGATGCGAGGGAGAACGCGGAGAGGTGGGGGAGACAGGAGGGGAGGCGAGGGAGACAAGAGGCAATGAAAGAAAGGAGACGACGAGGGAGAGAGTGGAGGCGGAATGAAAGTCAATGTCACCAACGCCGGGGAGGAGAGAGGTGTGTTTGACCTCACTAACAGAGACAGTAAAACACTTGAGCTGGCCCTGTTGCTGGCAGTGAGTTGTCATTGTACTGTACCTTGTAAAAGACTGAGGGGTTCTCCAGCTGCCGTATTGCACCTGTTAAAAGGTTGAGTTGCTACAGGTTTGTGGAGTGAAGTGATGTGGAAGCATAATGCATTGTGTGTCTGTACACAGTGACATCACTGTTGGGCGCGGTCACAGGTGCAATAGAGCGCACTTGTGACCACGCCCTACAGTGACCCAGGGTGTGGTCAGAGGTAAAAACACGCTTCTTACTTCAAAACAAACCTCTAACTAATTTGGAAAAGAAAACAAAGGCGAACAATGTTATTACCAGAACTTACAATATTAACATCGATCACACTTTGGCTGTGTGTACACTGTGTTCCTGTCCAATGAGGGGTTATTATGAGGGCTGGGACGATACACCCATCTCCTGATTCGATACTATCACGATACCCGGGTGCTGATTCAATATGTATTGCAATTCGATATTACGATTTACTGTGATTTTTGTTAACTTTTTTAACACTAGACCATGGGACAAAGTTGAATCATACACTTCTAGGGACTTTTACTATGCAAAATATCTAAATTAATACAGTAAAAAGAGGTCAGAGGTGTCCTGAAGTCAAATATATCAGTCATTGTCAGGAATTATTTATTACATTACTTTCCAGCAACCCAAAAATCAAAGATTAACGACATTTCCCTCACAAATTAGTGTTTTTTTCTTTTTAATTTATAAGGGATATGTAAGGTTTTATACTTCTAGGGAATATAATCCAATCAATATTATTTCCATATATGTATTTAGTATATACAGTTACCTTTTTAACACCTTATTTTGAAAACCAAACGTAGTTCCACGTGTATCCGTTCTCTTTAAACATCCATGATCAGCTCCATCCGTTTGAATGCATTTGACATAAATGTCAGTATATGGGTGCGCTATAGTTGTAGCGTCGGCTAATTTGACCACAGAGAAGCGAGTGACAGCTGGCTTCACCACACGTTACCTCAATACGATAACGCTACCTGTCCATGACAGGGTTAGCATGCAGCTTTAGCTGTGATGTCTAGCTCTGATTTTCCTGCAATGTGTGAAACCCAAAGTGTTTCCATACTTTACTGTATGTGTAGTGTTTACCACTTTATTTAAAATGTGAGGGTGCAGGTGGTATCCATGCGGACCCTCTGCTGTTTTCCACTTTGTCGTTTCGGCTGGCTGTGGTTTGTTTTGGTTGACGGATACGGAACGGATATAACGTCATGTTACTCAGACTACAACAATAAAAGCAACTTCCTTCTACCTCCGACTCAAATGAAGCAAATATATCGATTCTGGCATTAAAAGATAGATATCAAAATCGCAATCGCAATACAAATGTGAATTGCTTTTTTCCCCACCACTAGTTATTACTGCTTAATTTTGTTTTTACCACCAAATAATGAGGTTATGCTGATCTGGCTCGTGTTTCCTGCCCCGTCAGACTGCTTTTTAGCAATGTTGCTGCGGTAGCCAGATCTCAGCAATTAGTGTAATGAGTACAATCTTATCATAACCAATAGAAGATAAAGCTCTGGTTGAAATAAACTGGAATAATCCTTTAACGGGACATTTAAAAAGGCAGGGAAATAGAAAAAGAAACTGCCCCCCAAAGCAAAATTTACTCAATATAGAGAGGTTTTGAAATATAAATGATTTCAAATAAAAGGGTTTAGTCCTTCACTGCACTGTGCAAATAGGTACAAACACACACACACACACACACACACACACACACACAGAAACACACACACACTGAATGGGAATGAATATCATGGGTCATTTTACTTTTCCTCCCTTCAGCCTTTCCTTTTCGTTTGCTCCCTCCTTCCATAATCTGTCTCTCTCCTCCTTCTTTCCCCCCTCTCCTGCTCTCTCAATCTCTCTCTCTTTCTCTCTGTGAAGGTCATGCAATTGATTTTCCTCTGTCTATTCATTTTTCAAGACTGGCTTTGAAACGTGGGAAGCAGACAAAAGCCACACCGGCCCCTCCCCTTCCCCTCCATCCCTCTCCTCTCTCCTCCACCCTCCACCTTCCATCCCTCTCCGCCGGCCCACGCCCTGTCCAAAAACCCTCGGACAAGAGGGAGAGTGGAGGAATGCAACCCACCCCTCGCCCCCTCTCTCCTCTCCTTCCTCTCCTCTTTCTCTCTTTATTCCTTCTACATTTGTCCCTTCCCCTCCTCGCCGTCCTCCTCTGCCTTTCAGCTGGATCTCTGACCACATTCCACTAACGGAATTAAAGTCATGCATCACACTTAAAACCCTGCCAATGCATTGTGGGTAGACTTGTTCAAACTGATGTCCAAATTAGCATTGCATTTTCAGCCTCGGCCCCGCTGAGACGGTGTGACCCGCTTGTAAAAATCTCCAAACATTTAATAAAATACTCAAGACATCAGATCCCATGTTCAAGATAATTCAGAGTGTAATAGCGTTCGTAGCTGACGTGCGATTCATTGTGTTTTTCAAGTGCCTCACAATTTCCTATGACCTTCGCGTAGCTGCTGCTGGATTCTATATATTTACAGTTATGGTCCACATAGAAGAAGTGCTTCTCATTGTAGTGTAAACAGCGTTCCTCGCATTTGTCTTTCTACCGCACTTCCAGTTCACGCACAGGACAGCGCGGCTACCTGCACACCTACTTCTCAAAACAGGTATTTTCCATCAAGGCCAAACAAACGCCTGGAACACTGAGGCAAAACAATTCGCTACTTGCAGAGCTCAGTCAAGGCCACGGCGGTGCGTAAGCGTGATAGTGCACGGATATCACTCAGACATTCAGATTGTGCAGCGCTGCATGGCTGATTAGATATCGATGGATCCCCATGGATTTACCCATAATAATGTATATTTTCTGTGGCTACAGATTAGGGCTCACCATGTATGTGTTATACAATAGGAGTTCTCTGAGTGGGATGCTTTTGGTTTACAGCGAGGTATTGCTATCAAAAAACTGTCAAATATAAAAAATTGGTACCAGAAGCTTAATGCGATTCTTATGCTGTGTCTCAGGTCTATAGGGCTGCCATCTCTCAGTCGATTAGCCGACTAAATGGTCGTTTTGGTCTAGTCGACTAAGATTTCTTTAGTCAATTAGTCCTTTTTTATGCTTTTCCATGCTGAATGACTTATTTTCAAAAAACTTATAAGCACATCTCTGTTAAACACAAAAGATGTAAAGTGGTGCTTTTGTGTGATTCTTTGTGGAGAAACTCAACTAATCGATAAGTCGACAAAATGGTTTGAGTGTTAGTCGACTAAGAAGTTCTGTGGTTGAGGACGGCCCTACGCAGGTCCATGCTACCAACTAATTGAGTACAGTATGTACTTATACTAATTGTCATAGTGTCCTGTAATGTTTTTGCAATTACTATACCAAAAAAATCTTTGTACCTCACTTAATCAATCTACACAAAATTATGCCAATACATCTTTTTCATGTTAGACATTTTCACCTGTTATGTCAGTAGGAAAAGCACAGGTGTAAACAATAAAAATTAAGGTTGGCTGAATTCCATTTAGCTGCTTCAGTTTCAGGGTCCTGGCATCATGCATGCTGGCTCACTGTCACACCGCAACATATCGACATACAACGGTTCGTATGATTTCTTACGAAACGTTATTCCTCATTTTTCGTGCATTTTCCTACGAATGTCCAGCAACCCGTGTCAATATCCGCTCGTTACATGCATATAGTCTTTTAAAAATAAACTTCCTAAATCTTCACGGGAAATAACTTGGTTATGGTTTAGGAACAAAAATGTGGTTTACGTTGAAATAACTCCGGAAGTGGTGTAACTTAATTATGTAAGTTACGAGATAAATAAATCAACGTTGACTTCTGGTTTCACACGGGGTACGAACACCGGTCTCCATCCACCCCGACCTCCTCCCTATGTGTCGTCTGTCTCTCTTTATACTTCCTGTTCCACAATTACGTGGATTACATGCGATTTGAGTTTGTGGGATATATATACAAATTACAGTGCATTACTTTTCGTAGGTATAGCTACGAACGGTGTATGAGAACAGACTGCACACTGTCGTGGCTTACCTAAAAAAGGTTGGTCAAAATCAAAGAAGCAGAGGCCGAGATATTCAGACTTTTAGTCACTAGTGTACTCCAAGCTCCAAAAAACACTGGATCCTACATTTCCCATAATGCAGCCAATAGTGTCTTTCCATTAGACAATCACTGTCTGGTAAATACCATGTCTTTCAAACTCTACACCTCCATTTTCCAATTATTAAAAAAAAGGATTTTGAGGTAAGTATTGTTTTAGTATGGGTACCTAAACTCAGGTACTGCATTATTGATATTCAGCCCAACTTATACCATTAAAACCATTATATCTTATCAGAAATGTGTTTGTGGTAAAGCCCCATGCAGTCCCACACAAACATGCTATTAACATGACTGTTTTGTTGCTCACATTTCCTCAAATTAGACAAGAACAGGCATGAACACACACAAACACAGACTCACACACAGACTCACACACTCTAATTGTACTGTAGCTGCATCGTTTCCCCCCAGTAATAGTAGCAATTAGACAGGCAGTATAATTACACTGTCCTCGTTATGTAGTTAATTTCTGTAATTACAAATCGCACCCATAGTTTCCTCCCTCTTTGTGTATCATCTATCTCACATACACAACACATATATTCAAACTCACACTGGAGAGTCTTTGTATGATTACATGCACATGTATGTTTACAGGCTTGTGAATGAACACGTGTTTGTGTCACACACACACACACACACACACACACAGCACAAGTAATTATGGTCGACAATAGATTTTTGTGGCGTGGGGTGTCTCTGTGGGAGGGAGTAAGTTGGCAGATCGGACTGCTTTTGATTGAAAGAGTGAGATGGCTGCATGGATTTCAGCGGTTTGTGTCCGTTGGCAACAAACAGCAGCATATTTATCTCTGCTGTGTAATTTTCTTATATGCTAAACTGCGTGATTCCCGAGTCGGGAAATGATCCGTCACAACCATGTTTCATTTACTTCTGCATTCTTACACGCTGCCATTGTCAAAGTCCATGAAAAGTTTAAATATTTAATAAATGATAAAAGTATTTCCAACCAGGGCTGTAGGCAGGATTTAAAAAAACACTGAGGTCATGAGTCAATGTCTCCCCCCCCACCCAAAGAAAAGTTTGACCAGACAATAAAAGGCCTTAATTATTTTTTATCATTCACTGAAATTTAATTACCCACATGAAGGCATAAGTGCTGTTTCCAGCCTTCTCCAGGCTGCCAGGAATGAAAATCTGGTCCGTAAATTACAGTATGAATCCTTAAAATTAATCAAATTTAAGTCTATTGAGTCTAAAATATACTGAAATCAGCCCATAAAATGCAGAATATTAATCTCAATAGTAGCAACGACCCGGTTTCCTACTAAATGGGTGTTCAGACAGAACACAAATCAAATTTTAGCGGCGGTCTGATTGACACAAATTCTCCAGTGGTGGCGTGGATGTCCGCACACTCGAGTGAAAACTTACTGCAGCTTTATGTATCTGCTTCATGAACGTACAGAGACAAAAAGGTGTTCTTGAACACACCTTTAAAATAGTTTTTGAATACGATGCATCCTGCCTTCGGCTCTAAAAAGGAAATTTTACAAATGCATTAGAGTAAATATGAATTTTTAAGGTATTTTCTATCTATTTTTATAAAACGATCACTATATCCTGACAGTAGTGCATGAGACAGGTAATCTGAAAAAATAATATCATGTGCCTCTGTGTCCTCTGGTGCTCCTAATGGCATCTGCAAGATTTCATCTCTGAGCAGCTGTCACTCACAAACTCCGATCAAACAGTCAAACTAGGCAGCGCTGATCAAATATGAATCAATATTATGTTACTGTAAAGCCTATTTCTCACCTCAAATGATTTCAGAAACATCTTGTAGTGTACTGTTTAGCTGTAAAATGAGAAAGTTTGTGACCCGGCAGCCACGTTGAGATCAGTTGAGGAAATACCAAACACCGCCCACCAGCCAGAGCACACTTTCTCATTTTACAGCTAAACAGTACATTCGCTGAATGAACAGCCAATAGGAATGCACTGTCTCTGAAATCACTTGGGATTGGCCAAAGTCTCCCGTCACGGGCTAGAGTTTTTAAACCCTGAAAACAGAGCCAAGAGGATGCAGAAGTCTAGTTATCTCTCATGCCAAATGCCAAAAATATTCTGCCGACTGCTACTTTAAGTGCATCAATGTAGTTTGCTTGGCAGTATGTCTTTACCGTAATCTTTCTTTTCGCTCTTTCTCACCTTTGCAGTTGCTGTCTCCCTCCATCAGAGGGAGCCAGGGCGGGTCTCCCTGGTTGGCGAAGGTGCGCATGTGCAGGTAGCTGATGGTCAGCCGGATGACCGAGGCCTTGTCCAGCTGGCTGGTGATGGCGCCGGGCAGAGGCAGCATCTTGGCCAGCTCGAAGAACTCGAAATTCTCCTTCCCCCGCCGCGATCGAGCCGCATTGCGAGACTTCTCTTTGCGCAGGTTCTGGAGACTGAGAGATGAACGCAGGGAGGAGAGAAAAGAAGAGAAGGGGGCAGAAAAAATAGTCTGGATCAGCACTGTGGTGTGGGTGGGAGAAACTGGTAACACATAATGGCCATTTACTCACCACCTGTTGATTGATTCATGCTCTGTATAAATGACCTGAGCACCAATCCAGAAAACTCATTTCATAAATACAGTACATAGAATGGTAATGGCTGCTGCAATTCAACTGAAACAATCTGACCCATCTCGTTGGCGGACTGGCCTGGTAATTACAGACAAACTCCCTTCTTCTATCTGGCAGAGCAGAGCCCTAATAATGCCATTTGCTCCACAATCCATATATATATATGTGAACACACACACACAATCTTGCACTTTCCCTCCCACTAACACCTCGCTCTCACCCTCTCACCCTCTCTCCCGCCCTCTCTCTCTCTCATCTGGTCCCGGGCTAGTGAGCTGAAGCCGTGATTGAGGGATCAATAGGAGAGGGAGGGGCGGAGTGACAGAGGGGGGCCGGGGCTCAGGTAGCCTGTCTCTCTGATTGGGTATTGACTCTCCTCAATGAGGCCAGAGTGGTGGAATTATGTTGTCACAGCCACTTCACAATTTGTGTCGGTGCCGCGCTGGAATAAAGTGTGTGTGTGTGTTTGTGAGAGAGAGCTAGAGGAGAAAGAAGAACCAGCCTTTCTCCCTCGTGTCTGTGTTGTTGATTCTCATCCTAAGAAAGACCACCATGGTGTGTGTGTGTGTGAGAGCAAAAAGGAAGAGCAGAATAAAGAGAAGTCGTGTGTGTACATATGTTTATATCTTAATCAGCTGACCCAGCTGTTGTATTTCTCCCTGCAATTCTCAAACAAGTGAAAACAGTGTGTGTGTTTCTCTGTGTGTGTGTGTGTTGTGGACTCACGCTGCCAGCCCTCTGTAACATCTCATTATTATACCGCCTCGACCCCAGCCACCGAGAACAATCAATACACACACATTGATTCTGCTTAGTTTTTATATCCGCCTGTAAATGACTGCCCATTAATAATTCCAGCCAAATTTACTTAATCTCCCACTAAGGGGAGGGGATTCACGGCTCTGACAGGATTGGCAGGTGGGCAACAATACGGGTTATATGTAGCACTGAGGAGATCAGGCGTATGTCTTCTCCGGATTGTGTTGCATTGATAGGGAATTCTTCTTTCAGGCTGTCAGTGTGTGTGCAAGGGTGTTAATGCATGGATTTCACCTTGCGGAGATTAATTCATGGGCATGCACGCAGGCTTATACAGTATCAGCCTGTGTGTGTGTGTTATTGTGTGTATGTGTGTGTGTTGTCTTACCAGGGAAGGGTGGGAGGCTTGGCCAGCAGTCCTTGTAGGAAATCCCACTCCACACTCACACACTTCCCCTCGCTGACAAACGGCATGGTTGCCATCCTTCTCCCAATCACGTGCCGACGCCGCTGTTAACGAAGGCTCTGATTGGCTGAGGATGTGACGGACTCAGACCTGGAGATCCATTAGAGATGGCAGAGGAGGAACAAAAAGGAGGAAAAAGAGTCAGTGAATCGAGTGAGGTTGGTTCATTCACCAGTAATAAGTCATAAAACGTTTACAGGGGACGGCACATATGGCATTTTTGGGATGTCGAGTTTAACACGTTTTAGGGAGCCTTTAATTTTTTTAATTAGCATATGTGTTTCCATCGCAATATATTGCATATAGGGCTGTCACTCAATAAAAAAATATAATCGCGATTAATCGCATGATTGTTCATAGTTAATCGCGATTAATCACAATTTAATTATATATTTTTTATCGGTTCAAAATGTACTTTAAAGAGAGATTTGTCAAGTATTTAACACTCTTATCAACATGGGAGTGGACAAATATGCTGCTTTATGCAAACGTATGTATATATTTATTATTGGAAATCAATTAACAACACAAAACAATGACAAATATTGTCCCGAAACCCTCACAGGTACTGCATTTAGCATATAACATATGCTCAAATCATAACATGGCAAACTCAAGCCCAAGGCAGCAACAAGAGTCAGTGTGTCAGTGTGCTGACTCGACTATGACTTGCCACAAACTGCATGTGATTATCATAAAGTGGGCATGTCTGTAAAGGGGAGACTCGTGTGTACCCATAGAACCCATTTTCATTCACATATCTTGAGGTCAGAGGTCAAGGGACCCCTTTGAAAAGGGTCATGACAGTTTTTCCTCGCCAAAAATTTAGCGTTCGAGCGTTATTTAACCTCCTTCTTGACAAGCTAGTATGACATGGTTGATACCAGTGGATTCCTTAAGTTTCCTAGTTCCATATGATACCAGTATCTTCACTCCATCTTTAAAACTGAGCCCGCTACAGCCTACAAATCGCAAGTTGTGTTAATGCGTTAAAGAAATTAGTGGCGTTAAAACGAATTTGCGCGTTTTTATCGGCCCTAATTACACAATGCTTTTTTTTTTAAGCTTGGAGTGAGCATGAAGCTTTTTTTCAATAAAGAAAACTCTCTATTATTTTCTCCATTTGCAGTTTCCATTCAGCTCTTTTAATTTTAAATAATACAATTTGCAATACAATGTTTGAATGAAAACCCATTTTATGACTTCTTACTTCATCTACCAGAGAGAGAGAGGGAAAGAAAAAGAAAGAAAGAAGGTGGTGAGGTTGAGAGAGAGCAATTAGGTACTGTATGTACTTCCACCACATAAAGGTCAGAGACCGTTCCCAAGGTGATAGACATAAGACAAAACACTGAGCCTCCTTTGAGGTCACAATTAAGCTGAAAATCACAGATCAAATGTCTCCGCTCATCCCGGAGAGATTATTCAAACTTGTCTGCGATCGGAGTTTAAAGCAAACATCTCCAAAGACGAAGCCGTCCGCTGCCTGCTCCTCCACATCTATAGCCGCCTCCTGCCAATCTCCAACGCTACCCTCCTGTAGCGGAAGTTGCCAATATTCCTCTCTGTCCTCAAACAGAGCGCCGCTCCTCACCCGTTTCCCTCCCCTCCCTCGCCTCTGTGCTGTGTTGACATTTAAAGGGCTAGTGTGGCCCCGAGCACCGCGGTGTCATGCCCTTGGGCCTGAGATGCCCTCTCTCTCCCTCTCTTTTACTGCCTCTCACTCTTTGACTCTCTCTTTCTTTGGCCCGGCTGGGTCAGCACAATCAAGTCAGCGGAGCTTTGCCGGGGCAGTAGAAAATGGATTATGTCTCGAGTTTGAGCATGGCTACGCTGACCTTGGCTAAGAGGGGTCAGCAGAAGCTGGGCAGGTTTGGCAGATATCATTTCACAAATCTGGGCTAAAACAGCCAACATTAAATGTATGCATGAGAAAGTCTTGGACCAATTTCGAAGGCAGCAGAGTCCGTGAGGGATTCAACACAGAGAATAGTTGTTGAAAGGGGAGATCGGGTCATTCACTTACCTTTAGTAGTTTTACGCAGTAAAAGTGTATGTTTTCTATTGCTAAAAGGGTCATAGGTCAGTGATAGAAAGATTGGCTTCAATGGAAACTGAAGAGGAGGGTATAGTGTGAATATCTACCTCCCGATATCTCCTTCCACCATGCAGTGTTTGATCAGAATGCCATGTTGACATACTCACAATGACAATGCTAACATTAACAGGTATAATATTTACCATCTTAGTTTAGCACGTTTGCATGTTAACATTTGTAAATTAACAGTACATACAAGTGCAGCTGGGGCTGATGGGAATGTCATATAAGTATTTGATCATAGAGTAAGTATTGGAAAACATTTTGACCTGCTGATGGCGCAAAAGGAAAAGTCAAGGGGTGGATTTCTGT
Source organism: Sebastes fasciatus (assembly GCF_043250625.1). NCBI lineage: Eukaryota > Metazoa > Chordata > Actinopteri > Perciformes > Sebastidae > Sebastes > Sebastes fasciatus. The sequence continues at coordinate 19,958,338 of NC_133801.1, forward strand.
ACCACATTTCATGGCAATAAATGATGATGTCATTGCCATCCCTAGAACAATGCTGCATAAAAAGTAACAATACTACAAGAACTTGTAAACCAGAGGTGTGGACTCAAGTCACATGATTTGGACTCGAGTCAGACTCGATTCACAAATTTGATGACTTTAGGCTTGACTTGACAAAATCAAAAAAGACTTGCAACTCCACTTGGACTTTAACACCAATGACTCAATACTTCACTTGGACTTAAGCCTTTTGACTTGAAAATACTTGATACCTTCACCCCCAAGCCCAAAGATTAAAAAGTATGTTATTGAAAAGGTGTGTGCCACGAATCAATTCATTTCCCTTCATTTCCTGAATCAACCAACGTTAACGCTATTCATTCCCAGCATGTCGACCCCCAATCCACCTTGTTTCAACCAATCCAACAGCATCCAATCAAGTTGCCGAAGAAAACCACGAGGAACTAACGTTATGTTACTGAGCACCAGTTGGAAAATATGATACCAAAGATAATTTAATTTGTGTACAAAAACTATGCAGTGGTCAACAAAAATCGAATTGCAGTATGCAAAACGCGCAGGTCGAAAATTACAGACGGAGACGTAAATGGCATTACATTTGGTGAAGAGTTCATTACGACGTTGTTAAGGACTCGAAACTCAAAGTTTAAGACTTGGGACTTGACTCGGGACTTGAGTGCAAAGACTTGAGACTTACTTATGACTTGAAAAACAATGACATGGTTCCACCTCTGCTGTACACCCTGAGCTACAGATAACTTAGGCTGAGCTTTATAAAGTAAAATCTGTATCACAATAAACTGTCATAGACAAATCAAATTTATTTTTTTGCAAAAATACGTCACTGCATATTTAATTCCAGTTTCTGGACGTCTGGACTGAACCGTTGGCTGATTGGATGGTTAAATATGTGGTTAGGTATCATTGGTTGTTGTCTTTTAAGTTGTATTATATGGGATTTACTTCAAAACTGATGGCCACATAAGTAAATTTAAGTCAATAAGAGACTTGATCAATGTAGTTAATATTCCTAACCCCTTACATTGACAGAATATTTTGTCCGAGGCTTATGTGTAAGGCTCCGGCTTCATTCAACTATAGGAAACCTATATTTTTTTCCTCTCAAGCTTCCAGCCTGCAACATTGACAGTCCTCTTTTCAGAGAGACATGGTGAAGAGGAGACAGGGTCGAGGAGAGGGCGGCGCACCTCTGTCTAACAACTTCACCTCTGTCACCTTCTCTACCTCACCTGGATAAATGCACTACATGCCAAATTAGGCTGCGTACAGTAGGACGGAGAGATCAAAAAGGAGACACGGGAAGGCAGGAAACAATTTACTCTCACATTTTCACTGCCTCACAAACACACACACACACGCAGCCTTTTTCCCATCCCATACCTGAATGTTTATCTCTTAATTGACCCTATCTGTGCTTATCTAATCTCTCCCTCCATCTTTCTGTCTCCAACTATCTCTCCATCTCTCTGTGCGTCTCCCTCTATCTGGGCAGACACAGGGGCGTAATGGACAGGGGCCTCCACAGTAATTATTCAATCAACCTCATAACCTTGTCGCAGGTTGGGCGGCCCATTAATGCACTCACCCAAATGGACCCCGCCACTTTGACTGCTAATGCTCCGGCTAGCTAGCAGCACAACGGGCTGAATGTCAGACGTGTCATCCAGACAGAGTGCGAAACAATGCGCTCAATAGAGCTGAGTCGACTTAATGTAATGGCACAGTGGGAAATATATAGAAAAGGAAAAGTGTGACATCTGAGAGGGGTAAAAATATACGGCACCCACAGCTGTAGAGATCAACCTGTATCAAGTGTGGCCGCAGGTGTTCGCAATGTGTTGCTGCAGTGCTACATATTCATAAGTGTGTAGGGTGTGTGTGTACGCGAGTGAGTGTTTGAGACCCCTACCCTATAGAGCCGTGCTCTCTTGGCACGGTCTCAACAGCAACAGAGCGGAGGGCACTGCGGCGAGCGCTCACAGCCGCTGTTTGCCGTGCGTTTTTCTCTCTGGCTGCTCGCTTGGCGCCCGCTCTGTTTATTTTCAGCGGGGACGTTTAATTAGGGCCTCCAGCTGTCAGAGGTTCGTTAGCGCGCCCCTCCTCTCCCAGAGCCGCCCCTCCCCGTAGGGAGTCGGGGGCATCAGGCAAATGAACACATTTAAGTCAAACAGCACGCAGGCAGACAATAGCCTCACTGCCATGCCACCGGCTCCCCTAGGTAGAGATATGGTTGTTTTATGCCTCATCTCCCAGACCCTTGGGGTCCGATACAGAGGCAGCATGGCCAAGACTGTCAATGTGGAGGCAAGAGGAGCTCTCATAGCCCACTGGAGACCACATGCACTCTGCGATCATGTAAAGGTGAAGGTGAAGCCTTATATGCAATGTACACTTTACAACAGAGGGAAGGTCCAGTTAGGAGGATTTTCAAGATTCAAGATTATCTTTATTGTAGGGCTGTCAATCGATTGAAATATTTAATCACGATTAATCGCATGATTGTCCATGATTAATCGCAAATCAATCGCAATTTTTTGTATCTGTTCAAAAAGCACCTTAAAAGGAGATTTGTCAAGTATTTAACATTCTTATCAAAATGCGAGTGGACAAAAATGCTTGCTTTATGCAAATGTATATATATATTTGTTTTCGGAAATGAAATAACAACACAAAACAATAGCAGATGTTGTCCAGAAACCCTCACAGGTACTGCATTTAGCATAAAAAATATGCTCAAATCATAAAACGGCAAACTGCAGCCCAACAGGCAACAACAGCTGTCAGTGTGTCAGTGTGCTGACTTGACTATGACTTGCCCCAAACTGCATGGGATTATCATAAAGTGGGCATGTCTGTAAAGGGGAGACTCGTGGGTACCTATAGAACCCATTTTCATTCACATATCTTGAGGTCAGAGGTCAAGGGACCCCTTTGAAAATGGCCATGACAGCTTTTCCTCTCCAAAATTGAACCCAAGTTTCCATTAATGCGTTAAAAAATGAGTGGCGTTAAAACAAATTTGCGTTAACACGTTAACTTTCTACTGCCCTACTTTATTGTCATTCATACTATTCACACGGCAAGGGCACAGCAGAATAAAATTACGTTGCATCTGGCTCACGAGTATACTAAAAAAGTGCTAACAAGAGTAAAAGTAAATTCAAAAATTTAAGATGGGATACAAATTTCATATATAGGATAAAATTGCACAAATGGGATTATAAATATTCACATCACATCAGCTGCTCAACCAGCACAGATCTTAATTTTAGGAAAACTGTTCATATACTGTATCTCTTTCCCTTTCCCTTTAACAAAGTGAAAAAAATACGTTGGATGTGCTTCTTTACTCATGATCGTAACATCCCTGGGGCCAAATTTGAACACGAGCTGCAATTTTAGATAATTTCCTCTCTTGTTAATTTTGACATGCTTCACTAGTCAAGACAAACTTCATACTTGCGATCCACGTAGCGCGCAAGAGCTTTCTCAAGTCACCTGGATAAATTGACGATAGAATGATGTCGTCTCAATTTGCAATGCACCTTTAAACAGTGCTCACATATCATACGTGTGTCATTTTGACCCATTGGCACCCTGGTTTGGTTCTGGCATGTCAACATGAAAAAACAACAACTGCAAAACCATGTATAGCAGTCATTCTGGTCATTTTTCAGTGTTTACTCAAATAAAAATATTACTGATAACAATTTTTAGACAGCTCTCTTCTCTCCTTCCAACCCCCCGCCCTTCTTTACTCTATCTGAAGGTAAGAGTGGAGTACACATACAACGGCGATGTAAGATATTCCTGTGAATAATATTTTATCAAACAGAGAGCGTTCAATATCATGGAAGATGTAGCAAACATGGTTGGAAATAACATGAACAGAATATTTGATGGAGCTAGTTTTCTATCTGGCCTTTCATGTTGTTGAGTAGTTGTAAATGAGTGTCTGGAGCGTCCGGGGAGATGAAGTTTGGTATTCTGGTTGGAGGGCTGAAAACTACTTATCATGCATTACGGCCCTGGTTGGACCTCAGGATTTGGAAGTCAAAAGACTTTTTAATGTACAATTTTTCAGCCGCTGATCAATCGACAGCTGCTGGACATGAAGATCTCCCCCCACCCCCCTACCGCTCCTCGCTCTCTATCAGTATTCCATATTCTGACTCGCTCGGCATTCTGCTTCCGTATCGGAGCGCCGGCTGCGGTTGACCTTGACGACTCTGGATCATTCCCAACCCAAGGTTCTCTCCAACTCTCAAGGGCCTTGGCGTCCCCCCCTCTCTCCCTCCTCCACCCCCTTCGCTTCTACCCCCCCATCTCTCCTAACCCCCTCTTTGCTCCTCTCTGGCCCCTGCCTGGGTCATTAATTATCTAATGGAATCAATACAGCGTTAGATTGGACCAGAGTGACCCCGCCCGCCCCCAGGTATCTCCGCGGTGATGAGGAGGAAGAGGAGGGTTCGGGAAGGGTGTAAAGGAATGATGATAACAGCCTGTGCGAGCGAACAGACGTCGTGCAGTCACAGTGTGGACCGTCCCCTAAACTGGAAGAATAAAGAGATCAGCGATAAATAAATGATTAGAGAGGGGCGGATGGATGGATGGGGGAGGGAGAGAGCATAAGTTGAGGCGGAGGGAGGCAAATCAGTACGAGAGAGAGAGAGGGAGAAATGATGGACGGATGAAGACATAGATGAAAAAAAGGAGAGAGAAAGAGATTTGCTAATGTTCACCCTCGGTAATCAATATCTTTCTCCTCCTCCTCTTTTATTACAGAGGGCTTTGGTGAGCGCTGCTTTGATGTCCACTCCTCACGGGCGTGGAGCTACGCAGAATCCAATCCATGCCTGTCATAATTACCATCTACCTTGGCCCCGAGTATACACAAAAGAAACGCTCCACTTCACCTGCACTGTATTAAATATCAAGTATCGGCGTACAGAATCCCATATGTTTACACTATTTACCAGAAAAAATACTTATTGCTCTCTGGTGATTTTTCCTCAAATACATTGGATGTCATTGCTCAAGCACAACAAGTATAATAACCTGAAGACGGGTGCAGAGTTTATCCCATAAACTGCCATTTTCAGCATCAATGTGCCTTCTTAAACGACGTCGCTTCTGGAGCGAACGGATCTACAAAATCATCCAAATAAAATTGACAAGTATGTTAAATTAATATGCAATTTATATGATTGTACAAAATATCCTATTTTAAATGCTGTGACTCTGTATCAGAAGTAGCACAGTGCATTCTGGGGTTAGTTTCCTCCTATTAGTAAAAGCAGGAGCAACTGTAAGAGTGATAGCTGGTTCACCAGAGAAACTAAAATGTCTAAATACAAAATAAAAGTACAAAACATCTAAAAGTAGATCACTTTGAGAACCTAAATAGCGATACAAATAAATGCATAAAGTAAAAATGTTCAGTCCATCATGAAGTCAAGCGTCCATGACCCTTATGATGTCTGCAAAAAAGAGAAAATCCTGGGTCAAAATAATAGCTGCAATCTATTCTGGGGTTAAACACCCCGACCTCCGTGTAAGGACGGGCTAAAGGTGACTAAAGCGGGACTTACAGGAACGTCAAAGCTTCTTATTTTCAGCACTTTTCACAAAAGAGATGCTGATGTGTGGTTGCATGTACAGTAAATGAGATAATATTCATAAGCAGTGTTCCCAAAATCGTAGAAGTTATCGGTGAACAAACAGAAAAAGGTAGAAAGAAAGTTCTCCCTCTGACAGTGGAAGAGTCGGCCAAGTGGATGCGGGTCTCTATAAGGCAGAGGATGGTAAATCCACTCCCGCAGGCAGAGACCACATCAGCACTGACCTCCAAATAACCACAGGCCAAAGCACAGCACACAGGGTCACTCGCTCTCTCACACACACAACACACACACACCAATGTGTGCGCTGAATAGAAGGACTTGAAAGCACGCTCTCATTCTGCACGCCAGCACCAGAGATGTCCACATGCTAATACCGACACATCAATTAGTATGGTGCAAATGTCAGAGTTCAGAGCAGAGAGTCAAACTCTTGATAAGAGTTGCACAAGTTGTGTAGGTGTCTTGCTGCACACTGGGGGAAACCAGGATACCCGCCGGCCTCGCGCTATATTCCCACACACTGCTCGGGAGCTTTTGTTTGAATATTTCCAAGATATAATGTTCATTTATGCAACTTCTGCTTTCAGCGAACAAGAAAGACATGAAAAGAGGAAGATTTGCACCTGATCTGACGTTCGATTTAGTGTGGATGCCTATACATCGTAACTGCATGTGTGTGTGTGTAAGCCTGTGTGTGTGTGTGTGTGCAGCCTGGTGGTGGTGGATCCCTTCAGGCCGGCGTGTGAATGACAGCGGGGGTTATGTAAGGAGCCACAGCGGGGCCGGAGTGGACAGTCCGACCGGAGATCAGGTCAGCAGAGTGTGACACTAAACACATCTCACTGACACTGCGCTGACACCCTCTGTCACAGACCCACACACTGTCTGTCAACGCTCCTCACGCACACACACACACACACACACACGGCGAGAGCGAGACGTGTGTGAGCGGCTGTCTGTCAACACACTAGACACTGACCACCTTAGTGTGTGTGTGTGTGTGTGTGTGTAAGAAGAGAGCAACAGAGAGAGACAAAAATATCAAGAGAGGAATAGAAAGAGGAAGGGAGGGCGAGGTGAGGCGTCTGTCTACCTGAGGACTTGTCAATGAGTCACGGAAAGTGACTTCTTCACCTAAGATACATTTATATATATTACTGATATTAATTTATCTACTCATGTGATCATTATTCATGCATAATGAATACAGAAAACCAGATGTGTTAACGTCACAGCGTAATCAGAAACATACATCAAAATAAAAGTGGCTGCCTGCTCATAAAAAAACGAATTCATTTCAACTTTTGCCATCTTCAAACGGGACACTTTGTCGCCGACATTCTCACTTTCACAAAGTAATCCAAGTCAGGGTCTGTCACACATGCTGGCAAGAGCCGCAGCTCCATAATAAACCCAAAAGCCAAAGAAGAAGAAACCCGCGTCTGGGTCTAATAAAAAGGCCTAAACGTGGGTCACGACTAAAGCGTCCTGCACACGCGAGAGCTGGAACGGATGGAGAGGCTCAGTGGCTCAGTGGGCCGGGGTATAAACTGTACCACGGACTTGTGATGACACGGTCTGTTTTCATGACAGTGTTGCTACGTACGTATGCTGTATCCTGGCTTTATTGAAGCAATGCCGGCAGTAAAGGAGCAATTTTAATAAGCTGGAAAAAGATTTAAAAAAAATGTTTTTAGGGACTGCCGGATTACATTAAAGTATGGAAAGTAACCCTCTTTAAAAACACTTTGACACCTGAATGACTCTGTACTGCAGGTAGTTATTTGGTTTGAATTTATCTGGATCGCCAGCTATCTGAGCAGGTGTGTGTGCAAATGCTGCTGCCGCCGGTGTACAAAACAGCAGAGTTTATAGCACAGATTTCGGGGTGTGTGAAACACAAATATTCACATATGGACAGACACACGCAAATAGGAAATCTTGCAGGAAATCAAACAAATACCTCTACATTCACACACACTCATGCATGCACACACTTTGTGACATGACTGTTCAATTATTCTGACTTCAAGCGACAAGCCTCCAACCACAATAACTGCAGATTAAGAAAAGAGAAGATGAAGAAGAAGAAGAAAAAAAACCCTGACAAGCTGAAATCACTATGTGACGGTTTGATGTTGTTATTTACTTTACAGCAGCAGCAGCGAACACTGTGCGTTTGTCACAGTCATTCTGCCAATTCGGACCACCTGCTGCAAACACCCTGAAGGCACCGAAATGTTACTAAGCCAGTAAACTGTGACCAATTCTGCCTCTGCAGGTGGACACGCACACGCTCACTCTCTGCCTCTGTATATCTCAAACTCCAACACACATGCACACACACACAATTTATCAGAAAGTGTTGGGCCGCTATTATTGCGGCCATTCGGCACAGAAAATAAACACACATAATTATTTGGCTTATCTGAAAAGCAAAGATTGGAATATTTGCAGTGAAAATGTTTTAACGAGAACTTGTGTAAACGCAGTAGTGGTGCTTTCAAGGAAGAGCACACATTTAGTCTAATTATCTGATCAAATGAAACATCAATATTCATTTATGATATATTATAAATACATACTTTTATGTTAAAATATGCGCATTTATCTTAGTATTTTCTGTAATCAAACGTATATTCAAACATGCTGTCGCACAGTAAAAGAGAGACCCCAGTAAGTAGAGGAAAAGGTCAATTTTAAAACAAAACTCCTCTTAATTTTATTCTAATTTTCTAATTTATTTACTTTCTACTAATTGCTAATGCGCCAATTTAGTCAGATACATGTGATAATTGCATAAGATTTCTGTTCCGTCCTTAATTAGACTCAGCAAAAAGTTATCACCGCTGCATACATGCTGATATTTTATCTCAGATAAAGAGGAAATAACTACCTCAGGTGTAAATTGAAATTGAAAGTTACAATAAAACTGTCTTTCACATGATTTCATCTTCATCAAGATATGACAATAGATTGACACATCATTTTAAAACTAACAGCAAAAAATCTGATGACAACTTTACAACTGTGCGTCCATGTGTGTGTGTGTGTCCAGCGTGTGTGTGTGTGTGTGTGTGTGTGAGAAAATCAAAGCACGAGAGTGAGAAAGTGTGTGTCCACTCATGCATGTGCGTGTGACCGCAAGTTGTTAGATCCATTATCTACTCACCTGACGGGCATTTCCAGCGTTCAGTCTGCTGCTGTTGATCTGATCCACTTTGTCTCCCTCCTCCTCCTCCTCCTCCTCCTCTTCTTCCTCCTCTTCTTCTCCTTCTTCTCCTCCTCCTCCTCCTCCTCTCCCGGAGCCCCTGCTCTGCCCTGGCGGTGGCCCCCCCACCACACCACCTCCGCCGGCACCTCAAGCTTAAACACAGCAAACAAACACTGTGTGTGTGAGCCAAGGGGGCTGGGACGGGGGCAGCGTCAATCCCCTCACTTTCACAAAAGCCGTGGCCGTGCAGCCGGACACATCGTGGACTCCCGTTGCAAAAGAGTGTGTGTGTGTGTGTGTGAGTGAGTGAGAGAGAGAGAGCGAGAAAGAGATGGAGAGAGAGAGAGAGTGTGTGTTTGTGTGTGAATGGAGCTAGCTGATGTAGCTCTCCCTGGCTCTCAGACTCACTTCACCAACACTCTGCTCCGCTGCTTCTTGGAGATGGACTCGGATTAGGACACAGCCAGTGTGAGAATCTCTTTCTCGCTCTCTCTCCCTCACTACGTCTCTCTCTCTCTCCAGCCGGCATGCTCCCTCCCTCCCACCCTTCCTTTCCTCTCCCGCTCACTCATTCACTCTCCTCGCTGAGCTTCTTTCTTTTCATTTCCTCTTGGGAAAGCCGTGCACACCAGTTGTCTCTGCCTTCAGCTGCTCCCTCTCTCCCTCTCTCTCTCAGTCACTAGTAAATATAAAAGGCATGCTTGTACAGCCCCTCGCCTCAGTCTCTCTCTGGCTCTCGCTCCCTAACTCGCTGTGTCTCATGCTTTCGTTTACCCCCACCTCCCTGTGCCCCCCTCACTTTCTTTCTCACTGTCAAAGCTGCCTTTCAAATGCTGATTAGCAGCCAGAGTAAAAGAGAGAGGGAGAGAGAGAGAGAGAGAGAGAGAGAGAAGGGATGACTGAAACAAGTGGGAGATTCCATCACATCCACTCGTATTGTAAACTGTGACTCCGGTCCCGTGCAAACACACATACACACACACACCGAAACTTGTTTTTGTCACTTAGGAGGGCGTCGCATTGACTTACGTTAATTCCCGGAGACTTACCTTTAACCAAAAAACAAGTTTTAAACATACAACAAGTCCTCCAAACGAAATGAGAAACCCAACATTGTCCTCCAAAACGACCCGTATCTGACGGCCCTATCAGAAGTCTGATACCGTTTGACAGTCAGCCTTACAAAACTGTTACAGACATAATTCATATCAACCGTTTTCTGATCTGTTCAAGGCTCAATTCATTCATCCATCAAAACGTGGAAATTACAGTTCTCCCATTCAAATCAACCAATGCTGCCACCACTATTGCTAAGGTTTGGTTAGATTTAGGCACAACAGCTAAGAAAGGTTAAAGAAAAATTGAAGGAAAAAAAGCAATAGCTGCCAATAGGGAACGGGATGTGACTGGCGGTCTCTCGTGTCACAGTCATACGATTTATTGATCCATCCATCAATAATCTATAACGATGTCACACTACTTCTGCCTTTACTTCTGAGGCAAAAAAAGGGATAAAATTATCACCTCAGTTAACGGCTTGATTGCCGGTGCAAACAGCAGTGTAGAACGTGGGCTCCCTTTTCTGATGCCACTCAGAACCTCAATGATTCTGGACCGTTTGATCCATAACCAACACCACTGGTTGGCCTTTAACCACTGTATAAATTGAACGTTTAAACCAAACTGCTCCAAGGTAAGAACAGGGCCCCTTTTCCCAAAAGCACCTTAAATGTCCCCTGTGGAGCTTTTGACCTCTAGTAGCACGATTAAGCTTTTTTTCTATGAGTGGGCAGGCAGAAGTGAAGCCAATGCAGAAGTGCCTTAAACTTGCATTCTTTCTAATAGCCAGCAGGAGGCGACTCCTCTGGCTGCAAAAATAAGTCTGATTGTATAGAAGTCTAGAAAATGAGCCTACTTCTCACTTGATTTATTACCTCAGTAAACATTGTAAACATGAGTTTATGGTCTCAATCGCTAGTTTCAAGTCTTCTTCAAAACAGCATGATGTTCATTTAGTAAATTATGGTTCTATTTAGAGTTAAATAGACCATAAAGCAGGGTATGCTTTAGGGCGTGGCTACCTTGTAATGACAGGTTGCTACCACGCCGTTGTCCAGTCTTGGAGTTGTCTGTGTTTTCATCTCCGAACTCAAACCCTTTCACAGTGTGTTTTCAGTTCATGAAAGTTAATATTAATATTTTAGTCGCTTAAAAATGTCTTATTCAGCATTCGGTTGTACTTAGCTCCACCCTCTCGTGTTACTTCTGGTTGCAAAAATCCAAGATGGTGACAGACAAAAATCTAAATAGTGATAGCCAACATGCCAAACTCGAAGCTTCGAAACGACAGTCAACAAACCAATGGGTGACGTCATGGTGACAACATCCAATTTTTATATACAGTCTATGGTCAAGATATGCAGCAATGCGCCAACAACAAGGCAGAGAGGATGAAGACTGCAAGCTAAACGTGGATGTAAAAAATACTTTAGAAATATCATCTTTGTGTTTTGTGGGGAGGGAAATACATTCAACACCTGTGTCAGAACTCAGGGATATACACGATGCGTTATGGTGAGTAACACTGGACAGAAAAACAGAGTGAGCGGGTCCTCTTCACGGAGTCACGGAGATAGGGCCATTCGCATTTTCATGTTTTCGTGTCGGCCGCCGTAGTTCTCCTACACGCTTGCCACACGGGAGAAGTTTCAGTTGGTTGCAATCTGCAACCTCACCACTAGACGTCGCCAGATCCTACACACTGCACCTTTAAGATCTTTATCTTAAGAAGCTTTTGGGAAACCGGGCCCAGATACACATTTGATATAGTCGAAGGCTTTCCGCACATCTCAAGAGACCACAAAACCTCCCTCTGCTTGTTGCGAACATATCACATCAAACATTTAGTCATCTTCTGATATTAATACACGAGCTGAGGCCTTTAATGAAGCCTAATTGGTCCTCTTTAATCATACGAGGCAAAACTTTGGATAGCATTTGAAGGAAGACATTTGATAATGAGACGAGTCTGTCGGAGGCAAAATCTTCCCTTAGTTGAGAATTAAAAAAATGTTGGCCTCTCTTAGTGATGGAGGTAGGAGCATCAAATTAACTGTTGAACATATTTAACATATAGGTTCTGCTAATAGCCTCAATGTGTGCTGCCTTCCCGCTCTGAAATAGTCTATAAAGTAGCATAGAATGGAAATATACGCAAGTACAAGTACATCAAAATTGTACTTGAGTACAGCGATTGAGTATTTACATTCCTCCACTGACTGTATGTAGGATCTATAGTCAACATGTGCTCACACCCACAGCCACATACACATACGATCGCAGATGCACACACACACACACACACACACACACACACACACAGGCGTATACGTGAACAAATAATCACACTCAGAGACTCACTCAAGTACTCTCTCTCCCACCAATCTACCTCCCTCCTCCTCCCCCCCCTCTCCTCTGTTCGTTCCCCTTGCCCTCAAACACTACTCAGAATATTGATACATCACCCCCTCCTCCTTTTTCTCTCTCTCTCCGTCTCTCTCTCTCTCCCTCCATCACTCACTTTCTCTGCTGAATACTGATAGGCTGTCTACTCCGTGGTCTGAGTTTCAAATCTCTCCCTCCCTCTCGCTCCCTCCCTCCCAGTCGCTGCACCCACTACAAAAAAAAACAGCAACATAAAGGAGGAAATAGCAGAAGTTAATGCACTGAGGTAGACATAAATTCACTTAAGTACCATTTCAGATTATGTCAAGCTAAAAATGGGCTTAACATTGTGTAAAGGAGGGGAGAGGGGTGACAGAGAATGAGGGAGAGGGGGGAGGAAAAGTGCTGCTTTGGGTTGGCTGTCTTGCCAGCGGAAACTGGCCGAGCGGCTCGCTGCACTGTAGCGAACGGGCGGCGGGCAACAAAAGGAAAAAGACGTGTGAAAAGTTCAGGCAAATGAAGACGCATTCAATGTTTTTTTTTGTCCGACTCCCACCCTCCCGCCTCATTGTTGGGCATGTCGGCTATGGTGCGGCCGAGGGGGAGAAGAAGGGAGTGAATGAGGTCGTCAAAGAGTCCCAGTGAGCCCCCTCCACTTCACACACACACACACACTCACATAGACACACACACTCTTGAAACAGCTGAGAGCAGGAGAGAGCAACAATAAGAGAAACAACACAGACAGAAAATGTCCTGCTTTTCCTCACATGGATGGGAAGGTGGAAGGGCCTTTCAGGGTATTTGTGTGTTTAAGTGTGTGTGAGCATGAGTGTGTGTCTGCGCGGCGGAGAGAGAGAGTTTGTGTGTGCCTAGTCTCTTTGGAGGAGGCTTTCTGTCTGCATTAGAAGTGCAGCGCGTCTGAGACACTGGGAGAGGGAGTGTGTGATTTTGTCCTCCAAGTCTTCCCCAGGCGTCCTTGAAGGAGACTTGCAGGGAATATCTGACTCTGTGTGTGTGTGTGTGTGTGTGTGTGTGTGTGTGTGTGTGTCAGTGTGTGTGTTTGAGCCCTCACAGGCTTTAGTTTAGTACCGGAGGCTTGCCTCGCGGAGCAGTATTACAGGTGTTCCCTTCACGAATCAGGGTGCTCCTGGAAGTAACAAAAACTACAACCTCGGGCTGGAGAATTAACCCGGCCGGATGGATGAGAAATGTAATTGAATCGAGTGGGTAAATAAGAGTAAAAATCCTTCGTCAGTGTGTGTGTGTGTGTGTGTTTGTCTGCACAAGCATGTGGAATAGCGTGTGACGACTGTTGCAGTCAGCGAGACAGTCACACCCACGTCTGGCCTTGTTTCTCCGCCTGTCTACACATGCTATCGGCTGTGGTCAGTTCGATGTTGTGACAGAAAACTGCCTTTTTCAGAAACACAGTTCAAAGAGGCCAGTGGTGGAAGAAATACACAGATACTGTCCTTCAATATGGAAAATACTCAATCCCAAGGCCACCATTTAAAATCTAATGAAGCATATAAGAAGTAGGATCAAAATATACTTATAAGTAAAAGTACTCATTCTGCAGAATAGCCCTTTATTATTATTAATTAATTGCAGCTGGACGAGGTAAAGCTAATTTCAACTACTGTATTGTTGGTTAGTTTAATCTTTATAGAAGAGTATCACTTGTTTTGTGTGTAATATCTTAACCTGCAAAGTAACTATAATTGCCAAATAAGTGTAGAAGAGTAAAAACTACAATATTACCTTTTGTAGCATTAAATGGATAAATAGAATTTAAGCACAAGTAACTAAGTGGTACTTAAAGGAACAGTGTGTAACGTTTAGGGGGATCTATTGGCAGAAATGGAATATATTATTAATAAGTATGTTTTCTTTAGTGTATAACCACATGAAAATAAGAGTCGTTGTGTTTTCGTTGCTTTAGAATGAGCCATTTAAATCTACATATGGAGCGGGTCCTCTTCATGGAGCCGGCCGCCACGGGGGAGGTTTCAGTTGGTTGCAATCTGCAACCACACCACTAGATGCTGACAGATCCTACACACTGCACCTTTAAATATATATTATGTACTGAATTACTTTCTCCACCTCTGAAAGTAGGCGAAGAATGAAATTCATCTTTTAAAAAATTAATAGAAATTGAGTGTAAATGTTCATTTTTGATATTGGAGACAGTGGTTTAATAATAATAATTAAAAAACTTAACTAACACAACGATTACGTCTGAGCTGGCAAGATCGTAAGACCATTAGATGTATTTAAAAACTAGTAAGTGGACTTTGAGTTAAGATTTTTTTTGTCAAATAAATGAAAAGCTTTTTTCAGTGTCCATAGGTGACTATACATTTACTCAAACACAAAAAAACAGAGAGCAAGCTCCCTTTAAACTGAGGTCAGTGATCCTAAATGACAACATGGCAACAACAATTTAATGTTAAAGATCAGATTCACTGTGTGTCTTCTGAACCACCACAGACTGCTTTCTGTTTCTGTAGGAAGTAAACACGGTGAAAACTGGCAGACTCTTTACAGCTAAAACACACTGTGTTTGTGCGGTGAATGAAAATGAAGTTGCTCTGTTGAAATGCTTCCCAGAATAGACCAGGCTACATCAGACGTATATACATATTGATATTTAACTGCATGTACAGACCACACAAAGAAAAAAACACTGTCAACATTTAACAAATAGATAGCCCACATGGTCTTCCTCTGTTAGATAATAAGATTTCTTTGGATAACATTCAACATACAGTAGTGAATGTTGAAGAAAAGTTCTCATCACATCGGCTCTTATCATCAAGCTGAAGGTGTCCAATTTTCCCCAATATTACTCTAACTCTTGAATAATTAAGAGATGATTTGTTCCTGATAGTCAACTAGTAATTGGTATATTGTCACAGAGGGAACTTAAAGGGGAAGAAAACTCAGTTTAGTAGTCTTGGAAAGTACTTGTTAGACCAAAAAGGCACCCTCAGTTTGTCATCATATCCTCATAAAACGATTTGTATGATATCATACGAAAAGTTATTTCTCATTTTTTGTGTGTTTTCCTACGAATGTCCCGCAACACGTGACACACTTTCCACTCCGGTCTTTTCAAAATAAACTACCGTCTTCACAGGAAACACCTTGGTTAGGTTTAGGCAACAAAACTGCTTAGTTAGGTTTAGAAAAAGATCGTGGTTTGGATTAAAATAACACTGGAAGTGGCGTAACTTAAGAACGGAAGTTATGTGATGAAAACTGCTTAGTTAGGTTTAGGAAAAGATTGTGGTTTGAGTTAAAATAACACCGGAAGTTGCGTAACTTAAGAAAGGAAGTTACGTGACGAAAACCTCTTAGTTAGGTTTAGGAAAAGATCGTGGTTTGGTTAAAATAACACCGGAAGTGGCGTAACTTAAGTACGGAAGTTACGTGATAAAAACTACTTAGGTAGGTTTAGGAAAAGATTGTGAATTCGGTTACATTAACTCCGGAAGTGACATAACTCAAGTATGGAAGTTATGTGACAATCAACGTTGACTTCTGGTTTCACACGGGACACAAACACCATCCTCCTGGGCAAAACTCTGTGTAGGATCCAGTATTGTTTTAGCTTGACCTGCACAAGGAAGTAAATCAGAGGGAAGCGCAACCTTGATACAAATCTGTTTAAAATAATGTTTGTCTTAAACGACTACTGATGGCATTGATATGACGCAGTCATCTCTGCAACACTGAAAATAATTTGTTTTCATCTGACATCCGTTTCTGTCGAAAAATGAAATAGTCTCTTCCGTATAGCTGTCCGCGTAGCATTTAAGACTATGAAAATTTAGCATAGAAGAACACAATGTATTCTTCACTTTCCCCATAGCAGCTCACACGGACGATAAGCATAAAAGGGTGTTTAAAGATAACTGCCATAGAGTAGATAATATTCCAAATCTATCAGACAATAATTCTTTGAGGGCATGTGGCCATTAAGGAGCCATTTCGCCTTTTGTTGAGTGTGCTCCTCCATATTTCATTGAGATGCATATCTGCCTTTCACACTGTCTGCCTGCTCCGCTATTCTCTATTCAACAGTGACCCATTGCTCCCTGCCATACAATCCTTCACCTTTCCGGGCTTAAAAGTAATTACCACTTTAATTTGCTGTCCGCTTTTGTGCATGCCTGAGTGTATCTGTGGCTGACTGGAGAGCTTGCTGTGTGTGTGGGGGTGTGTGAAGGGGAGGTACATGTATGCATACATACAGGAAGCAATGAAGTGCATGTATTCATATTAGGTCTGTCAATCGATTCAAATATTTAATTGCGATTAATCACAAATTAATAAAACAAATGTATCTGTACAAAATGTACCTTAAAAGGGAGATTTGTCAATTACTTAATATTCTTATCATCGGAGTGGGCAAATATGCTGCTTTATGCAAATTTATGTATATATTTATTGTTGGAAATCAGTTAACAACACAAAACAAAAGACAAATATTGTCCAGAAACCCTCAGGTACTGCATTTAGCATAAAAAAATATTCTCAAATCATAACATGGCAAACTCAAGCCCAAAAGGCAACAACAGCTGTCAGTGTGTCATGTGATTATCATAAAGTGGGCATGTCTGTAAAGGGGAGACTCGTCGGTACCCATAGAACCAATTTTCAGTCACATATCTTGAGGTCAGAGGTCAAGGGAGCCCTTTGAAAATGGCCATGACAGTTTTTCCTCGTACAAATTTAGTTTGGAGCGTTATTTAACCTCCTTCCCGACAAGCTAGTATGACAAAACTGACCTCCGGAAGATCGATTGCATTAATGCGTTAAAGAAATTAGTGGTGTTAAAACAAATATGCGTTAACGCGTTATCGTGTTAACTTTGAAAGCCCTAATTCATATGAATGTAAGTGGAGCTGAAACAATGAGATCATTTATTAGACAAATTGATAAATGATTAATTGTCATAAAAGTAATTTATCAAACTAAAGTAAAACTACTGTCACTGGTTCTATCACTTACATATTACTATAAATTAAATATCGATTTAGGTTTTAAACTGTTGGTATGACAAAACATTTTTCATAATTCTTCAGACTAAACGGTTCGATGAATTGGGGAAGTAACTGACAAATTAACCGAAAAATTAAAACAGTCATTAATTGCAGCCCAAAATGTGTATGAAGGTTTTGTGTGTCACATTTGCATGTGGGTAGAAATACAAGGAAGGTGTGTGTGCACACTTGATATTCTCTTACACACATTAAACTATATATTTGTGTGACTGTGTGCATATAAATCTGTACGTGTGTGTACTAGAAGTGTATATGAACATGTGTGTTTCTGTATTGTAAATGTGTGTGTGTGTGTGTGTTTATGGTTAGCCTCCCATTGGCCCAATTACTCCAGAACCAAACCCCCTCTGCTTCCCTGCTCCCCCCTAAAATCCCTCACCCCTCTCACCTCACAGTCCCAGCGGTGGACCCCCCAAACACCCCCAACCTTCCGCCCCCCCGCCCCGCCTCCACCCCACAGCCCCACGCGGCCAGATTGTCCATCACAATACACCCGACCCCTCACAGGACCTCCACCACCTCCACTGTACCTTCTGCTCCCCTCGTCTCCACTAGTCCCACAAAATCACTCCATCTTTTGCCTCCTCCCGTATCCCCCCCCCCAACCCATCCACCTCCTCAACTCCTCCATTCTCCCCCCCTCTGCCCTCCCCAGTCCCAGGTGAGCTGACGACACAAGGAGAGCAGAAACACTCGGCGAATATTAATGGTTTGATCTGAATATTAATAAACCATGCATCTTAATGATCTTTAAAAAAAAACACAAAGAGCCACAGTCGAGCGCTATACTGCCGGCACACACACACACACAGAAAGGCCGATGCAAACACACACACACACACAGTGAGCTGAACTATCTGTCCTGCACTGTGTAGATTAGTTAAAACAGGGCCTTATCCTCCAACCTGCTGTTTAAATGCTGAGCATCACGTTCAAGACAAATGTGTTGTCTTTTTTTCCCTCTCAGTAAATGAAGACACCTCTCCTTTCCCACGTCCTTCTCCTCTATCTCCTCCTGTTGCTCTCTTCATTTTCTTTTTATCTCCTTCTGCTCTTTTAGTCCGGGCAGCCCCCCCCCTCCCTCTACCTCTCACGGTTGCCCCATTTCACCCCCTCCTCTTTTCCTCTTTACCTACTCCCTCCCTCTCGTTTCCCCCCCCACTATCTCACCCTCTCTCACTCTATCACTTTCTCACTAGATTACCCCATCTCTCCCTCTCTCCCAGCCTCGCCTACTCGATATTCCAGCCTTGTTCTCCTGCAGTCTCCAGCACAACTTTCTGACCCACTTCCTCTCTCCTCCCTGGCCCCCTGATCAAAGCCTGCAGGACGGCATCGCCTTGGGCAGAGGAGAGGGAGAGCGCGAGATGGGGGGATGAAGGGATCGGAGCCGAGAGGAGAGAGGAAGAGACAGATAGTGAAGGGATAGAGCGGCACGAGAGAGGGGGAACAGAGAGATCACAAGGACGAGGGAGAGGAGCCAGGTGCCCTCTCAGCCCAAGGACAAAAGCTCTTCCTGGCTGATCACACACACACTCAGCGAGTCCTGTCAGCGCCGTCATTCCTGGTCATGTACGTTATGTGTAAAGACAGCGTTGACGTTAATGTGGTGTGATAAAAAAATTGCTTTTTTTTCGGCGGCTCAAACCCCCAAAACAACTCAACTTTACAAGTGATGGCCATTAAAATTCAACAGGATGTTTAATAAATTACACTTTCAGATTACATGTTGTCCCATCTTGTTATTCTGTTTTGCATTCAGGCGTTGAACACAGGTGAGTGAACTGACAACGTGTATCTGCATCTCAGCAGGTGTCAGTCAGGGTGTAAACTCTCCTTATTATGAAGTCGTTTTTGTCTTAAAGCCTTATTTTTGTAAAACAGGTGAAAAAATCTGCCACTGGAGGAAGATTTTTTCACTCCGTTTCAAGTATTTTCCATAATTAAGTTGCATTTTTTCTTGATACTAGTGCAGAAAACGGCCTTCCCCTTCCTTGATATAGACACTCACTTGTAGAAAAATTATTACAGAATGATTTGCATTAACAAAATAAGTGTCTTAGGACTTAAATGGAGATTTCTTGCATTTCACAGCCTCCTTCTCCGTTGAGTCGTTATAATTTTAAGAGTCTGCGTCTGGGTTTGGGATGTGAGGTCTGTCCATCCCAGTGGCCGTGTCGGTTGGGCAGTCGGGGCGGGCGGAGACGACGGAGGAACACCAGCCCATTTGTACCCAGAGCGAGGTGGCGTGTACTTTAACATTCCCCGCGCATCCCGACAAAGAGCACTAATTATAAATAAATTAGGGACACGACACGGTGTGCCACAGGGGGACCAGCCAGAGCAGTCGCAGAATAGAGAGACTGATAGAGAGAGAAGAGGGTGTGCGAAAGAAATAAGAGAGAGGTAGGGAGGGAGAGGAGAAGACAGAGAAGAGCAGACAGGAGAGATTTGGCAATGACATAGAGGAGCAAGTAGGAGAAGAAAGCAGATAAGAAAATAGAGGAATGGAGCGCGGGGAGGCCTGGGGATACAGAGGGAGTGGAGGGAGGGAGTGTAAGCGAGCGGGTATACAAGGCCTGAATCCTCAAAATATAGCTTGAACATACATCTGCTGCCAAAAAAGTGACAAGATTCTCTCTAGATGACGGAGGCAGTGCAATATGTTTGAGCAGAGATAGAAAAAGGTGGCAGGGAAATTAACAACCAAAATGAAACAGAGGGAGGCAGCGTCTTTAAAAAAAAATATACCGGATCGAGATGGACTCTACAGAGGGAGCCAAATAGAAAAAAATTATCAGGCCTGCATCTGTGAGAAATGGATTCCTGTTATTTTAGAGGTAAATAACACAAATCTGATTAAGTAAATACTGTATAATACAATAATCATAAGGTGGCGATATCTACCGGAGTGTTCTACACACACTAGTAGTCAACACTCCCAAACCTGCCACTCAAGCTTATCTGAGATGACTTGTCAACCAAGCAAGTGTATGTCAAGAGACTGCCGTCTGTGTGTGTGTGTGTGTGTGTGTGGGGAGAGAAGCGAGATCTCTTTGTGTCTGCGTGCACACAGGTTTGTGTGCTAGCGGGCGCGCCCCATGTTTGTTTGTTGCGCGGTGTGTGTTTTTAGCGTAAACGTGCATGCATGTGTGCGTGCGCGCGGGGAGAGAACCTCACCGCTATCTAAATGGATCACACTTCAGAGTGTGCCGCCATTTCTCAGAAGCTGCCATCTCTGTGCAGACAGACAGACAGACAGACAGACAGACAGACAGACAGACAGACAGACAGACTGGGTGGGTGTGGGGGGGGGGAAGTGGGAGACAAGCTCAGCCGGCTCGCTCCACTCAAGGTTATGTCCTGCCTCAAGTTGAGAACTGATGACTGTCGCCACGGCAGGAAAATGTGACGGAGCTCGAGAGGAAAAATAACCGTTGTCTTTACTCGCGGGCCATTTCTCCGTGTGATGTGATGCGAGTGTCTTAAATGATGGAAGTTAACAACCTGCCCGGACGATAAAGCCAGGAGACATTCATCGTCCCCCGAACAACTGCTTTGTGTCTCTCTCTTGGGCTGGGGGGGTCAAAGGTCAGCTGACTGTGACACAGACAGAGAGAGGTCGACTGACTGACCTGCTATTGGCCCCTGACACGGCCCCCCACCGACACTGCGGTAGCCATGGCTACTGAGCTGCAGACAAACATGATGTCGGTGTAACACTTGGGGGCGGGGGTGCAGGAGAGAGGTCAAATAATAACTCATCTAAGATTCACGTCAACACACACAACTACACACACATTAAAATCTTTTATTTTCCGACGAGAAGACGCCCCAATTTGCACAATCAAACGTGCGTGGATGGATCTGCGAAGGTGAAAATATCATAAAAGCGCCGGGGTCTCCATTATCAAAGTCCACGCTCGCGTCCACAGTCTCTAAACTTTCCGCACAGAGGATAGTTAAAGAAGAAGAAAGGTAGGGAGGGAAGACAAGAGGGGAGCAGCTTGTTGCATTAGCATTCCACCAGCAGAGAGGCTGTCTGTTTGCCTCTGGCAGCAGCCGAGAGAGGGGGACACTCTCTGCATCCTCACACAGCTCGTCTATCTCTCCCTCTGTCACTGTTTATCTCTCGCTCTGTCTGTCTCTGCCTGTCTCTCTCTCCCTCGCTCTGCCTGAGTCTGTCTGTTACATTTCTCCCTCCACTCTGCCACTGCCTGTCACGGTTTTTCTACACTCTGGACAATTTTCTCTCTGCAGTCTTCCTGTATCTCCCTATCATTCTATCGCACACTGTCATCTTCTGTTTATCTTTCTCTCCACTAATTTCTATTCTGCCACCTTTCTCTTCACGTTACTTTCATTCAGGACCTCGTGTGCCCCTCACAGTCTCCCCTAGAAATTATACTGTTCTCTACTGGATAAAACTCGAGCCATGAAGTGAGTCATGGAGCTAGTAGTGTGGCAGGTGTGAGTGTGCACTTGTACGTTTTTTCTTAAGTAACAGATGTATCTATCAATAGAAGCAGAGATACAGCAGATAAATACATATTCACGTATGCACAAACAAGCGGTCAGCGTTGCAGGATGCCAGCTAAGTGCAAAGTGCAAAACTCCCTCTCTGTTGCCATGGCGATTTTAATAAACACAAGCCTTGACCACTCCACGCATGCAGATACATAAAAAGCAATCCATTAAACAGTATCATGTTCTGTTTCAATTATTCATTGAATGTATTAAAGGTTGCATTTTTGCATTAAATATTAAATATGATTCCTGTAAATGAATACAAGGGAGGAAAATGGAGCCAAACCAAAACATGAGATTTCATCTTCTTCTCTGAGGCAGTCTAAAGAGGAAGGACGTTAAACCTCATCTTTATTAGAAGATGCCAGCAAGCGGACACACATATACTGTGTAGTACATAAATAGCAGGACAGTGATTACACTGTTTAGGTTTTGTACTCAGAATTAGATTTGAAATTATGTTCAAGTGCTGACCTTCAGCTTTTAGCTTTCAATGGTGTTTACATCCATTTGAACAGTCTGGGAATCATTACCATTTTTATACATAGGACGATACAGCAGGACAATGAATGTAATACAGACAAGGCAACCAATGAGTTTTGGGTCAAACAGTGGAATATTATTGATTGGCCCAGTTAGTCACCTGCAGAAGCCCGTGAAATAAACACAAAGTGAAGCTGGTGACAGTACAGATCTGTAGAGCATCACCAGAGATGATACCAGGTGTCTGAGGTCACTGGGTTGTTATTGACTGCAAAGGCTTGGACGCCAAATATCAATATGGTGATTTTATTTATATGTACTGTAGCCTATTTTAACATGTACAATTACTTCATGTATAAAAAGGGCTACAGTTGCTACATTATTCATCTGATATGAATGTAAACACTCAAATTAAAGGGGATCTATTATGCTTTTGTGCCATTTAAAAGGTCTGCAAAGTTACAAAGCCAAAAGTCCACACCAAAGGAAGTGACTCTCCCTCACAGAAACACTGCTCCTGAACTGCCTGAAACGTCTTGCTTCAAATCCCGTTTTTTTTCCGTAACGTGGTGACGTCACAAATTAACACATTTCAATAACAGCTAGTTTGGCTAACGGTGCTAACAGCGCTAACAACGTCAAAAGTTCTGACGAAGCTGACAGTGTTAACCTGAGGGGGAACCAGAGGGTGGGCGCTACTCTTCCGCGATGACGGCGTCGGTCGGGAGGGCGTTAACAGCTGTAACCACCGTATGAGCGCAGTGCAGAGCAGCGGCCATGAACAAGCCAGTGGGGCACGCTCACATACACTAACATGCACTAAAAGGCATGCGGCTATGTCAGCAAAGCACGGAGCAGCTGGGATTACGACACACACAGAGGGAGAGCGACTTCATTCTCTGCTCAGGTAGACATTACTCCTCTACATCTCAAGCAAATAGTTGTTTGATGCGATATTTATGATCTGAATGTCCAACAGAGCCTTTAGACGTCACAAGGTGCTTTACAACAATAGTTAAAGCGACAGACAGAACAGACACAAAATAAAAATGAAAATATGAACAAATAAAAAATAAAACCAGTACAGAGCCAAAACAACAACGTGTCACTGTCCAACTACTTCCAGACTGCACTGTTTGTACAGGTGTGTGCACCCATTTGACTTGAATTGTCAAGTGCTTTTCGACTTGCCAAGACCCAGTCTGTGTTCTCTGCCATGAAAGAAGCCAAACACTTAAGAGAATTCAACTTTTGTCAGCGTTTTCTACCAGCACGCGTGAAAGGTAGCGCCCTTGTGAATACCCAGCATAGTTTACTGTCATTCTCTGGCTGAAAACAATGAACATTTGTTCCGACATCAACCGCGTACCGGCTTAAAACACATTCAGACACGAATACAAAAAAATACCCTTAATGAAAACATTCAATCACGATAGACACAAAATTACCATATCAGTATGAGGAGTACTCGCCATAATACTCTGATGATTACTCTGCTTTATCAAATTCAATTAGATTATAGAGGCTTAGTCTCCAAATAGCTGTGGGTGAGTAAATCATGTGCTGTTCAGGAGCTGAGCTAAAGCCAAGTAAACTCTGTAGTGTAGCCACAGAGACATTCAAACAAATTAATAGTCCATTAAATAAAAGCAAAACTATGCCGGCCAACAGTGCCTTAAAAGCATATTAGCATTAGAACAGAATAGACACTCATTTGTCTCGTAAGAGTGTGTTTTAGCAGCGAGAAACTCAGGGTTGAGTTAGCAAACCTCTTTCTCAACATACATGTGACATCTGGTGGAGGTCTTTATCCCTACAGTGCTGTGACTGATGGTCCGACCTAACCCCGACATGATCAATTCTTTCTTTTCCCCCCCGCCTTTCTTTCCTTTTCTTACATTGTCACTGAAACTCATCCTTCTCATTTAAAAGGCACTGTATCTCCCTTGTCTCAATTAATCTCACTCTCTCCCTCTGTTTGCCCTTCCGCTTTTCCACTCCCCGCATCCCTGCATCTATCTTGTTCCTGCCCTCCCCCTTTACCCCCCCCAGGCCCGGCCACCACTCTGGTATTCCCAAAGTCATCCGCAATCAGACATCTTCAATGGATTAATTACACTGTCCTCACACAGCTTGATTGAGCATCTAACATCTACACCCCACCTCCTCAGACCCCGGTGCTCCCGTCCTCACCTCCACCCATTTACACCCCTTCCTATGCTTTCTCTCTTTTACGCTTCCTCTCCTTGCCTCCTTTCCTTCCTTTTTTATCTCCAAACCTCCACCTTCAACTCCACCCCACCCCGACCTCCCGTTCTCTAAAGATGACCACAGCGGTCGTCCCCCTCTTCTGGAGCCTTTGCTAATTGGACATCGATTCGCCGGGCTCCCTCCATGATCTCCCCTGAAAGTCGGGCTCACGCTAATTGAAGAATTAACTTAGGTGAGACTTGAACCTGGAAAAAAGAGGAAGAGGGAGAAAGTGGCAAAGACGGACAAAATGCTTCAGCTTAAAGAAATACAATAACGTACACACGGGGCGAGCATCCAGGCGCTCACGTACAAAAGATGTGCAAGGAATGAGAGCTCCTGCTAGTATATACTAGGACTGTCAATCAATCAAAATATTTATTTGTGATTTGTGAAAAATGTATTGCACATTTTTTTTATCTCTTCAAAATGTACCTTAAAGGGAGATTTGTCAATAATTTAATACTCTTATCAACATGGGAGTGGACAAATATGCTGCTTTATGCAAATGTATTTATATATTTATTATTGGAAATCAATTAACAACACAAAACAATGACAGATATTGACCAGAAACCCTCACAGGTACTGCATTTAGCATAAAAAATATGCTCATATCATAACATGGCAAACTCAAGCCCAACAATCAACAACAGCTGTCAGTGTGTCAGTGTGCTGACTTGACTATGACTTGCCCCAAACTACATGTGATTATAATAAAGTGGGCATGTCTGTAAAAGGGAGACTCGTGGGTACCCATAGAACCCATTTTCAGTCACATATCTTGAGGTCAGAGGTCAAGGGACCCTTTTGAAAATGGCTATGCCAGTTTTTCCTCGCCAAAATTTGGTGTAAGTTTGGAGCGTTATTTATCCTCCTTCTTGACAAGCTAGTATGACATGGATTTCTCAGGTTTTCTAGTTTTATATGATGCCAGTATCTTCACTCTAGCTTTAAAACTGAGCCTGCTAAAACCTAAAAATCGCAACTTGCGTTTAATGCGTTAAAGAAATTAGTGGCGTTTAAACGAAATTTGCGTTAACGCGTTATTATCGCCCTAGTATACACATTTTTGCCACATGGTAGGATTCACAAAATGCTACATTGATCATTATTATCTGATTTAGCCTAACTTTAAAGAGCAGAGGGGAAATGAAACCCTTCAGCCCATCTTTACTTATTTTTAGCACACAAATACACACAGTCTCTTCTTCACTCCTCCCTCCGACACACACATCCACTGCACATCAATCTTGGATCCCAGACCATAACCCCAAAAGCAGAGTGCTGCTTTGAGTCATTCTAAAATCATGATGGATGACAACTTCCCAAAGCAATCCCTCTGCGTGCCAGCATCATTTAACTAAAGGCATCAACCTGCCCCAGCCAATACCACTCCTCCGTTTCCCCGGCCTGAGAGCGCTGGACCCGCCGTTCAAAACCAAAACCACTGACATATCCTCCTGAGGAGACATATGAAGGCTGCCACAAAAGAATGAGCTTCGCCCAAGTTTCTGATCATGAATCTGTATTGTCCCCCCCCCCCCCCCTCCTCTTTTTCAGGAGCGGTAAAGACGACGAGATTGCGAGGAGGTTAAGCTGACCTCAGGCTTGCGCTTTTGGAGCGGGCTCACCCTGGAGTGTGAGATGACAAAACATTTAGCCCGATCTCACTCGCAGCTCGCTGACAGGCTGAAACAAAAGAACGGCCTCGGAGGAATTTAAAATCATTGAATGAATGTCAATTAATTTCACAGGACGGACTTGAATTGATTAGAATATAAAACAATCTTTCTTGAAAGCAAAAGGGAATTGATGTCCAAGGCCTTCAAACGGCAAAGAGTGGGAAGACAGAAAAAACGACAGAATGAAAGAAAGACGGCTGATGTTGTGTGTGTGTGCGTGAGCTTAACAGTGTGTGTGCCAAGGTGCATGTGTGCGTGTGGGTGAGCTCAGCAGTTGTGTTGCACGCTTGGCTGGCGGGGTGTGTGTAAAGTAATTAACATGATAGCCTCCCTCTAAGCCTGATAGCCTGTTCCCTGCAGCGAGGTCGTTCAACAGACACCAACAGACACCTGAGCTGCGTCTCAGACACAACCCTGCAACGCATCTCTAATGCAAACACACACACACACTCTAACATGTCCGACCCACATATGCCTGGCTGGTACCAACAAATACTGGGAACATACAGCTATCAGCAGAAATGACATGGTACATGTATACCTGTCAGCAGCATGTTGCACGGCGGCTGACGAACTGTTTATTCGAAATAAACTGACATTTATTAATTCACGTTGACAACCATGCAGACGAAATGCAAAAAGATATATTCAAGAAACGATGTGGAAGGAAGAAATGGAGATAACTAGAAACTCAGGGAGCCGTTGCCTCCGCCAAGGCTGCACAAAATGCGCTAAATATTTTATTTTAATAACAGAAATCATTTTTAATGCACATCTGGATCTGAACTAAAGACATTCTATTCTAATGTCTTTTCTGTTATTATTGATATTTTTTATGATAATGCTTTGCATCAAATGACAATGTGAAAGTAGTGATGAGAATCACCTGAATTTGCAGCTCCCCTCAGCTTTACAGAGCTTTATAAAGAGTTTCAGCTCTTTGTTTAGCTTCTCCAGCCCACAACTACACTGTTTTGGTTCCCTGTCATCGATCTCTCACAGTGTCATTTTTGGCCAGAACAGACAGCTCAGTTAGCAACTAGCTGGTGAACATAGTGACGCATTTAGCAGCCAGGAAGCCACATAGTTCCCTCATGAGTTGGCAGAGTCCAACAACAGAGCTAAATGAGAGTGAATATGAGAATATTTCTGAGATTATTAAAGCTTTGTACAAAGATGAATGTTGCCAAGTCAGACTCATGATCAGTGAGCTATGGCCAATTAAATTATTCATTAATTATTAATTAAAGGATTATTCCTGTCGTACTACCTATAGTTGATAAGCCATCAAGTTTAGCAGGATTTCTTGGAGTTGAGATGAGTTCATATTTTATCTAAATGTTGTTGCAATTGCATGATGCGTTCAAGGCTTATTTCTGGCAATTAAGATAACGTAAGCCATGTCTACAAGACTTTGGCACTACATTAAACATGATATATAAAAAAACACAACAACAAATTAATAACTTTTTTGGCATCATACAAATACATCATGTATTTTGTATGATATATTGAAGGTTGGATGAAAGTAGGCGTGTCCATGTATATCCATCCAGTATTTATTTCTTTGCATTATTTGTTTTGTTTACAACTTCCAGAACACTTGACTTGTATATAGACATTTTATTTGTATTATTTGTAGTCTTTTATTTCTATTATGTGTAAGTACATTCAGAGAGTTGCAAAAAAACAGTCAAATTCCATGTACGTATGTAAATAAACCTGATTCAAGCAAAAAAATAGGCTAGGCCAAGCAAGGAATCTAAAAAAGTTAAAGTGGTTTATAAATGGCCACATAGTGGAGCTATCTACACCAAAAAAAACAACAATAATAAACTAACTAAAATACAAACAAACATGATGGGACAAAAAATATTAGCTCTTTGGTGGAGGTAATGAAACATCCCATATGAACACTGGTGGCCAACACAATATCCTTCCCTTTTCTTCCAGTACAATCTATTGTTTCCCTCTTCTTCATCCCTCATAACCCCGAGACCTTCCCTCTGGTCCTCCAATACTAAAACCGTGGCTCGGCGCAGACCCCCAAACACCCCCTTCAGCCTCACACAGCCCTCATTTGCTAAAGGATTAGAGCGAGGGCACCGGGGTCAACATGAGGCCACCACCAGAGACCCTAAAAAAGAAGAAATGCACACACACCAGGGACCACAGAGCTACGAATACACACACATTAGCATTGTGTACACACATGACACTAAAGCGCACATAGTCTGAGGAGCGTATCAGCATTATGTATTCACATACTGTAGGTGTGTAGGCAGGACCCTCATCCCCAGACACGTACCGAAACAGAGACACAAATTTGCATGAGCATGTGCAGAACTAAATAAATTGACCTTAACTCTCGAACTCAAAAGAACACTAATACATATTTGTGCAACTTTAAAAAACCAGGGTCAAATAACAACTTCAGAGAGAGAGAGAGAGAGAGAGAGAGGAAGGCCGTTGATAAATCGTAGCAGCTTTAAGTTGGCATGAATCACACCTTCGGAAGAAGTCTAAGTGAGAGAGAGAGAGAAACAGGAGGGAGAGTCAGCGAGAGAAGAAAAGTGATTGTCAGGGAGAGAAGAAACATCACTCTGAAAACTTCTAAAGAAGGCCCTGCTCTGGGTTTTAAATGCTCTCCTCCCTCTATCACTCCCTCTCTTCCCACTTTCCTCTCATCCCTTTCATGAATTAAAAGCACGGCCGGTCTGTGGGGAGAAGCATAGTTAATTCTGATCAGATCTCCTCCTCCCCCCTCTCCGCCTACCCCCACCCTCCTCCTCTCCTCCCTGGGCGACGGTTGCCGTGCAGTCTGACAGACGGAGATGGGATCTGACAGTAAACAGGCGTGTGGATGCCCGGCGCGTGATTGACACGTAGGCAGGTCGGCGGGGGCCCGCCCCCCTCCTAATCCTGCCCTGTCAGCTCTAATTGGGGAGGTGGGGCTCCATGTCACCAAGGTGACTGATTGACAGGACCCCAGCTTTGCATAGATATGAGGGAAAGGTGGGGAGGTTCACGCATGGCATAACACTGTTAACACTACTACACCGCTAATAGAGATATGCGTGTGTGTGTGTGCGCGCGCGCGTGTGATTGCTGCGCGCTCATGCACATTCACAGACGCCCAGATGCAGGTGAAGACACTCAAGAACATGGCTGAGCACACAAATAAACCCACAACAATAACCATGAACAAAATCGACATGCATACAGGATGTCTGAACGCAGAGTGCATCTACAAACATACACACACACACGCGCGCACGTACACGTACACATACACACACATACACAATCTCTTGACATGCTGTGATGAAGAGCAGAGGTTGTAAATGCTACAAGTACTGAGATACGGGACGCAGGGAGGAGCGATTCAGAGGTCTTCACCATGTCGAGGCCAATGAACGACGGGGCAGGGGTTAGACACTCTGCTATAACACTTCAGCCTGTGGACATGCAAATGTGTGTTAAATTAAAGACTGTCTGAGAGTGTATTTGTGTGTGTGTGTGTGTGTGTGTGTGTGTGTGTGTGTGTGTGTGTTGGGGTGATGCCTTTTGGACACACTTGATGTTCTATATGGCAGTTGTTCCCATCTCGGGGGTCAGGACCCCCTAAAGGGTCACAATATGATTAACAAGATAGAAAAAAAGAAACAAGCTTAGTGGCTCAGTGAGGCTGTACTTAGGCACAGCCATGCTTTGAGCTAAATGTTAATGTCACCATGCTAAACTTGCTCACAATGACCCCATTGGTTTGTGGACTACTGTTTTGAAGCCTTGCGTTTTGGCCATCGCCATCCTGGTTTTTGGCCGTTGCCATCTTGCTTTTTTATAACCAGAAGTGACACAAAAGAGTGGAGCTAAGTACAACTGAACGCTGAATAAGACATATTTAGGCCACCAAAATGTTGATATTAACTTTCATGAACTGAAAACAAACTGTGAAAGGGTTAAAGTTGTAAGACGAAAACACAGACAACTCCCAAACCGGACAACGCCCTAAATCATCCCCTGCTTTATGGTCTATTTGACTCTAAATGGGACCATCATTTACTAAATGAACATCATGCTGTATTGAAGAAGACTTGAAACTAGCGATTGAGACCATAAACTCATGTTTACAATGTTTACTGAGGTAATAAATCAAGTGAGAAGTAGGGTCATTTTCTCATAGACTTCTATACAATCAGACTTCTTTTTGCAACCAGAGGAGTCGCCCCCTGCTGGCTGTTAGAAAGAATGCAAGTTTAAGGCACTTCAGCATTGGCTTCACCAAACACAAATTAGCTGAGGCTGATGGGAATGTCATTAGTTTTGCAGCCATTTACTCATAAACCAAATTATTGGACAAATATATATTTTGACCTGATGATGGTGCTAGATAAAAAAAAATCACCAAAGTGATTACAATTCATCCTGAAAGGATGTCTGAACCAAATACAATGGCAAATCCATCCAATAGTAGTTGAGACATTTCTCTCAAAACCACAAATGTCAACCTCATGGTGGCACTAGAAGAAAAGTCACAGGATCATTAAAGTCTTTAATATTCATCCTCTGGGCTCCGTGATTGATTATAGAAAACGTCATGACAATTCATCCAATAGTTGTTGAGATATTTCAGTCTGGATCGAAGATGTGGACCGACCGACCAACAGAACATTACATAATACTTTCAGTCACCAATTAGTTAAAACTAATGCAGTTTAAAACAACAACCCTGCAATAAATTCTGCTTTCATGAAGGTTATAATGGTTTAGAGATGTAATGATTGTGTCAACTGTATGGTAATTTTGGAGGCTGTAGTTTGTGGTGTTGTTGTTGAATTGTATAAAGTTATACTGAGTATATATTGTTCATCCCATGTGTTTTATAGCACACAGTCCACTCTGTTTATATGGAAGAGGTAGACTAAATAGAGGGTAGCTGGGTTTACCTAACAAACTACTCAACATTCAGTACATTTTGTAGACTCCTTCTACTTTTCAATCTTTAAGCTTTTTTTCTTGTTATATTCTAAACGGTTTTGCATCTTCAGGCCTCTAAAAGAATTCTAAATATGCAAAAATCTGAGAGGGAAAAGTCACTGGTTAAGCTGCTACATGTACAAACTATGATGAGGGGTGGCAGGTTACTGCCTGCTTCATTATAAGGGGTTATAAACCAAAACCGCTATAAGAAACTGTCAAAGTTTGTGCTCCGAAGCATCTGAATTTGTACGGCTAATTATGAATTGTTAATTGTAATAGCTCACATCTTTGTGTGTGAATTTATTTCAGCGATAGTGTGTGTGAGTGCATGTGTGCATGTGAACGTGCATGGGAATATGTGTGTGTGTGTGTGTTTTGATTGACAGCTGCCACTGACCTGTGCCAGTCAGAGTGCCATACTGCGGGGCGGTGGGGTCGATCGCTACGGAGACGACCTTCGCCCTCATCTGCATCCTGCCTTCATTAGCGGAGCCAGGGAAGGAGAATAACAACCCAATAAATTAATAAAGAGAAAGAGGGGAGAGAGAAGGAGGGGAAGGAGGGAGGGAGAGGACAAGAGGAGAGCAGGCAGAGCAAGGGTAAAACAGGAGAGAGTGAGGGGAGGAAGGAAGCAGGCGGTGAGGAAGGAAAGGTGTGAGAGGAAAGAGTGACACGCTGAAGTATAGAGCGAGGAGATGGAGGGAAACGCTGTAAAAGGCTAATTGTGTGCGGTCAGCTCAGGTAGGAAAAAAGCTAATGAATGAAAAGTAGAGAGAGTAAATGGTACTGAATTTATCCCTAGCAATAAAAATCCAAATGCAGATAAAAGATGCATCCGCAGTATATTGTGACGACGCGCCGAACCACAAGTCAACCGAATTTGTAAATTTACCCAAGAAGGACTGGGAAACAGATTTTGCCAAACACATCTCTGGGGCTGATTTAGGAATGTGGCTCCGAGCCCTGTTTAAACAGAGTATTGATACATTACCATCTGCACTGGCTCTTAAATGCCAGTATTGACAGAGATGCTCTAACTGGTCCACAGAGCAGCATTTTGACGGGGGCCAAATGTTCCAGATCCCCCACCCTCTTGTTGATTGGGTTGACCACACAGCAAATGTGTTGGTAAAGTATGAGGTTTAATCAGCCGCTATTGTAACCGATACATAGCCCCTCGCTGGTCTTGTTCACAGGCAGACAGAGGTAGAGAGAAAAAAAAATACCTCCACACTCGCAGTAAAACACACACAGCGGAGTCCAGGGGAAGCTTGCCGCGTAAATAAATTATGAACAAGTATGTTACGCGGGATAGACTGTTGGTTGGGAGCTCTCCCAGGAGGACTCTAGTAATGATGTTTTCTCATCTTCCAGCACAGTTGTGTAGCATACACCAACTTCCATTACTCCATCTTCATCAGCGTGATGGATGGAAATGCGGCCTATCCTTATGCTGAGAGATCTGCTTTTCAGATTACAATGAGCTGTATATTTCAAACTTATCTACGCGGAGCAGAGGAATACAAAGGCAGAGACATCTAGGCCAGTTTTCTGACAGCAACTTGTCTGTATGGATAGATCAGTTTGAGATGTTCATCGAGCCGATCACAGCCAAGTCTAACTGAATTTGTGGAGGCAACAACATCAGCGCTCTCCGCAGCGACGCGCAGCCTGCTATAACACGTCGCATCAAAAAAGCCCCCCATCTGTTGAGAAGACACGGGTAATGTGCCTGACCCTGTTTTCTCCGTCTCTAACTGAGAAGTGCTGGCTGTTCGGGGTCGCGGAGTGTGAGCGGCGGGGAGCGGGGCCTGCTGTGCTGGGGAGGAAATTCTCAGGGCGATCGATGCGGAGGATTAGGGCCGGCTTTGGGGGCTCAGAGGCCTGGATCTGAGCAGTATTCTCAGCGGGGCCCCTGGGAGAGCTGGAGAGGAAAGCTGGAGGAGAGAGGAGAGGAGGACCAGAGGGAGAGAGAGGAGAGAGAGGCTAACCTGGAGCTGTCAGGAGGCTGAGAGAGGGTTGGCCAGGCTGGGAATAGAGGAGCGGTCATGGTCCCAGTTGACATTATGAATGGGGCCGAGACTCCGCCACCCACTCAGATAAACACTGGACAGTGTGATTGGATGAGCTGCAGAGCAAAGAGGAGATTTAATGTAACAAAGAGAGAGACAGAGAAAACAGACTGATAAAACACAGATGAAGTTTTCGCCTCCTTACTCTCTCCATCTTTTAATTTTCTCCAGGCCAAATCGGTAGTTGTCTTCTAACTTGATGAGTGCAGCACACACAACAAAAGGCTCCCTCCGTCTGTGTGTCTGCCTCTGATGCTCATGATTGGTCAGCCCGTTCGCCAGCTCGCCGCTCTCCCCCGGGTGCAGACGGTTGGATCCATGATTCATTTTGCAATGAGGGAAAAAAAAAGAAAAAGGAGAGAGCGCATGTGAGAGAAGAAACAGCCAAGACCACTGGGAAATTATACGGTGGAGCGGCGTGGTGGATCTGGAATTAAACGGCATAATTAATCAAGCAAAAAAACAAGCACGTTGCTCATACATTTATTATTTGCATTTTTTCCACTTCAGGAGATGTAATCAGCAGATATACGTCGGGGCCCCTGATCCATGTCGCGGGGACCCGGAGGCCGAGCGCCCACTTCGACCACTGACCCTAAAAGCGTAAAGTGGGATCAGTTCTGCTCGGCGTTTTATTTTTTTTCCTCACCGACTATCATCTCCACACAATGCCCTCTGCCTCCAAAGTAATCTCCACAACAAGCAGAACAAGTCCCACAGAATCATGTTGTTGTCTCCCTGTCCTTTAAATTAGGGTGTCTGCAAAATTGGGTTCACAACTCCGGGCTCTCTGCGGAGTTGTTCTGCATTATGCAGCGTGTGCACTTGACCCGATGAAGCGAAACTAGCCACTTTTGGAAAGATAGCGTGGAAATATTACAGCAATATGATCACACAGCAGTAAAGGGGGCCGACAAAACCATGTAAACCACCTCACAAAACAACTTTAAAATAAGGAAATCTGCATCGCAAACACGGTTACAAAGGTCACATTAGGTTGCCAATTAGCAGCCCTTGCTAAACCCCTGTACACTACTGTGTGTCCATCATACTGTATCCTTATGAGAGTTGTGTTTTTTTCTGATTATGGCATACAGTTGTAATGATTTTCAACGCTGCTCCCCACTAAATAATTTTGCATTTTCTTTAACGATGCACCTGCAAGTTGGGCACAGATAATTTAGCTTATTTGAAACTCTGTTCGCTGTCTCATGTTGCTTTGAAAATTCAATTACCAGAGTAGTGATTGCCAGATCTGTTTTGTATGGTCTTGTTTTGTAGCTGACATGTAACCTAATATCACCTGATAATTATAGGAGTTTCTAATATTTTGATTTAGCTACTTAAAAGAACAGTGTGTAACATTTAAGGGGATCTATTGGCAAAAATGGAATATAATATTAATAAGTATGTTTTCTTTAGTGTTTAATCACCTGAAAATAAGAACTGTTGTGTTTTCGTTAGCTAAGAAAGAGACGTTTATATGAACATAGGGAGCAGGTCCTCTCCACGGAGTCCGCCATGTTTCAACAGTAGCCCATAACGGACAAACTAAACACTTAATTTAACTTTTTCTGCTTGGGCCGGAGTCGATAACGTTGCTCACTCCCGTCTGCCGCTCTCCCTCTCTTGCTTCACCACTCACTTCCCACGTACACATACACTTTACGCACTGGCTCTGCTCCATATAAACTATGCTACTCTTACAACAACTGGCTCTAGAGAGGGCCATTCGCGTTCTCGAGTCGGCCACCGTAGCTCTCCAACACGCTTTGCACAAAGGTGAGGCTTCAGTTGGCTGCAATCTCCTCACCTCACTGCTAGATACCACCAGATCCTACACCAAGGACCTTTAAAATCCTTTTTTTCCATGTGATATTTTGCAAGATTCTGCCTGCTCTCGTGGTAATTTTTGCTGTGATATTTTCAAGGTATCTTTACAAAAAGTTCCTAATCAACTACATTCAGGAATCTCCAAGTTGTCACCCCAATTTTGCAACCTAAAGTACCTTTAACCCCCCCGGCACTCCTCTTGTCTCATGTTGCAGATGTCTATGAGCTATGACATGAGAACTTCAACCACAGCGTTCAGATTGATTTTTAATTGTATTTGTGTAAATGTGTGTGTATTTTTTCCTACCTTGTTGATCATCTCACAAGCCCTCAGATTGACCTTGTGACACATCAGGGGGGGTCCCATCTGGGAACAACTGACCTTTTAAGGACAAGGACAACATAGCACATAGAATATATTACATTCATGCTACTGGCTACCATGGCATACCACTGGCTAAACCATCGAAGGAGAGATGAAGACGAGAGGATACAGCTGGAACAGCATTGAGTAGAAAGCAAACAACAGAGATGAGTGGAGATCCTTAGTCCTTGCCCTATGTGCCACCAGGTGCAACAAGGACTAAGTAAGTAACCTACTGGCTGTAGCTTTTTTATCTTTGATTCACAGGTTTGTTTGCTGTCTGTCACCTGGTGATCAATAAAGTTTGATCTTATTTGATCATTTTATACTAATAAAGAATGGTAAAAATGCGATAAAGCACAATGTCATACTATATTAAACACAGATGGCCTAATAATATGTACATTAGTAGTGATGGTAGTGAGAGTACAGGTTGTTATTGTAGTAATATTGATCACAGCATACAGAGCATTGCTGAATAGAATAAGCTATATTTTTCTACATCATGCACTTCATGTTTGATGATCACCTGTGCCAGGTTTGGAACAACTGACCTTTTAAGGACAAGGACGACATAGCACATAGAATATATTACAGTACATTCAGGCACACTATACCTACTGGCTATATAGCTTTTTTTAATCTTTGATTCACAGGTTTGTTTGCTGTCTGTAAAACTTCCACCTGGTGATCAAGTTTGATCTTATTTGATCATTTTATACTAATAAAGAATGGTAAAAAAATGCTATAATGTCACACTATATTATACACAGAAGGCCTGATAATATGTACATTATTAGTGATGGCAGTGAGAGTACGGGTTGTTATTGTAGGAATATTGATCACAGAGCATTGCTGAATAGAATAAGCTGGATTTTTACATCATGCACTTGATGTTTGATGATCACCTGTTCCTCCACCACCACCACATGTATCTAACCCTCATTATATGCTCATTATGCATAAATACATCCGCCCAGCCGTTTGAAACATGTCTACTACCTACTGGCTATATAGCTTTTTTATCTTTGATTCACGGGTTTGTTTGCCGTCTGTAAAACTTCCAACTGGTGATCAATAAAGTTTGATCTTATTTGATCAATTTATACTAATAATAAAGAATGGTAAAAAAAAATATGCTATAAAGCACAATGTCACACTATATTATACACAGAAGGCCTGATAATATGTGCATTAGTTGTGATGGTAGTGAGAGTACAGGTTGTTATTGTAGGAATATTGATCACAGGATACAGAGCATTGCTGAATAGAATAAGCTATAGTTTGTAGCCTACATCATGCACTTGATGTTTGATGATCACCTGTGCCAGGTTTGCAACAACTGACCTTTTAAGGATAAGGACGACATAGCACATAGAATATATTACATTCATGCACACTATACCTTCTGGCTTTTTATCTTTGATTCACAGGTTTGTTTGCTGTCTGTAAAACTTCCACCTGGTGATCAATAAAGTTTGATCTTATTTGATCATTTTTATACTAATAAAGAATGATAAAAAAAACACTACAATGTCACACTATATTACACACAGAAGGCCTGATAATATGTACATTAGTAGTGATGGTAGTAGAGGTTGTTATTGTAGGAATATTGATCACATAAGCTATATTTTGAAGCCTACATCATGCACTTGATGTTTGATGATCACCTGTGCCTCCACCACCTCCACATGTATCTAACCCTCATTATATGCCCATTATGCATAAATACATCCGCCCAGCCGTTTGAAACGTATCACTTTCCAGAGCTGGTCAATACCGGCTTGTTCCTGGAGCGCCGTCATCAATCGAGCCATCAATATGGAAATACCAGTGTGACCCAGACATTAATCAATGCTTCTCCTCTGGGAGGAGAGAGAGAGGAGGTTCAGGGGCAACCTAAAATCATCAATGAGACGGATCGGCCTGCAGTCAGGCTCGGACAGTCCGTATTGATAAGAGCATTTCCACCTGTAGCGGCCCTGTAGAGGAGCCGTGATGGGGATGTGGAGGCAGGAGGCAGCATGGCCTCCTCGCATCTGAATTCAATACCCGCCGCCGCAGCTGCGATGCTCCGAGCCCAGAAAGACACGGTTGAGCGCAGATACGTGCCTCGACTCATCATAAGACCGGTCTCTTTTTCCTCTCCATATATATGTCCCCTTCCTCCTCCATCCTCCTCCTCCTCCTCTGTCTACCTCTGAACTTTCTCTTTTTTTTTGGTCACTAAAGAAGCACATCACGCCTCTAATACAGAGCAACAATGGCTTCAAATTAAGTTCTTTGTCTTTATTCCTGCGGCTTACTTTACCTCCTCCTCCTCCTCCTCGCACAATCTCTGGAGTTTAGTCAAACCTATTTCCCTTCTCCAACTTCAAACTGTGAGAGGAGGAAAAGTGGAGTTTGCAACATCAATGAGAAACGTCTTCAGATGCTCGTCTCACGCACTCATCTCACCGGATTAAAGCGTCGTCTTCACTGTTGACATCCTCAGAAACCTTAAAACCTAATCAATTAGAGGTCCATGCTCTCTCTCTCTCTCTCTCTCTCTCTCTCTCTCTCTCTCTCTCTGTGCCTTCACCCGATACAAGCAGAGCAGGTAATGTGGGTAATGTGGGGCAAGTCAGCCTCCTAGTGGAGAGGTTGTGTATGCACAAGAGGGGGAGAAAACAGCCCTGTGAAGACATTTTTATTAAAGAAAAAAATGAGATGTGATTTAGTTAAGTGGCTTAATGGAGCTCTAATATTCACTTGTCTCATTTTCCAACCTCTCGTATTAGTGGATGGCATTCCTGGCTAACCCTGAGTGGTTTCCAGTATACCCATATTTGACTTCCAATCAAATCCCCACACCGCTCGCTCCCTCATGACACTTCATAAAAGGTTAGAGTTCAAGGGTCGTGTGTCCTGTGTGCACACAGGTTTGCCCTTTTCATTCCCAATCAGCCGCTTTCTCTCTCTCTTTTTTTTTTTCTCTTCCTGTGCCAGAATGGAGAAGAGATGCACCACAAAGGTCACGGACATGGATTTCCTTTGGTTTGACTCAATGAAAAGGTCAGATGAGGGCACCATGAAATGGCAGCGAGGCCCTCGATTCGCCCTCACAGGGACCCGAGTCCTTAGGCTACATCACCCTGAAAATGGCACAGGCGGGAGGAGCCCTTCTCGAGGCCCGCTTGCACAGAAACCGGCAGAGTCCCGTGGGCCGCCGTGACCTTGTCTGGTCACTCCCATGTGGTTTTGGTGGCCCTTCAACAGTGTAAAGAGAAAACACAGCAAAAAAACGTATCGCATGCTGTGTGAAACTAAACTTTTTAGAACAGTAATGCACACACTATGACTGTAAATACTTATATTTCTATTTAAAAGTCATATTGATTAAATTTTTATGTAGACGAATAATAAAAAAAACAAATACATTCACAGAGCTTTTAGAAAGGTGGCAAATAAAAGTATATCTTTTCCTGAAAACGTTTAATTAACAAAGAGACGATTAATTGTGAATTAATCATTTTAAAAAATGATTGTTTTGTTTATTTCTGTGGAAGATGTCTGATGTTCAGTTCCCACTTCTAACAAGGCTTGTGAGCCAATAGTAAAACGATGTTGGTATCACGATATAGTTGCCAGTTAGTGTGGAAAAAATTGATAAATACTGATAAAAGGGCAGCGCGGCACACACACACATCTAATGTAGGGCTATAGCTACATGTTGCAAAATGATTTCATTACTCTAAGATTTATCACTTGACATGACAGTCTATCTGAGTCTCACTTGACCGTAAAATACGCAGGTTGTACAACAAACTGGCAACCACTTGTTGTGAAGTGAAAGCAACAGAATGGGGAAGGCAGAGGGCGACACCTAGTGGCCGAATGTTATCAATAGCACCTTTAATATATTTTACTGGCAGCAGTGTTACACAAACTGATGGAAATTGCTCTTTACCCATTTGTCTTGTACAGTGTATTATATGTAAGAGTGTAAGTAAGGTAAAGTGAGTAAGGTTTTAATGTGATTTGCTCCTCCACCCAAAAACTGTAAATAGGTGATTTAGCAAGGAGTTTATCAATCAATCGATCAAACTTTCTTTGTATAGCACCTTTCATACAGGTTAGTGCAGCTCAAAGTGCTTCACAGATGACTGACAATGACTGACAATGAGACAGAACAAGTGTAAACTGTGAAAACAACAGAAAAGATAAAAACAATTCAACAATTTGATAATTTGACAATTTGGGACCAATGCACACGAGATAATAAAATGATAAAAAATTTAATAAAGAACAATTAAAAGCTTTAATAACAATAATAGTAAAAATTAAAAACTAGATTAATAAAATAAAAGTATACAAATTAAATACAATAAAATAAGTAATTAATAAAATAAGAAAATCTTACAACTTAAATACTATAAAATAAGTGACTAAAATAATAACCATTCTTAATCAAAGGCCTGGCTGAATAGGTAGATTTTAAGTTTACATCACTAATAATCAGTTCAGGTGAGGATATGATGAAAAAACTGCCTGTGGATGTTTGCTGTAAGCAGGGACAGATTTCTAATTTGTCAAGCTGACTGGTTTGCAAGATCAAAATCCACTGAATAACATGTATGTAATATTTCAACTTTATTTTCACACTACATTGTTTATACTGTTCTGCGTGATTCTACTCTTCAGCAATTTTTGAAATCTCTTATTCCATTTTTTTTCAGGCATCCTGAAATGAAGAATAAACATTATGCTACATAAAATTTAATTTAATTTTATCAGAATTTCCTCTTATATTTTTTTCTTTAAAGGTACAGTGTAACATTTCAGGGGTCTATTATCAGAAATAAAATATTCATAACTATGTTTACAGTGGTGTATAATCACCTGAAACTAAGAATCATTGTGTTTTCATTAGCTTAGAATGAACCCTTCATATCTACATACTCTTCACAGAGTCCGCCATGTTTCTACAGTAGCCCAGAACGGACAAAACAAACACTGACTCTAGAGAGAGCCTTTCACGGTTTTACATTAGCTGAAGGCCACCGTAGTTCTCCGACACGCTTGTAAAACTGAGGTAACGTGAGCCACAGAGTGCAAATCTGTCTGACTTCCGTTGATCCTAAAGTTGTGTCATTATGGTAAGGATGGACTCTGAGCGAGGCGAATAGCGTTATCACGGTTTTGCACTCAGTGGCTCACGTTACTGCAGTCTTGGAAAGGGAGGAGTGAGCGGAGGGGTACTCAGCTGGTTGCAATCTGCAACCACACCACTACATGTCACCAAACCTACACAGCACACCTTTAAATTAACAGCTGATATTACCTCTTCAAGCCGATGGTGAGGGGTTGCATGCAGACATCTCTTCGTTTTATAGTGTCACAAGCCAAAAAGGTTGGGAACCACAGGTAAAAACAATGGTTTTGGAAATTTGGATGTGCTGCCTCACAGGAATAGTGATCAGAGCTATGATATGTTGATGAATAGCAATGTATAAGTTCTTTCTTGATGTTGTAAACATGTAACTTAGGGTCCATTTAGCTTTTCCAGAGCTTAGTTGAGGTTAATTTAAATTTAGAAGTTGATTAAGAATTCATTAGACTAACTGCAGACTGATCAGGATGTTCCTCATCTATTCCACGTGTCATGAATCATTCATGTGTAACAAAGAGACAAGAGGCAGAAGTTTTACAAGATTTGATTTATTAACTATGATACAGATCACATAAGGCCTTGCTGTATACACCATTCCCATTGAGACAAATTACCATACTCAGCAAATAATGACAGTTTTTTTGTTTGATGTTATCTTTTCACTTTACAGTACTTCATTTATTTTTTTATTTTTATTTTCTCCCCCTCCCCATTATTTCTTAATATTTTTTTTTTATCATCTCTTAAATAGTGAGAGTGGTGGAGCCCTCTTCCTCGGTTGGGAAGAAATCATGCACTATACTGGGCTGCTCTCAATCGTTCACAAAGAAATTGTTAAAAAAAAAAAAAATGCTTTGTATTTTTTTTAATTATTAAAATAAAACATAAAAAGAAACTTTTTTTTTTCTATCACCACTGACTAAAGGGCAAAGTGTTAGACCCCCTAACATACCAATAAACAACCATTTGAATATAGTTTTGCTTGTTTCTCATTTTTAACTTAACAGACATCTGTCACCATTGTTGCAAAAACAAAAAATAAACAAAAAATGAAAAAGAAAAGCAATGCAGCCACATATTATCGCTGAACCAAAGTCACATTTTTAAATTCAATTGTTCTTCTAAACTGTCACTTTGCTTCCCGTCTCTCCCTCGACCCTTTTTTCCACAGTCTTTGGCTGCCTCACAGTCAGTTCAGTATTAACACATTGATATACACGGGGAACGCCACTGGCCGGCGTTCACACACAAGTACCAGTGGTCACCCCTCCTTCCTCCCTCCGTCTCCCAAATAATGATCCCATTCACCCGTTCGCTGTCCGTCTTACCTCCCAATCTCCCCCCCCATCTCTCTCACACTTTCTCTGAGGATCAGTGTGTGTAATCTGGACGAGCTAACAGGGTTACACAGCGGGGTAATGACCGTGAGGAGAACTGCATTCCTCTCCTTCACGTTTATTTGGATCACGCTGGTGTCTGGCTGTCTGCCAAGCACAGCTTGCTAGCATGTTAGCTCAAACCAACCCACCCACCCAAACACACACTCTTAATTCCTCTAATCACACACACACGTACACCCACGCACAAGGTAAATAGGTAGTGTAGACTTATAAAAGCTCCTTTAAGAGTTCAGTGATTGGTTAAAAGGTTTTCCTTTTGGGCAGAGAGGACAGTCTGGGGGGAGACATGCAGAGATTCAGTGTCAAACGGAAGAAGTGACCTTGGTGAGCATCTGCTTAACATTAACACGCATAAGTTCACATGTGCACACACTTTCTCCAGCTCACAGAAGCACGCACACACACTTCAAAAGCTG
The DNA here is from genome assembly GCF_043250625.1 of Sebastes fasciatus. Taxonomy (NCBI): domain Eukaryota; kingdom Metazoa; phylum Chordata; class Actinopteri; order Perciformes; family Sebastidae; genus Sebastes; species Sebastes fasciatus. Next base: position 20,000,902 of record NC_133801.1, read on the forward strand.
CTTCGATCAGGGCTCAGCGATTCTTCCTCGAGCCCCATCTCGCTGGTTTCTACGGTAACAGCAGGCCGGGCCCGAGGAATTCTGTGATGCTCCGTTGCAGTCATGCAGACGGATGAATGGACTGTCTGTTCTGTCTGCTGTCTCTCCCAGACCCTCTTGGACTAGGAACGACTACTAGGAGATGTGGTGGCATGACAGTGACAGCGGGGGCACTCTGGTGTAGTGGTTACACTCTTGCAAATTATTATTTCGAGTCCACGGAGAGCAGGTTTGAGTCTTCTTTCCAGAGGCATAACACTGCGTCGTAAGAGGACAGCGTGCTGACTGGAGCAGTGGTTACCAATTATTTCCAACGATAAAAAGCCCCCCCACCTGTAAAAACTCGAGACTCGCTTCCAGCTCTTACTTTCTGGCCCGTAATGCTACATTTTGCCTCAATCTCCCAAGTCTTCATTTCCTTCCACTCAAATCTGGCGTCAGGGAAGTGGTATGCACTCTTTTACAAAAGGGCTGAGTGCTTTGGTGAAGTGGAAACTAACAACAAAGACAGAGAGGCAATTTTGTTCACTGCATGTCTAATCAACTGCAAGAGCAGAGCCCGAATCTATTTAATCTCGTTTGATTTGTACCAGATTTAAAACTGCTGTTCTTTTATTTACACTCTTACACTTCATGAGCTCTAAAGTTAATTTTACCTGACACACAGTGGTGAAAAACCGTAATAATTGCACCTATAAGAGGATCTGACGCTGCACAAACCACAGGAGGAAAATGCTGCTACGCCCATGCAGTAGTGGAAGTGAGGTTATGGCTACAATACCCATTTCTTCCTCTAGATGGCAGTGGTGTGCTCCCAGAGAGAGAGAGAGTAGGGTGGACTGACAATAAAGTGAACGGTGGCTGTCATGTCATGGCAGCTCCAATTTAAAATGTGCCTTCAAAAGTGCTCAGAAAAGTGCTTTTTTGAACAAGGTCCTCACTGTGGAAACTGCAGCACCGACTCGCTCTTCAAAGCGCCACAGCGTGAACAGAAGCGACATGACAGGTGAAGGTCCAACACTGGAATTATTCCCACTATCTGCCTAATGCGGGGAAATTCAGGTAAAACAAAAAGGCATGGATACAGGCGCACACAGACACTTACACACAAGGCCACGCGTTGAGTGATAGGCCCCGGTTTCTCTACGTTTGTCAAATGAAGGACAGAATAAAAAACGCGTTGGAATCACGATTTAGACTAATTAATATACGCTGTTTTCTTCATGTGTTTACAAAGACAGGGCATGAGGTTGAAGGTCAAACCGAGAGAGAGCAAACAGAAGACTGGGAGGAGCCTTCCCACAATGCAAAGGGTGTGAAAGTTCCCATAATCCTTTGCTCCAATTCACTGCCTAACAGATCCGGTTGGTTTAGATTTTTTTTGTTTTCTGTGCTTGGCATACTGCCTCTACTGATTTCGTCTGCGTGCGTGTAGCCGTGAGAGGGGTTGATAGATAGGAATGTCAGAACATCCTGTCGGGTGAGTAGTAACACGTGTTTCTTGTCCTCTGTACAGTGGGGAAATAAACAAACAATGTGTTCAGGACTCGCTGTCTGCTCCACGTTGTACCAGCCGCAGCCTCCCAGGTCAGTACAGTTGGTTAGGTCGGATTGCAAAAAAAACGTGCGCCGTCCGCCAAAATTCCCAGCACAGCTAGAGGCTAAGGGATTGAGGAGAATGGTTGTCGGAGGCACGCTGGCCACTGGGTGTTTGTGTGTGTGTGTGGTGAAGCGATCCCAACATAACAGAGTTTCCACTTGACTTCCGAGTCCCTCCCTGAGTCCCTTTAACAGTTACTGGCATCATCTCACTCATTAGTGTGTAGGTTCTCTATAAGGCAAGGAGGGCGGGCCTAGATGAAGTGAGACAAAGGGATAAAGTGGTGAGGAGGGAGGAAGATCATACCGCCAGTTCAGAGGCTCTTCAGTGTTCCCCTTTTCTGCCTTGTGTGTGTCCCATTTTTCTAAAAGCAACAAGAGGCTCGAACGCCCCCTTCTTCTCCCAAACATGTAGGTTTCTCCCTGTACATACTGCATCTCACTCAATCTCTCCAAACTTCTCTTCCTACCTCCTGTTCTCGTTTTTTCTTCTTCCCAAACTTCAAAATCTCTTATTCTAAACCCTTAAATCTCTCTGAATCTCGTTATCCGTCTTCTTAGTTTTTTTTTTTTCTTCTACCTCTTTCCCTTGATCCCTGGTTCACAGCGTGTGTTGTTCCGTAGGAGGGTGATGGGGGTGCAGGGAGGGCGGCAGCAGGGCTGGGATGGGGGACTGGGGAGTAGCGGGTGGGGAGTGGGGTGGGGACTGGTGTTGATGGAGGTGATGGTGGTGGTGGTGATGGTGGTGGATAGGAGGGCCGTAGTGTGGGATGACGGGAGGGGTGGCGGGGAGGACGTAGGGAGTCGGGGACGGAGTCGGCGAGGGCGAGTAGCCTCCGGCCATGCAGGAGTAGGCCGAGGTTCCTCCCCCGGAGGAGAGCGAAGAGGTGGGGGAGCCGGGGAGGCCGTCGGCCAGCGGCTGATTGTAGAAGAAGTATGCGCACTGGTGGATGAAACTCTCGATGATTGTCTGGTAGGTGCGGGTGGCGGTCAGGGCGTCCATGGTGGTGAAGTCTGGTCTCATCAGTGTGGGCCAGAAACAGATGGACAGGTTCTCACTGGTCATTAGGTTCAACTTGTTGTTCTGGCTCACCCTGTGCAACACAAAAAAAAAAAAAGGTGAAATTAAGAATCGACTCAGGTGTTTACTGTGTACTGTCGGGCCGCAACTAACAATTATTTTCATTATTGAATAATGTGCCAATAATTTTCCCTGAGCCGTAAGTCATTTCATCAAATTGTTTTCGCCCAGCCAACAGTCCAAAACCCAAAGATCATATAAAGCAGAGAAGAGTGAAAAATCCTCACATTGGAGAAATTGGAACGATAAAATATTTGAGCACTTTTGCTTTAAAGTTACTTAAAGAGGACCTATTATGCTCATTTTCAGGTGCATACTTGTATTTTGGGTTTCTACTAGAACATGTTTATGTGATTCAATGTAAAAAAAAAGCTTTATTTTTCTCATAGCAGCTGTGCTGCAGCACTTGTTTTCACCCTCTGTCTGAAACGCTCTGTTTAAGCTACTGCCTTCCCCCTCCCGAAAAGCCCAGTCTGCTCTGACTGGTCAGCTAGCTAACTCTGTTGTGATTGCTCAACAAAGCCTCTTTGGACTCCGCTCCGGCTCCGCTCTAACTAGCTTTGTTTGAGGGCGTGCCAAACTAGCGACTAGCCAGGGATTATGCAAATGTATTACTTGTTGACATCACCACGTTACGGAAGACAAAGCAGGACTCCAAGCAAGGCGTTTCAGGCAGTTCAGGAGCAGTGTTTCTGTGCGGGAGAGTAACTCCCTTTGGCCTGGACTTTTTTTTTTTTTTACTTTGCAGAACATTTACATGCACAAAAAACTATATAACGCACTAAAGGAAAGTGAAAAAGCACAAAAGCATAATAGGTCCCCTTTAAATGATTAATAGGTTATGAAAATAGTTGCCGGTTAATTTCATGACTTAATGAATTAATCAACTGATTGTTGAAGCTCTAATATTCTGCATTTTAAAATAATATAACCACAAGAGTCTACAGCCATGCTATCGGCTCTGTGATGCTGTAAGCTCAATGCTAATATGCCCACAATGTTAGTATGCTGATGTACTGTATAGATGTAATGTTTACCATGTTCATCATGCTGCTGTGTGTTCACATACCGATATTACCATACTATTTAGTATGCCAGAAAAATATTTAGTATGTCCCAATACATAGTATGTCAAATGCAGTATGGCAAAAATACCAGGATGTCCTACTACATCCGGTCGCATTTTGCAGTAAGCAAGCCAGCATGATTTTCTGGCTTGTGGCTTGTGACCCCTCAGATTTATCTTGGGACATCTTGGGAGTCCTGACCCACAGGTTGGGAACCACTGATCTATACTACAAGTTTTCCTGGCATTTTTGGAGCACAGTAGTCACCGTTAAAAACACACTCCCTTAACACAGATCATGACTCAGCCTGACTAAAACAACCTCTATTCTGTCAGTGTGCTAGCTGTGGTGATGTCACCGCTAGGTCACTTGACTGGGTGACCGGCGGGGGTAGTCAGCGCGGCTGTCAGGCCGCTCCGACCCCGTCACTCACTCACTTGCTCAAGTGGCTGGTGACATATTTGAAGACCTCGTAATTCTCCTTGGGGAAGCGGCGCAGAATGTCCTTCATCGTCTGGAAACGCTGCTCCCTATCGTTGATCTCTGAATGGTGGCGGAGAGAGAGACGAGAGAGGTTAGAGGAGGAAGGAGAGTGGCTGAAAGAAAAGATTAAGGGAATCTGTGGTAAAGATGTGAGGGGAGTGAGAGTTAAGATGAGGAGGGATGGGTGGGGGGGAGTACTATGGAGAAGAGGAGAGTTTGAAGAGCATAGTGAAAGCAATTGGATTCAGCTCTCAAAAAATCCATGCCAGGACACAGTGATTTCATCCTACAACAGTACGAGTTTCACACATCGCAGTCATGAAAACACACACACGATTCAAAAGGACTCCAAACTAAAAAAAAAAATCAGCAGACAAAGACCACACACATTCCAGAGGAGAAAAATACACCCATCACAATGTCCTACAGATTACAGCAACTCACACACAAACACACACATCCACACTGGGTGTGTTAAGCCTGATGGCAGCGAGGAGTGAGTCAGAAACGCTGACGTCACCGGCTAACACAGTCCATCCTGTGTGTGTGTGTGTGTGTGCGAGGCAGAGAGCAGCAGTGGGAACGGCAGATGTTCTCGTCCACATCGCAAACATGATTTACAGTCAGGAGAATTTGAGTTTGTATTCCCACAATGAGGTCAACGTGGCTCAAAAACAGATTTAATGACTTAACACAGTCCCTCCTGCTGCACATCCATCATCGGCAATCAAAACACAACTTCCTTACAGCTTGTTTAAAGTAACGTCACCATGACAATATGTGCTAAAATCCACCCGCCCGTCTTTTTCTGTGTCCCTTTTTTTTTTGCCCCACCTTGCAGTCTGACGGCTCAAATTCTGAAAATGCAGAGTGCAATTTGCTATTTTCAACCGAATGAATCTTCCCTCTAAACTTCTGTTTTCTCCCTTCTTTCCCTCTATTGTGGCACAGGCTGCAGGGGCTTTATCAGGTCTCTGTCACGGCTGAAGAGTCTCCCCAGTGCCGTAAAAAAAAACAAAAAAAAAAAAAACAAAAAAAAAAACACAGCAGAGCTCAAGTGAGTGACAGCAGCCTTGCGGCCCGGGGGTAAATCTCTCCGGCGCGATGCAAGACTAAGCTACGCCTTAAATCTCCATTCCGACAGATTACAGGACACAAAGAGAAAAAGAGAGGCCGCGGAGAGCGCAGGAGCACCCTCGTTTATCTAACATATGACTTGTTTTCTCATGACTTCATCCAGACCCCGTTATCCACGGCGCTCCTGCATCCCTCCATCATGTGCAATCATCCCCGCATCCTCCTTCCCGAAGCCTTAAATATTCTCTCCTTCTCCGTCCTCTTTTTCCTCACCGAGTGGCAAATCTAATTCTCCCCATGGATGGATTTGGATTGCAAGAGTTTTGCTTGTTAGGTTCAAGAAAAGTTACAAAGAAGGGGAAAGGATTTAAGGCAAAATCCAATACACCTCGGGTTTTTGTGCTGCACTCTCCCCCATGTCCCCCCCTCACCCCGGAGCCCCCAGGACTTACTGAAGGCCTCCACCAGCTCTCCCTGCATGTTGTAGGGCACCAGAGGCTCAGGTAGCTCAGAGAAAAAGGCCTTCATGGCTCCGGCTACTGTGTTCATGGTGAAGTCTTTCTCCACCAGGTCCAGGTTGTGGTCTGGAAACATTATTGAAATGGAAAAGACGACATGTGAAGTACAAAACACACATATATACGTCACAATTTTACATGCATACAGTTAGGGCTGCCCCTTCTTAGTCGATTAGTCGACTAATCGGACGTTTTGGTGTAGTCGACTTAGATTTCTTTAGTCGATTAGTCATTTTGTATGCTTTTTTCATGCTTAATGATTTATTTCCAAGAAACTTATGAGCACATCTCTGGTAAACACAAGATTTAAAGTGTCTTTTTTGTGATTCTTTGTGGAGAAACTCAGTTTCACAGATTTGTTGATTAAATCAACTAATCGATTTGTCAACGAAATCGTTCGAGTGTTAGTCGACTAAGAATTTCTTTGTTCGAGGACAGCTCTACATACGGCAAATAAGAGAGGTGTCTGCTTTGGAAATGTTGACTCGACCAAGGATTGGGCTATATAAGGGATAATGTACGGCTAGCCGGTAATTGTTGTGAAATAAACCCCAACAGGGCGACGCAAAGCGGCAGGGTCTTGCATCGCCCTGAAGGGTTTATTTGACAACAATGACCCGCTAGCTGTACATGATCCTGCTTATTACACAGCTACTTACTTATGAAATCAATAATTTGACACAAAAATGGTCCTTTAGTGTCTGAGATCAGAACTGCGTCCATAGCAACGGTCTGTTATACATAGCAACGGTCTGCTATAGAGAAATAACAGACTGTAGAACGCTGTGATTGACCAATCAGAATCGAGTATTCAACAAAGCTGTGTAATTAATAACGTAGGATAATATATATTTGTCAACTGTTAGATTTTGCTATCCTGTTTTATACCAAGGATACATTGTTTTTTAAAGGTCCACCTGCGAATTTACATAAGGGTAGCTGTCTGGAACAATTACATCAAAATTGTACCAACATAATTAAAGGTAAACAAAAAGTTGGAAAGATGTTCTCCCTGACATAGACTTTTATTTTGTAATTTCTGTGTTGTAAGTATCTTTGAGTACAATAAAAAGCACCACATAAAAATGATTTATTATTATTATTAACGGTCTGCCATATAGCGGAACTAAAACTGCACATATTCAACAAGACAGCATGGTGGCCTGACGAATCAATGAACAGGAGTGTTTTATGGAAATAATGGACTTTTATATGAGTTTTGCATCAATGTGATTTAGTCTGTTATTACATTTTCTGGATCAAAAACTGACATTCCTGCCTGGTTATTGATTTTCCAGAAAATGTACTCAATCATGATGAGATATTACAATACAAGATTACACTTGTGTTTGAGGCTTTTATCCATATCGCCCATTTATTGTATAATTCACTGCTCGTGGTTGTTTTGGATTGTGCACACAACTCGTAGACACGCCTGCATAGACAGGACTGTTCAATCAATCATTTAATCAATATGAATAAATAAAACAATCGCATATTTGGTAATAGCATAGGATCCTCCTGTTTAATAAAAGTAGAATGAACTGCAGACACTTAGAAAGCAAAGAGAGACGGCTCAGACAGCAACACCACTCTAGTGGAGAGAGAGAGTGTGTGCGTTTGTGTGAGCAAGAGACTTAATTAAAAAAGCCATTTTCTGATAACTTTTTACTTTACAAAGGTAGTATGTGTAGAAAAAAAGAGGGGCAAGAAAAAAGTAATACAGATACGGTTAGTGAGTTCTTGAACAGTCCGAGGAGAGCTCCCATTTTGAGAGTTTCCAAAGTGCTGCTTTCTCCTGTAATGAGTTATCTGAATCTTCAGGGAGGCTGATGAAGTGCCATCTTCAGTATGGCCATGAGACACCTACGCTGTAGTATCACCTGTAATTGTCTTGTCCCATTGGCCGGAGGCTCAAAATGATTCAACGCGGGGCTTCAACTCTGATTACCTGTGTTGGATTTAACCTCAACCAGGCGTGGACGCCTGCATACACACACACACACCCCTGCATACATAGGCCATCTTGCGCCGCTATCTATCTGGGCAGCGACATGCTTCATTAACCAAACCAATCTGGAGGTAATTAACTGCCCACAGCAGATAGACACACGCATGGAGGCACACATTGAGAGCACTTGTACATGCGCACGCACGCAGGTAGAAGATGGAGGAGGCAGCGCTACGGTCTAAAAGGAAGCGAAGGCCAATCCCCTCTGTAGAATTAGTGCTCCCTGGTTAATTAAGGGGATCCAGGCTTGTTATAGATAGAAGCAGACACACGTCTGTGGCCTTTTCTTCACACCCGGCTTGTAAGTGTACAACTGAAGCGAGAATGAGCATGTGTACGCTCGTACTGTAAGCAGAAAGTCACGTACCTTGGTCAAATTGCCGCTGCATGCTCTCCATCTCCGCCTTGTTCCCGCTGACCCTGTAGATGCCCTCCGTGCTCAACCCTAGAGGAGAGAGAGAGAGAGATGAATGTTATTAGGTCACTTTTTATGTGTTTAATTTGCAAGTATTTATAGTAGCTGGTCAATCGCCACCTTTGATAGATCTCTGCTGCGTATACATGCTCTCTGAAGGTTTGAAAAAGTAGAGCCACTGCAGGCCGCTCTAATGGCCTCTCCCTATGTCCCCTTCCGTCTCGACACACTATTAGCACTTGGATTAAAGCCATAAAGCACTCCTGCAGGCCTTCTAAGAGCCCACTGGTGCACTGTGACAAGCTGACGCTACATAAGCAGCCGCACACTTTAAAATGACTTGAGGAACTGCAGATACCATATGCTTCAACTTCATTCAGAGGAGGATAATTACTCCTTTCTTTAGACACTAAACAGTCAAACTGAGTCCATATTTACTAAAGGGCTGCACTGAGGTGTTGTAGCAGAAAATGGAAGAAAAGTAGTAACACTAAAATGTGCATGTTTGAGCTCTTGTAGAGCTGCAACAATTAATCGATTAGTCGTCAACTATTAAATTAACCACCAACTATTTTGATAATGGATTAATCTGAGTAATTTTTTAAGAAAAAAAAATTTAAATACTCTGATTCCAGCTTCTTAAATGTGAATATTTTCTGGTTTCTTTACTCCTCTATGACAGTAAACTGAATATCTTTGAGTTGTGGACAAAACAAGACATTTGATGACACCATCTTGGGCTTTGGGAAACACTAATTGACATTTTTCACCATTTTCTGACATCTTATAGACCAAACAACTAATCGATTAATTCAGAAAATAATCAACAGGTCAGTCGACAATGAAAATAATTGATAGTTGCAGCCCTAAGCTCTTTTAATATTTACTTTAAGGCATTTCTATTTAGAGGTGCAAAATACACCCAATGACCAATGAAGCAGAAGAGACTGTGTCTGATGTTTAACATCTGGAAAAATCAGGTGTAAAATCAGTGGCACTGTTTTATTGAACACACACACACACACATAAGGAGACTAGCGGCACATTAAGAGGGTTAACTTTGGCCCATCTGATAGTTCAGACAACATAAACACATTAGTGACAGCAATAAAGAACACTGCAGCGAATTAAAAGGTGAGTTAACAAGAGCTCCCCATTCATCACTTTAACAACACAAGACAACAGAGAGGGAATGCAACAGTCTGCTATTTTTCACACAAATTCTGCCATCCGGTTTCTCTCGCCTTCCTGCTTGAATATTTATTTTCCCAGACTTTTAATGGCTCGCAGCAGGTGCAGCCGAGTGTGATATGATTGAAGCAGCCAATTAAACACTTATTAAGGAGGTCTGTTGGATTTTATTACAGCAAATATCCATCCTATTATAATCTAATAGTCGACAGTTTCAAAGTTTCAACAACTAACACAAATCTCCCACATTGATTTTTTTATAATTCTTATTAATTCAATCACTGGTGTTTTTGCTGAGCTGACAACCTCTGACTAACTGAGCTAATATTTAATCACATGCTGTATAACTTTCATTTTATGGAGGAAAAAAAAAGCAAAATAGCAGTTTCAAAACTGTACGGTTTTCAAAATGTTTCAAGTTCAGCAGCAGAAAACAATCCCGACAGCCCAGCATCGGTTCTTATTTAGCATAATCACATCTATTAGTCTTACTAAATACTCCCTGAACTGAATAGTGGTGGTGCAATTTGCTGTAGGCTTAGTAAATATAACCTTTAGTCTTGTATTTTCGCAACACTACTATGTACTCAGACATGGAAAACACAAGTCAAAGGACAGCGAATGGCACGTGAACAGCTTGTGCAAGAGAGAAAGCTCACTTGATTTTTCTTCATTAATATGTTTTCAATTTATGTAAGATAAGGTTCCACCTGCCGCCCTTGAAATTCTCTCTTCGTTCACACTTTACGGTGGAGATTCAGGGAGACAAAGAGCAACCCAGAGGGAGTGAAGGAGATAGGGAGTGGCAGAAAAAAAAGAGGGCGAGATAGAGAGAGGCAGGGAGGAAATGAGAGAGCTCTCAGTCAAGGCATACGGCATCGATCTCCTCCTTCTACCAATCAATTATCCACAAAAGCTTTTCTAGCCAGACACTAGGAAAACAGGGATGGGAGGAGAGATAGGGGAGTAGTGGAGCTGTGGTGTTGTGGGGGGGAGAGAGGAGAGATAGAGGGGCAAAACAGGACAAGCACCCATGTATGAGAAAGATAGCAGGGGAACCCATAGGAGAGAGGGTCAGGACTGATGAAAGAGAGAATGAGAAAAAATAAAGGGATTAAGATAAGGAGGGATATATAGAGGGATGTGTTTGAAACAACGAAATACATCAAAGATGGAAGTTGCAGGAGAATGAAAAAATGGATGAGGAGCCACGAAGCATCGGGAAGGTGAGTATATAATAGAAGAGTTTGACAATGATAGAAATGATGGAAGGGGAGCTCTGCAAAACAGACAACAGCATCCTGTTCCTCTGGGGTCAAGCAGAGCACTAGAGCTTCCTGGGGTCAACGTAAATATGAGCACTTCCTGCATCCTGTAACAACGTCTTCTTTAGTCCTGATAACTTATAACTTATATAAATCATTACTTTTATCAGCTTCTCGAGCTTGTATCAGTAGTAAAAACTAGGGCTGCCCTGCATGCTTCAAAGCTTTGACCGTTGCCATGGTAATCAACCTCCAAATCAGTATTCGAATGCTTCGCTTTTTTAATTTGACATTTTTTTAATATATATATAATATATATATATATATTATATATATATATTATAGCATGTAATAATAATGTATAGCCCATTAAAAAAAGGAATAATCCCACAATATTATTCATATTCAACATTCATTGCTATTAGTTATTCTCAGACGCGTATTGCTGTTTGGTGTGTGTAGAAGTGCGTTCGCCAGGCCACGCCACGCCACGCCACGCCACGCCACGCCGCTTTGAATATTTCTCACCAAAGCTTCAAACCCAAAATAACGGTATTCGGGACATCCCTAGCAGAAACCTAGAAATACAACCATCTGTGGTGACTTCACAGCGACACTCAAGTGGTGAACCTGCAATCACACACAACTCTGAGAGCGATAAACACCCCTGCAGTTAGCGGCCATGCTCTTACAGTGCCTTACTGTCTGACAACACACTCCAGCTGATCCCACATCAGCCCCCCCAGACCCCAGCGGCTGATTTCACAGTTCGCCATGAAAACAGGCGGCGTCTGGGCGCTGCCCTTTATGTCGCTATGGAGGCTCGTACGGCCAGCAGACATGCCTGCACACGCCAACACGCAGTCATCAACCCCCGTGAGCAGCAGAACACACTGCGGCTACCACCACGGCGAGAGAAAGCCAGAGCTGAGGGAAGATAACAGCAGTCACCATGGATTGATTTTTATATAGCTGCTTCTCTACAAGCTCAGAATGCGACACAAAATACCACATCTTACTCCTATTATTCTCAGGGACAAAGGGAGTGAGCTGGGAAGCACAATTAAGAGAAGCAACAAAGAAATGAGACTTTTCAATAGAAATATAAAAACAGAAAAACAAGCTTTTCTTCAGTGCCTCGAGTGTATCACCGAAATACACCTCTAAATGTGTAAAAAAAATAAGAAACTATGGTTGTTGTATCCACAAATTCAAAATTCTCTGACTAGTAAATCAAAAATTCAGCTTTGCCTTGAGGGTAAAAAGAAATGTTTTCATCACCAAGGTCATTATAGACTGAAAGAGGATTATGACAGATAAGAATAAAGGCAGGGTCGCTGGGTTTGGATTGTGAGTATTTTTGTTTGAGAGAAAGAGGCAAAGGGGAAGGATGTAGGTCAAAGCTGCAGGTCCAGGGTTAGCGTCACTCATTATCAGCTCACACTATAGTCACAAACATAGTGTCAGCGCCGTACGGTGATTTCCCGTGAGTGTCATTACACCCGCAGATTGTAGACGCAGATACGGGATAAGTAAAGTCTGACTTGCAGCGACTACAATTGAGCCTAAATAGCACATTGTAACTCATTTCCCCTCGCAGTCGCACTGATTCTCTGCGTGGGTGTGCCGTTCTGTACTGCATGTGTTAGTATGCAAACAAAGCATTTCTGCTTGCGCACTCTTATTGGTTCTGACTGTTGGATGTGCGAGGATACACACTTCTCACACATGCACATAAACAACACGGGAGTGAGCTAAACACACGTGGAAAAGAGCTGAGCCCAAACATTCTTCCAATTTCCTACGTTGTGATATTGATCAGACAGGAGGGAGCTATGGGGCGGAACATTACCTGGCAACCCTCCTGGCGAAAACTCACCCGGACACACACAGCATGCTGACAAAGGGAAGGAAAGAAAGCAATGAAGGAGGAGGGGAGGAAGAGAAGGAGGGGATACTGTAGCAAGAGGGAAAGAAAATGCAGTGAATTGAGAGAGGTGACGATAAGACGGGGGGAGAAATAGAAATATGGGTTAGGAAGAAGATGAAAGAAATCAAATCTGACAAGTGAAGGTACTCGTGGAGACGGAGGGAGCAGGACGACTGGATCCGGAGAAAGCAGGGGAGAAACAAGGGCACAGGAAGAGAGGAGGAAACAAGAGGATTAAAGGAGTGAGTGAGGGTAAGAGGTGGAAAACATCCCCATGTATGCACACACCAGCGTCTATGTACTGTATATATTTTCAACCAGTTTTTTCCTCCGTCATCCGGAACTAAGCGCTGCCGTGACTGCTCCAGTTAACACCTGAAATTTAACGTGATGCCTTGTTATCTAGAGCTTTGCCCCTACAGTACTGTATACTCCCACACAGAGGAAGGCGGTGGATGTTTTGTGAGGCCGCCGCGGTAATCCACAAATACAGTCTTTAATCAGGACAGAGATTACAGTGGAATGCATCGACATGTCAGCGAGCGAAGGCAATGTTTTGGCAAATCCGCATGCAACTCACTTTATGGAAGGTAATGAAAACTAGGCAAATTTAAGCAGTTAAGTGTACATTTTCATTAATTTTGTTGGGTTGATTCCAGGATTTTTAGACCCTGTTTAAATAATGTAATGTAAAAATAATGTTTAAAAATTGGTGAAAATACAATTAAACAGCTAACTAAACAATAAAAACATGACTCATAACTTCAGTATCTAAACTCCTGAGAGACATGTACTGATATCTACACACACTCATGGACCCTGAACTAAGTCGCCTCTGGTTTAGTGTAACAGCTGGTGGCAGACTGAGAGGCAAGCTGGCCGTCTCGGGGCCTGGCAGGGGGTTTGGCGTCTGGGCAACAGGGCAGCAAGGTTAAGAGAGGCTATCCAACCACATCTGTGCTACCAGTACTCTCAGGGAAGGGAGGAGAGGAGGTATGAGGGTGTGTGGATATAAACCTGTTAAACATAATTGTGCACAGACTCTAATCGACACAATGCTCAAGGTTAATCTAAACAGATTCAAGTATTTTAGTAAAAAGATGTGCTAAAAGTGGAAAAAAATAAGTGCTGGAACTCCTCTTATTCACATGTTGCAGTGTGTATCGACCGGTATCAGCAATATTACATTCTGAATTTCTACAATGAATAACAATACTAGGAGATAATGGGTTTGGGGGTCCTCATCGAGAAAATTTGAATGGTTTTGACTTAAAAATATGCAATTTCACATCATTCTGGACCATTATTATTACTATACATAACTCCCAAAAAGCTTAAAGAGAAAACTTTCCATAGTTAAATAATTCTTTTATTATTTACTTAGGCTGATAGCGGTTGTAGCGGGCTCAGTTTTAAAGCTAGAGTGAAGATACTGGCCTCATACTAAACTAGAAAAACCTAAGGAATCCAATGTTACCAACAATCTCAAACTAGCTTGTCGTGAAGGAGGCTAAATAATGCTCCGCTTCCACTGAAGTTTGGCAAGGAAAAACTGGCATGGCCATTTTCAAAAGGTGTCCCTTGACCTCTAACCTCAAGATATGTGAATGAAAATGGGTTCTATGGGTACCCACGAGTCTCCCCTTTACAGACATGCCCACTTTATGATAATCACATGCAGTTTGGGGCAAGTCATAGTCAAGTCAGCACACTGACACACTGACAGCTGTTGTTGCCTGTTGGGCTGCAGTTTGCCATGTTATGATTTGAGCATATGTTATATGCTAAATGCAGTACCTGTGAGGGTTTCTGGACAATATTTGTCATTGTTTTGTGTTGTTACTTAATTTCCAATAATAAATATTTGAAGAGATAAAAAAATGTATGATTAATTTGCGAATAATTGAGATCAACTATGGACAATCACACAATTAATTGCGATAAATATTTTAATAAATTGACAGCCCTATTATTTACATGATCATATCACAGCCTTCATCTGAGAACCTGACAGAGAGAGAGGGCAAAGAAGAGCACCACAGCTTGTGAGAAGTGACGGCATCCAAGGAGAAGTCACGGTACGCCAAACTTATTTGTCGCTTAAATTCCCCCTTGGCTTTTCTCATCATCACACTGATCTGAATGAGGCTCTGATGGCTCATTTTAAAGTTAACATATAACACTGTGACTGTAACCACTGGAAACAGAAGTCAGCATGATCTGCTTGATGCCTTCACTTGAACCAGTTTGGGAGTTGCCACACAAACAATATTTATATACAAATAAGGAACAAGCTTCACCGGTGGATCTTATCACATCTTGTTTTGCTTTACTTTTATGACACAACCATTTAGGTTATCAAACACCCTGACCTGGTTCACGTCCCTGGAGGTGCCCACCTGTAAAGCCTACAGCTCAGCAAAGCACTACCATTTATCAAACCTGAACAAAGAGTGAGGGAGACACGAAAGAAAGCACAGGCTGCGTGTGATATAAGGAAAACCACAGAATCATCACAGCGACGAAGACCACGGTATATAACAATCCCACCGGGGAGGGAGGAGGATTAAGATAAGGAAAAAAATAAAAGGGACATAGAAGAAAGGGAGCTCAAAGGAGACAGGTATAGCGAACGCAGAGGCAGAATGGATCCTTTGAAATGATTTCAAAACAGTTAAAATGACTGAAAACAGCCGCCTGTTCTGCATCCGTAAAGTAAAGTAAAAACAGATTCTTACCTGTTGTCTCAATGAAACGGATGCACTTCTCGATGAACACCGGGATTGGCCTCTCAGGGGTGACCACGGTGGCCAGCTGCAGACCGAAGTAGTTGCTCTCGATGGGTTTGGAGATGGAATGCCTGGGTTTGGGTCGCGGTTTCTGGGAGAAAGAAAATAATCGAGAGGAAAGAACAGATTGGTGGGAGCACTCAGAGACTAAAATGTAATATCATTTGACCCTGATTGACATTGACATTGCTGACATAGGCACCCATTTCCACAATGACACTAAAGCCTAGAGGCACTGTTCTTGAAATGATTTAGATGGAAAAGACCATTTTTAAAGTGTGTTTATGTTAGTATGTACTGGAGAAAAAAAGACATGCACACACACCCATCCCGCACATTCCTTCAAACCTGATAAGTAATCAAACATTCCTGACTTGAACCTTGTTCTGTGCATATCTCTTCATCCTCCTTCCTTCACCATTCTGTGTTTCTCTCTTTCTCCCTCTACTGCACTGCATCTCTCCGATAATCAAACTCTCTTATTCATTGTTTAATTACTTTCTAACTCCTGTTATTCTCCAGTTAAGAGACCTCTAATGCACTCCTGCAGCATCCTCTGTCTGCCTCCGTATGGCCGAGGCATCAGCAGTAATTGTACTGCGCTTTAATGGCGTTCAGTGGGAAATGTTTTGAAGGCCCCTGAGGCCTGGATCTCTAGTAAGTCTGTCAGCCCCCTGAGGCTCTGCCCTGGCAGGCTGGGTGGTGAGGCAGGGATGCATGGTTGGCTGGGCACACAGACTGCAGGCCTGACAGACAGACACAGGAAAAAAAGGAGCAGAGGAGTGCTCATTAGAGAGAAGGAGCCCGGCGTGCCCTCTGCTCCAGATACTGGCCTCGCTGCACTACACCAAACATCTTCGATAGCGCATATATACACACTCGCTCACAGCGGTGCTCAAGGAAACAAGCGGGGAAACACTAATTAAGACTGAGCAGATCAACACAGACTCACCTGGACTTTTTCTACACCGTTAGTGAATTTATTCTGTTGTTAATCTACGTTATCTTTCATTAGGCTTCCACCTAAAAGAGCCTGACCGATACATCTGCAGGCCGATATTACTGGCCGATATGTGGTTATTACAGATAAAACATTATCAGTGAGTATGTTAAGAGATACCTAAAAGAGATGGAAAGGGAAATTAAAACAATATATGTTTTATTGGCAGCATTCCTATGTATATGATTTTTCTCAATTTAAATTTATTATATTTTTGTTTAATGTGTTTTTTTTACAGTTACAATTCAAAATAACTTGTATTTGAATGATGTGGGAATAGTTTGGGTGTTTTGAAGTGGGGTTGTATGAGGTGCTTATCCATAGTCAGCGTGTTACCTACAGTAGATGATGGTTGGCACAACCCCAATTTGGAGAAACAGACAGGAGTTACCGCAATGTACTGCTGTGGACAGGGCCGACAGAGAAACGTATTTTAGCCACCTAAAAGAAAAGCTCACCTAAAAAAATCAATATCAGTTTAAGTGTGCACTATATTAACAATATTTTAACTACTTTTGTTTCTCCAAACTGGAGGCGTGCCGGCCCATCATCTAATACACCGACTATGGATAAGCACCTCATACAACCCCACTTCAAAACACCCAAACTATCCCTTTAACATCCAGAATGTACTGTTATGGTCAGCTGTCATAATAAATCCTATTGTTCAGCTGCAAAATCTTTACTCAGGCAAAAAAAAAGAATATTGGTCAATATATTGTTATAGTCTTCTCAAGTATTGATATCGGGATTGGCCTCAAAGATCCATTACCATCCATCCAAGGTGTTTTCTATGATAAACTATAGAAAAAGGGCACTGTCGCTACTTCCTTACTGGGGCTCAAGTGTCGGGAAAACAAAATGTCAAAGATAACTCGATAACGCTGACTGGCTTAAGAGTCTACACTTCATTCAGCAAGGCCCCTGAGATGCTGATGAAGGCTCTTTGCTGAAACACATCTAGCTTAAATAACTGCAGACTTTCGCAGCAAAACCAGCAACTGTTGCCCAGTTATCTTTCTATGAGCCGATACCTAACTGGAATTCCTTCACTTATCGCTCCCGGCTAACTCTCCTGCTGCCCTGCCAGATCCCTCCGTGACGCTCCCTTTCCTCAACGTACAGACATCCTTACACTTGTGGCTATTAGCTGAACATCCGCGCATAATAATGCATGTGAATGTGTGCACAAAACACCCACATGAGTCTTTAATTGAATTAAAGGGCTAGTAGTAATAATAGATGTGACGCTACAAGACAACGGCCTCTGTGGTGGTAGAGAGCCGTACAGTAACTCGCTGCCAGCTTGTTTTTTTAGCTCCAAGTAGCAGCTCATAATTTATTTGTGTCCTATCACACTGACTGTGTTGTATATCTGTGCCCTATCTCAGTTTAGCAGACTGTCTCTATACCCCCCTCTTCCTCTTCCTCCTCCTCTCTTCCACCCACTTTTCTCTCTCACTGTCTTATCCCCCTGCAGTTTTGCCTTCTGGCCACTCCTTTTAGTTGCTGACTGAGACAGGATACGTTGCCAGCGCTGAGAAGACAAAACCTCTACCACAAAAGACAAACAAAATGTATCCTTAATAATAACATACAGACACCATGGTGAGCGTTTACATACACAGTGCGCTGTAGGATGCCGAAACACAAAGCCGCAATACAAAAACAACCAAAAAATAGCAGTTTTCTATCATAACTCTTATTTCTCTCCAGCTCCATTTCATTTTCTTTCTGTGGTTGTGTTTTCTCCTTTTCTTTGATTGTCTCCCTCCCTCTTATTTCTTGTACGAGGACACCAGACTGGAACTAGGTGACTGAGGAATTTGAAGCATTCCTCTTGCTGGCTGAGGAGGTTTGAAAAAAAAGGCTGCAGGAGAGAGAGAGAGAGAGGAAATGTTTCCGGCCTCTCGCTGAGGGAGGGCGGGCGGGACAGAGACACAGTTGGTCATTGCCTGAGGTAAAAAGGGGTTTTAAAACAGGCTGAGAGTCTAGTTTCAATTATTTGTTCCAACCCGTCACGACTCGGGAGTGGTAGACAGTACCCTACGGCTCTGACCAGGGAAGTGTTAACACTGCATAAACCCACAACTTCAGTATAAAACCAACTGAAAATCGGACTCCCTGACAAGCCCCTAACAGGAACGGCTGGTTCTATACCAACTCTGAGTCGCTGCTACAACACGTCTCCCCGAGATGACCAAATAACTCAATAACATGCCAGTTATCCTGGGGGGATTTCAGGCCGCAGCAGACTGAAAATGGACTCTTATCTTGGAGACAGCTGCTTAGAAAACAGGTGATGGAACTTGATCACTTCACTACAACCACAATTACGCCATAATGGCCTTTAATGCGGATATCCAGATCCCAGACCTGCTGTAGGGCACAAATCAGAGGCACTAATTAGAGTGACGGTGGCGACACTGATCTAAAATCTGCTGGCTTCTATTTTCTTGGGGGATTTGTTTTTGAAACAAGGCTAATAGTGTGTCATGTGATACTTTATTGATCCCACTTGCCCCCCCTCAAAGGACAGGGTGAGAGCACAGGGTCGGGTAAAGGTCAGGAGCTACGGGGGCTTGCTAACATGTGTCTGTTTGTCCTTGCAGACTTTTTCAGAAGGACAAATGGCATTGAGTTCATTATGTGCCAAGTCAGTTAGTGCATAAAAGAAATAACGTGGTTTAATAGGCAGTCAGGAGCGATGTGAGACGACAGCCTTCACGCAGGTACTTGGACATTACCGCCGAGTGTGTGATAACATTAATCATCCCCCTCCTGTTCCACCCCACTGACAGCCATGGTAATTATCACAGACCCACAACGTACACGGCTGTAACTCCTATTCAGCTGACACTTCTGTACCACGCCATGTGTGTGAATGAACAGCATACCAGGCCGATAAGGCTATCAGAGTGAGGTCAAAACTATCGTCACAACACGTGTGAGCGCAGAGACGAACAGGAGAGGGGTAGACGGAGGCTGAGGATAGAGAGATAGGAGCAGAGGAGAACATATTGGGGAGAGAAAGAGAGAGAAAGAGTGTGACAGGAATGTGAGAGGCAGAAAGTATGAATCAGCAAGAAGAGAAGACAAACACTGTGAATATGAGAGAATGAAAGGAAGGAAGCAAAGAAAGCCAAGCTGACAGGGAAGAATTTAAAGGAATAAGCTGACCAGACTCGGCACATACTTCACTGCAGTACCACAACAGTGAACAGTAACCAACACTGCCTTAACTAGCTGATGTCAATCATTAGATCACTAACGGCAAACGCACTGCGCCCTTTGGCAACTAAATTGTAAATAATTCGTAGTTATATTACTAGTGAGGCGGAAAGCCAGATGACTGCACAATCAGGTTTTGTGAATTATACTTAAAGGGGACATATCATGCTCATTTTCAGGTTCATACTTGTATTTTGGGTTTCTAGTAGAACATGTTTACGTGCTTTAATGTTCAAGTAACACATTATTTTTCTCATACTGTCTGTGTGAATATACCTGTATTCACCCTCTGTCTGAAATGCTCCGTTTTAGCGCCTGTCTCTTTAAGACCCCCTCCCGAAAGAGTCAGAGTCTGCTCTGAATGGCTTGTGAGAAAAATATGGTGCACCTTTGAAAAGGTAGTTCTCACGCTGTGGGCGATATATTCTAATGAGCCTAAATGTGACATGTAGGAAGGGGAACCAAATCTGAATGGCTTGTTGAATCACTTGTTTTCTGATCTAGACAGCCCACAAAGAACTGATTGATCGCCTTATTTCACAGTTTGTGGGGTGGTAGGCACTCCAGATACACAAATGTATGTACACAAGCACTGAAAAAGAGAGTTTTTCATGATATGTCCCCTTTAAGGAGTGAACTCCTTTGTTTTTTGCATGTTAGTACTATTGTTTGCTGAACAGCAGGGGTGTTTACAGCCAATTTGTGGAGATACAACATTAGTTTTAATTTCTCTTCATGTACCGCAACAGTGAGAATTGTAAGATGGAAGTTGATGCTTTCAAAATCTTGCTAAAATAAAAGTCAGACATCATTACGCCAGCTCTCGTGTATTGGGAGACCTGGTGCAACCAAGCAGCACAAACAGATAAAATAGCACAGTGTATACTGTGGCTCTGTCCCTACTCATTAAGAGTTTGTGCCTTCTGGAAGTATAGAAGTTTAGTGACTGGAGTTTGTGTCTTTTTCCTTTGATTATCTGGATAGTATAGAGAGCTCTCACAGAGCGGTCAGGGTCAAATATAGAAGACATGCTTTCAGAGGAACTCCTACAGTATATGGCATGTTTTCACTGAGCTAAGCTGCAGAGAGTAGAGAGATTATACTGAACTCATTAGTTATTCCTCGACTTGGGTGTTGAATCCCGGCCAACTAATTGTTCTGAGGATTATGGACATTTTATCCATTCTGTCCATAAACAAATACATGTGTGTATATATACTGCAGACAAAGGGGTAAGCGTGCACACAACATCCTGACTCCGTCATTAGTTACAATTTACAAGTGTTTTTGCTCAAAAAAATGATTTCCACTTTTTAAGCAAGTGATACTTTTCCTGCCAAACTACAAACAAGGGCATGGTATTTTTCATTTTAAGCTTTGGTTGAGAAAACTCTCATTTCAAAATGACTAAGTGATTTACTTGGAACGACATTTTGGAATAACACTTAATAACTGCTGTGTTTGGGAAAAGTTAAATCAGCTAATTAAAATTAAATGTACTCAATTTAAGATGCAACACTTTTTTTTAGTCACGCAACAGAGTTGAGACTCAAACATCACTCGTATCTCACATAATCAGACGGATGCACAAACACTTGCCTTTGCATTTCTGCGCAGGCTCTTGAGAATATTTCTCCTTTTGGGGTCCTCACTCTCCTCGATGGAGTTGTCCTTCTGGGCTCCTCCCTCATCCTGGCTAGCCTTGGGTGGACCCCCCATCTCGTCATCGCTGCCTATAGAGAAACTTGTCCTAAAACTGCTGAACTTGCCGAGCCGTTTGGATCTGTCTCTGTAAAGCTTAGGCTTTACCCCAATGGCGGACAACTTTCTCCTTCGCTCCAGTGAGCTGCTATCGGCCTCGCTGTCTGATCCGTTCCCCCCTGCACTCCCGTTGGAGTGACCTTTGTTGGCATTGCGGATGGTGATAATCTTGCCCTGTGTGCTGTCATGAGGGACAGAGTAAATATTCTCCTCTTCTGTGGGTCGAGGTTTGCTCACAGCATCCATGGGCTCTGCGTAGTCTGAGGGGTCGTAGCCACCCTCGCTACCTGGAGCCCAGGTGACAGCTTGGGGCAAGGAGCGGCGGTTGGTGCCACCCTGCTGGTCCATGTAGGGGCCGAGGTTGACCTTACGGACAGGCTTGGGCTTCACTTGCGGAGGAACCTTGTTGTTCAGCTTACTCTCAAAGGTGCTGAGCTCAGAAATGACAGAGAAAGTATCACTTGAATCCAGATCTGGCAGCTTGAAGCTTCCTAGATGGGAACTGAGACTGCCATCCTCCCTCAGGGTAGGGTAAGGTGGTGATGGATCGATATCGTCCTCTGAGTCCATAAGAATGTTAACTGGACTAGGAGATCCACAGCGAGGGCTGATGCTCTCATTGGTACATGCCTCAGCCACATTATCATACATGTGTGTGCACTCGACAATGGTGCGCTTCTCTATCGCCTCTTTGAGAAAGGACTGGAAAAGATCTATCTTATGAAGCCCCCCTACTACCCCACCATGTCCACAGATTACTGTGTTAAACCTGGCCTCTATTTCATGGGCCAGTTCCTCTCCCTGACTGACCTGCTCTTTAGCTGACTCCGAGTCTGACAGCTCCATCTGGCTCTCCCCAATTGCTAGCAACTGGACCGGGATGATGTCTTGGACCTCACACAGGAAAGCACATAATGTCTCCATAGAGGCCTTGCGGCGAGCAGAGTAAACTGTAATGTAGCCGTGGACCAGCTTGGACTTGCGGAGTGAGAATGAAGAATGAAAGGAGAGCAGTGACAGTTCAATGTTTAGCCTCTGACCTCCTATAGTGAGCTCCAGCAGAACGGAGGTGCCACTGCTGAGGCTGGCAGCAGGGCGGCAATGCTGGGGCGACAGGAAGGGAGCAAGGAGCTGGTCTATGTCATACGTGTCTCCACACATCAGGCACATGACTATCCTCAGGTCTGCCTCTAGCATTGGCTGGGACTGCGAGTCTCTGAAGGCAGAGGATGGAGGGGGTAAGGGAGGAGAGCTGCTCCCTATGCCCCTCCGTAATTCTAAGAGGCCCTTCAGCATCTGGTTGATCTGCCTCTCATTGACATTGCGACCGTAGCCCATGCCTGGAGAGGCAGGGTCTAGGTAGGCACACTGCAGCTTTCCAGCCACCTGCTGCCCTTGTTGGATAAGAGTCTGAGCTGTCTCCCCCCCAATGTCCCCAATGGATCCCACCCCCCGCTTGGTGACCAGAAGGAGGGACAGCGGGAGTTGAGCTAAGCTGTTTTCCCTTTCCCTTCTGCTTATAGTTGACTCCCTAAGCTTCTCTAAACTCTCAACAACATAAGAGAGGGATTCCTTTGAGTTGTACAAACACAGGCAACCATGGGGTGTAAAGGTTGGCGTGTGGAATGAATTGACTGGCAGACGTACGTTGCCCTCTATGGGACGAAGGGATAACTCATACATCTTGCCATCCAACACGTACCGGTCGTCACTCGTGCACATAGCCCTTATCTCATTTGCCATCTCTCTGGCTAGCCCATCTTTCCCTAAGATGACAAGATTTATCCGTTCAGCCCTCCCCAAATCCAATCTTGAACTATCTGATGATGGGTAGCGGGTAGGGAATCTGGAGGCCAGTATCTGCTCTATCTTACTGTCCACACAGTGGGGGCTGTTTGGACAGGTGTCCTTTGTGGGGTGGTAGACAAAGTGGATATGTTTCAATACCAGAGCATCCCTTTCTGCCTGCAGCTTCTGCAGGGCTTTAAACCTTTGCTCCTCACCCAACACCTCCTGAATGGCACCCATTTTCTCTTTACTTGGCTTTGCATCCACTTCCAGCTCATAAAAGAGCTCAGAGTATTCAAGGAGCAGTTCCTGAAAGTCCTCTTTGGCTCGGTCAATGATTTCCTTCTGGTGTTTGTTGTAGATGTCCAGATATTCAGCCTCATCCAGCCACTGGTAGAAGTCTTCGTTCATGATGAAGCTTCGGGCCTCCTCCCAGGGTTTCCCTGGTGTGATGAAAGGAGAGACGCTTAGCTTCTCCTTGAACTCCCATCTCATCTCAGCCCGTTTGCGCTCATTTCTTAGCTGCTCCAGGTGGGTCTCATAGATAGCTTCAGCTGCGGGGGTCTCCAGGAGGTCCTGGGGGATTCGATCATCCTCCATCTTATCAATGTGTGGTGTGGTCTCCCAAGGGGTGTCATCTAGCACTACAAACCATTGGGAGAAATCTCTCTTTGTCTCCAGGACTTTCTGAACTCCAGACCAGCTCAGGTGGTCTATCTCATCCAACTCTGGTAGGAGTACAGACAGAGCCTGTGGTAGAGTACTTAGATAGGCCTTCCTACGTTTCTCTATATGATCTTGTTTCAGTCTATGCACATGCTGCTGGAAGAGCTTCTTGGCTTTAGCTGTCCCCTCAAGGAAAACATAGTCCTTGTACTCGGGGGCAGTCTGCATGCGGCGGCTGACAGCGGGCCATGTCTCATTGTGGTTCTTCACAATTCGGTTGACCAGCCATTCATAGCGGTCTTTGGCTGAGGCAATCTGTTGACTCTGCTGTTTCAGTGCCTCAAAGTAAGGGATGATTTTGGGCTTTCCTCTACCCTTGTCTAATAGCTGAATCAGTGTAAGAAAGGCTAGGTCAACATTGACATTAGAGCGTGCTGATGTTTCGACCACCTGTAGGTTCTTCTTGGCTAGGGCAAAGGTGTGCGAGTCTTTAATATAGCGCTCAACTCCTTCATCACATTTGGTGAGAACCAGTACCACAGGTTTCTTCGTTTTGGCAAGCTGGTTGTACAGGTTGGTAACAAACTTCATCTGGTCCTCAAAGCTACGGTTCATGCCCCTGCTAACATCAACACAGAGCAAGAAGCCATCCACCATAATCTTGCCTTCAGGCATCTGTTTCTGCTCAAAGTCCTGCTCCAGGCCCAGCTGATCAGTGCAAAAGTACATCAGCTTCTCGGCCGAAGCCAGCTTGGTGGAAGCTGCCCTCTTGATGTAAGGCTGGAGCGCCGTGCTTCGGTGTGGCTGAAACGTCTGATCATCAATGAACTCCGTCTGCTCCACCACATTCATACGGCATTCGGGCCCCTCCTCCAACGTCCGCCCGGACTCTCCCCAGAAGAGGAAGTGGTCATTGTTCACCACGCGGCCTCCAAAGTCACTGGTGCTGAGAACGGAGGTGTGGTCCAGGTGGAAGTCATCTGCACTTGGCCGGACAAAACGGTTACACAGGCAAGACTTGCCCACGCCACATTGGCCTTTCTCCTTCTCCGTGCCGGACAGCCCGATCACGACCAGGTTGTAGGTGGGTGACCGGACATCTTGCTTTTTGGCCATCATCATCGCTGGCAGAGGCTCATCTTGCCATGCTGGCCGGTAGCTCTAGGGAGAGGAGAAGGCTGCCAGAGAAGGAGGGTTTCCATGCAAGAGGAACTCACTGGGCTGGGGTCTGGCCCTGCATGATAGATAGAGAGAGAAAGAGAGAAAGAGAGAATGGGGATATAATTAATCTACAGAAATACAGAAAAAACACATTCCAATAACGGGCTTTATTATTAGAGAGCTATTGTGTGTCTCATCTAAATTCCTTCTGTGTGCCTATGGGCTGTTAATAATGTTTAATCTGTGATCCTATTTCTCCACTGAATGTTTCCTGAAAAGATTGAGGTCAGTGGCAAAGCTGCTGGAATGCTGCACATTACTTAACCCAGCTGTAGCTCAGTAAAAGGCAATTTTTCTCCATTTAACTCATCTAATTTTTATACTGCCAGCACTGTGCTGCTAACAGTGGTGCCTTCCACATTTCATTCCTATGTTCATCGAGACTCTGTATGTGTTTTGGCTTATTATCCGACATCTAACAGTACGGGTAGTTGTCTCACTGCCAGCAGCAGCAGAATAAAGTTATGTGGGGTTTTCACTATCGCAGAAAACAGATACATGAATGTGGACGCAGACACATGCACACGCACACCACCACACACTTGTGAAAACAGGCTCACTAAGCTCCCTGCACCCCAAATGAAAGACACACACAAGAAGATGAAAGCAGATAAGTGTTCCAGAGCTAAAGTTACTAATTGGCCAACTAGGGAAAGCCATCTGCATTTTAAAAGGCTGCACTGCCTGTTGGCTGACTCGTCTCCATCAAAAACATGTTTTCCTATGTTTCTTCTCACTATACAGCACTCTGCAAACAGATCAGAGATGACTGATGTACCATCACTAATGCCTCAACATATTTACCTACAATACAAGCAAACAATTGGTGCCGTCTTGTCAAGAAATAGCATTTTTTTTGCAGATTCATAAACCGTTGTTAGAATTTTTAAGGGAAAGTTGGAAAACGGCAGACAGTCATGTTAAAAGTAATCCCTCTTTGACGTCTCAATCATCAGTATGTTTTAACTCTAAGATTAGAATAGCCAAAAAAGCATTTAAATTCAGTCCTGAGATCTGGCCCTGACCCAGTCACTGAAATTCAAAGCCAAGTACAGCATGTAAATATTCTATAACCTCATCAGAGATGCCAATGCACCTAAACTTGATGGTCTTAAATTGGTTTGGTAGAGAGATATTGGGAAATATATTGAACAACAGTGGAAAGATGTCAAATCAAGCCCGAGAAGTCGTGACGTAACACACCAACTAATGATGCACCAATACCGAATCGGACAACGGGCCGATACTGACTCAAATAGCTGGATTGGGTATCGTGACAATGAGGCCGATCTATTCAATTAAATTCTATATGTATGTATATAAACACATTACATACTGGAATATTAAATATTTATAAGTTTTGACCAATTTGTTGCTGCAGTAAAAAGGTTTACACTTGAATTGTAATTCCTGTTTATTTTGAAGATTTTTTACCAAGTACGATTTATTATTTTAATTCAATTCAGTAAATTTATATCTAGGCTATGTATTTATTTGTTACGTTTGTTTTACAAAGTTAGGAAAGCAATGTTTAAGTCAATCCTGGTGTTGCCCTACACATAAAATAATGATCCCAGTCACTTCCACACAGTGAAGCATACAGTTTACAAATTAAACACTGGTATCAAATTGGTACTCGGTATCGACAGATACCCAAATCCCAGGTATCGGTATCTGGACTGAAACTGTCGCATCCGTGCATCCCTAACACCAACTATAAAAGCCTTAATCAACGCTACTGGATCCCAAGCAGAATGGCTAGGCTCAAACTAAGAGACGATGATTTGTGCTGACGTTCGTTGTCATAAAGAAATTGAAACAATTGGAACCAAGAGTCCTGCCCTATGTGTGTTGGGTATTATCCCTAAAAACACATAATTTGAGCACTGGATCGAACTAATGTCCAAAATCGCAGGTTACAAACAAGTCATACTCAGACTGTCAGGACGCCAAGACTTGGTCCTGAAAATATGGAGCCCATTCTAGGACTACATCAAAAACACACAATATCCAAGTCGTGTTACCTTCATGTTATGACAAAATGTTGGACACAAATATCAATAAAATACAAAAAAAGAAATAGCACCTAGAAACATAGATAGAGGCTTAGCCGACTGGCCAATCTCAGTATCATCTATTCCATCAGTAGATCCGATCTAAAAATAACCAGAGAGAGAGGACGAGGGATGCTCTTTATGGAATGGCCCTCTTTGACAGCACAATTTGTAAAGGAATGAAAATCTTCCGAGACAGCCAGCAGCACAGACTTGCAGTGCGAGACCACCCCCTCCATGTCATAACTGAGGCGTTAATGTAGTAAAACAGACATTAAAACCACTATTAATCATGAATAGCTCTTTTGACAGAGAGCACAAAAGCAGACAAAGCCTTCGCTGCCGCTGAATTGAGTTTGTCAGACAACAGAGAACTGTGGATGCGCAGAGATGAACTTCAAAGCCCGGCGCTGCTACACCAGAGGGGAAGACAATGAAAAGGAAACGGTAGGAGGAGTAAGAAACTCACTACAGTGGAACACACTGTGGATAAAAAGCCACCTCACACCTGACTGCCGTGTATCGACTACTGCATATACTGTACATTTTTAGAGTTTTACTTGAAAGCTGAGTGCCACTAATCGAAGTTCAAAGCTGACAGTCGTGGCAAAGCCTTGAAACCCTGAGTTTCACTACAGCAAATACCAATCAGGCTGTGAATTAACATTACAGAGGCACGGCCTTCCTGGTGCTGCACCAGGTGTATAAACAGCAGAAAAAGGAATCAATATCAAAAAGAATGTCTTGTGTTTTGATATTTGTAGAGGTAACATGCATGAAAAATGGATCAAGGCACCCAGAGATAGACCCAGTCTCTGTATTAATAAGGTGTGGTGTGTGTTGTGCTCAGCCAGACTTGCTGTTCAACACATTTCAAATAGGTATATGGCCTGGGAATTATGGTTAATTCATAGTCTTCTTTTTCCAGACTCTCTTGTAAGTATGTTTGCAGCATACGTCTGTATTTTCTTGTCTGTAAATGTGTGCGCACACCAGCTTATATATGATTTCCATTGTGTGCACCCCCACTGAACACATCCAGTTGGTGCAGTATATAGAGCCTTGACTACATGGGAAGCAATGCAGGTGTGGTATCTATAGAGCTGGAGTCAGCAGGTTAAAAGTGCACCTGTGCCCTGACCTAGTCATGTTCACATTACAGAGCAGACAGCCTCAACTACAATTAGCCACAAAAAAACATGACCTGCTGCCCCTGGATGTGGTCCACTGGCTAAACAGAACATGTATCCAGCCTGTTAATCAGCACTCTTTTTTTATCTACATGATACCTATGCTACACACAGGCATGAAAGTTAGGGCTGTCAAAGTTAACGCGATAATATCATGTTAACGCAAATTTGTTTTAACGCCACCAATTTATTTTAATTTCTTTAATTTTGCATTAATGCAAATTGATCTTTCAGAGGTTGTAGCGGGCTCAGTTTTAAAGCTAGTGAAGATACTGGCATCATATGAAACAAGAAAACCTAAACAATCCATCGGTACCTACCATGTCATACTAGCTTGTCGCAAAGGAAGTTAAATAAACTTATGCTAAATTTTGGAGAAGAAAACTGGCATGGCCATTTTCAAAGGGGTCCCTTGACCTCTGACCTCAAGATATGTGAATGAAAATGGGTTCTATGGGTACCCACGAGTCTTCCCTTTACAGATATGCCCACTTTATGATCATCACATGCGGTTTGGGGCAAGTCATAGTCAAGTCAGCACACTGGCACACTGACAGCTGTTGTTGCCTGTTGGGCTGCAGTTTGCCATGTTATGATTTGAGCATATTTTTTATGCTAAATGCAGTACCTATGAGGGTTTCTGGACAATATTTGTCATTGTTTTGTGTTGTTAATTGAGTTCTAATAATAAAAATATACATACATTTGTATAAAGCATACTGAGTATTAAGCACTTGACAAAATCTACCTTTAAGGTACATTTTGGCCCTGTTCACACCCGGTATGAACATGCGTCCTCAGTGATCGGATCACAAGTGGACAGCTTTAAGTACGTCTGTTCACACCTGGCATTAAAATGCGTCTTCAGTGGCCACTTGTGATCCGATCTCACCGCTGCTTTTGCCAGACAACAGCGGGGTACAGAGCTCCAGAGAGCGTGGAGGACAGAGAACAGGCGGGCAGGCGTCAGCTCCACACAAAGCAGCAGAACAAAAACACCGACACATCTTCGACAGTATGATAATAATGCACATCCCGTGCCCAGTCTGATAGTCTGTAGATGTTTGTAGACAACCATACAATAAATACCACTGACATCTACAAAAGCCAATTTTTCAACAGCTCCTCACTATCATTCTTATTTAGTGCTATTACAATTATGTGTACTGTATTCTAAATTGCATATATCCTTTTGAATGTCAACTAAAAGGGATTTCAGGTAGGTTTGTGAGCTCTGCTATTGCAAAGGTTGCTGTGAACTGCATTTCTGCACACACCGAACTGTTGTGGCATGCTCGAAGTAGCTGCCTACTGAGCTGACAGAGGGTGTTACGTACAGATAAGTACGGAGGCCCAGATGCAGACCCACATTAGCACAAAATGACCTATATGAACATACACAAACACAGACTTCTTATTTTATCCTATGTAACACCCTGGTGGTGATGAGCGTGTCATGTGTGAAATAGGTCATGTTTGCGACCAGTTGTAAGAGTGTCTGGATTAAATTAAGTCAAGCACTCCTAAAGTCCCTATGGAGCTGGATGCGAGCCAGGCTCAACACTCACAGATGCGTCGCTAACATCTGTTCCACTGACCCCACCTATCTTTTTTTTCTAGGAATGTTCCTTATGTGTGTGAATCTACAAGTTCATACACATTTTATGACAGTTAACTAACATGCTGAGTAGAGTGCAGGTTAGGCAGAGCTGGGGCATTTTTGCAATAACCACAAAGGGAATGGCAAACAAAAGAGACATAATGCAGTCCTCTTTTTTTTTTTTCTGGTCTGTCCGAGTGACATGTCAGTGCGAAGAGCAAACAGACAGCTCAGAATTCAATTTTAAGCGATGTGAGGATGCGCTGGTTTAAAACACAGCAGCGGCGCATAATGGAAGAAAATAAAATGCTCATGAGACTGACTGCCGTGCCCGAGCCAAACTGACAGGAACATAGAATATATGTGACATTACAACTGCACAATTCAGCTCGTTTCAACGGCCCGTCTACTGGCAGTCCGAGTGCAGCATTTCATACACAATAGATCTAGTCATTTCGGAAATACATTTCCTCTTTCCGCAGACCTATAAAGACACCACTGCCTGAGCTAAACCAGCGCATAGTAGTGCAGCAGCAGTCCAGTTGTAGAGCACTCAGGCAGACAGTCTTCCAGTTCACCCCGAGGCCTGGTGTCTGGTGCGCATGTCCGGCCGCATACCACTGTCTCGAGGCCCAGGGCTGTTTAGGGCTGAGACAGAGATAGGTTAGGGCCTGCACTGCATCTGCCTCTGACCCTGAAACGTTAGGGTAAGCAGAAAAGGAGAGAGGAGGTAGGAGAGATGCAGGAAGGAGTGGAAGGCGTTGAAGGGAGGAGGCAGAGGGTGGGAAGTTAGTGCACATGGAGAGGATGGGGGTATAGAGAAGAATGGGTATGAGGGGAAGGGGAGAGAGGTCAGTGGCCTCGGTCATGTGAGCCGCACATTGGAATCCCCTCAGGGAAGAGGGGCAGGGCGTGGTGAGGCCGGGATGAGTTAAGGGTCAGGGTCTGACCTGTCACATCGCTCCTCTCCCCCTTGCCTAATCCCAAACAGCATTACGAGCAGGACATACCACATCTCCATTTCCCTGGTGCCTTTTCTCCTTCCTTTCTCTAACAACCAATGTATTGGTTTTAAAATAGCCAAAACCAACTTAAGACGGCAAATCTCGCCCCTTTGTACAGCAGGTCACCGACTGTTTCAAGGTTGAAAAGCCGAGGGAGATGGGATGCATCTGTAGGGTATTGGAGTGCAGCCTGAAGCTAATGCTAGGGTGGCAGCAGGGCGTGAAGTTCATCATAACACGTGTTACAAAGGGCAACAGGGAAAAGGCTGTGTTCACTGCCCATGAGGAGAAACCATGTAGCCTTCACGGGGTGGCTGCATTCCTTTCATTACGGAGCAAAGAAGAGGAAGAGTCAGCCAGGGAGTAATTTGTCAGTCAGGCCTGTTTTGATACACCCAAAAAAATCCCCTTTGCTTTGACATTAGGGCTGTGTATTAGCAAGAATCTGACGATATGATACGTATCACAATAAAGGGGTAACGATTTAATATATTGCGATATATTGCGATACTGTAAGCAAGGCGATATATCGCAATTTTTAAAAACGGTCATAGTATAAAGAACAAACCACATATAAAACTATTTTAGAATAGGCAAAAATAACACATTTACCCTGCATGATTTTTGCCCCAAACCGCATGTGATTATCATAAAGTGGGCATGTCTGTAAAGGGGAGACTCGTGGGTACCCATAGAACCCATTTTCATTCACTTATCTTGAGGTCAGAGGTCATGGGACACCTGTGAAAATCGCCATGCCAGTTTTTCCTCGCCAAAATTATTATTTAGCCTCCTTCTTGACCAGCTAGTATGACATGTTTGGTACCAACGGATTCCTTAGGGTTTTTTAAACATAGTATCCCGATACTCATGTGTATCAATATTTTCTTAAACCCCTTTTTGACATGTCAGCCTATATGGAGAAGCACATGGACTGAAAACCATGGATGTATCTCAAATGGAGTAAGAGTAAAATCCAAGTCAAGAAAAGTAGTAGTGTGTTAAAAATGTTGTGTGGAAGTGGAACACTGCAGGGATTAATTTTCCCAATTAGATACAAAATGAGGGGCTGATATAAATCCAATACATGTGGGAGTGCTTAGAGATATCCAAGTTATCCCCTAACACAATGATGAAACTATCAGATATTTTTTACTAAATGCAGTACAGATCATACCGAAAACTGCTAAACGCGGAAGCCCGCTTGCACGGTTTCCCAGCAAGCCCTCTGGTTGTACAGTATTATACACTCAGGAAGGCTGGGAGTTGACAGAAACAAAGGTCATGAAATAGTCATGAAGCAGTGTGATGGTGGTGGTGATGATGACAGAAAGGCAGCAGGGAAAAACTCTCTCTCTCTCTCTCCCTTATTCTCTAAGACACCAGGCTGCATGGCTGGCCCTCCCTTTGCTGCAGTCCAAAACATGTTTTCCCTCCCGTTTTCACTCCTTCTGCATGATGTAAGTCTGCAACCAGTCGTGCTTCCGCTCTCCTCTCCCTTATTATTTTCCTGTCTCTCGTGCTCTCTCACCCACAAACATTATCCTCATCATATAGATTTCCCATCTCCGTCTGTCAAGATTTTTTTCATTCCAACTCTTCCCTCTCTCCAACACTCTCCCTCCCCCCTTATTCTCCCCCTCTCTGGAGACTTGTTGTCCATTAGTACAAAACCAGGGTCGTGGGCAGGAGATTGGGCTGTGGCTGTGCTCCCTCACTAGATAAGGGCATAAACACACACAGATGAATGAACAGAATGAAACAGGGATGATAAATATGATATGAATGCTGATGGAAGACAGGTCCAAGAATATATAGTGCATAACTACTGATGCACACACAGGCAACAACAATTACTCAAAGAATACATATGTAAAGAATCTGACTCTGCACACCACATTAAACAGACTTTACATGAAGTGCTCTGTGGTGCAGTGTATTCAGAAGTCATTTGTCTCTTTCACAAATGCAGCACATCCATCTATCACTCGCCAAACAGGAAGTACAAATATCCTCACTGTTTCCATTAGAGATGAAACGGTGTGAAAATATCAGATAGCGATTATAGTGAGCGACCATGTTTTATATTGAAATCACATACAAAACTAGCAGCACTGTGCACTAGCCAATATGTAAACCTGTGAATATGATCACACTTCAGAATTACACTGTGCTCACCCTATGAGCAACGGCAACAGGCTACAAGCCATTTTCAATGGAGGCCGGTGATCGGAAGCTACAAATTGACACCCGACCCTTGTCGCTGCATGACGGGTGTGACGCGACACAAATCATGTTGAGTTGGTCTCAACTTTTTTCAGCGCTCCAATGATGCGGCGAAGCGTCAACCAATCATGTGTTTTTGTTTCACCCTGTTCTGTTCCATCTAAAAAAATGCCGTTAACCAGTTCCCAGTGTTATTTAACAGCATAACTACGTCAACAAGCGCTTGATCAACACTTCAACAGCGACAATGTAGCTGGAGAAGCTTGGCCGTTTTGTCGCTTGTGGTGAGAACACAGCTTTAGTCTTCTTATGGTATATGTCCACAGGGGCGTTTTTATCGCGACGGATCGCCTCACTTCCCAGCATTGGACGCTTGATGGGCTGCCACGAGACACAAGACACTCGCCACCTGACTGGACGAACGCTTTCTCTCGTGGGCTGCTGCTCCCAGATTTTAAACCGGAGCCAACATGGCGGCTTGTTTGGAAACTTTCGTCTCTTATATCACGAAAATAGTTCACCGAAATGTGTTTCTGAAAACATTTGAGGTTAACTTTAGTTGATGCTAGTGTAGAGTTTTTCAAAGCAATCACGGGTTTAATGACAATCAAAATTTGGCGGTAAAACTAACCGTCTGGAATTTTACCATGGTTTATCGTGAAACCGGTAACCGTTTCTCCCTTAGTTACCATCTACTGTATGTGTGCACGCACCAATAGAAAATATAAACACTGCAATCACACCATTGCTACTGCATTTAACATGTAGCCAACCAACACCAACCAAACCACACAAGCAAATCCAACTGTTCTGAATTATTCCTATAAGAAGAAAATACTTCGACTGACCTAAAAAAAAAAAAAGGCTCAGCACGGCCTGAACCTGAGTCACTACATTCATGTATTATTTTGTTATGTCATACAAAATACATATCTGCACACAAACACACAGAAATATGAATGCAGCACCCAAACAGCCATCACATATCCAGGTCGTGATCCGGGAGAGCTGCTCAGTTGTGACTGGGATTACATGGACACCATGGATTAGCTACGGCTATTTGCATCTTTCCATTTGCAGGATCACAAGTGGCGCTGCTGTCTGTGCATTAGCATGATCCGATGGCACGGTGATATAACCACATGAAAAAGACGCAGATAACAAATTCATCTACGGCTGCTCTGTCACACTACTGACAAGTGTGTACACAGACGTATGACACAGAAAGACATATTCCATATCTTCTAATACTGCCCAGTACTATACTATACTGTGACCTAAAGTGCAACTGCCATGTAGCCAGGCTCTCAGCTGTAAGTTCACTTCCACTTCCTCCTTCCGCCTGGCACTGCAGAGATAGACGGCCAAGTTACTGACAGACCCCCTGAGGAGAGAGGCGGACAGACAGACAGAGGGAGGAAGGATGCAGGATAAAGGATAAGAGGGACAAAGACTGTAAACAAACAGTCAACAATCGAGAACGCAGGATATCGAGAATAAGACAGAAGGAAGAGGGCCGAGAAGATCGTATTCACAGCCTGATCTGATATTCAAGACTATAACTGAACAGTTCAAGGAGCGGAGAGGGAGGAGAGAGCAAGGTTTAAGTCCGATAAAGAAAAGGATCGTGAGAGAATGGACGGCCTATTTAGTGAGAGTGGAAGGAGAGGGCAGAGAAGGAGTGTGTCACTGTGGTTCGACCTCTCTCGGAGTGTGCCAGAAGGCCTCACTGATAGCACAGCTAAATATAATGTGCTGGAAACACGGACAATGACAGCTATAAATTTGAACTATCATATAAATCCGCTCTTGGAAAACACACACGTGCACAAGCACCGACAGCGCGGTACCTTCTTCAATGATAAGGTCGTTTCTCTCCAAGTTGACAGCGAGCGAGTCAAAGTGAGAGGCGACAGTGTTTCTGAAGCCACAGCTAGAGGCCCAGACGCACCAAACCAACATCAGACAAATGGCGACGACGAAGGCCACCTGTTGCCTCACTGTGTCCTGGCCAAAATGTTGCACTCGAACACACCGAGCGTGACCTTCATGTGAGTTTGCTGTGGCTTTATACTTGATTTCAGTAACTAAGCTTTATTCTAAAATGATCATTTGTTAACTTGAATTTCTCCTTGATGCTGACGGAGCTGGAATCATTGATCGATTAATTGTTTTGTCGATCGCTATAAACTTCACAACAACAGACAAATTAACTTGTTCATTGTTTAATTAGTTTATCAAGCAATACAGCTGCTTCTTAAATGTGAGGCTTTGAGGTTTCCTCTGTTTTGTATAATTGTAGATTTAATGTCTCTGGTTTTTGAACTGTTGGTCTGACAAAACAAGGAATTTGAAGAGGTCATCTTGGGCTTGGGGAACTTTTTTATTAATCTAATTTTGTTTTTACATTTTATAGACTTAGTAATTAAAAAAATAACAGACAGAAAAATCAATAATGAAAATAATCATTTGCTGCAAAATGCAGCTTAACTGCCTGGGCAATGTGTCCTAATACAACGGTTCGTATGATATCTTACTTATAAGCATTTTTTATTTACTTATTTGCACTGCGGTTATTTGTTATATATTGCACGTCTTAATGCAAATATTTGTACATATTTCATACATCTTATATTCTCATTTTGTTTTTTCAAATTCGGTACTTATATTTCTTTACATATATCGTGTTTATATTGTAGCATTATGTACATTATTTACAAGTTACATACTCTTATTTCTATCTTCTTACATTTCCTTATGTGTATTACAAGAGCAAGAGAAGGACAAGAGCTGTTACGCCCCAATTTCCCCCTGGGGATCAAGTATTTCTGATTCCGATTACAAAAAGTTGTTCCTAATTTTTTGTCCGTTTCCCTATGAATGTCCAGCAACATGTGACGCACGTGTCAGTCTTTTCAAAATAAACTTTTGTCTTCACAGGAAACAGCTTTGTTACATTTAGGCAACAAAACTACTTAGTTAGGTTTAGGAAAAAATTGTAGTTTGGGTTCAAATAACTCCATAAGTGGCGTAACTTATGTACGGAAGTTAGTTGACACGAAAATCAACATTCACTACTAGTTTTACACAAATACTCCAGTGTTTTTTGACCAACCCATCCACCCCAACCTCCTCCCTACGCAGCGGTTGAAGCTCTTTACTCTTCCTTGTTCATGAATACATGGATTACATACAAATTGATTTTGTGGGATGCTGTATATACAAATTACAGTGCATTATGTTTTTGTAGGTATAGCTTCGAATGGTGTTTGAGAACAGTCTGGCCTGGGCTTTTGGGTACCAGACACTAAAAGTTGTGCACTTTCAACACACACTTTGGTACATGGAAACATTTGCTCCAGAAATTCCCTGTTCAACAGGCTACACAACATAAACAACAACAACAAGTGTAGCCCTTCGGTCAGAAAGACAGACGAGCCTGTGTTTTCCGTTGGCACAAAAGCTCATCTGTGGGCCTCTCTGCTCTCTCCTCTCTCCTCCCACATCATTCCCTCTGCCAGGCATGAACTGCCTCACTCCTCATTTCTTTACAATGCCCCCTGGCCCTTGTCTAATTCTGCCTATATTTCCTGTCTTCCTCCGTCTTAGCATGTCTCTCCCTCTCTCTCGGCTCCGTCTTCTGCTGCAGTAGTACTACCTAACCTCAGAGCCCAGCCCCTGTCAGACTGGCAGACTGTCTGCTGGTGATATTAGCATACATCTGATCCCTGACTCCCCCGCTGGAAGGCTTGTCGGCATCAGCACAACTGTATACACACATTCAGACATCCAATACAGCTGTCCTGTCCTCGCAGCCAAACTCAATGCAACAGCGCAAACAAACAGCTACAACGTAGACAGATTTGGACCAAATATGTCCAATGAACTCAACAGGAGGAGAGGATGCTTTCATACTTTACACACACATACCAGTTTTGCGGTTAAATATGACAGCATTTTGGCGGCAGGTCTTCAAACCCAGCTGCTAATCTTCCACCTGAATGAGCCACCGATTCTAACTGCTGGTGTAATTGGTTTGACAGCAATGGTGTGTGTGTTTGTGTCATTACTGAACTGGGGGCGCCCTTCATGTTTCAATACCGAGGGCTTGAGGAATATTTTCATACCTATGCCGTTTTGTCAAACAAAACCTACATTTGTCTGTGTCAATATACA
The DNA here is from genome assembly GCF_043250625.1 of Sebastes fasciatus. Taxonomy (NCBI): domain Eukaryota; kingdom Metazoa; phylum Chordata; class Actinopteri; order Perciformes; family Sebastidae; genus Sebastes; species Sebastes fasciatus. The sequence goes on from NC_133801.1 coordinate 20,038,284, forward strand.
TTTTTATGACTTTGTGCATTAGTATAAACGGAAAATTGCTTCCAGCACCTCCTCTCTGTGTACAAATAAAATCAGACTGTGTATAATAGATTTCCTCTATAAAAAGAGCCCATAAACCAGACAGGCAGTTGTGCTCTCATACTGCTGAAGGGATATTACAGCTGAAGAGTTGCTGAACAGAAACTTTATTTCCTGACTAACTACCGTCGATAAATCTGCCCTCTGACCTCTGGGTGGAGAGGCTTCATGTAGCAGAAGAATGTCTTGACAAAAACACGACTCCACATCTCTTACATTTTCAATAACTCGACTCAGCGACTCGCATTTATTCTAAATTCCACTCCCAGGCGGTAAAAAGCCATCCACATGAAATACTAAGATATTATGAACGACAGATCAACCGCTGGCATTACCTTCAATTTAATTGTCGTTATTAACCCATTTTCAGCGGAGCGCTCATCCTTTGCTGGAGTGGGTGTCTAATAGATGTGCTGGGCGTGTTTTCCAGATGGTGACCGAGACGGGAAAGCTGTGCACGCTTTGCAGAGTGATGCTGCTGCAGCTTAATTTTTATCACTTTATCTACTGCTGCGAGGGTTGTGATGGCCAGACTAAACCCACGGCACAGTCCTGAATGCAACAATTACTTGATTGCAGCCACACAGCTTCCATTGTTTTGTCTTGCTATGACAGAAAGTTTCCACCGTGCTGCAGCATATGGGCTGTGTTCACCTGTGTCTTTTGCATCCCCTGCTTTAGGATAGGGGAGAATGGCTAGTGCAAAATGGCTGCTGCTGGGATTTGACTTCAAAAACCAGTTCGCTATTTGGCCTTTTAACTCACTACACTCCCAAAATAAATTAAATTATGATAAAGCACAATTAGCCAAAACCTTAAACTTGCAGGAGGCAGAATATTTTTGGCATCATTGGGCAAAAATTCTTCAATAACCTTTCATTATATTGTAATTCAAGTGTTGCGAGAGAAAACTAGACTTCCTCACCTCCTCATGGCTCGGTTTTCAGGCTTATGCCCGTGACGGGAGACTTTGACCAATCACAGGTCATTTCAGAGAAAGAGAGCGTTCCTATTGGCTGTTCATTCAACGGAGGCAGCTGTCAATCACTCACAAACTCTGATCAAACGGTCAAACTAGGCAGCGCTGATCAAATATGAATCAATATTCTGTTGTGTCTATTTCTCTCCTCAAATGGGTCACACACTTTATCATTTTACAGCTAAACAGTACACTACAAGATGTTTCTGCAAACATTTGAGGTGAGAAATAGGCATTACAGTGACAGAATATTGATTCATATTTGATCAGCGCTGCCTAGTTTGACCGGACGATCGGAGTTTGCGAGTGATTGACAGCTGCTCAGAGACGGCAGGCTCCAGCTCGGCTCTGATTGGTTGTTTTCCTCCGGTTTGTGAAATCTTCCAGCTGCCATTAGGAGCACCGGAGGACACGGCACATTTTTTTTCACTCCTGTCATATAGTGACCGTTTTACAAAAATAACCTTTATTGAATCATATTTGTTCCAATCTTGCCTACTGCTGCTTTAACCTTGATATATATCAATTAGAGAGCCATTAATAAACCGCACCATCTGCTGAATCTCATCAGCTGAGATACATAAATACACAGAACGACTTTTACATTTGAATATTTATAGCTAAACACTTTGCCTTCGGATCCGCTCTCAGAATATAAAGATAATGTTGCATCAGTCGTTCCATCTGGGCGTGTAAACCCCCAGGCTTTGTATATAATCAGGCGTTATGATCCCAACAGGGAGATCTACCAGTCCAGAGATCACCCAAACGGTTACTAGGTGACAGATGGTCATGGCACACACAAAAACACCTACGCCATATGCTCAGACGTAGATACAACAAGTTCTCATCTCTCACACATACACTGACTCGCCTGCTTAAATAGCAAAAGTTTTTCGTCTCTTCCACGCCAAGAAACATTCAGGCGCTGCTGAATCTTGAGGCCAATTAAATCTGAAAATGACAGAAATGAAGGTACAAGGATGGGCCGAGAGGGAAACGGAAGATAATATAAACCGCTTTCTACAGAGCGCTAAGCTCAGAAACAGTGTTGGCTGTGAAAACAGGCTGTGAACGCCACGTTGCATGCGGCCCTGTTCTTGTCATGTTCTCATGTGTGTGGAGCCTCTAGGTGCTAATGGGTCTGAGCAGCAGTATCGTTATAGCATCATCGCACCCTGCCAGTAGCACAAGAAGACAAACTAGTCAATAGGTGCCACTTCCACTCGCATCTCCAGTCGATCCCCTCAATCCTTCCCTAGCCTGTTGAAGGCTAATAAAGCAGCCAGCAGTAATAAAAAGGTACGCCCGGTGGACACTGCTCTGCCGAATGCTTTTGACAGGCTCTCTGATAGTTAAAGGCACAGATTCAAACAATAGTTGCAGACAGAACATCCCAATACTCGGCTGTTTGTTTGTGTAATTATTTCTTTCATTGAATTGGACTTTTTTTGTACCCACAAACTGATCGACCGAGCAAGAAACGGCTCGTTATAATAGAATGGATTTGAAAACTACAAATGGTTTTTGAAAGGTTTGTATTGTTTGGAGACACCGGAGCAAATTGTGTTTTTCATTTTGAGTGGCGCAAAGAGACAGAAATTATTCTCCATCAGTAAATGCAATCTCTCAAGAACTTGGGTGCTATGAAAGAGAGAGATGAAATGAGCCAAAAGAAAAGTTTGTTCGATGTATTGCGAGGGGGATGAGGAGCGTCTGAAATCATAAATGAGGCACTGAAAAGTATTATGAGCGAGCAAGAGGAGTTTTCAGCAGCAAATTGAGGTAAGAAGGGGAGAAAGAGAGGGTTAGCGTCTGGGGGAGGAGAGGAGGAGGTTAACACAAGCAGCTTCTGGTAAGTGCTCAGCACTTGCGGTTGGGCTAATGGTGCACAGATAGGGCTACTTTACGATCGCTCATCTGCGCTTCTTGCCGCTGCGACAAGCCTCAACATGAAAGAAATAAGCCGCTCTTAAGAAGCATACACAACCACTTTCTCAACCTCTTTGCCCTCCGCCTTCCCCCGCAGTTGTCTCCGCTGCTGCCATTCAATTTTTATGCTCTTGTCATTCTCCTCTTTAAATTGTTCTCTCATCACTTTTCTGTCATCGTGTCATCCATCAACACTCCACGCCAATCGCCATCTAAAAAGCCCAGTGGCATCATGCTGCACTCCCTAGGAGCAAGATAACCTTACGGAGGGAAACGAGTGCCTGAGACACACACACGCACACACACACACACTAAATCAGCCAGCGAGGCAGCTAAAAGAAAGGTACACAAGAAAGGATGACACGGGGAAAAAGGAATGAAGAGCACCAGAATGAAGTGGAGGACCGCTGCCAAAGATGGGTGAGTCACTGCAGAGAGAGAAAAAAGCTAATGATACAATTGAAAACACCTGAACCTGCCACAGTGTAAATTAAAGATAATGACTTTTTACTGGTTGCCACAGTAACCAACTGTTGGCACAAAGGCAGATGGCTGCAGAGGCTTTTTTCTCCCCCCCTACGTTCCTCCCCTCCCTTCCCCTTCTTCCTATATAGCTTTCATTTATTTCCAAGAGCTTCACTCTCTCTTTCTGCCCTCCCGCGAGCTCCACCAATTCATGCAGGGGCAATAGAAAGAAGAACCATTTCCATGCTTTAATAACACCTAACTAAAATAACCTCTGCTTTGTCTCCTCTATGACAAGAAGTCCAGGTGCACAGATGAATGAAAGAGATGGAAAAGTGGAGAGTAAATACAAGCACATCTCCCACAGTCTGATGTAGCTTGTAAGCTCTTACTGTATGCATATGTGAACACCTTTTAACACTCTTAAAGCAGAGCGTGTGTGCACACATGTGGGTGTCACCTCTAAGCTGCTTCTGCAGTGTGAGCGGAGGAAGCTGACAGGCTCTGGGGCAGCTCGTCCAGAGGTTACAGAGGTTGTGCTTGGTCATCCATTTTAAATCAATCTCCAGACAGACACTGGAGCGCCATTACAGCTCAAACAACTTTGCTGATCTGCCTGCAGCTGCAGCAGCAGCAGCAGCATTAGGGCCCAAGGCCGGGCTCTGCCTGCCGAGGCTCACTTAGCGATGTCCACTGGCCTGTTGGTCCTGTCTACATCGCAGTCAGAGGAATGCAGCCTTGCAGGGTAAGAGTCAAGCTTTAACCGCAGTGAGATAAACACTTTGCAGGGCGCAGGGTATTTTTTAACTGTGTCCTTATGCGAGGACAACCACAAATCTTTAATCTCTGTCTTGCTGTCTTCTTGGTAATTATCTAACTGGAGTACTGTGAATACACTTGTTCTCACATTTGCACTATAACAGTTATGCTTGTACTTTTGCTAAAAAACAATAAAACACAGTTATCACACACCAATGGATTTACATTATTGCAATAGGGTTTAATCAGTGGGCTACCTCCGGGTCTGAGAAGTGAAGCCAATGCGGAAGTGCCATAATCTTTCTAATAGCCAGCAGGGGGCGACTCCTCTGGTTGCAAAAAGAAGTCTGATTGTATAGAAGTCTATGAGAAAATGAGCCTACTTCTAACTTGATTTATTACCTCAGTAAACATTGTAAACATGAGTTTATGGTCTCAATCGTTAGTTTCAAGTCTTCTTCAATACAGCGTGATGTTCATTACGTCCACTTCTTATATACAGTCTATGGTTTTAATGCAGTGACATGTGAGCACTGAGTGGCAGATAGCAATATTAAGGAAAAGGAGAGATGGCAGATGACATCATACATACAACTCGTCCCTTTTTTCCACTGTAAAGGACATGATGCTATTTCCTACTGTCCAAAAAAAGCTAATTTTCTTAAAGTATATGTGCTTATTTGGCTTTTTTCCATAGTTTATAGTTAGTAAGCCAAAAGATCAGTCTTAATATCAGACTGGACACAGGGGGAAACAGCTAGCCTGGCTCACTCCCAAATAACAACTTGTGTTTTTTACATTCCTGTTTGTGTACAGATTAAACAAACAAGATACAAAATGTTAATCACTGACTTTACAGATGCCAGTGAGCATATTTTGAAATTCAAGCTAATCGCCCCCTGGCTCCAGCTCCATCAATAGCACGCGGATATTTGAGCAGTCTCAATATTCTCATCCAAGTCTTGGCCAGAAATCAAATAAGGGTATATCCACAAATGGTATATATATCTTATATATGCAGCATACATCTATGATTGTGAACAATATAGTTATGCCATAATAATTCAATATACTGTAGGTCTAAGATAAAACTTTGTGTTGAGAGTGGCAGCTGGAGGCCACCAGCGGTCACAACTGTCTGGACTATAAGTCTGGATATGGAGCAGATCGTAGCCTTCGAGGCTGCGGACTAGAAGAGAAGTTAGCATTAGCATTCTGCAATGCTGTACAATTGTTAAAAACTGCTAAATATAATGGCAGACCACAAACACAGATTCAGCAATATAGAGGAAACATAATCGATCTTGACCTGCTGACCTCCTCCTCCTCATTTCTAAAAGTTACATGTGTGCTATATTATGTATTCTTCTTGAAACTAGTTTCTATGGCGTGCCGGTCCTGTTCCCTCTCAAGGCCCGGAGGAGGAAAATGTCTCCAGAAAAAGGCAGGGGGTGAGAATTAAACCATTCTCTCTGCTGAAACAGGAAAGGAACCAGGTTAGATTTTAAAGCAGTTCTCCTGGCGCTGATCCATGTGTTAACCCCCTACCTCCCACCCCATTAACACACACACACACACACACACTATTAAATTAATTCCTCTACTTAGCAATGATGCCAAGTCTCCTTTCCACTCTTCCCTTCCTCTCCCCACCCATCCCTTCTCTCCCCTCTGATTGGCACCATTGCTCCCCACTACCTCATATCCCAGAGTTCTCGTACGAGCCCACCGGCCAATCAGGTTAGCTGATACGGATCCAGATTCTCTCTGACATCACAGGCCAGAAGAAGTCAAAACAAGGATCCCTGCTTTAGTATGAAAAGGTGTGCAATCCTTCACGCTGCTTTTTGCTCTACTAGCCTTTCTCGTGCGTTAAACTAAACTTGACTATTGACAATAAATGGTTTATAACACACTGTAATGTAGTTGTAAGCAGATATAGGGACATTTTTAAGTGTTTATTAATGTATTTGACAACAACTATAACTCCTCCCTCGAAGCAACTGGTGTATAAACACACAATGAGGGACAACATGATACACAATGGTAGATGAAAGCTAGGAAATCTAGTAAGAAAACATAAGTATGGAACCTTTTCAAATTACTATCTTCAAGGTGAAGCTCAATATGTATTCATGAGTTTTGAATGCATATTAACAGTTTTACATCCGCCTGTGAATGATTTGTACATGTGTATGGGCAATGAATATACAGTATGTTTTAACGCACTACAAGGATTGGTTCATGTGCATAATCATCATTAAATATGACGACAGTTGTGTTTATACACCAGTAACGGATGCTTCGCAGGAGAAAATATCATTGATATCTACTGAAAATCTACATTATAGTGTGTTATAAACTATTTATTAAGTATTTATATATTGCTCAAAGATGCTAAGTAGGGGAGTTAAAGTAAAGGGTTGCCAATTTGGTATTTTCCAACAAAAATAGGGACCAAAAAAAACAGTTACATGTAAAAGGTCTGTAAAGTTACAAAGTCCAAAGTCCGCGCCAAAGGGAGTTACTCTCCAGAAACACTGCTACTTAACTGCCTGAGTCCCGTCTTTTCTTCTGTAACGTGATGATGTCACCAAGTAACACAGCTGCATAAAACCTGCCTAGTGGCAAATCTGGCACACCCTCAAACAAAACTAGTTAGAAGAGTTTGGTTGACCAATCACAACATAGAGTGGGCCAGCTGACCAATCAGACTGGGCTTTTCGGGAAAAAGGGCGGAGTGGTTTTGGCAGGAGGAGAAACAGTGCGTTTCAGACAGAGGGTGAAAAGACGTGCTGCAGCACAGCCGGTTTGAGAAAAGTAAAGCGTTTTTTGAACATTAAAGCATGTAAACATGCTCTAGTATGAACCTAAAATGCAAGTATGCACCTGAAAATAAGCACAATAGGTCCTCTTTAAGAGCTGTGATGACCCCATGAGACTATCATGACTTTGCAGAAACCAAAGAAAATGTTTCTGTCTCTTCCCATTCTCAGCACAGGGCCAGTGTTACTGCAGCCTCGGCACTTCAGAGTGTTTCAAATGCAACACCAGTCTCTTTAAGTGCTGACGTCATCTCAGATAACGCCAACCTCACAAAGACACACGAATGTGCACACCCAGCTAGGCGTACCATCTTTAAGCCTTTCTAATCCTTGATCTCAGACAAAGGAGAGGGCCACACACACACACACACATAGTCTCACACACACACATAGTCTCACACACCCCACCTGTCCCTCTGTGATGTGAGTCTGTCTATTGATGAGCGCAGGCTAAGGTCATTACTGTGATTGTCGTGTGAAGGTAAAGAGGGATTATTTTGCCAGCGTCCACTCAAGACACATCAGGGGACTTACGGTTCTCTCTTTTGTCTCTCTCTTACAATCTCTCCGGCTCACTTTGCTTCCTTTACTTTCTCTCCTCTCCTTTTTTTTTTTAATATCAGGAGATAAAGGAGGTATGTGTGAGCTGCGTGTGCAAAGCCTCGACAGGCACACGGTGACCAAATGACCTTGTGTGGGTTAATTCATAAAGCCAACCTACATAGCACAGGAGGGGGGCACAACCAAACATCCAAACGTGATAAAATCTACTGGGAGAGGGAGGCCGGAAAGAAAGGAATAAACGAATTAAGCCAGATAAAGCCTTGTTCCTATTGGACTCTGGAGACGCGCTGCTATGGCGGTAGAAAGGGTAGAGAGAGGAAGAGAAAGCTTTAGAAGTGAAAGAAAGAGAAAGTGGCGAGCTGAGTCACACACTGAAACCTGCTACTACAGCTTTTTATTTTTATTACAAAGAAAGGATTCATTTGGAAAAGTCTATACGGAACAGCAGCCAGAAACTTTTCTATTTATAAACAAGATTGATTTAAAACAATGTACCTACATATTAGCTCCTAGCATCCAATAACCTTTAAAATCCTTCAGCGGCAGTAGCAGCAGCTCCTGGCTCCCGTCCCGCAATCCACTCTGATGTTTAGGTTTTCAAGTGAGGCTCTTCCCTCAGTAGAAACAACCTATGATAGAAGCTAAATCAAACTCTTGGCACAATCAGGAGAGTATGGTAATGAACGAGCGAGAGTTAAATAAGAAGAATTTAAAGATAAATGACACGGCGAGGGACGACGAGGCCAATTTAAACACAATCTGACATTGTGCTGACTGGTAAATATTGTCCTGTTTAAATATATATACTATTCTTTCTCCGCCGTCTATTAAACCCTATCCCTTCATCTTCCCATTAACTGGCCTGTCAGTGTGTCTGTTTGCTGGGCTGCTCGACACAATGACATGTTTACCTCCAGTCAGATTCCCATTTAGATCCCTGGAGAAGCACAGAGAGGTGAGAGAGTGTGTGTGTGTGTGTGTGTGTGTGTGTGTGTGTGTGTGTGTGTGTGTCCAATAATAACATAAAGGCTGTCATTTCACCTGCGTTGCTAATTGAGTTAGTTAGTGTGACTTATTTCTCTCACCAGAGTATCATCCTTGGAAATTAACAAGTAATGTGTCAGGTAGGTGCGGGGGCGTTCATGCAGGTTACCATGTACAACATGCAAATAATGTGTCAAGCTATCCTCCGCCTGCTACAAGGACACGAGTATATTCCAATCCAAGGACGTTAACAGGATGTTGAAGAACCTGGTTCATGGTGAGCGCACACAAGCTTGGGTTTTGGTGCTGAATGTATGAAGTGGTGCAATTTGTTGCCCCTTCAGTTGTGCTCATCTTTGCAACATCAACAAGGTAAAGCTGCATTGAAAAAATATATATAATGATACACAATTATGGTCCACCTGAATTCCAGAGACAGTTTGTACTGAGTAGGCTGAAGCACAGAAGACTTTCTATACATCGCCATATGACCAAAGAGCAGAAAAGTCTGTATCATGCACTTAACCCCGCCACAGTGAGGAGGTCCTCACAGAACTCCTACATTTTCAAGGTTTACGCTGCTCGCTTACATCTCCATCAAGTAGGACACAAAGTGAATGCTTTGCAGAAAGTGGCTGACAATCTCTGTAAGAGTACCTCTACAAGGCATCAATCTACATCGATAAGAAGTTTCCATAAACAGGACTTCAACTATACACACTACACAGCATCCTTTAAAAGAGACCCCACAGGTGAAGAGGGTAAAAAATAGGGTTCTTGTTTCATTTTGTTTACATATTAGAGTCAAATGTTGTTACAGAGGGAATTTGGGATTTTTGATTTTATCATTCTGTCAATAGGCAACAGAAATGTAAGAAAAAAATATTATAAATCAGACTATGAATAATGTATGAACACACCCCTCAGTAAAAACATCCAGAATATAGATAGGAATGAAACTGGAAAGTTTGGTGTACATAAGTGCACTTGAAGTGCAGATTTCTGGGTAAGAGTATGAGAAAATGGCCTTTAAAAGATATGGATTGTAAAATTCCATACGTCGTGCAAGACACTACAGGTGAATCGAGTAAAAAAATCGAACTAATAGGTATCACCATGAAACTTCCCCAATTGATTACTTACATTAAAAACAATTATTTTTTGTATTACACATTCAGTTTTTTTTTGTTTAAAACATGCAAACGAGGCATCATCTAATGCTAAATTTTGGTGAATTTAGGAGAAATCTACAGACGCAAAATGACAAAGTAGTGAAATAAAAACACCTAAATGTGTATTTCGGATGTTGTCTTTGCAGTAGCTATTTTGCTTCTATGTTATGGAAGCAAAACAGCCCAAACTCTCAAATTCGATCAGAGCATGAAAAACAATGTTTTTGCCTGGGCTGTCTCCCATTAATGCACAGTCATGCTATACTCTCAGTGGCTCTCCTAGAAACCAGAGCACATTACTGGTACACCATTTCCTTTAGAGCTGTCCACATATGGGTAAGCTTCCATATAAAATGTTGTCAGTGGTGTTACAGACGACTGTATTTATCTCCTCAGATGCAGAATGCAACCGCTCTGAGACACCGCTCACCTTACTGCTGAGACAGAGGAAACATATAATGAGCCAAGATGGTGTCCTGGATTTGACTGTCCAAACTGTGGCCAGTTAAGCAAAGATTGCCTGATCAGTCAAACCCAACCAACAACAAAATCATCTTTCGTTTGTCCCTCTGAGTGTCCGTTGGATTGCTATGGTTTTTGTGTCCAACTGTTAAAGTAATAGGTGTTTTGTTTTTTTGCTCCAGTGATATATATAGTTGTAGGCCAACTAGGAAGTTAGAATCGCCCTGGGTTCCCTCGAGAAAAAGCCAATGAGATTTTTCCATTGCGTTTTGGATTATTGCAGAAAATAAGCTTTGTGACAAACGTTTATGATACTTATACATTTTGTTCAGCAAGATAATCTCTACAAATGAACACCACTTTTATGATTTTTGAATTGTGAACGCATTCGCAAGAAGTAAAAAACTAACGTTATGTTATAAACTAAACACACCACGGTCGCATGAACGAGAGAAAACACAACGAGGCTGTAAAGCTGACGAGTCGGCGTGATGATGTTTAGTAGTCTCATTTAGCCTTTTCCTCTTATGGATAGTCCCATTGACTTCCAGACGAGGGAACCGGAACTCATTTCCGGGTTTTAGGACTCATTCCTGTAGCACTCTATAGCGTTTCTTTTAACTAATACATCACATATAGATATATTGAATTAGAGTATTCCTGGAGCTTATTTTTGAGTGAACACCATATAAACTTGACTTGAATGCTAGAGTGAACATATGTAAAATTGGGTACAGTGTATGCAGAGTTGTCAAATAGTCTCGCCTTCCATCATAAATGTTTGGTCAAATTAGGGCCACAATCCTCCCATAAGGCTCTACATTGATCTCTTGCATCCCAGAACTACCTGCTTCCCCACCCACTGAACACAAATCACAACTTGATTCATCTGCAAGAAGCACAGAGGAAGGCATACATTCTCTACAACTCTCGACATACTGTACAAGTGTGTGTAGTGTGCATACTCTCCTCATCTTCTAAGAGAGATCCCAATGGAACCGAATATCCATGTACAGAACAGAAGGGAAAAAAGACCTCCGCACTCAGGTATGGTTTTTTTCTGATATTACACACTATCTGTAAACCATACAGTCTACTGGAAGGCAAATTTATGCGCACGCGTCACCGTATCACAAATGTGTCTGTAGGCAAATTATTCAGCTTCTGCTCTGACAGCATTTTTCTTGCAGCCCAACGCTCACACACTGACATATCTAACACGCTGGCACAGGAGACACCCTCTCTTAGCGACTGCAAGCCAAAGACACACGATCATATACTTATCCATGCAAATTAAGCGTATTTTATCTGCGTGTCACGTTGCAGACAAAGAAGAGGACACATCACTCGTGTGTTAACACCTTGTTCACACACACACACACACACACACACATTACACCCTCTCGCACATAAGAATTGTTTTCATTCAAGCCACATTAACGCAAAAAACCCACCCACGCTCTCGCTACACATGCAGCGCTCGTGGTATAATAGGAGAACATGCAGCATAAAGGCAGCTGGACCTGACTGGTGACAACACTCCCATTCATTACCATGCCCTTGGAGACTCTATGTCCCTCCATAGTGACAGCATAGCGCGCACACACGTGCACGCAAGTTGTGTTACAAAAAGCACAGCATACAACGGCCCATGTCAGCACCACCACCAATTGGTTACTTGTGTGTGTGTGTGTGTGTGTGTGTACGCGCTCGTATCCACATATATTATTCATCTGCATGCGAGCACATGAACCAAGTGTCTCTGGTAGGAGAGATAAGGGGCTTCTTTATTTCAGCCTTTCGCTCGTGTGTGTGTGTGTGTGTGTGTGTGTGAGAATGAATGTGTGCTTGGGTGTGTTGTTCCAATCGTCTTTTAAACAGACCATTTGTTAAAATGGGAGGAGTGGAAACATACAGAGATACCAATAAATGAAGCAAGAGGGTTTCTAGGAAAAGGGGAAAAAAAGAGGAGGCAGAAAAGAGGAATCACTTATAGGACGGAGAGGAATATGCGAGAGGAGAAAGGCAACGAAAGAGGAAGTGAGGCTCGGAGATGGCGTAGAAGGAGCTCAAGGGAGGGCTTATCATTGTCATATTTTCAATTTAGTGCACAACCTTGAATTTATCAAGAGAGATTTGAAGAATTCAGACGCATCCGGTACAAGAAAACACTCCAGATCTGCCTTCATGTTCCAGCCCACAGTACTCAGCATTCATCCACCCCATCAGCCAACAAGAAGCCAAGACTGTCAACACTCACAGTGGGCTTTCGCTTTATTCCGTCTACAACGCAGTCTGCTTCCAGAAAACTTAACACACGCTCTGGCACGGGCGTACAGAATTACACACACTCGCACACAAAAGCATCACTGGAAGAATAGACAGCACACAAATCATCCTTTTTCATACTGAAATGAAAAAAACGACCCAAATTTCTCTCTCATCCTCCTCCATCTGCCTACGCCCGTATAACCATGGAGTCTGGTCATCAGACGGGCAGCAGACAGAGGATGGGATGAGCTGCAGGTGAGGATTTGGGTTTAAAGCAGTATACTGGGCACTGAAGAGTAGTCCTTGCTCATCTGTATGAGCTGGCCTGAGGCCTGTTACCTTTCATCGAGGCACCTATAAAGACAATATGGTAGGGCCCAGTGATTAGTTGATTTTATAGGGAAATCACAAATTGAAAGAGTGAGAATTTCATGTAGCAAAAGCAATTTTAATTATAATTTACACAATTAACAGCATTTTAACAACTAAGTGAAAGTTTAAGCCAGCTATTTCACCGACTACCATGACAACTGTCACTTGCAAATATCCTCAGCTGTGGCCAATTATTGTTAATTGTGTGAGTTAGCCAAACAACAAAACGTACCAAAGAACCAACACTAATTTTAGTTTTGCTGCTATACACAGAAGACCAACAGTGTAGCTCTTCTTTTTTTACACAAATCATATTAGTAGATGCATCACGTCAATTTGAGATACATAGCTAGCAGGTAGCTTGGTAGATGTCGAGTGTAAATGACGGGCGGTAGGGAGATCTATCCAAATCTGCCTCTTAAAAGTGTCTTGCCAAAAACTACATTTTACAAGATTACATTTGAACACATCATGATAATGTTAGAATTTACCGTCGCACAATTTATACTCGTTCAGGCAATACTCATTTTTACCAAATAGAGCCTGTTAACTAGCTCTCGTCCTGCCGCTTTCAACACTTTGTTGTTCGCAATGTAGCATTATCAGGGAAAAATAGGGTGCGTCCCATGGGCACGTCGATAGTGAGTTTACTGCGTCCGGAACACATTTTCTATCGTCCCCGGGACGCCGGGACACCATTAGTCTCGAGCCCTGATGCTACCTGCGGTACTGAAGTATCGGTTCTTATGACATCCCTAATGTAGACCACAAATATGGGCCTGGAGTTTAATTATTAGAAATCACAACTTTAAAAAAACAAGTAGTTAAATCGCAAGTAGTTAGCCACTAGCGTTTGTTATTATGCTTCTCCAGCAACCACGCCCACAACCAAGTGGACCTGCAGTGTGTGACTATCAGAGAATACCATTTGACTTCTAAAAGCACAGACTGTATGTGCAGGAACTGAGAGAGAAACTACTGCGCAGACCTCCTTCCATATTTTTTATAAGAAAACCTATTAATGCATGCATGTATTAAGGTGGTGCAGTGCAGGGATTCGGGGATTTGTCTTGTCCGAGTATTAACATGTTGCGAGCACAAAATCTCGGGCTGCCATCTCAAGGGCTGAAACAAAAATGGTGTACTAACTGCATGCATAGTAATGTGTATGCACGGATACGCACACGCACCTCCACACAGGCAGGACACACAGATACCCACAATAGAAAGTCGGTCAATGAATGGGAGGGGGCCGGCAGACTAGCAGGTGCTGTGTTGGTGGAAGATATGGCTTCTGTCCACCTCAGCATTTCTAAACACTCGCGGTTATCTTCCCTCTCCAAAGGAGGAGAGGTCATTTCTTTTTGCCTCTGCACCACCGTCCTCTCCTCATTCCTGCTCCAGCCTTTTCTCCCGTCTCATTTATCTACTCCCCACCTCTCCTTTTATATCCTTCTCCTTTAGCTTTTTTATCTCCTGCTTTTCCTTCTCCACACCACCGTTCCCCTCTCCCTCCATCCCAATCCTTCCTCCTCCTCCTCCGCTGCTCCTCGCCGTCGTCGTCGTCTCCCGCGCTCTCAGTGGAACAGCCCATTCAGCAACAAAACAAAGCTGCCCACAGCATCACACGCTGGCTAATCAAGCAGGACCAGAATGCAGCAGCCCTCACATCCACTCAACACCACCATGATACTGGAGGGGAGAGGTTTTTTCACATGAGGAGGAGAAGCAGACAGAAAACAAAATGTGCACAGGACAATATTACTTAGTTTTGCAGCCGATAAGCCGCTCAAGGTAATTTTGATTCCAAAGGTTCGGCCCTGTGTTTACAATTGCCTCATGGACACGGTGAGGAGAATGAGTTTGACAGCACAAAAGGCCGCAGCCACTCCAGGTAAAGACGAGGCGGGATGGAGGGCTAAAGGAGGGCATGAGGGAGAGGCAGGAAGATAATGGAGTGAAGAAAATTCTCTGACAGGCCATCCCCGGTGAAGCGGCGCATTCATGACGATGATGAAACCCAACAATGGTCAGCTGCAATCTCCTCCTGGACAGAGGATGAGCGTTTACAAGCTAGCGTGCCAGGCAGCCAGCTCCTCCGCGAAGGGAAAATAACCGCTGTTCAGCTTCAGGGAAATCTCAAAAAAACACAACAAAGAAGCCGGTCCTGCAAGATGCAGCGATAGGAGAGCTATGTAAACATGCCACAGCAACAACAGGGGGGCCGCATCAAGAGCTGGTGTATGAACAAAGCGTATTGTAAGCTGGCAAAAAGTTGGATTCACTCATCCACCTACTACGAGATCAAATATTCATACACATGGCCGGGGCACAGATTTACCCCATGGTGGGATTAGGGAAGGGAAGTGTGTTACTGAAATGAGGAACACATCCTCTTCTTAGAGCAAGAGGGAAGACTGTGGAAGCAGAACTACAGCAGAGATGGAAATGTGCTAAAAAAGACCGCAGACTCTGCCAAGTAACTTGTTGTAACACTCACCACTTCCCCCCCGGGTTCTCAGTCTGGCTTCTTCAACCTTTTCAATTCTGATCACAGCAGCCATTAGTGCATAACCTCAGAAAGCCCTCATTATATTGTTTTTGTTGTATGTGCCGGTATGTGTCCGTGTCAGGTACAGAATATAAATCACAGATGTTAAAGGAATAGTTTGTGTACTCACTTTTTTTCCCAGAGAGTTAGACGGGAAGATCGATACCTATTCTAAAAATGACAAGTAGTGCTTTTAACAGCGGGTTATGTGCAGGATTATTCCTTGGCCGAGGGCAGTGACTTCCTGTAATCTAGTCGTCGTTGTGAGGTTGCCAGGCAACCAGCGGCGACTCTAGGAAGTCACTGCTCCCAGCCAATGGGCAATCTCCGGGTCTGAAAAGTGAAGCCAATGCGAAAGTGCCTTAAACTTGCATTCTTTCTAACAGCCAGCAGGGGGCGACTCCTCTGGTTGCAAAAAGAAGTCTGATTGTATAGAAGTCTATGAGAAAATGAGCCTACTTCTCACTTGATTTATTACCTCAGTAAACATTGTGAACATGAGTTTATGGTCTCAATCGCTAGTTTCAAGTCTTCTTCAATACAGCATGATGTTCATTTAGTAAATTGTGGTCCCATTTAGAGTCAAATAGACCATAAAGCAGGGTATGCTTTAGGGCGTGGCTACGTTGTGATTGACAGGTTGCTACCACGGCGTTGTCTGGTCTGGAAGTTTTCCGTGTTTTTCGACTGCCAACATGCATGACTCGAGGCTTCAAAACTGAAGTCCACAAACAAATGGGTGATGGCCCTAGCCCCTCGTAAAATCTCAAATAGTTGTTTTTACACTTAAATGTTTTTTACAGATTAAATTAATGAGATGTAATGTGTTAACTGGTAACAAAGCCAGGCTAGCCGATTACTCCTGTTTCCAGTCTTTGTGTTAAACTCAGCTAATAGGCCGATAGCTGTAACTTCATGTTTAACAGTCAGATATGAGAGTGGTATCGATCTTCTCATCTAACTCTTGCAAGAAAGCAAATAAGCACAATTCCCAAAATGTTGAATTCTCATCTTCTCCATAATAATGTGTGTAATAATATAATTCTGAATGAATGATTTTCTGAAGGCGTTCCTCTGCTCAGACAATATGCCCCTAAACGCTCATTAGCACCAAGATTACAGGCAGACAGAGTAAACTCATGCACCTAATACGGATGTCCATATAATAATGTCTGTTTCTGGGGTTCGACGTGCTACATCCTCACTTCTGATGATACACCGGTGCTAAGCAGGAACATTTCACTGCTCTACAGAAACAATCATATACAGCAAATTGTTATTACATGTTTGACGGTTGTAACGCAGGCAGGACAGAGCGTCTGGGTGCAATACAAGACATTAATGGTGTTAAAAGGAAAGAGTGGGATGGTAAGGAGGAAGAGAGGGCAGAGTATGCAGCGAGGAGGAGGAGGAGAGCGAGATGGTAGGAGACCGTAGTGATGAGACCGAGAGGGCGCGAGTGATGGTGGTGTGGAGTATAGAGGAGAGAGTGTGATGGTAGGATGGGATTTGAGTCTTTTAACTTCATTAGTTCCGCCTCAGTCTGGGGTCTGTAGATTATGTCTAATTAAGCAGCTTAACATGGCTTAAAAAGCACCACACAGAAAGCACAAGAGCCTTATCTGTCAACCTGCTCAAACGATTCTCCGCTTCTCCTTTTCTTCCCGTGGCAGGCTAACATAAATTCCCTTTGCATGGCCTTTATGCTAGAGATTAGAGGCTCCGACATCGGCGGCGAGCCGGATAGCTAGCAGCCGCAGCGATAGAGGAGTGTGGGCTGTGGAGAGGGAGAGAGCATGTGTGGTGAGCTGAGGGGAGGCAGATGCTTCAGACTGCAGGGGGAGAGAGTCGATAAAGAAGGGTGGGGCTCACCAAACACGAGTGCTCCTGTCATTCTAATCTGTACTAGTACACCAGCCAGAGTTAGGCCCTTCAGTCGGCTCATTATCAGAGAGTGTAACAATACATCACCAACCAGTGTGGTCCAGGTCTAAAACTACAGGGGATTTGTTGAACAGCTGTATAAGCCAAAGAGGAACAATATTCCAGGTTGAAGGGATAGTTCGGGTGTTTTGAAGTTGGGTTGTATGAGGTACTTATCCATAGTAGGTGTATTACTTTTAGTAGATGACGCTCAGCACAGCCCCAGCTTGGCGAAACAGACAGGAGTACCGACACCGGAGCAAAGCAATACAGTGCTGTGGACGGGGATGGCAGAAAAACATATTTTTAACACCTAAAAGAAAGGTTCACCTAAAAAAAAAAAATCAATATTTGTTTAAGGGTACGCTATATTTATAATATTTTCACTGCTTTATTTTTCCTTCAGAAAGCCCTTTCCTTCTCCTTTCTGACGGGCGGCTGAACTGAAAGTGAAACTTATCTATGCTCTTTCCAAAGCCAGCAGGCTCAGATGACAAAAACAGTATAGATACTGTTCACTTTCAATTCAGTTCGCCGTCGGAAAATATTCTAAATACAGCGCACACTTACACGGATGTCAATTTTTTTTAGGTGAGCTTTTCTTTTGGGTGGCTAAAATAAGTTTTTCTGTATTGCTTTGCTCCGGTGTCGGTGCTCCTGTCTGTTTCTCGATGCTGGGGGCACGCCGACTGTCATCTGCTGTAAGTAATACACCTAATATGGATAAGTACCTCATACAACCCCACTTGAAAACACCTGAGCTATCCCTTTAACATTAGCATTTCAGTTATGATCAGGTTTTGGGAGTATTCACATGTAACATCATATCCTGGTTTCAGAAACCTGGATAAATCACTCATCCTGGCTTTGAGGAACCTGCCATTAGCTGTAGTACTCTGATAGATATAGAGTTACGGTTATACACGGTTTCTGGTCACTTTCATGTGTGCAGGCATGTCCTCAATTCTAGCTATGTAGCATTTTGGTTACATTCACACCAAGTTTGGCGGTGCGGCGAATACATAAGTCCTCCCATTCATTTTGAATGGGGGGTAGTGCGTTTGAGCTGCGGCTGCCTCAGGGGGTGTCAAGAAAACGTGGTGGAAAAGTAGAAACGAAATCAACTTTTGGATAAACGCAACCCGACGTCACGCTGCTGTGGCCAATCACGTAACCGACGATCCAGGGCCGTAAAACCCAGCCATGAGGGACCAAAAGATGTTTATCGTTGCAGTCAATGGACCATTAAAGTGACTCTCCCACACCGCCGCACAACCCTATGGCGAATCGCTGCAATGCCGGATCCGGAGTGTATGCAGCCTGAGTCAGTACAACAAAGAAATCTCATAATAAATGATATAATGATGTATAAAACTTTTAAGCAAAATGCCAAATGTTCACTGTTTGCAGCTTCTCAAATGTGATGATTCATTGTTTTTTAAGCCTTCTTTAGTGATCAAATGAATACATTTGGGTTTTGTACTACTGTTGGTTGGACAAAACAAGTAATTTAAATATGTCAACTTGATTTTGGAAAATTTTGATCTTAATTTTTCACTATCTTCCAGACCTCACGATTAACAGATTGATTGGGATTGAGAAAAATGTAATCGGCAAATCAATTGATGATGAAAATAATTGTTAGTGGCAGCCCTAATGATGATTTACACACTGAAATGAAGCCAGACATCTGTAACGTGAAAGGTAAATTGTGTTGTTTCCCGTCATCTTCCATTTAACTGGGGATACGGCAGAACGGTAAATTCAACAGCAGACAGCCAGAAACCAAAGTGGGTTCATGCTAAACTCAGCTGGTATAAAAGAGACAGATGTTGAAATATCATCTTATGTCAGACGATATGAAACTTGGATCATGTTATAATCTGTATACACGGTTTCATGTTCCTTGTAAACGTCTTATCACAAACATGATCAAAACCAGTATATGACTCAAACCTGGGATGCTGCTGTGCATGTAAACATACTCATTATAAAAACGGTTACAACGGCAGCAACTGAACAGATATTTCTGCTGGGTTGGGCTACTGTCAATCTTGTTTGGTGAGACACTTCATCACAACTTCACAGCAAACACACTTTAAAATGAAAGTGTGTGTGTGTGTGTGTGTGTGTGGCCTCTCCACCTCTTCCTATACACCACCTGTTAATTATCGTGCATACAGCGCCGTTGTGTGACATCTGACGTGCCTGGCTGCCATATGTCACCTCAGAGCGACTTGTTTTATGTCATTGAGGAGGAGTTGGAGGTGTAGCTGTAACAGAAACACAGGAAGTCACTGTGAGTTTGGCTCCACTCGGCTTTCCATAGCAGGCGACATTCCCCACCTCAGGCTCACAGGTAGAGAGAAAAAAACACTCCCTTCTTTTTCAGTATCTACAGGTATCTCACTCTCTGATCTCTTAGTTAAATCTTTTGTGACACAGGTATGCAAAAATAAAACCACATACAGAAAACAATTTCCTCTAATCCACAAACACTATCGTCCAGCTACTGACAATAGGATGTACAGTAATTACCTCCTGTGTGGTTTCAGACTGGGCAAGGCAAGATAGCCGCCCTCAAAACTGGTTCACCTTGTTAGGATGCAAAAACACACCAGGGGATTGAAGCAACTGTAATGTGCTGATGTCGTACAAGTAGCCTTAGAGTAAAATCCACAGAGCGTCTCTTTGTGACACCAACTCATCTCATTCACACCAGGTGCTAGGCCCCTGGGCGGAGCAAATCGGGTCTAGTGCACACAAATAGGTGCACAACATGAGGTGTTTGCATACCCAAAAAAAGAAAGAGACAGAGAAGTAGAGGCCAAGAGCTACAGAGGAGAGCAAGGTAGTGATGAAGAGATAAAGTCAAAGCCTGACTGATGTAGTGAAGAGAAAAGAGAGTGCGGGGTTTGGAGAGGATGGAGAGATGAAGAGAGAGAGCTGCTATCTGATAGAAGGGATTTGCCCTTCCCTGGAACAGTAATTTACTAAAGCCATTCTACAGAGGCCCATCAGTGGCGATCTGCTGGCAGATTAGACGACAAAACCTCATCCCTCGCTTTCCCCTCCAGCCAATCAGCGCCGGGCGGCGAGCACAGGGCAGAGGATGAAGGGGAGGACACGGGAGGGGAGGGGCAAAATTTCCTGTCTCTGTCTGTCTGTTGAGGTTAGGGAGGCCCACATACACAAACACAGTCTCACACACACACATGCACGAATACATACAGGAGATTGGATTGGAGTCGGAGCCATTACTGTTGCATTTTCCCACCCTCAGGATACGGCAGCTAACACTGCTTGGTTGCAAGAGCTGGGGATTTGTCATTTATAATCAGTTTTCTGCTCTTGTTTCCTCTGCGCTCGCTTGTGCTTTTTGCAGTTTGTATCCTGCCCCGAAGGCCCTCGCAGCATTCCTCTGTTGTGTCGGTCCAGTCGCTCTTCCTCTCTCTCTCTCTTCCTCTCTCTGTCTGCCTCCTCCCCATCCCTCTCTCCATGCACTGTAGAGGCCCGTCTCGTGTGCCCCAGCTGTGCGAGCAGTAGGAGCTGTTTACCATGGTACATCATCAGGGAGCCCCAGGAGCACCGCCCAACACGCTCTCGCAACCGCGTCTCGCACATGATGTTGAATATTATAGACCCTCTGAACAAGTCAACGACCCAGCGTGCACTAAAACAACTTTTTCTCGCAAACTCCCCACAGCATGAAAGCAAATCTCAACTTATCTTGCCGTTGACGGCCGTGTAGCAAAAACAAAGGAGAAGAAAAATACTGCTGAATCGCAAATCTGTCGACCTTGTGGCGTACCAAATGGTTCCTTATGGATATATGCATCACATGCACACACACCACACATCTGAGCCCTAACCATCGACATCCTGCGTCTCTATTTAGCGCCAACGTGTGAAAAAACAAACAAAGCAGAACAACAGCGAGCTGTTCCTTCCCGTCTTCCCCTTTTGGAGCTGCTGCCCAACCTCACGAGACCCCCCCGAGGATCCCTAAGGAGAGGACTGACATCACCCAGCCATGTCTCCTGTCAACTCTGACCTCTGGAGGGAGGAGGGGGAGAGGAAAAGGCACGGCCCTCGATGTATAAGCCCTGCTCTGCGGTCTAAAAGCTGCATGTGAATACCCTCGGAGTTGCACAATTTCCTAGAATTTGATCCGCCACGGCCAAACACTGAGAGACTAAGGGACACGGAGAGGATATATTTACATAGTTGTGAAGCCAAAACTGAAATATTGTGGATGGGAGTGTCTGTAATATATGAGTGTGTTGAAATAGAGACAATACATGTGCTCATGTCATGTGTAATACCTTGAGCTGCGGTTCAAGGGCAGGCTAAACTAGTCTCGGGCACTTGTTTGGTCCATTCTAGCGAATAGCACACAAACAAGAAGTGCCCTGCAATCAAAACAGCGTGACTCAAATGATCTGACATTCTTATGGCAACAAGTAAGCTGCTGGCTCTGATGTACTTTTAACCTTTCTACTTCTTTTATGAAGTCTTGCGTTTCCGAATCACTTCCTTCTGATCCTTCAGCTCTCTGACTCGTGCATACATACTTGCACAATATATACACAGCAGGCAGTGGAAATAATGGCAACATCAACACCCCTATAATGATAGCGTTGGTGTCATTTCTGGCAGAAGTTTGACAGGAAGCTCATAAAGGCAAGATAATTGGCAATTACTGCTATCACAGGGATTCTGAATGTTTCCAAGATTATCATGCCTACTTTGGTTTAAAATAACTACTTTTAAAGATAATATAAGTTACATTGTGTATTTCATAGGGCTGTCTATTGGCAAGAATGTGTCGATACGATACGTATCATGATACAGGGATTACGATTAGGGGTGGGGAAAAAAGCGATTCACCTATGTATCGCAATCATTTTTTTTATGATTTTGAAATTGATTTTGAAATGCCAGAATCAATATATTTGCTTCATTTGAGTTGAGCTATACAGAGGTAGAAGGAAGTTAACGCTTTTATTGTTGTAGTCTGAGTCACGTGACGTCATATCCGTTCCGTATCCGTCAACCAAAACAAACCACAGTCGGCTTCAGCGAGCCGAAACGGTGATACTAAGAGCTAGCGACGGACTTGGCGAAGTTAGCGGAAGTATACACGTGTGACTACATCTGGTTTTCAAAATAAGGTGTTAAAAAAGGGAACTGAATATGCAAAATGAAATAATATAGAAAAAAGATTGATAGGATTATATTCACCAGAAGGATAAAATGTCCTTCACAAATTAAAAAAACAAACCACTAATTTGTGAGGAACTGTCTATTCTTGAAAATCAAACATTTTTACTGTATCAATTTACATATTTTCCAAAGTAAAAATCCAATAATTAATAAATCACATACAGTAATACATACAGTATCGAATCGGCACCCCTGTTACAATCCAATATATTATAAATAATAATATTAATATAATTAATATATTATAAAGATCACACCACTATAAGCATAAAATCTGAGTAAAAGAAAAAAAAAAATTTTTAATCAATCAGAACAGTGGGATCTGCATTTGCATTTATCACAGTCCCTGTAACATCCAACATCATAGCACTACTTTGAGAGGACACATCTTTGCAAATCAAATAAAATATTGACTGAGTTTATCTTTGCATGTAAACTATTAATTCAAAATTGATAGTTTTTGAAAATCGACACAGTATCACAAAACATAATACTCAATATTTTCATAAACCTAGTATTTCACTCTTTATGGTTAAGATAAAGCATTACCTTAGTACTCTCGGACTATACTTCAGTAGAGAAGTGGAATGGATTTCCACTTATAAACTCAAACAACTCATTCTTCTTAAGCAGCTTTAATTAGTAAATTTCGATCGCGCTTATTAGCAGTGGCTGTGTTTTAAAGCATCATATGGGTATTCTTTGGAGGAAGCAGAGACATAATAAACGCTTTGATTGGACTAAAGATTTGTTGGCTTGTCTGTAGCAGGGAAGCCATTAGCCTGAGTTTACATGTTCCAAAATGGGCAACGCTGCAAAACTCTATTTTTGTTCAATCTATCCACCACTGTGTGTAAGTGAGGATCAAGCAGGCTGGGGATCCAAGTGGTGTAAAAGCATATCCTTTCTCTAATAAATCCCTTTTTTGCATAATGTATCTTAAATTTGCTGTCAGGAGTGGAGCCAAACATTACTTGTAATCTATGATGCATGTGATCTAAGAGGCGAGGACAAATTCCAACCAAAATGCCACAATGTCTCTGAGCGTGTTTAATGTCTCTCTTGATTGTTCAAAGATATTTCTCCTCATTGACCAGATATGATCAACAACTGAGGACAAAAGAAATGCTTAATCAGCATTTACCACAATCACTGCAGGATGAATACGCCATTAGTCATTCATAGTCATCAGTGATGAACTACTTTGCCTTTTAGGAGCAACTGCAGCATGACTGAAAACATAACAGTCTGCATGAACAAACACTGTTTGGTCAGTTTCCCTCTTCGGTGGGAACCACTTAGATCAAATGGTCAAGTTCAATGAACAATATAATAACACTATACCCGTATACTAATACTATAATATAATAATAATCTCTGTATGTAATCTCTGTTTACTTGGCATGGGAGGTACTACACAGCCTGTAAAAACAGTTGCTGGGTCTGGTGGAGCTTGGACTCTGCTGAATTGCATTATGGGAAATGTAGGATCCAGTGTTTTTCGGAGCTTGACCTATACTGGAGACGAAAAGTCAGTGGCTGCTTCCGAAATCACATACTATGCACTACATACCCACTAGGTCTACAATCGCTCAACATACTTTTGTGTGAATTAACAGTAGCATGTATCTTTTTGGAATCAAATTCTGAATTCATTTAAAATAGATATTACGCCTAGCAAAGTGAAATCTTATACTTACAGTTAAGTTGAAGCGTTATTGAAGTTACAGAGCCGTCTGTCAACATCTGTTATGAACGTTGTCGTCACTACCGCATTGCATTGTTAAGATATTTATGCTGCCGTGGTGTCCAGCGTTTGTATACTGTAATATTTCACCAGAAATAGTATGCAATTTGTGTACTATTGGTTTCATATTAAGGTTTCAGACATGCTAAAAAAATCTTGTTTACTGTTTTAGCATACTAAATAGCAGTCCCTTAAATTTATGGAAATTAATAAGTAAATAGTTGGAGTACCCCTTTAATGGATGTGAATCATTTTCATATTACTTGAGAAGGTAAATTAGACATTTCATTTTTAAAGATCACATCTACCTGTACAAATAGCGGAATCCAAATGTTAATCCAAATGTAAAGAGGGAAATGCCACCAAAGTGATCCCAGCTCTGGCATCACAGTGGAGAAAAGGTCTGTGTGCAACTGCACTGACACTTTAATTGATATAAAAATGAACATCCGATAAGTCATCCAGAATGATGACAATGCTAATGGTCTTTTGATACTCATGTTTCACCAAAGATTAGTCTAGCCGAGGTTCACCTCTGTGCATCTCATTTTCTTTTCTGGCAGTCACATGGATTTAAGCTCCAACAGGCCCGGCTCGTCCTGACCTGACAAACTGCATTCCCGACGACCTTTTCCCTCATTGGGCAAAAAGGTCTGCATTCTCTTCTCTCCGATGACTGTGACTAATACGAGCCGTGGTGCGGCGAGGCCGTCCTCTCCCTGAACAACCCTCAAAAATCAAAAACAACTCCTAGAAATGTTTACATTCTTCCCCCATCATGTTTCCCTTACTTTTATCTTCACGACTTAGGACTCATGAAAGTCGGCATAGCAACAAAGGAAAATGCAGGAGTCGCGTAGTCTCAGGTTTGTGGGGATTTGCAACAAAAGATGATGTGTTCGAGTAAACATTACAAATAGAAACATCAGCAAAACTATAATGTCTTCTTTCATTTAACTGACTCACTTTGTTGATGCGTGAACAGCAACTTCAATAGGATACACAATTTCACACTTCTACTATATCAGGCACAGTGTGACCTCGGCTGTGCTTACAGTTTACTCAGTGTAAAGCTGAATGCAACATCATTTAAAACTGAGATGAGGAGAGTATAAAATATATATTTTAAAGTTTAAAAAGGCCACACTTGTGAGCAATGGGTGGCGAATTGAGACACATTTCTCAAGTCCTCGTCGGGAATGTTACAAAATGGTGGATCCTCAGGAGCCGCTGGAGCACTGCAACAGGAAATGAACTCTGACATAAGAGCTATGGACCTCGGGGCCCCCAACTGCATCCTGGGAAATCACGGCACTGAGAAGAGAAATGACCCATGTCACCCCCGTGAAAACCCAACCCAGAGCTGAACCCATTTACAATCCTCTAAAATGGCACACTGGATATATGTCTTTATAGCATTCATAAGAGCCTTTTCTAATTGCTTCTATTCAAGCATTCAAGGTGATTCATCACTAAGAGTATTTATTTAGCACAAACAAATGTGCTGTTTGCCCAACAACAGTGGCAATCAGAGTAACAAGGTCAAAACCAGGCTGACACAGAGACTGGCAGACTGGTGGAAATCATGGTCTGTCTTTCCTTCATGCAGATGGACCAACCGGCACCACAATAAAAGAGCCAACAACAGAGAGAACAGGGAGGATGAGTGCTACCATCCTAAGATAGCAGTACCATTTGGCTCAGGCAGCTTTGGGTGTGCCTCCTCTATCGCTAAAATCCATCTCTCCCTGCGACGCCGCCGTTAGTCGCCGCTCTCTGTTTTATGGCCGTTTTCCCAGCCGTGAGACAATGGTATGGACATGATTAGCTAAGTGGCGGCTGGATGACAGGCGGTGGCGCTGCGATCGATAACGGCAAGCCGAGCCATCCACGGGCTGAGCAGTGCTTACTCATCAGCCCTGGGCTCGCATGAGCCCAAGCAGTTCGGGCAAGAAAACTGGGACGGAGCCAGATAAGGGATGTGGAGGTGTCAGGGAAGGGGGGGGGGCGCTGCCTGTGATAACAAATGGTTATACAGCCACCTTATCTTCTCACCTTAAAGAGGATATGATGTCCACTGTCACACAGCTGCCTAACGGCCAGAGCCGCTCTGACAGTTATGTTATGAGGGTGAGGAGGGGTCAGCAGCCGCTGTTGGTTACACTGTGTGTGTGTGTAGAGTAGGTTTGGTGTCCTTATGGGTAAAAAACAAGTTCCCAATGCCAACTTCCAAACTGCCAAAGTAGAGCTGCACCAACCATGAATACTAAACAATAACAGCCACTTAATGATTTGCAAATGTGAAAAAATGCCAGAGGCGAGCTCCAAGTTAAGAATACCTAATCACAACATTGTAAAAAAATTGTCAAAATACAAGGGTTCTGTGTGCCCTGGTATGCGTGGGAGAGAGACAGTGTCAGCACATGTTGGCTGGGGAGATGCCAGAGGCCACCACAGTGGTAGCCAGATCCCCCTGAAGTGGCATCTGAGACAAACATCTAGTGACAAGGTGGTGCCCTTCCTGTGTCCTTAACCACAGCTGACAATAACATTGCCCTGTGATCCAACGACAGAACATTTGAGGGACGGCGGTGGGAGCCATGGGAACAGAAATAAACAGAAATATTCTGTGACAATGCGGAAAAGACAAGAAAGAGAAAAAGAAGCAGAGGGGCAAGAAGAGCAATCGATGGAGCTTAGGGGGAGTTTGAGAAAAACTTTGGGGTTGAATGAGGTGCTTTCAAAGGCCTCTTGTGTCTGGGTCCCTCTCCTCTCTCCTTCTGTCCCTCTCTTTTCTTCTCCGATGCTTATCTGTCTGTGATTAAACCTGCCAACTTTAATTAGGATACGTTAGAAAGTAGAACACCTCTCTGCCTCCCACTCTCCACCTCTCTCTTCTCCGTCTGCAGGTGTACGAGGACACATCCAATGAAGTTGTCAGGACGCCGGGCAGAAGCAGCATGTAAGAGACATCATGATAAACGGACAACACGGCGCGATAACACACAATCTAAACATCATGTTACTGCGGTTTCAATATGCATTGAAGGGGGCCTAATATGCTTTTGTGCTTCTTCCCTTTCCTTCAGTGTATAATTGTTTGTGCATGTAAAAGGTCTGCAAAGTTACAAATCCCAAAGTTCACGGCAAAAGGGAGTTCCTCTCCCCCCACAGAAACACTACTCCTGAAGTGACTGAAACGCCTTGCTTCAAGTCCCGCCTTTTCTTCGGTAACGTGGTGATGTCACCAAGTAACACACTTTTGCTAGCGGCTAGTTTGGCTTGCCCTCAAACAAAGCTATTTTTTACATTAAAACATGTTAACATGTTCTAGTGGAACCCAAAATACAAGTATGCGCCTGAAAATAAGCATAATACGTCCTCTTTAACCATCAGCATTGACAAAGCACAAACCCAAAAAGAGAGTGACGACTTACAGTAGAGGGACTATATTTATATATCACCACATCCTCCCTACTCCCTGCCTCCGCACACACACAGTTTGCTATTTGTAAACTGCCAAATACTTAAAATCAGTCCTGCGCCATCTTCCACTGGACACCTAATCGTATTATGGCTAATGTGTAAAAAAATGAAATGAAAAAGCAAATAGCATAGTAGTTAGTCACACAACCTTTTGCTTTAAATTACAATGTTTACAGAACAGTTAAGAGGAGAGGAGCTGAGGTGAGGATGCTTTTTTTTGTAATATTACACCTGACAGGAGCAGCTTCCATGTGCAGCCAGTCTCCGTAGATAACGCCTCAAACCTCTGAGAGTCTCAGTCACACCAAAGTTGCTGTTATAGGAGTGAAATTAATCCCACTGATGATACCCAGGGATGCATAAACTCTAGCAGTAAATAAAATGACTGCACGAGGTGTCCTATTGACATTTTCCATAGTAAGTAATCAGAGAGAAATGTTCCGTATTAAATCCAGCACTCCACACACCTCTCTCTACGTTTGAAAGAGGATGGGAAAGGATAGACGTGCATTGAGAGCTTACTAGCACCATTATGGCTTGACCGCTGAGCTTCCTATTGAACCAACAAGTTGTATGAGAACACACATAACTACTCTTGCAGCTATTGAACAGAAGAAGGTGTGCCACCCGGCCGCGGCACCTGCCATCATTCAGAACGGCGAGCATGTGCAGAGACTATAGATATTCTGAAAATAGAAAGTAACTGGAGAGAGCATTTACATTGAAAACTATTATCTGCATACAGGAAGTGTTCCCAATGGCAATGACTAGTTTATTCTAGGGCTGTCAAAGTTAACGCAATAATAATGGGTTAACCCAAATTCGTTTTGACGTCACTAATTTCTTTAACACATTAACGCAATCAATCTTCCGGAGGTTGTAGCGGGCTCAGTTTTAAAGCGAAAGTGAAGATACTGGCATCATATGAAACTAGAAAACCTCTGACCTTAGGATATGTGAATGGGTACCCACGAGTCTCCCCTTTACAGACATGCCCACTTTATGATAATCACATGCAGTTTTGGGCAAGTCATAGTCAAGTCAGCACACTGACACACTGACAGCTGTTGACTGTTGGGCTGCAGTTCGCCCTGTTATGATTTGAGCATATATTTTATGCTAAATGCAGTACCTGTGAGGGTTTCTGGATAATATTTCTCATTGTTTTGTGTTACTTTGCGATTAAATATTTAAAATCGATTGACATCCCTAGTTTATTCTTCTGATTTGGCAATTATTCTGATTATTAGTAGAATAAAAAATAGAGTATTGTTGCTTTCCTCCCACACACACAACCAGGCATCGTAGGTGGACTTCCTACAGGAAACCCAGGGGCGCCACAAGGGGAGAATCTCCACAGAGAGAAAGTCAAACAACGACACACACAGACAGGGACTTTTCCTCCTGACTCCAGCCCAATTTAGGCAATGAAGCCCGGAGGCTTGCGAGCGACATGAGGGTAGGTCAGCACGACAGGTTAAGGCAAAAATGAAAACTAAGTGTTGAGTTAGTGTGGGAAATGTGTGAGCGTGTGTATTAGTGTCCACAAACATGCCGAAAGTTATCCTTTAATACTTGCGTAGGTGGATTTCAGGGCCGTCTCTCTTTGTTCCAGAGGGGTGAGAGGTTTCCAGCCTTTCAAAATCCAAAGTACAGTCAGCGTAAACACTGACTCATCGAAAACAATCAGAGGCTATTATGCCCTGTACATGATAATAACGGAATACCTAGTCATGCATGACATGACTGGTCTCCCTACTTACACAACCCACAAAACTTGGTACAAACTTTTTCCGTGCGTTTTACAGCAGCAGAAGTCCAACCTATTGAACTCCGGGCAGTGGCCTCGTTTCATTGGCAGCGACTCAATCATAACATCTTATCTACAGACACGCTGAGTCATGGAATTCAGCAGTGGCCAATAGCCAAGCAGCAGGGTTGCTTATGGCTGTCATTGATTGGTTGATCCCTGAGCACAAAGCTGAAAGGGCACATACCAGGAACGCAGCCTGAAGCAGAAAACTGGCAGCTCGCATTTTACTTTACTCTCTTTTCTCCTCCGACTGACTACCTACTTTGTCGTGTCACTCTCTCTCTCTCGCTGTTCCCCCCCTCTAAAGCTCTTCCAAATCACCATAGCCCATTAGCCTTGTCCCTCTGTTGTGTAATTGTATCTGGAATAGCAAAGCATGGCCGCTCACGTCCAGAGGTCACCATTCCTCTGTGGCTTACATCCTGGTCTTTCATCTCCATGGTCACCGCGCTTCTAACCAAACACTGTCTTTTTTCCCCTCAAGAACAAATATGAAAGCTAGTTAAAACTATCTCAACAGAGCCCTACGGCCACCATTCAAACCATTAATCATATCTAAAGCCCTTACTTTCCACTAGCATTATCCATTAATAATGCATTTGTATTGGAAAAGCAATACCATAATAAGGTGGGCTTGGGATCGAGAGCAAATGCAATCTTTATTACTGATTGATTTCAATAAAAATTACTTTCAAATTTCTTGGGTGAACCATTTGTTATAAAAAGGGCTTGTGCCACAGGCGCAGATTGCGTTGGTTCAAGTCCCCACTGAACCCTCTAGAAATGCATCTATATTTTTTATTATAACGCAGAACTAATAATTTATTGTAATGATGAATAGTATCGACCGGTCTTCTTATTCGCAGAATAAGAAACCAACATGATAAGATAGATTTGTGGTCTTTTTATTTACTGAGCCTAATAACGTCGGACACTCTCCGTCCACACACCGTTAAATATGCACTTTCTGTTACAGTACGTCATGTAAACAAACCCCGTACCTATCAGCTGTGCGGTCAAGATCAGACTAGAGACGTAGCCATTTAAAAGACGGGTGAGTAGTACTTGCTATCTTCCAAACAGAAAACACAGGTTTTATACTGTGATATTTCCTGAAAATTACCTACAATACAGCCAACAGTAAAACTAGTTCAGGTGAACTTTCAGGCCAGCCTGGTCCCACCTTATTTAGGCGTTTGTAGTGAAATGAGGAGGTATTGTATAGATAACTCCTCATTTCAATTTCACAAATCAGTTCTTCGTCCGTTGCAGCGCTTTCAAAGCGAGCGACAGGAAAAAATAGAAACAGGGTTTCAGACAAAAGTTCAGCTCAAAACGTCACGCAGCACTGCGCGTCGTCGCTCACGGCCAGTTAGGCCATTCCGATAGAAAACAATGCAATCACGGGCTGTGTATTGGCAGGAATCTGGCGATACGATGCGTATCACGATACAGGGCTTACGATTCAATATATAGCAATACTTTAAGTGAGGTGATATATTGTGATTTTTTAAAATCTAATTTTAGGAAAACTGTCATAGTATAAAGAACACGCCACCATATGCATAAAATCTAAGTGAAAAAAGTTGACTTTTTTTATGCAATCAGAACAACTGCATTTGCATTTATCACAGTCCCTGTAACATCCAACATTATAGAACTACTTTCAGAGGTATTTTCATAAAGTAAAAACTGTAAACTATTAATTAAAAATCAAGTGTTTTTGAGAATCGACACAGTATCACAAAACAATGATATTTGATATTTTCTTACACCCTTACGCAATCAAACTGATTTTGTCACTGACGCTTGCTTGCGTCGCAATTGTGTTTGTACGGTTTAATATGTAGACTACACGCATCCTAATACATTAAGCCTCTCTGCGTTGTACACATTACATTCCCTCTAGATTTTTTTTGACTTTAAAGTTCAAACTGCGTCTATGGATTGTACATAGGAATACTAGTGATACTTTCTTATAATTTTGCTCCCTAGGCACAACCACCACGGCTGATTTGGGGTCAGCTCCCTCATACATAATTTGGCCATTCAGGATCCGGAGTTAAACTGGCTCTAAAACAGAATAGGGCCACACTACAGAGGCCTTTATATCAAGCTGTCCCCATCTGCAAATCTGTAATGAGCATGGGAGCCGAAACAGTGGGGAGAGAGAGAAGAGAACCTCAGTTCAACCGAGGCAGGCACACTTTCTAATGGAAATTCAGATACAATCATCCCAGAATGCCCTTCTCTCCTGCCTAATAATCGGCCACTAGAACAAGGCGGCCATTGAGAGGAGAGTGACTGTAATCTGGTCCGCCAAACTCCAAAGCTGCCCCGCTATAATTAGCTCCTTTCTCCATCAAACACGGGCTCACACTGACTCACAAGCAAACCTCTCCTCCTGTAATACATGAGAGAAGAGATTTAGGGAACGGCACATTTTTAGATGTGCAGGGAAATTTTCCATCCTTGGCATATTATGGAGTCACCCTGCGTTGACAGGTATGCTAGCTGTGAAATCGGCACACAAGCAAGCGAGAGGCAACCGTCTCATTCGGTGGCACGGTGGTTTGGATAAAAGCCTGGGTTAAAGCAGCAGTGGGTAGAAATGGAGCAAATAGGATTTTAGAAAGTTATTTATATAAAATGGTCACTATGTCCTGACAGTAGTGCATGAGACAGGTAATCTGAGAAAAATCATGTGCCTCCGGTGCTCCTAATGGCATCTGCAAGATTCCCCAGACCGGAGGAAAACAACCAATCAGAGCCGAGCTGGAGCCTTACCATCTCTGAGCAGCTGCCAATCACTATGAATCACTATAAATGTTTTCAGAACCATCTTGTAGTGTACTGTTTAGCTGTAAAATGAGAAAGTTTGTGACCCGGCAGCCCATGTTGTGATCAGTTAAGGAAATACAAAGCACCGCCCACCAGCTGGAGCTAACTTTCTAATCTTACAGCTAAACAGTACACTACAAGATGGTTCTGAAAACATTTGAGGCGAGAAATAGGCATTACAGTAACAGAATATTGATTCATATTTGATCAACGCTGCCTAGTTTGACCGTTTTAATCGGAGTTTGAGAGTGATTGACAGCTGCCTTTGTTGAATGAACAGCCAATAGGAACGCTCTCTCTCTGAAATGACCTGTGATTGGCCAAAGTCTTGATTTTCTAAAGCCTGAAAACAGAGCCATGAGGAGGTGCAGAAGTCTAGTTTTCTCTCAGAACACTTGAATTACAATATGCTGAAAGGTTATTATGGAATTTTTCCCCTAAAACTTTCTGCCTACCCTCGCGTTAACACAGAAATAACATCGCATGGGTCAAGTTTTCAATTTTCAAATATTACAAGCTAGAAACACAGTTCCTTATCATAATAACTCACAGCTGGGCTTACTGATTTAGAGCACACTAAAGGGCTCAAGTACTTCTCTGATTGCCTTTCTCATTTGATTACTGTGTTGAAAAGTCAAGTGAGGACTATTAGAATTATATAAAGGAGTAGATATCCCTCCACTGTTTCTGTCACAAAGCACGCAACAAACCCTGTGTTTATCCGTCCACATAATACGGGACAGAATCTCTCTCCCAGTGTCCTCATCAAAAGGATGTACCCGCATCTCTCTGGCCTACATCCTGGCGAACAAAGCCTGCCTATCCTCTAATCCCAGGAACATGTTCTAGTCCAGGAACTCACGACACGATCCGCAGCCCAGAGGCAGACGAACGGATGGACGGGCAGACAGGGGTGAGTGGGTATGCTGGTAGCTATAGCATGCTGCCTGGGCAAATGGCACGGCTATTGGGGGAAGAAGAGGCTTCCTGGAGAGGTGTGACTGCACTGCAAAGGGCCCAATCAAGCAGAGAACAGAAGTGCTGACAGCTGCTAATGCATTTACCTGAGAGCAAAGAGACTCGTCTTGCCAAGGAAAGTGTGTGTGTTTACTTCCTGCGTAGCATGGTCTTCCCAATACGGTTGATTAAGATCAAAGAGGGCGAAACTCATCGAAAAGCACTCAGTCAAAGCACAGCAGGGTTATGAGTCAACTTATTTAGCTTGGAAAGGATGCAAAATCCACAACGTGACACCAAATGACAAAGTTCCTGCTTTGAAAATGTCCCCTCTATGTGGCGGTGACGCAGGCCACAGCCCTCGCTGCCATATCACAAACCTATACACAGACACTTATCTCCCTCTCTGAGGTCTTTCACAGTTGATCTTGAATCAATATCCCAGAGGCTGGTATAGAAAGATCACTTTTGAAAATGAAAGTCCAGTGGAAAGGACTTCTCTGACAAAAAAAAGGGAGTGGCTGGCAGGGCAATGACCACTTTGCAGTGGCAGCGAGATTAAGCCACCGGTGACAGGCTCTGGCACGAAAATAGATTAATGGCAGTGTTAATTGTTATCATTAAGTCACCTTAGTCAGTCCATCTGCACCGTATCTTAGAACATGGAGGGGGTAGACGTCCAGCATGCTGACGGACAAGTGAAATATCCCCCACCTGAGATATTTAATCAGTGGGAAAATAGCACTGTATAGAAGATTTTCTGTGTCAGGTACAGTTTAAAACGGGAACCGGTAGGGCGTAAGCACATTATCCAACTGTGTCACCACCAGGAAGCCATGCAGCTTTGATGTTTGCAAAGTTAGTTAGGCTATTTGACAAGAAATAATCACTCATGACAAACATTTCTTATGCTTAAGAGCTCATATCATGACCTAAATCTGATAAAGGTGGCTACAAGAAATGCTGAATACGTCAAAATAAAGCCCAGGCAGCTACATTTAGACAACTTCACCAAACCCCATTTAGAATTCATTTAATTGTGCATTTTCAAACCCAGGATTTGATCTAATATACACATGCATCAAACATCCTATTTCCCCTCTCTACCAATTGAAAGTCACTATATTAAAGGCATACATGGGGAGTTTCTCCAGGCCTCAGTGACAGTGGACCAATGCATTCCAGGTGTTGTTGTACAAACAATTTTTAATGTTTGGACAAGGTCCATTTTAATATGACCCCCTTTCTCCTCTGCATTTAAAACACACACACACACAGGGCAGCTGTAACCTACATTAGAGCATTTATTTATTTTATACGCCCATTAGAATAATCATTATTATTACTATTAAGGGCTTCAGATCCTCAGCAGCCCTCAGGGGGGACTGGGGTTGACTCCCAGTTTCTTGTTATTCGCAGCACTTGAGCTGCAGAGGAGGTAAACGCCTTAAAATATCCTCCTAACATTCATTCACATGTATTATTTGGTGCAGAAGAAGAAGAAGAGTATATCTAGTGTATAGTCTACATACCATATAGCATTCCTCTCCAGCTCCCGTCCACTCCTTTCTTTCTTTCTCCTCTCTGCGACTCACAGCCGGTGAAAGACTTTATAAAAACAGACAAAAACACTTCCTACCAAAAAGCGCTCACATCGATTATTTTCCGCCCTTTTTCTAATTATCTGTCCATTTGCTTCCAACAATTAGGCGCACAGTGAAGTTTTCAGATGCATATATCTCTCTCCCTGTCTGTCTGTGGAGACAAGAGGAGAAAAAACACACAACTAGTCAGGAAAAAAGAAGAAAAAAGAAAAATGCAGTTCAAACTCCTCAGTCTCTCCTCAGCACACGGCTGGAAACCAGGAGAGAAAAGAAGAAGAGGAAGGCGTTGTAAAAAAAAAAAAGCGCTTCTCTGTGTTTTTTCCTTCTTGATTCAACCACCACGTTGTTTTGACCAATTATTATTTCCTTTGTTGTGTCAAAAATAAAAAAAAGAGTCCGTGTGAAACGCGATCACGAGCTCTGCCTTCATTTAACAAAGCGACGCTGTTCTTTATTGTAACAACAACAAGCTCGTCCGAAGCTGCTGTATTCTCCTGAATAACGTTAAAGCTCCTTACAGGCCAAACGTGTGACGGTGTGTTTAAGGCTATCTTTTTTTTCAGCTTCCCAATAATGGCGGACCTTCTCCCGAATCCAGCATCTCCCCTCCCATTCACACACACACACAACCAATCACACACACACACAGAGAGAGAGAGAGAGAGAGCGAGAGAGAGAGCGCCCAGCGGTTCATCCACACAATTACAACACACACGCACTCTGTTTATCAAGAGATTTAAATGGAGACTATTAGATTATTTTTTCTGCTTTCACATAGTTTTAAACAATCTGTCAAATACATATATATTTTTTTATATGAGCCATTTTTTTATAATGCCAGATAATGCAGAGTAAAACTTCTTTTCTTTACTTTTGGTAGTTTCATGTATACATATTCAACCATACAGACCTGTAGATGTATAAGTATCAGTGGACAAATTAATTAACTATTTTTTTTAATTGACTAAACCATAATAATAAAAAAGAATATATATACATATATATACATATAATATTTATCAAATAATATATGTATATATTTGTAAATATATTTATATATTTTAGAAATATTATATATATAAATATATTATATATATAAATATATTTATATATAAATATATATATAAATATATACATATATATTTTATAAATATTATATATAAATATATATAAATAAATATAAATAATACAAAAAAACACTATTTTATTTATATATATATATATTTATATGTATATAAATATATTTATATACATATAAATATAAAAATAGATATAAATATATAAATAATTTAAAGAATCACTTTTTTCAACTTTTTTTTTTTTTTAAAGAATGGTGGATGTGAGTAGGCTACTGCACTACAACTACTTTTAAGGTACTTCTACATGAGTATATTCATAATGTTGCTTTGTACTTATTACTAGCCTACATTTCAGAAGGTGATGTTGTATTTTTTTTATTGTTGTCTTCTCTTTGTTTATTGTTTTAATATAGTACTTTCGACATATGTAGCTACTAGTCACTTTGATTAAGTAATAATTTTATTATTAATTTATTTTTATTACATTATTATATTTTTTCAATTAATTTAAAATAATTTCAAATGCATATCTTTAAAAGCAATGCAATTTGATCACAACACATATAAATAATGCATTATTTTTTATACTTTGATACTTTAATTTGTATTATTATTTATTAATGTCTTTATTTATTTAAAGAACATTGTTGCCAGCCATCACATCTACATCACAATCATTTTCCTTTATGTTGCACTTAAGAATTTGCTTATCCATGTATTGTAAAGCATACAACAAAACAGAAGGAGGGAGAAGAAGAAGAAGAAGAAGAAGAGGAAGAGGAAGAGGAAGAAGAATGTAAAATGGGGGAGGCAACCCAGCTGCCATTTTCCTTTTTATCACACATATTATCCACTTTTTCCACTTTTCTCAAAATAGGATGCATTGTTAAAGGTTCAAGTACCCAACAGTGTATAACAGCCTGACATGGGCCATATTTTGTAATGAGTACATTATGAGGACTTTTGGAATATGTTTACATCAAGGTATTACTTCTGTCACCACTGATGACTACAGTAGTGCACAGTGCTTGAGGGTTTTGTCTTGGGCCTACATTAATATGACCACAACTTTCAAATAAATTTGTACATAAATATGTTTCAAATGTTATGTACTACTGCATCACTGGTGTCAGACTATTCCTCTGTGTTCCAGTATGTTCTATTATGACACTGTTTGAGTCTATTTTGGACCATTTGCCCTCTTGGCCTCGTGTCTCGCACATCACTTCACAACTGATCCCAGCTTCCCTGTACAAATTCAAACATTTGTCATCTTCTAACAGATTTTAATGTTCTGTGTAGCTACATAACCAGTAATAGATTTGTGGAGCGTTCACCCGAGGACAAAGAAAACGTATCGAGCAGCACAGAGGGAAAATATTTAATACCTTTCCTGAGAAAATCAAAGGTTAGTCTTAATTATATATGTTGTGACCAGAGTCATCCTCATAAGACTTGCTGTGAAGTTGTCTGTCCTTTGATGATTTCAGCCAATACATAATAAAACATTTAAGCTCCTAAAGTCGTTTTTTTTTTCCTCAGAAAGACAATGCAACTACCTCCACATACTTGGAGAAACATCTGTAATGTTGTACAAGACAGCTGCCTACAGCTCAAACAGATGTTTAGTGTCTTGCATTGAAACTTTCAGCCTCCTCATTCTCCCTGGACGTCCTAATCTGGTAATCTAAACTCTGTTTTATATGAAAACAATACGTCATAACGCTGTAAAACCCAATTTATTGATTATGAAATTTAATAAACACTTTGGAGTATATTTAAGACAAGTACATGCATCCTGGAAACAATACTGACATCAGGTCAGAGGCATACAGTCAAGGTAAAAGCCGTAACAATATCCAACCTCATGGGCTGTTTAATGGCAAAACATAAGAAATAATCATTTGTAAGTATAAAAGTTCTATTATTCCTATATGAGTTGTAAAATGATAATGTATAAAGTGCACCATGTTTGCTTTGACAGTTTGAAATGTGACCCGCCATTAAACACATAGCCAGGCAGGGTTCAAGGTGCACTGCCCTCCGTTTGAATAAGTCCACAAGCTTCTGTCCAATCACATTAGTCACTGTGTTCTCGGCAATATTTGCATGACCCCAATCACACAGAGCAAGATCAGCAAGGGTCAAAGTTTCTGTTGAAAAATCTGCCCACATCCCTCTCCTCTCTCCTCTATCACTGTTTTTCCAACATGGGCAGCACCCATCATAAAACTTTTGTGGGCCTATAGCCATTAAATGATGACACACCAGGTGATTTGTGCTATTTAATTCTCATAAAGATAACCACACGTGTTGTGCTATTATTACCCTGGTGAACAGAATCAAAACACAGCTGCAAACATTATGGAGAAAAAACTAAATTTACTCACTGGTTGGTTTTCTCTTTCATTCTTTTTTATATTTTCCCTATCGACCCTTTCTGTTTGCAGCTGAAATATTTTTGGGTCCCAAGGGCAAGCACATTCCTTCACTCGCAGTTGTGCAATCCCTGACAATCACACAGTTCCCCCATCCCCCCTCTCTGACTCCCTAAACGCCAGAATGCTCCGAGAGGCAAGCTGTCCAAGCTGTCTGGGCAATGTTCTGCGGTGAATGGCTGCCCAACCAGACCAGTAAACAAACTCTGAGCCCTGACTCTGCACAAAACAACCACAGATGATGTAACCTCAAGAGGGTGGAAATATATACACCGGTATTGCAACTTTTTCATTCTGTACTGTGTATGAAAGTATTTCTGAGGGGGTCACAAATGTGGCACTGGCACACACACACACACACACACACACACACACACACACACACACACACACATACTATTAAGACATGGCTAAAATACTATTTATAAAAGTTACATATGGTGTGGTAAAAAAAGAATACTCCCGTTTCATATAAGAAATCTTGCTATTTAAGAAAATTTAAAAAAAATAAAAAATAAATGAATAAAACTAGTTTCATTAAAAACGTACATAATAAGACTGATTGAGTTGATGTTAAGTGTCACATTAAAATATTTTATAGTATTTGTCATCCTTACCTATAATCATAGCTTGTTTAAATTCGCATTT
Source organism: Sebastes fasciatus (assembly GCF_043250625.1). Classification (NCBI taxonomy): domain Eukaryota; kingdom Metazoa; phylum Chordata; class Actinopteri; order Perciformes; family Sebastidae; genus Sebastes; species Sebastes fasciatus. The sequence goes on from NC_133801.1 coordinate 20,077,460, forward strand.
AGAAAGTACTCAACATTTATCTGTGACATTTTTTCCGTTTGTTTTTTATTTTAATATTTATTTCATTTATTTATTTTGTTTTCATTCACCTTTTCATTTCCTTACATTTTATTTGTTGTATAATTTATGATTTATTTTTATATTATTTTTATACTGTAAAATATTTTGCAGAAATTTAAATTCGCATTTAGAAACTATACTCATCAACATTTATTTGTGACATAAAATAACAGCAACGGCCCTCAAAAATTCTAAATCGACTAAAACTATTAAATTGTTTAGACATTTTAAATGTATTACAATTGTTTAACAGACCCCGAATGTTTTTTGTCTATTTGTTTTTTATTTTAATATTTAATTTATTTAGTTTTTATTCATCTTTTACTTTCCTTACATTTTATTTGTTGTATAATTTATAATTTATTTTTATACTGTAAAATATTTTTGCAAACTTGTAATGAAAAATCTGAATGCTAAAATATATTGTATTGAACTTCTTAAAATAAGCAACGTCCATTTTTCTCATCATGTGATCCACCACAGAGTGCACGCTGGTTCTTGTAGTGCCATAAACCCATTCATTGTCTCTAAAACAGGGCGACAAAAACTACATTCCCCACCATGCAACGCAAATTCACACTTCCTGTTAGCTCGGTGAAGATAGCGGACGAGCGGTCGAAGACATTTACTGATGTATTTATGTTAAAATCGTAGCATAATAGTTCAGGAAACGAGCTGTTCTGGAGCCTCTCAGGTCTATAATTAGGAGACGACAATGGTAAATATGTCTGTGTTGTGTTTTCTTCTCATAATAGTCGCGTATCACAGCGAGCATCAGAGAGATAACCTCTCCATTCAGCCAGCTAGCTGGTGAGCTAACTCACCTTTAGCAGGCTGAAGACTCGTCTGCAATCACGATGATGTTTAATCACAGAGACACCGACTAGCTCTAATAGATCTGCTGGCGTTCATTTAGACGTTGTCTTTAATGTGTTGCTCAATCATGTTGTCAAACTAAATGGGTGTGGTTTAGCTACCGCTAGCTTACACGTTAGCTAAAGCTACCAGTAGTAATGTATCTAGATGACGTCACAGTGAAATACCTGTAGAGACACACTGCTACATATTCACATATAGATAGATGTTTATTATTTATAACGTTACATTTGAACGAGTGACAGCTAATAACCAACAACATTAGATACTGTGATCTATGAATTATCTGTCTAAAATCACTAGGTTGAGTTTCTCAGTAGACTATTTCATGTCAGTCCAGGTCTGAGGTCTCTACACTGGCTCCCTGTCTCTCAGAGAATTGATTTCAAAAATACTCCTGCTGGTTTACAAAGCACTAAATGGTTTAGGGCCAAAATACATTTCTGATCTTCTGCTATGTTCTGAACCATCCAGACCTCTCAGGTTCATCTGGATCAGGTCTGCTTAGTGTCCCCAGAGTCAGAACTAAACATGCAGAAGCAGCATTCAGTTTTTATGCACCAAACATCTGGAATAAGCTCCCAGAAACCTGCAGGCAACTCCAACTCTGAGTTCTTTAAATCAAAGATTAAAACTTTCCTGTTTGCTGCTGCCTTTTATTAAACCAGATAATGATCTTATACGGCACTAGAGCTTTTACTCTTGTGTGTTATACTCTATTAATGCTTCTATCCTAGCTTTTATATTTAGCTTGTTTTTATTTTCTAATCTTTAATGTTTTTATAACTTTTTTAATTATGTCTGAATGTTCTTTTGCACTTTGTCGCAATGTTCTTGAATGTTTATGTAAAGCGCTTTGAATTGCTGAAATGTGCTATACAAATAAAACTGCCTTGCCTTTGTCTCTCTATTTTTCTTTCTCATTTTGTCGCATAGATCCGCTTCATCCTCATCCAGAACCGAGCAGGGAAGACACGACTGGCCAAATGGTACATGCAGTTTGATGATGATGAGAAACAGAAGTTGATTGAGGAAGTGCATGCTGTGGTGACTGTCAGGGATGCCAAGCACACCAACTTTGTGGAGGTATGGGATTAGTCCGCATCATATGCATCCATGCATTGGTTCTTTCTTTCTTCTGGGTGGTTCTGTGGCATGCCCCAAAATGTTGCTTTGTTCAGTTGAACCAGAACTTTTTTTTCTAAATGCTATCAAGGACCGCAGTATAATGACTGAAACCACACTGTCCTTAAAAGCCTCTGTCGTGGCTACTTTACAGTAAAATAATTGGGTGACTCGTGTGTCCCACATTATAAGCATTTTCCACTAGCTACTTAAAGAAAGTAATTTTACACAATTTCTAAAGTCATTTGAAAAAGAACCCTTTCAACCAATGGGTGGCATTCTGGAGAAATACACAGTTTTATTATGCATTTTGTTCCAAAGTTATTAGAAATAGACTGGGTGTGTTTTACCCTTTTTAAAGCTGGGAAGCTTAAGTCCAAGCAGAGCTGCTGTTGTTGTCATAATATGAGAGATAATGTTGTTAAGCGGCTCTGTCTGTTTTGTTCCCACAGTTCAGGAACTTCAAGATCATTTACCGGCGTTATGCTGGTCTGTACTTCTGTATTTGCGTGGACGTGACTGATAACAACTTGGCATACCTCGAGGGAATCCACAACTTTGTAGAGGTAACTGACACGCACAACACATGATGATATACAGACTCAGTAAGTGAACTATGATGATTTACTTCTCGTGGTCCGATTGTTTTCAGGAATGTCTGTTAATGATTTCCTTCAAAACATTCCCCCTCCTCTACTGTTTCACAGCTCCTTAATATCAAACCTGCGTTCTTGTGGGTAGCAGTCAAATGACATCTAGTGCAATATCTAATATTTAAATCGCTGTGATAAAATACACATACAGTTTCAACAGAATATGGATTATCAGATTGTTTTAAGGACAACGAATGAGTCACAGTTTGACCGTTTAGCGTGTCAGTCTATTCCAACAAATTCATAGAATAAAATTCCTTTTACATTCTTATGTGCGGGATGCTTCATTATTGACTTTGATCAGTGTTGGATAATGCTAGGTCAAGTGATGATGGAAATAAGCCTTCAGCAATAAAATAACAAATTGATCACTAATTACAAACTGAGTCTGATAGCAACTGACTGCACAGACATTGCACAAACAAACACCGAAATGGCCATGGCAACGGTACAGCATGTACAGTACAGTACTGAGCCAATCATTTTTGTAACATGCAAGCATTTTGGTTAGATAAAAACTTTCCTAATAATGTCTGTGCCAGCTACCGTGACCTTTCTTAGCTCGGTTGCATCCCTCCCATCACTGATCAAGTTGGCCCATAAAGTGCTACTGCAGCAAAAACAGCAAATTAAATGCATATCAGTATTCTCTGCTTCTCATCATTACAAGTAGTAGATATTGCATCATTGTATGGCACTAAACAAAGATTAATCATAGTATATTTTATTGTGGAAGCTTAATTGTTTTAGTTCATAGATTAAATGTTTAAAGGAGTTCAAATAGAGTTCAGTGAAGTTAATTAGTCAAGCTACTTTCACAAGTATATGAGGAGAAAAGTATTTTTTTTTAATAATTTATTATCTTGAATTAATCATTTGTAACTAAACAAATTAAAGCTAGATGTTATGTGTGAAAGATCCTGGCCCATATTTTGACCCAGGACATCTTTTATATATGTTCACAAGGCTAAATATGTTCAGTGTGAATTAGTATATATTTAATCTATGACTTAATCAGCATAACTAGCTATGTTTATTATAAATCTTGGTGATTAAGTGGAGGCATTAGGCAGCTCAAGTGTGTCTTAGTTTGCGTAATTGCTGTTTAACTTTTCTAATATTGTTCAGTTGTATAAATCCAATAAGTACCAACTGAAATAGTGAGCTTATGGTACGATCTACTGTTTGTTTTTGGCCAAGACAAACAGTAGAACGTTTTCTATCCAGAGCCCTCAAGAGTGAAGGTCATTTGATGTAATGTTTGACTATGAAGGAATGTAAGTGCAATCTGAAATGCACAACAGTCTTAAGTCTGACTTTCTAAGCTTGTTACTGCACATGGCCACATGCCCAAGGAGAAATAAGCAATTTAAAATCAATACAGTGCATGTTTTTTTAAGATATATATATTTGTTTAGTCACTGTACCTATGTTAAGATAAACCAAGCTGAACTGCGACTTCATGGTGCTTGTTTCAACATAAACGTTTAGCAAATTCTTATCAAGGGGTCAGTAGTTCTGCCATTGTAAATGACACTAAATAGCACTGTTTAAAACTGAGCTCTTGCGGGAACAAGATGAGACGAGCACCACATTAATTTTAATTTGGCATATTTGAGATAGTTGTAGTGGAAATCGGCTTCTTACATGCTTGTGAAGTGGATTCTGCTGCTACTACAGCATCACTTTATTTCTGCACTAATGCAATTTATTTTACGGTTTCTCTCTTCCCTGTAAGGTGCTGAATGAGTATTTCCACAACGTGTGTGAATTGGACCTTGTGTTCAACTTCTACAAGGTAAGGAAGATGATTTTAGGTTAGTGAGATTTTCAATTTCTTTTTCTAAACTCCTCGATCAGACAGAAGGAGCAGAGGAGTACAAAATCCAAGTGTTTCTTTCATTACAAGGCCATGGAAATATTCATATAATATTCACAACTATAGCAGTCATTGAGATTCCTCTAAATCTTTTTAATGGGGGATGGATATATATTTTTCATAGAGGGAAATGCTAAGCAACAAACACCTCTGAACTCCCTCCCAGCTGCTGCTGGTGTTCATACTAATTACCTAAGGTGTCTGAACATCCGCCCACATGCGTTACTTTAACCAAGCAGTGCCCACGTTTGACGTATTACACCCAGAAATAAGAGAAAACAAAAAAATTTTGGACAGTATAAGAGACTTCCATTTTCATCCACTGATGTACTGCTAAGTCATCTCTGTATTTAGTCACCCAGCAGTTATTTTTACATTTTGATGACACAGAGGTGGAGTTGAGTAATGATGACCACATGTTAGATGATGACCTAGCAGTGTATAGGACACTTTTCGAGGAAATCTTTCATGTGTAGGGGATTAGGGGAAGAAGACGCTGTCACTTTGGTTTCAGGTCCAACAATGCTACGTGTGGTTTGTGGTATTTGTACTCCCATTTTAATGTTCTCGTTTCCTGTCATCACAATGTTGGGTCATGCCCGCCCCCTAATGCACTACCTGTGTTTATACGCTTAAAGGTGTACACGGTGGTGGACGAGATGTTCCTGGCGGGAGAAATCAGGGAGACCAGTCAGACCAAGGTCCTCAAGCAGCTCCTCATGCTCCAGTCGCTCGAGTAGAAAACAAGACAACCCACCCTTCCCACTAATCTGCTGCCCTGGTACCCTAAACCAACCTACTCCCCATTTCGTCACTCTGGAAACCATTTTCCTGCCTCTCGACTTTCAGGAGGGGGGGTGTTTTTTAGAAATAGAAATACACAATATTGTTTACATATGGATATATAATAGGGAAGTTCAGTAAACCTGTTTGTCACAGCGGTCTATATGTTGCAATATTCTGTATTTGTTATACGTCTAATGAAGTCTCCCAGTATTAAAAGGCTGTACATTTCAACATGTTAGCATTTCATATACCGCCAACTTTATATTTTGTACACTTTGTTCAAAGCCAGAGGCTGCAGATATTAGTTATTTCATGAAGTAACCAGTTATTCTTTGCATTTATCTCTTTGGAAACACCGCTCTCTCCTTCCCTCTTCCTCCTCCTCCTCCTCCTCCCCTCATCAAGCTCAACTTTCATTTAATGGCACTACTGTAACTAACAAGCACCACGTCTAAAGAGCGACTGCCTGCAACAGCCGTTTCTATGAATCCGTGTAGAGAAAGACCTCGCCGGTGATGTGGTAATAGACTCGTCACGCCTTCTGCTCATTTTGCATCGGGATCACAAGACAAGCAAACTACAACTAGAAAGCCCTTTAGAGCAATTGACCCACCACGGCAGGTTCATAATTGAATGGAGTGTACTTAGGATGAGTGCCATTTTGACGGTGTGTTATGGCAACCTGTGCTGCGTCAGACATCCTCATGGCTAACGATGATAAACAGTTATAGGCATGTTAGCTCAGATGGCTCTAAGTGTTGTAATGGTTTGCATTGCATCAACTCATAACATTAAATGGTGCTTGTTGGTCACACTTTAAAAACAAAACACTTAAAACACACTCAGACAGAAAATAAGACCCGGATGTAGAAAGTATATTTTACATAAAGCAGTACTGTGAAGTTTGCCTTGTACGGTGTGTACAGTGTATCTTGCATATGTTGAATATTGTGAAATGAATACATGCATTCCAGAAAGAGTTGTTCTAGCTCGCTAAACGGTCTGAGGAGTATTTACTTGTCAGATCCATAATCTCCTTTGCAACTGCGTGAAATAATTGGCTTTTAAATTCCTCCTACAAGCCTCATGAACTTCCACTTTTATTCAATTTCCCTTTTTGCTGGTTTATGAAATGACGTGTCATGCTCTAACTTTACCATATCCAGTCTCAAAGGTGGTTTCAAATGTTACTGTTGAACTTTTGTATTTTTTTTTTTAAATGATTAGGCAATTGTGAAATATGTACCGCTTCCCTTCTTGTCCACCTGTGTGAGTTTGTTGATGGAAGATGTGTGTTTGTATGTTTTACTGTCTCCTATTCAACTACCCGCATCTATACGTCCCATTATATGTAAATAATAAAATAAACAGATGAAGTGATAAATGAATATCAACCGTTTCTAATTGATGATTATTCTCTATGAAAAGAGACATTAGGTTGACATCTACCCATTAAGAATGTATTGCCTTGTAATGTTAAAATATGTAGTGAATATCCTAAAAATTAACATTTGTTATTGGCTTGACAAGTATGGCTTTTAACAAGACTGAAAGAAAACTATTGACTGATTACCTGGAAGTGTGATAGTCTTTAAATACTGGAACTGGAGATTTTTCTATTTTTTAAGATCATTTTTTGGGGCTTTTTATGCCTTTTATAGAGTGATAGTGATAGTGGTGAAATGGGGAGAGAGCGGGGATGACAATGCAGAAGGCCACAGGTCGGATTCGAACCCTGGGCCGCTGCAGCAAGGACTCGCCTACTTGATACATGGGACGCCCGCTCTACCCGGTGAGCTAAGCGGCGCCCCGAGATTTTCTAACATTTTAGCACCATCTAGTGGTGAAACAGCAGCTCTACCACATAAATGATGCAATTTGGTTATGAGGTCATCTTGACAGCCCATCTCGGATCAATAAATCAGTCAATATATCCACTTCAGTTACATTAAACCACTCTAGCCGTTACTCCATCGACCTGAGAACATAAATCCAGACAATTGGACACAGAGGGCATTTACTCTTCATCTTGCGAGTCCTCCGACATCCTAACCTCACCCTGACTGCCTTTGAGAGGAACGATTGGACGGCAGAATGAAAGACGAGGTGAATGAATCACGTACGTGGACTCTATTGTTACATTTCAGGGTCTGTTAAGCCAGCTGCCCATAAACCTGATGTGTGTAACAAGTTATCGCTCACAGGAGAGCTTAAAAAACAGTTAGATTTACCTATATTCAGGATCTACTTTAACTCCCAGTTGGGCAACAAAGTGAGCTCTTTAACAGGAACCTCCTGACACTTGGAGACAAGACACAGATATTAACATCCAGGAGACAGGTGAGCGGGATTAAATGAAAAAACAAGCAGTTTACTGGGAATTGCATATTCATTACAATCAATGAGCAACACTCACCCTCAATAGACAATAGACAAATCTTATTTACAGCATAGGTTACTTGAGATGTACAGTAGTATTTTGGGTTGATTATATAACATTAGTTACTAAGCAACAACTGAGTTGGATTGCATTCATCACATGATTGAATCTAGACAGAAAATGATGCTCATCATTATGGCTGTTTTGATGATCTGTACAATAAATAAATACAGATGAATGGGACTCTGGTTCAACAGCATTCAACCATTTAGATAACTGAATATAAATGACAACTTGTGAATATGAATGATCAAGAGAGTTGCTGCAGACGGCCTCCTGCAGAACAGGAAGTGAACATCCTTTCATCGCTACCTTCCAAGTCAGCAGCAGCGGGCAATAAACAAACAAAAACCTCACCGCTACAGCAGCAACAAGGACGTCAAATTAAGAATCTCAGTTGTTATTTAGTAAGAAATGATAACATCTACAATTAAAATCTTTATTACAGTTTACCGTTCAAGTAAAATAAAATGTACAATTCTATAATTGCAGCATATAAAAACAAAAACATGAAAATTCAAAAGTAAAAGTGCACTTGCAGAAGGAGACAAACTATCACACGATGCCAAGATTTTATGAAAACTAAAAAAAAACTCTTTGACCATCTGTCTCTTGATATCCTATACGATCGCATGTTTGCACAACTCGCCATCTTTCTCCCTTCAGTGTTGCTGGCTCACTTGAGCTTAAAAACACATATGGGAGGACATATGCTTACACTTGAGGAGGAGATGTGAGAAATAAGTTTTGCAGTTTGTTTAGATCTCCTCTTGGCTGAGTCAGTGTTGACCTGCTCTCAGCGGTTCAGACAGAAGCAGTGCCTTTGACTCACCAGCGGGGCGGGATGTTTTTAAAGTTATTAACTCGCAACCTCGTTCTCCTCCGGCAGCACCGCAAAAACCATGCTGTCAGTGCTGCACTGGAAAGAGGAAACCGTGTTTCAGTGGAAATTCCCTGTTTGTCTCTGGGGCAACGCGGCGGGGTCTGTTCTGAGGAGAGAAAACATCTGGGTCGGCAAACTCAACGAGAGCAGAGCTGCTTCTTTGCATGACAAAGAGAATGAAACTTGGAAAGTTAAAAACAAGAATCCTGACTTTTATCAAGGCGCACGCACAACCTTGAGTGGTTAAACAGTGTCGAGCCTCTGTGAGGGAACTGAGTGGGCTGCATGAACGTCTACCCGAACATGGCACCGAGGCAAAACCAACTGTGGTTTCCTGTGACATCACTGACGCAGAATGTGCAGCGGTGAATTAAAAAGGAGGTCAAAATATGGAGAAAAAAGCCCAGCAGGAGGAGTCAAAGGCATTGTTAGTTTTGCGAAGATTGACGACCTTTTCTTAACCTTTACACTGTGATAGGACCAGAGACACTGGAGTTAAATCTGATGATGGAAATCTACAGACTACTTTGGGAACTTTGGAGTAAAATAAAGAGCAAAAATCTCTTATTTTTTGTGCTTTAAACCTGAATCCACAGGCTCGTCTATGTGGATGTAGAGTGGAGTGATTGGACAGTTTAGAGACATGGTGACTAGGAATAATATACTGTACATCCACAATATCAAGTATATTACTAAGGCCAGCACTCTATGTCATAATAGTGCATTTTAATGACTGGGAACTTTACGCTTAAACTCACCGGTCAGCTGCTTCCTTTTGGATTAACAGCTGCAGAAACCTTTACATAGATTTACATTGTGTCTGCTTTTCAATATATCTACATGATAACTAAACCAGAATGTGTGCCGGTTGACTTCATTTTTACTTATAAGAGGACGCGTTCGGACTGTTTATCACGTAGTCACCATCAATGACGGGCTGAATGTACGGAAAGTACAGTTAACTCAAATAATGGATAGTAAAAAACAAAATATCAACGGGTGCCTCTATGAATATTAAAACTCAAAAAGACCAAACTAATCATGAATCATATAAGAATAAGGTTGAACGATGAATATGCGCAAAAATAGTTTACCGATAATAATTCACAAACAATGATGTGCAAACGTAGAAAGCATGTATGTGTCACTAAAACCAGAATGAAAAGCACAAAGACGAATCAACAGTAGGGCAGCCCATACACACACACACACACACACACACACACACACACACACACACACACACGCACGCACACACACACACACAAACAACCCTCGACTCGGCCGTGTCTGGTAAGTCAATGAGAAACCAAGATTCCTCTTCTTTATGATCCCAGCGTGTTTACACTGAGGGGTTTCCCTGCCCAGACACAGGGGCGAAGCTGACCCCCCTCAGGTTAGAAGTAGAGAGTCTTACCAGAGGTCAGGGGTCAGGGGTTGCAGTGATCTCCGTGACCACTCGTCCAGGTGATGCAAGGTGTGTGAGACCGGCAGAGAGAAGGATCCCACACACCAAAAAACACCTGGAGCTGGAGAAAAGAAAGGAGACGAGAATTTGATCACTGACATGTCCTCATCATTTCTGAGGCAGGATAAAAACTAGAATTACCGCCTCGGCTAACCGGTCAAGTTGCAGTTTATATTCATGTCTATTAAAAATGTTCATCATTTTATCCTATTAGACATTTATGTGAAATTGTCATAATTAGCATATGAATTCTTGAGTTATGGCCAAAAAGGTGTTTTGTGAGGTCACAGTGACTTTTGACCACCAAATTCTAATCAGTTCATCCTTGAGTCCAAGTGGAGGTTTGTGCCAAATTTGAAGAAACTCTCTCCGGACATTCCTGAGATATCGTGTTCACGAGAACGGGACGGACGGACGGACGGACGGGCCACGACTTGCACGTAGGCATAAAAAGAGAAGAGTTGGGCCTTTCTCAAACCACCCCCTTACCCTTTCCCGCTCCTAACATCCGCTCTGTTTGCAGTGGAAGTGGGTCATATAACCCTCCAACAGCGAGCCTGCATCAATGTAGACTTATTGGCCACATGCAACGGCGTTTTGTGTTTATCATGGAATACGCTCCGTACAAACATAAGTTTCGTGCAACTACCCGTACAAATGTTAACTGCTCCAACTAAGATAGACATTTAATATTGTCATACAAACGTTATCAACTTAAAGGTTACATTGTATTTAGGATCAAAGGTCTAGTCTAGAAAACGGTAGACGTGTTCATTTGATTAAGTGTTGTATATCTGCAGCGACTGGTACAAAAACCAAGCAGCTCATAAACATTAAGTTAAAAAACATCTAGCCTTTTGCATATTATTTTTATTCTTAATACTGTGAACCTTTACACATCCCCAAGAATATCTTTACACATTCCTACCAAGCTTTAAACAGATACATTGTACATTTAAAAAGTAGGCCTATTTAAAAAAATATTTTCATTGTAATTTTTTGCCTATTCTATATTTTATGTTTATCGTTTATGCATCAAAATATCAAAGCTAATTCCTTGTATGTGAAAACCTACTCGGCAATAAACAGATACTGATTCAGATTTGTTTCCATAGGCTTGAATGTAATGAGTCCGTCACGTCACTGTCCACACTGTAGCTTATCATTAGTGCTGTGTGTAACAGTTGCCGCTTGATACAAAACCATGGTTACGAAACGTTACGACAGTTTCTGTTTCCGTCGGAGCGAGGGAAGTTCGTCCCAAAGTTTGCCGCAGTATTTATACCCTACACCTTAAAGAAGGGTGCTTCATTCAGCTGTGAGTGTGACAACAAAACGAAGTTCACTCCGTCACGGAGTGGGAGTGGGGAGGGTCTGGTTTGAGAAAGGCCTGTAAAGTTATTTAAACGTACCACCACGCCTGAGTGTATGACATGCCACTGACCTGTGGGGGGCGTCCTGTCTGTGTGGGCCTGTGGGCTGAGGTGAGGGTCGGGCTCCGATCCCTAGCAATTACACTGCTGCTTATTCTGTGTGGTGGTGCCTCTCGGCTGTCGCAGCTGCCTCAACGAAGCGTCTCCATACTGGATACCTGAACCCATCCTCTCCGGGTCCAACTCACCTTTGAAATGAACCGCAATGAGAAATGTCAGCAATGCAGACATACCGTTTTATATACAGCAGACTAAAGACAGATCCACGGGGCTTCATGCACTCAAGAACAGACACCGTAAGTAGTGATGAATGAGCAGTGTGTACCGGAATCTATCTTGTTGAGGATGGTGCGAGCGCACTTCAGGAAACCCTCCTCGACATTCTCCCCTGTCAGAGCACTAGTCTCCAGGAACATCAGCTCTACATAGGTGAAAAAAAGTACACATTGGAGGAAATATAGAAAGAGTGAAAAAGACAGACGGAGAAACAAGAGACGGGATGGGGTGGCACGAATGATGAAAAGCAAGCACACAGATTAAGATTACCGTTCTCCTGAGCAAAGCGTGATGCCTCCAGGAAGGTCACTTCTCTGTCTGCATCCAGGTCTTTCTTGTTGCCACACAGAATAATAACAATGTTGGGGCTCGCCAGAGTCCGTGCGTCTGTCAGCCAGTTGGTTAGGGCGTTGTAGGTCTCCCGGCTGTAAAACGGGACAGGGCAGATGGACACATAGTGTGGAACAATTGCTAGTTTATTGTCGGGTGTCAAGGATCACCCTGTAGCATGTTAAGCTGAAATGATATTCCCTGTCTGCATAACCTCAAGGGTCCATGTGCCATACAAATTTTGTATATGTGGGCCTTTAAAGTACTCTTAACTCTGTGTGGTAAATAATGCATTCCCATTTACATTTATCAAATTAATCTAGTAAATAACTTCTCAAATATGCATTTATTACTTTTACATTTCTTGCTCGAATAGTAGCTTCTTCCTTTATATAAACACCTGAAACACCTTTATGTATGAAAACTTAATAGCAGCAGGTTATTTCTATTCAAGGACAAATGCTATCTGTCCTGATCAGTACTAGTACTAGTATCTCAGATATATCACAAGGACTATGTCTTCAAAGAGTTACTGTATGCCAAATATAAAGTGAAGGATCTTTCAGTGTTATAGGGCACTAACGGCCGGGACACACTGGGAACTTGAGCAGCGCGTGTGATTCGAGGTCTCGCCTATTTTTTCCGCATGCTGAGCGGTTCACAGCAAAAATAGACAGTGAAAATTATCTTTTGACCACAGATTGACATCATACCAGCAACATTACTACAGTTTCAATGCCTATATCTGTACAATATGTCACAGACTATGAAAACAAGTTAATATTTATTTTTTAACTCAACACTTCCTGTTTCTGTTTCAAAATAAAAGCCCCTTAGTGTTGTTTCTGTGGACAGGACTCTTGTATTTGTTAACACAAGGCTTTTATTCTGAACTATTTGCAGGACAGTGTTGGGAAAATGAGCTGGTTCACTGTTCAAAAAGCAGTGACTTGCACAGCTCCATAAATGAATACAGTACCAGCTGTTAATTGTGGATTATTACAAATAAGCACACGCTTCTTAACCTTTTTCCGTATAAAATAAATATAAATGACATTTATAGAGAAATGAAATGGCCATTATGAAAGGTAAACTCTATGTAGAAAGAAGGCAGCAGCAGCAGCGCAGCAGCAGAAACGCTGGTGGTGGTTTTCATGTTTGGTTGGTGGGTACAGAGAGGTACTCTAATGTGGCTGTAAATGACTAATAAAGACTAACTTTGTAACATGATTATATACTCTTCAGAACAAGTTGCAAAGAAACTACTTGGTCAAAAAAGTATCAAAAGTTCTTCTGAAACTAGTCTGTGTCCCTCCTCAGCTCACTGGATTAGATGAATCATTACATAGAGCAGACGGTCTGTTGAGCAGTTCAGATAGTTGCAGAACTTTCATGGAAATTTCTTTGGGCTGACGCCACCCGTCACCATGGAGACAGGACCCTGGTGTCCATGGTAACATGAGGCCAGTGAGGTTAGCAGAAGGGTGTGGGTCAGCAGAGTGATGTTTAACAGCTGCTTTCACAAACAGCCAGAGAATGACGTCACTCCTCATCCACATGCAGCCGCAAATCTGATTCACATTTCAACTACTTTTCTGTCCACTTTCCTGCTAACCTTTTAACCTGTGAGAAGTGATAAATGTCTCCATCGCCCCCTCGCTCTCTTGTTTTCCTTCTCGTCCTCCACATGCTCCCTCCCCCTGCGGTTCTCTCCTTGTTTTTTTCCTCAGGTGACACTTCCTGTGATGGACTTTTTCTTTACCCGACTGCTGCTGCTGCTGCCTGCCAGAGGATGCCTCTATATTACAGCTCCTGCCACTCTGCACTCCATCTCTCCCTCCACGTAAAGCCCATACATTCTTACAAACACAAGCTGTATTACATTCCTGTCTCTCTGCATTACTGCACTCATTCCATCTTGATTTCACAACCCCTGTATCGCTACACAAAGCTTATGAAATACAGTGTGGGGTCTGGTATTCATATGTCACTGTGTGAGTACGCAGTCATTAAATTGCACAATTTCTGCAGGTCCTATAGACACACTATACTTTTTTTTTTTTACACCTCAGACTGAAAACAGCAATATAGATGTTCATAAACATAAAGTGAGTACTGAAATACTATTTACAGTTTCATGGGTGAGTACATTTTAATTTCAAGTCAAGCCAGATCCAATTTCAACTGTTCAAAATATCACTGCTATGTATGTCAAACTACGATATTATAACTATGTTATGTTGCTTTTTGATTATTTTGTCATCTATTGAGGAAAAATGGGAGACATTTCCTGCACTGGCAGGAAAATGTAAGTATTGTGCTTGTGTCTATATCAAAGTTAAGTTTTTTGATTTAATTTTAGTTTAGTTCTAGTTCGTTTTCAGAGTGTGTTTGTTAGATTTAGTTTAATTTTAGTTTTCAGAGCATGTTTGCTACTTTTAGTTTAGTTTCAGAAAGGTTTAGTTTTAGTTTTTATATATTTAGTTTTAGCTTGTTTTTGTTAAGGCCAGCTATAAGGTCACAGAAGTATGTAGCTACTATATGAACACACAGAATACATGGTTAAAGGACTGTGTAGGAATGGCCATGATGTTTTAATGTTTAATCTTTGCGCTACTTTAGTGAAGCAATTGTGGCATAGTGTCAATAGCGTCAATGTCAAGTCCTTTCAATTTCTGTGGTTCAATGTCACGAGAGTTGACAGAAATTCAAGCTGTCTTTTCTTTTCGGTGGTGATATATATTGTAGCTAAAAGAACTTAAACTGAAATGAATTTACGTTCATTATAATATTTTATTTTTTAGAATTTTTCTACCCAGGAAATATCGTTTAAGTTTTGTTTTAGTTTTTCCTAACAGGATATAGTTTTTATTTAGTTATATACTAAAAATATTTTGTACTACTTATTTTCGTTTTAGTTTCAGTTTTAGTTTACTATAATAACCCTGGTCTATATCCCACTATATGGATAACATTATTTGTAAATGTGCATTCTGATACACAAATTTCTAGTATAATTAATTATTGGAAAGGTAGAAGGACAGTAAGTGTTTTACCTGGTAATATCATAGACAAGGAGTGCTCCAGCTGCTCCTCTGTAGTAGCTGCGTGTAACAGAACTGTGGAGAAAATGCAGAAATCTTAAATAATTAAAATTGTAATAAATTAATAAATATAATAATTAAAAAAGTTAAAATAATATATTCACAATATCAATATAAGTGGTGAAATCTGGCTGGAGAAGGTGAATGAGAAACTGTCCCTTGCTTTTAAGTATTATCATCAGTAAGGCACTTTAATTACTCCAATGGAGCCGCTCAGAGACTGTGGCATCTCCACATGCATGAATGCTCACAGTTAACCTTGTACTTCTAAAATGTTTACCAAACCCTTAAGTAGATATGTAGGCCGTTACCGGAATCGCTCCTGCCCAGCAGTGTCCCAGATCTGAAGTTTGACCGTCTTTCCACCAACGTTGACCACTCTGGAACCAAACTCCACCCCGATGGTGTGGTTGGAGTCCTGTTTGACTGCAACGGGACCGAAGAGAGTGAATAAAGGAGAGAAGGTGAAGTAATAGCACTGCAGAACAACTAACATCATCACAGTTCTTGTAGCCATTATGGGGTTTTTTCCTGGCAAAATGAGAAGCCATAGTGAAGACAGCACTTTCAACTGTTACCTCTAATCACTAATATGTTGGTGTGTGTTGTTCTTGTGTAAAACACCTAAGCTGTTATCTTCAAACGGCTCACATCCACATTAGAGACCAGAGGGAGTCTAGATGAGATTAACACTGTCAACCTGCCCTCCCTTTCTCTCCCCACTGACAGCACAGGGACCCAACATGTCTTTAATCAAATTAATACAAGCATGTGTGTGTGAGTGAAACGAGTTTTAATTATGAGACATGCTCAGCGCTTACTGGCCTGGTTACTTACTTACTTACTAGCTAGCTTACTTATCAACATCAGTGATGTTGTCAGTTCTGAAGTCCAGTGGATAGTTAAAATGTTTTGTTATAACAGATACAGGTTTATTATGGACACTTGCACAATTTAATGCAATCCAACAGCCCTGCAATATACCCTGACTTTGTGAAGCTTATGATGTTCGATTTTGTTGACGCTGTCAGAAAGGTGCAGATTTAACTAATTGTTTAAGTCATTGGGGTGTTTTATTGGATTACACTAATCAGTTTATTGTAGTTGTAATTTAACCATAGAAAAATACAGCTAATAATAAACATAATTGTTTTCAAGGTACAAAAAAAACCCAAAACATAGACATAAATAATAAAAAAACAAACATAAAAACATCAAAAGTGCATGAGTACATCAACAGAACCTGATTGGAATAGATAATATTTGAGTTTGAATTCAAATAAAGTGTGGCAGAGTAAAATACATGCAAATAAGATATATAATGCTTGATTACACAGCTTTATAGATTCACACCTTCACATCCAAAAAATGTAACTAAATCTTTCGCAAATTGGAAAATGTAGTAATGTGCTTTCTTTTTAGGTCCTGTGGTGGCAGTTTCTGTTAAAACAAGACACAAACCAAGGTAACAACTTGTCTTTCAGTGAATTTAATAAAAAGGCATAGTTGTTACCTTGGTTTGTGTCTTGTTTTAACAGAAACTGCCACCACAATATGGCGTTGTCGGCAGGATCACTCGTGTGAGCGGGACCGCTGGAACTCTGTGCGAGGGTAAATACCGTGCACGGCTGGAGTCCGGGACTCTAACCTCAACCTCCCCATAAAAAGGGAGGAATGTAATGGCAATTTTCATATCTGCAGTTTAACACTGTACCTTTAGATAATCTCAGGGCCTCACATGTTCAACTTTGTCACCATAGGACAGTGACCTGACATTTTAGTTCTCTGTAACTGCAAACAACAGATTGCTGAAATACTTGTTATGTCTTGTGATGCTCTGTTGTCTGCTGTGTGCTGACGCATTGATACACTTTCTATCCTTCTCTTCTTTTCTTCATGTTATGCTTTAAATGTATAAATACTGACTACTCTTTGTATTCGGGGCTCACTTGCCACAGTCCACAACAGGTGGCTGTGCTCGTGAGTCCATCTGCAGATGCTTTAGTTATTAATGTATGCCTTTTTATTAAATTCACTGAAAGACAAGTTGTTACCTTGGTTTGTGTCTTGTTTTAACAGAAACTGCCACCACAGTCCTTAAGCCCGAAACCACAATGTGTTATATTTTGAAGGCTAAATAGTTACCTACTGTGAATGTTAGGTCAATGAATAACTTTCTCAGGAGGAAATTGTTGAAACATTCAGTGTGACCTCACAGCAGAGTGAGAGGGTTGATTTGGTGTGTGTGGCATGAAACAACTCATTAAATTATAACACTAATCATGACCATGTCAATTTCTGTGTGTCTGTGTAATAACACAATCATGTTTTCACTCTAACCTGATGTGACTAATAGGCTTTATTGAGGGAACACACTTACACTTGTTCTCAATGAACTGGTGGAGGAGGCAGGATTTCCCCGTCCCAGCGCTGCCAATCACCAGGAACTTAAACAGGAAGTCTGCGAGCAGAAGAGAGAAGACAGAGATCAATGCAACGCCGACGTCAGGGGAGAATCTGAACCTGCTGCTCTTTGTGCTTCCATCCTCAGAGACGATCCTTAGATTTCCTCTTAATCCCATTGAGCTGCTACTTGCACAGTATCCAACACCCCCAAATTAGCCTGCTAAACACAAAGCCTCGTATTTAAAATCAGTATAACCTGCTACTTATGATTCTGATTCAATATGCTTGTTTGTCTGAAATGACTGCGTTTGTAACATAAAGCCATTAGAGCAAAGCCAAAGCTTTAGAGTTATTGAACATGGCTTAGGTTGGGCTGATTTGCAGGGATTGAATGACCACAGCCAGCAGGCTGTACAGATGTTGTTGTTGTTGTGGAGAGTGGGACCTTGCTCTGGAGAGTACAACCGAACCCATGCATATGATCCGGAGCCCAAATGACCCGGGGCCCCTGACACGCAAGGCCATCCGCAGTACAGATAGCCTTTGTGTGCTAGGGACCAAAGATAGTACAGCGGGCATTTACATACGTAGGCTGTGTTTCAGTTCCAGCTAGATATGAAACAATGTGGCGATAGAGGAAATGAAAGGAGAATCATTACTGAGTCTGTGTTTGTGAGTGATGCATAGAAAGGTAGTAAAAGAATGACAGGAAATCCGAGAGTGAGGGTGCGTTCCTCAGACTGTGAGAGCAAATAATGATCGCGAACTACACCTTTCCTCCTGAGAGCCTGCTGCTGTTAGAATTTGAAGACATTGTGCAATTTTGGTTTAAGCTTAAGCGCTGGCTCTGCAGGCAGAAGTGCTGGCCTGGCAAATGATTAGTGACAACTGTTGAGATTACCAGCAAGGTGAACATCCTGTAAGTATTCAGCTCCACCCAAGGTCAACAGAAACAGTAGTTTAGAAGAGAAAACAAAGGAGCAGCTGAAATTGATCTTTAGTTCCTGTGTGACATTTAAACTTATTATGCAAGTGCTCTTAGAGCCACCTTCATCGGCCGACACAAACCACCGCCAGTTCAGTTTATGGTGCACCTTTGTTTGTCGAAGCGGGTGTTTTCTCAAACAACACAAGCTGCAGGTCAAATTCACGTGACAGAACTGCTAAAGCAAAGCGAAGGAGCCTACAAGCACTTTCTTCTGCAACAGCAGTCAGCGATACAACCACCCGTTGTCAGCGGTCGTGACAGCAGAACTGACAGAATCAAAAGCCAACAGCTCGGTTTTAAAAGCTTGGCTCAGCTTTTCAGCATCTTCCAAGACATCACATATTCCCTAAGCGAGATCTGCATACAACAATCAAGCTGTCAATATGTCAAAGCGATGGGGAGAGAGGAAGAGGCAGCACTGCCCCTCTCAACAGCAGCCTTTCAGGCTATTGTATTCTTTACACATCAATATTAAATAACCCCGGAGGGAACAGACTAACAGTTATCTGCATTCACTTACACTGTGACAACACTTAACACACTCAGGCCCAGATCTACCAGAGGTTTACGTCTGTTGTGTCCTCTGATCTAATGACAAAGTGCACAGGGGATTGGCACTTGAAGTTACATGAGATGTTTGCCTTATTGCACTAGACAGAAAGAAAATATGAAACTGGAGAGATTAGATTTAATTTCCCAAGTAGGCTAATAAAATATGATACAAAAAATCATAGACCAAAATCGATGCCAAGCAAAACAAGTGTTTATTTTTTTCCCTTCCAAATACAGGACGGCCATTTCCACTATTTTCTGAAAAAAGATTGTTGATAGATTAATCAATAATGAAAATGACTGATGCTCATTAGTTGCAGCTCCAGTATCCACTCACATATTGCCTACATGGAGCAATATGGACTACAGAAATAGGTCAGCTCAGTTGTCCATTAACAATTAACGAAATTAAACAAAGTGTGATGTGTCTACTAGTATATTTTGCTTTTTAAAAGTAGTATCCGTCTAATTCAGAATTACTCTGAAAAATAAATAAATTAATAAATAATAAGTTAATTTTTAAAAACGTAATATTTTAAAATTATATTTTAGAGCTGCAACGATTAATCCATTAGTCATCAACTATTAAATAATCGGCAACTATTTTGATGATCAATTAATCGGTTTGAGTATTTGTTTTTATAGCAAAAAAATCTAAATTCTCTGATTCCAGCTCCTTAAATGTGAATATTTTCTGGTTTATTTACTCCTCTATGACAGTAAACTGAATATCTTTGAGTTGTGGACAAAACAAGACATTTGAGGACGTCATCTTAGGCTTTGGGAAACACTGATCAATATTTTTCACCATTTTCTGACGTTTTATAGACCAAACAACTAATCGATTAATCGAGAAAATAATTGATAGATTTATCGACAAAGAAAAGATTTTTGCAGCCCATTAATATTTTCTACTTCTATAAACCACATTATGAAACTATACAAGATAAACTAATGAAAGACTGCCAAAGAACAAATGAATTAAAAAAGATATAATTAATTCCCTGTGGGCCCATTTAACCTGGCCATGTACAGTACTTATTGTATTCATATTGCTTTTTGCCATTTCCACTACTAGCCCTCCAGGAGAGGAGACAGCACAGGAGGCTGAGACAGAAATCAATAAAAGGCTATTACAGCTACCATTAGTGCTGGCACTTTTACCTAAACATTGCCCGCTGGGATTGAGTTTCATACAAGGAATGAAGGAGACGGTACAAGTAGAAACACATGGAGAGAGTGTGTGAGTAGTATAACAGGAGAGGAATGACGGTGTGCCATTTCAGGCCTATTGTGTCAGGCCTATTGTGAACCTAGTGATACTATCAGGCAGAGTGATGCTGGATGAATTCATGCAGAATAATAATAACTTTCTGTCAGTAATGGTCTGTCATGTCAATGCTCACAGACAGGTGTGACCATGTCTTCTGTCAGCATTAACTTGTAAAGTGTGTAAAGTGCAGACAGATGTGGAGTTGGTGGATTCAGGATGTGAACAGCATGATGGTGTGCCATTTCAAAAATAACTGGGTCTACAGTGTCAGGCCTATTGTGCTGGATGAATTCATGCAGAATAGTAATAACTCTCTGTCAGTAATGGTCTTTCATGTCAATGCTCACAGACAGGTGTGACCATGTCTTCTGTCAGCATTAGTAGATTGTGTAAAGTGCAGACAGATGTGGAGTTGGTGGATTCAGGATGTGAACAGCATGACGGTGTGCCATTTAAAAAATAACTTTGTCTACAGTGTCAGGCCTATTGTGCTAGTGATACTATCAGGCAGAGTAATGCTGGATAACTGTCTGTCAGTAGTACTAATGGTCTGTCATGTTAATGCTCACAGACAGGTGTGACCATGTCTTCTGTCAGCATTAACTTGTAAAGTGCAGACAGATGTGGATTTGGTGGATTCAGGATGTGAACAGATGTGGTTAAAGACCACTGACACACCTAACAGCTGCTGCTCTACAGGTAACCAAGCCACAGCTAATCTAACTTCCTCATATAGGCCTTCTAGCTCAGAGCTACCTCTGTGTGTAAAAACAAACAAGCACCTATTAGACTGAATGCAACATCCTTGCAGCTTTGCAAGGTCACCCAACCTGCTTGCAATGAGCTCAGGTTACACCAAACACATTCTTCCTGTATCTACTGAAGATCTGTGTCTGAAGTTTGCACAACTTTTACCTGGAAATGCATCACCATCTGTTTGCTCATCATGACTCTGTTTAAGGAAGCAATCCGCCATCATAGCTAGGGCAGAGGTGTCAGTTAATACACACATAAACACTTAAAATACACCAGCTTCTTTGAATGACATGTCAACAGTGAACTATAACTAGCAGAGACACACACAGAGACACAGTGAGGTGGCAGCCTGCAGCTAACCTGAGCTCACCATGTAGCTAGGTAACCAGCTAACCGTCTCATCACAGCACAGAGCAGAGCAGCAGGGTGGACGTAGCGTAACAAACATACCGTATGTCTCAGACATGTTGACACCTCGCTGTGTGAAGGACTCTTTTACTGTTCTCTGGATACTGTGACAGCTGTGTGCTCGCTGGGTTCACACCTCTTCAGGGTGTTTATCTACCTACGATGCTAGAGGAGGCTTCCTTGATGATTCCTTCCTTCCTAGCTGCTTCTCTCCGACCACAACCAAACAGCTGCGTGATTACGTCATTCGTCGTCTACGTGTTGCCTTCAGGTGTTGTTGGGCATTGTAGGAATTTTGAGGAAAAATAAATTACCAACCCAAGATTCAAGATTCAAGCACTTTATTGTCACTATGTAGGCCAGAGGTCAGCGGCTCTTTAGCCCCTCTCCAGTGGCTCCCTGTGGATTTCTAAAGAATTGAAATGTTTTTTGTTTATATTTTCATTTTTATTTATCATTGTTGTAGGTCTATGGTATGACGAAGTATTTATTTATTAAAAATAATAAATCTGAGATATCGAGAATAAAGTCATAGTATTAAAAGAATAAAGTAATAATATTACAAGAATAAAGTTATAATATTACAAGAATAAAGTCATAATATTGCAAGAATAAAGTCATAATATTACAAGAATAAAGTTATAATATTACAAGAATAAAGTCGTAATATTATGAGAATAAAGTCATAATATTAAAAGAATAAAGTCTTAATATTACAAGAATAAAGTCATAATATTAAAAGAATAAAGTCGTAATATTATGAGAATAAAGTCATAATATTAAAAGAATAAAGTCTTAATATTATGAGAATAAAGTCATAAGTTTACGAGAAAAAAAAGGCGTAGTATTATGAGAATAAAGTCATAATATTATAAATTAATAATTTTACGTGTTATTTTCTTTTTTTCTCATGAAGTTTTGACTTTATTTTTGTAATATTATGACTTTTTTCTCGTTAAGTTATGACTTTATTCTCGTAATATTACGACTTTTTTTCTCGCAATATTATGACTTTTTTCTGAAAATCTCAGATATTTTTCCCTCAATGTGGCCCTAATACTCCGTAGTACATTTGCTCTTTGGCCCTCACTGCATTAGACTTATATACCATACTGTGCTGAAAAATAAGTGCTCACTTCGAGAACTGGAAGGCAGCATTAGTTAGTATCGTCAGTCTCATCTGCTTTGCCTAATTACTGGCATTTCTCAATGTTAATCAAATCAGTTTTTATTCAGAATCATTTGATTCGGTTGTTTCTATCATATATATCATATATCACATATCAAACTGACAATAACCTGATATTTTCAGGTGGAATTTCATTCATTCATTCATTCTGACTGTGCAATA
This sequence comes from Sebastes fasciatus, assembly GCF_043250625.1. Classification (NCBI taxonomy): domain Eukaryota; kingdom Metazoa; phylum Chordata; class Actinopteri; order Perciformes; family Sebastidae; genus Sebastes; species Sebastes fasciatus. The sequence goes on from NC_133801.1 coordinate 20,100,507, forward strand.
TAATTTTCCATTTATGCAAATTTGTTAATAGTCTGTTTATTGTCAATACTGTATATACTGCTCCTATTTTTATACTTCCTTCTATGGTTCATATTTTGTTACACTTTGTTTAGCTCTTTTTTTTACTGTGTTAGCTGATGCATCTTGATTTTTGTACTATCCCCTTTGCTGCTGTACACTGCAAATGTCCCCACTGCGGGACTAATAAAGGAATAACTTATCTTATCTTATCTTAATTCATTTAAATTAGTATTTTTTGAGTACTGAAAAATACGTGCTCACTTCGAGAACTGGAAGGCAGCATTAGTTAGTATCGTCAGTCTCATCTGTTTTGCCTAATTACTGGCATTTCTCAATGTTAATCAAATCAGTTTTTATTCAGAATGATTTCATTCGGTTGTTTCTGTCATAGTTTAAAATTAAGCATTATTGAAACTGTATTTCTGTACTTCTATATGTCTGTAAGTGCAACAGCAAGCCACAAGGTGGCAGGCAAAGACAAAGGGACTAGGCTAGAGACAGCAAAAGTGTAGTCTAACCTGGTTAGATACTGAAGCCTCAATATGACATGACATAACATGACATTTTTGATTCATTTTATTATTTATTATACTATATTTAATTTGCATTATTTCGTTTCTCATCTCTATTTCCTTTTCTTATGTTAATTTATTATATTGCACCATTACTTCAGACATCTGCTATGGAAAGTAATGTTGCCCATTCTGATTGTATTAACCCCCATATCTAGGCCCAAAAGAAAAAATCAATCAGTGCACAAACATGTAGTGTCAAAATCTGTGGTAAAAGGAGTTATGCATAAATGTGGTAGCTGCGTTGGCAAGTTGATGACTACTTTCCCCTGGAAATAATTACTCAAAGCACTGTCTTTTGAGGTTTTAGAGGAATGTCTGTTTTCTTGTTTCCTACCTTATTCATCCATCACCTTTCCATACCTGCATACATATGTACACACACACTCACACAGAGCCCAGGGCGTGGAGTGCAGGGTCGCCCAAGGGCAACAGGTGATAAATTACAGAGCCTCCCACTCAGCTACTATCTCTCCCAGTTCCTCCCTGCCTTTGTTCTGCTTTGGCAGATCCCCCTCATCCTCCCCGGCCTTGTTAAAAGCTCTTTTCACTAAGATTAAAGCAAGAAGGGAAACACAAGGCTCAGCGTCGTGTGGGGGCACGGATGTTTTCCTAAGGTGGGCTACAAGAAAGGCCGGCCTCAAAGGTGTGCAGCAGGCAGAAAGAAAAGAGCTTCCGTTGGGTGCTCTGCTCACCTTTTGTGAGTGTCTCAGTGTTCATTGTGTCTCCCTTGTCGTCTTACTTGTCCTCTCGTCCATTGCAGGTGGATTCACGTGCTTTTAGAAAGACATGTAAAGCATAAAAAGCTATAAAGGGAGGGGGTAACTTTCATGTCACGTCCAGACAGTTTCAATCCAAGATCAAAACAAAAAGTGTTTGGGATGAGCACATTGGGGAAGCCCCTCATAAACCCACAACAACATTCACAATGTTTACAACCAACAATGAGTCATTATCCAAAGGACGCTTTGAGTGAATCACTTCTTGAGACAGGTGGGCTCTGCGGTCGGCTGGCATCACTGTAAATATAAAAGTGTTTGTCACGTCATGAGTCATAGATTGTACAGTAAAACAGAGGGACGCTTGATGGCATGCTGTTTTATAGACAGACACAAAGGCATTCTATGAAGTAAGGGCTATTAAGTCACACTATGGTGTAAACATAGCCCAGAGGTGTGAATGCATTAATGAGTTGAAACAAGTACAAGAATTTTTGTATCTATTCGAGCTGGCGGACTTCACCGATAGAGGCGCTGTGACTGCAGCAACTGAAGTTTGAAAAATTTTAAATCCAACTGTCAAAAACTGAATGAGGCTCTCAGACAGACGGTTATGTGTGCGTCGGAGCGGAGAGCGAACAGTACGGCTCTGATTCAGACTGAGGGGGTGTATTTATGTACATACCTACTCTGCACAGCAGCACTTGTTCAACTGTTTGTTTGGGCACCAGGGCATCCGCTTCAGTTTCTATCCACTGTACTTCAAGTAAAAACCCTTTTAGGTTGCCACACATTAAAAAAAAAAAAAAATTCCCATCAGGGGATCAATAAAGTGCCTTCTTCTTCATTACAGCAGACACCCTCAGGCTATTTGAATTACTTTAAGTAAAGGGGATGGGAGCCTCACGTTAACAAAGGGGGACTGCAGTCTTGGGAAGTATGAGAGAGCATCTCTTGAAGTCATACCGTGGTTATAAAGTCTGGCATATCAAGTTCCTTTTAGCTGTTTATAGTTCACGTCTCTTTCATCTTTCCATTATCAAGACAGATGTAATGGTGTCAGCTATAAATAGAATACAGCCTACTGGACTGCATTTTTATCTATGAACATAAGACCATAATGGGATGGGTATCTCATTATGCCCACATCATACCGACAGCATGGTTTCATTGGGTTATTTATTTACCATCCATCCAAGCTATACCCGCTTATCCTTGAGAGTTGCAGGGGGGTTGTAGCCAATTCCAGCTGACATTTTATTATTTCTTATATTCAAAGGAACAGGATTTGGTAGCATCTATTGGTGTGGTTGCAGATTGCAACCAACTGAATACCTCTCCGCTCACTCCTCCCTCTCCAAGACTGCGATAACGTGAGCCACCGAGTGTAAAACCGAGGTGACTCTGTTTGCCTCGCTCGGAGGCCATCCTTACCATAATAACACTACTTTAGCAAGGTTTTGCACTCTGCTGCTAACGTTACCGCAGTTTCACAAGTGTGTCGGAGAACTGCAGTGACCTTCAGGTAACGTAAAAATGTGAACGTCTCTCTCTAGAGCCAGTGTTTGGTTTGTCTATTCTGGGCTACTGTAGAAACATGGCAGAGCAACATGGTAGACTTCGTGAAGAGGACCCGCTCCCTATGTAGATATGAAGGGCTCATTCTAAGCTAACGATACACAATTCTTAGTTTCAAGTGATTATACACTAATGAAAACATAGTTATGAATATTATATTCCATTTCTGCTAATAGATCCCCAAAATATTACACTCGGTTCCTTTAACATATTTTTTTTTCTCATATTAACTTCTCTATAATTCTCTATACAGATTTAACACCTCTGTGTTCTGACTTAACAGGAGCAAAGATTTGGGGGAAAAAGACTGCATTTTGTTGAGGTGTTCTTTTGGCCTAGTTCACAGAAGTCAACCAAGTCATTTTGATGTGAAGGTTACGTGCTAAAAGACGACTTCCTTTAAGGCCACAGCAGACAGGGTGCTGTAGAGAGACAATCTAAAATAGAACGAAGGCATCACAAGAGGCCCACAGACCTATTGGTTTTCACTTGGCAGACAAGGACATGCACTAACTACAGGAGTAGTTTTGCTGTGTGATTAACTGAACTTAGTATTTGTCAGTTGCACACAAGAAAACATGAATTCACATCTTTCAGATTTAATACTGAGCACAGTCACAGACTCAACGATGTAGGTGGCCATGAAGAGGTACTGAAGTGAGACCAGGTTCCAAAGGAACAGAAGAATGTCAATGAGTTCAAGGGTCCAAGCAAACCCAAAACAGCAACAACACAGGCATCTCATAACAACCACAGCTCTAGAAGCCAACGTCATGCCTAAAGGGTTCAAATGTAATGGAGCAAAGCCTGCAAGCTAGATCAGGCAGGCCATACTGCTACATTCACACATGGCATACTCTGCTTGCTGCAACATATATTCAACACAACCTTTGCAATAAGGCAGACTTTTTAAGTTCTGCCCCCAATGAATATTAGCTGAGAGTTTTTCTGTCTGTGTTGTTGCAGCTTGTGTCTGTGGTGACTCTTTCTAAAGAGGTTGCTCACTGCAGAAATGGTAAGGATTTAATTGGCAATATCACTAATTATCGTCACTCCAAATCTCCTCTGAGCTTGTTGTAAGTCTTCGGGGAAGTGACGAGGTCAGAGCCCAGATGCCAAAACATCAACTGTGTGCATATTCACATAGTAAATCCATTCCACATGAGCTGGCTGACTGAACTAAGGATTTATGACCTCTTTTAGTCAAGTTATATAGAGTTTATCACATTTACTTTGCTTTACTGGCAAAGAAATGTGAGCATAATTACCTTTCTGAAATACACACTGCCAGTTTATTAAGTTTCTCTAACTAAACGCAATGCAGTCTAATACATCAGCCCTGCAACAAATCCTACATTCATGAAGGTTATGTAATGTTCAGTTTTTGTTGAAACAGTTTTAAAGAGGTGTTGATTTATGGTCATTTTCGAAGCCGTAGTTTGTGCTACTGTTGAGCTGTATTTCTATAAGGTTAGACTAAATGCATGCATGCTTTTTAGGTTCTTCAACAAATATAGTTTTCAGTGAGAAAGAGGTCATTTCAGTTAGAGATGTGGTCAGAGGAGATCAGAGGACCGGACCGGCTGTGGTAACAGAAAGAATCCCGCTGACCTCTCCAGTGGCAGATCGTTATCTAAACCCCAGCAGCCTCTTCCTCTATACATCTTCTACTGTCAGTGCTCAAACTCACCTCTCTTCACCTCCACGCAACCACTTCTGTTCTGTCCTTCCGCTTTTCACACACACCACAGCCTGAAGGAGAAAAAGAGCCAACTGTTGTTTGAGGTCAACAAGAAGGTTTCATGTTTGTTTTTGTGCTGCAACTATTATTTTTTTTCACTTGGAAGTAAAATGTGTAAAAGAAACATATTCAAACTAGACTTGACTAAAACAAAATGCCCTTTTTCACAAATTACCTTGACAAATACAGTAGTAGAAAAAGCAAATAATAAAATAAATGATGGCTATACCATTTAGCTTCCTTTACCAAAAAGAAGTTTATTCAAATGTGCTATTAGTATACTTCTTTAAAACTTAAAAATAAGAGAGTATACTTTCAGTTTACTTTTTATGTACTTAGAAATATACTTAACAAAAGTATACGTAAGTATACTTGGCTCATACTGACAAGCATACAGAAAAAGTCTAAGTATATTTGGCTTATAGGCATACTTGAACTTAATCTTTTGATTGAGATTAAGTATTCTTGAGTCGCAGATTCGAGTCTCCGTCTCTGCTAAAAAGTATGCTACAAGTATACTTGCAGTATAAAAAATGATTTAACCAGTATTTTACTGGGAGTAAACTTTAAAATGCACTTTCATAAACTATAAAGTGAGCTATTAGTATAAAATTAGTAAACTATCAGCATACTTATAGTATAGTTGTAGTACAAAATAAAACTTAGGTGTAAACTAGTTGTGTATTGAAAGTTTACTATTCTTACTCTTTAAGTATATTTAAAAGTATACTTTAATAAACTAAAAAGTGGGCAAATTTAGTCCCAAGAAGTATTAAAGTAGTACACTTAAAGGTATACTACTAGTACATTGATATTAGTATACTTCCTACATAAAGTATACTTGGGAAATATATACTCAAACTTTGCTTAAGTATACTTCATAAAATAAACTTGAAGTATACTACTGTTTCTTAAGGGTTAATATATCTGGCATATTCTTTTATTTGTTCCTTAACTTTTTATTGATACTCATACTAAAATTCACAAGCTAATATCTTTTATGTCAAAATAAGACATGAAAGTTCAAATGAGCAACGTAGAAGACTTTAGTTGTGGTGAGAGAATTATTTGCTGCGGGAAGGAAGGAGGGAACAATGAAGAAGAGTGAATACGGTATACATCCTGAAAGAACACAATGCAACAATGTCTTATCCAGCATGTTACTGATTCCTGTTGTTCAAAACATGCATTCTTCTTAGAAGGTCACATCAAATTATTATTTTCACATGTCAGTCGGTTGCGTAAAAGATTGGAATCATCGTCCGAATGTTATTTGCTGAAATCATAAGAAAAAATAAACATTACCACACAATATTTCAATCAACATGCCCTGATGTGTTTCTATCTTCTTCTTGGCCTCATTAAAATAATCAATCACAGTCTTTTGCCTTGTGTTATGACACATATTGACATATGGAAGGTCTTATCATCTGCTTTCACTGGATGTGACTTGTTAAGGAATCTTTGCGTGATGTCATTCACAGTGTGAGGAATTCATACAGATCTGCTGTGAGGATCATCTTGCAGGTCCCCCGAGGGTAAAACAAGTGAAAGAGGAGCCAGAGGCGCCACATCTCCCTTCTTCTATAGCTGACTGTCAGTGCTTGTTCTCTTTTCAGCTCCGGCACTGCAAATAACAAGAACTCATATTTCTTCATTTAGGGGCATTCTGCAAATGTGACTGTCGGTTCATCTTTCAACACACGCTTTAGTGAAAAGACCCCTCCAGAAAACATCAAGGGGCATGCCAGACTGCACGAACACAAAGGCTGATGCTTGCTGGGAAGAAAAGGCTCTTTCCTTTACATTGTATCTGTGTGTGTAGAGGTGGGAGGAAATCCCTGCTTCCCTCAAAGCCTCATTACCCATCTCTCACTATACATATATAGTATCTATGTGCAAAAACAAACTAATTATTAGTCATTCAATCTGCGCCTTTGATGTTATCTTTTCCTTCCCTGAATTGCTTTCTTTGCCACTAACTCGCCCGTCTCAGAGTTTATCTCTCACGTTCTCATATACCTCCCTCAGGCACAAACATATGGCTCTCTTTCCCCTTCCTGTCACACCTGTCAGAAAGCCTGAGAATGTATCCTCTCCATACACATATAATTCTCTCATTTTCTATGTAAAGACAATTTGCATTGTATGAAATAAATACAAATGATATACAAATCCCTGCATGAAGGGATAATTATGTAGTGAATTCTTAAAAACTGTGAACACATGTTGCTAAAACAGACCCCAAACTGAAGTTGATAGAAATAAAGTATAGACCAGGACTACAGGCACAATCTAGGTCAGTGGAACGGTCCAAACGTATGTATGCAATCAGGAGTCCTTCTACAAGTTGTGGCGTTCATTTGCAAGTTCATGCTTGCCTTTGGCTGGCCCTGCAGCGAAGTGTCAGTGAGACAAAACAGTCGCCCCCTGAGTATGATGTCAGAGGCTATGATGGATGACATCACTGACCGCAGCACCCATACATCCACAACTCAAAGAGACGTCTGTGCACATCATCTTTGTGTCTCATAAAGTTTTAGAGGCATCCGAATTCTAAACCAACGCACAAATAATATGTTTAAAACAGTATGTGTATTGTAATGTTACAAAATAATGAAATCGAATACAACTAAACGTGCAAAGTAGTCCGTTCAGCATGGAATTAGTGCTGAAACAACAATAGATTAGTCGATTAGCGAGCAAGAATGCCGATTAAATGCTTGCTCCAGCTTTTTTAAATGTGAGGATTTGCTGCTTTCAACAGTTTTGTATCATTGTAAATTGAATATCTTTGGTTTTGGACTGTTGTTCAGAAAAAACATGCAATTTGAAGACATCACCTTGGGTTCTCATTACAGGGACATTTTGAAGACCATTTTTCACTATCTTTATAAATTTTACAGACTACATGATAAATGGATTATCCAAAAAAAACAACCCAAAAACAGAATAATTTACATTAATTTGCCTTAAATGTAATACATCTGTGAACTTAAGAGGTGCTGTCAGTAGCCCGAACTTACTAATGTGTCCTAATTCCACCTCACAAAAAACCCCTGTCTATTTGTAACAGGAGAGAGGCTCATTGACCTCAGTTAGACGGGTTAATCTATATGGCTGACGGGGACACCCGAGGCCCAGGTGTGCAACACCTGTGCTTTGGTCAGACCGCTCGTGCAGGTGAGTGTGGTTCACCCTCATCCCCTCCCTGCCCTCCCTTAAGCTCCTCTAATTGTGTTGTCATCCCACATCCCCTCGAAAAGCTCCAAACCCAAACTCAGCCTCGCCTCACGCTGCCGTTCTCTTTATTCTTCTCTTTTCCTTTCTTCTCACGCAGAGGAGTGTGTACTGTGTCACCGTGTAGCTGGTAGATGACAAACTGTGTTATATTCTTGCCAGTAGACCTATCAGATGATTAGATATCAAAGTGCAATAAAGTATGAATCTATATACTGTACATGTCCTATTCTCAATTATGTGTTTCACTCATATCTATCTCCCACATGAACAAACTCTAAAACACTATGCTAGACACTAACGCTCTTGCTGGAGATTCAATTTGGCCAACAAATGACATAAATCAACTCACTTACACAGTGGCATGGAGGCTACATTTTTAGTTTTGCCTCGATGTGTTTTTTTTTTAACAGTGAATGAGACTTCAGACTGGGACAGAAGTAGGTCTATAGAATTAAAACAGTCTAAACTAAATCATATAATATGATGGATCACTTCTTTGAGGTCAGCTTTGTGGCGAGGTGGTGATGATACGTTTGTCCTCTGCGTTTGAAGCTGGAGCTCTGTCCTTATGGCCTCTCAAAGTGTGCCTCTGTGTTTTTGCTGAACCTCCTCTCTTTAACTACCTTTTCATTGTCTCTCTCTCTGCCTCATGTCCCCACTGCAAACATTAGCCACACACGTGTCATCTTGGTTTAATTAAAAGGCTAAACTGACTTGGCTAAACGTGTGTCCCCCCCAAGCATCCCCCCCTCTGTCTTTAGCCTCTCTGTCATCATCTCCCTGAATAATTTCATAAAGAGTAATTTCCTTGAAGGGCCATGGCTGACGTGACTGCCTCAAAGGACTCTCAGTTAATAGAGTTAAACCCTGTGGTCCAACAGTAGGCCTTTAGAGGCCCAGGGTTAAATTAGCTGGCCACACTGCTCTGAGTGGCTCGCCTCCAGGGGCCTGAACAAAACACAATGGAGCACGGGGATTGCCTTTTGTGGAGGTGACAAAGTTTTGAGGCTGAGTAGGGGGGGTCAGGAGTCCTTTTGAGCTCACTTGGGAAACTGGCAATTCAGCCAATTCCTTATTTAGTTACTATGACAACAATGCCTCACACAAGCGTAAATATGCATCTTTTTATAATCCACTCAATCGCGCTATGATTTTACCACTGTATATAAGAAGTGGACGTAGTCACCGTGATGTCAGCCATTGGTTTGTGGACTGCCGTTTTAAAGCCTTTTTGTTGCCTTTTGCAACCAGAAGTGACACGAGAGGGAGGAGCTAAGTACAATCGAACGCTCAATAAGACATTTTCTAGGCGACCAAAATGTTATAATTAACATTCATGAACTGAATACACACTGTGAAAGGGTTAAAGTTGGAAAACGAAAACACGGACAACTCCCAGACCTGACAACGTCGTGGTAGCGACCTGTCAATCACAAGGTAGCCACCCCCTAAAGCATAACCTGCTTTATGGTCTATTTGACTCTAAATGGGACCATAACTTACTAAATGAACATCATGCTGTATTGAAGAAGACTTGAAACTAGTGATTGAGATCATAAACTCATGTTTACAATGTTTACTGAGGTAATAAATCAAGTGAGAAGTAGGCTCATTTTCCCATAGACTTCTATACAATCAGATTATTTTTGCAACCAGAGGAGTCGCCCCCTGCTGGCTATTAGAAAGAATGCACGTTTAAGACACTTCAGCATTGGCTTCACTTCTCAGACCCGGAGGTTGCCCTCTGGATTTTACCACTCTGCACTACTTTCATCCACTTCTCTCCATGAGTTTCACACACTTCATTTCTGATTAACCTGCTCATCACTTTAGACAAAAGCAGACCTTTAGGCAAAGATCACCCACCAGAACACCCACTCCCCCGTTCCCCACTCCTCCCCCTCAAGTCAGAAACAAATAACCTCCGCTGGGATCTCTCAGCAGGAGGCTTCAGCGGTGCAGAGCTGCTGCTCACGTTCCCGCGTCCAGCAGCTGCAGAGATGAGAACCTTTTGGTGTTTCTCTGCTTAAAGTGTGACTTTACCTTACAGTAAACAATATGAGAACATATGGAGGACATGTGGAGCGTATACCTCACAAGATGCCCACTTCTTCGCCTGTAAAACTTTTCAACGAAAGCACAATTACTTTCCCCGTGTAAATGTGGTATTGATTAGTTGCCGAGCCAAATATCGCTCTGATGTTGTGATTGCAGTGGAAACAGTGTTAGCGCTTCTCTTTGATCACCACACATGTAACTAATAGCAACACAGCACATGAAGCTGATTCATCTTCATACAATGGAACAAAGTTGCTCAGGTGGAAAATGTCAGGTCTGGGTGGAGCGCTCAGGTGAAATTTAACTGACAAGGGCGAAAAATGAAATTAAAGTCTTAGGAAAGTCGAGTGGAGACGGCATCGTTCTTGATGTGTGGATGAATGGAGGTGGGAGGAGGCTTATTTGGGGTTTGTTTGCCCGTAGCCATGCTGAATCAGCTCCGACCGTTCTTGACTCAGAGCTGCGAGTGGCTGCCGGCCAGGACAGGACAGGCAACCCCGGTGACCTAACTTCCTCTACCTTCAAGACACACGCTGACTCACACACAACTTCCACTACTTTCTAGACATCCATACACACTAAAGGCTTGGGTTAGTTATTGCATGGGCACATGGGTATGCATGTGTGTGTGTGCGCGTGCATGAAGCTCTTTCATTTCCTCTGTAATCTCTTAATCATAGAGCCCACCTGGGGGCTGCAGCCTCTGTTTGCACAGCACTCACTTTCCATGATGTCACTTCCTCTCTCTCTCTCTCTCTCTCTCTCTCTCATATACACACACATCTTATACCTAGTTCCCACATAAACAGCTAAAACAAAAAATCTGTCTTCTTAAAAAGCTCCACTCAATCTTTTTATTGTGTGCTATGATGATGTTATGAGATGCTTTTAGGTGTGAAAGAGTAAAGGAGAAAGTTGGGAATTGAAATAGACATTTTGTTGAAGTGACTAAAGTTCAAGCCCACAAAACAACACTGCACACGTGACTGAGGAGAGCTGCCAGGAGTCTCGAATAACATCACGCTATTTTAAGTGTTTGTTGTTGTGGGTTTTAACAGAGAAGAGAAACTCAGGAAGTTTACTCTGGGCTTCCACAGATTGCGTTTGTCTCCGAGGTTTTATCTGGATTCAACTCCGTTGGACAAATGGTCGTAAGAACTGAGTAAATATGGAAGGCCTTAAGAGCCTTGCAAAGGGACAAACCAGTTCATTAATTGATATTTAATGAGACAAAAGTGTTACAAGAACTGTAGTTGGTTGTAACCTGAATTTGAACATGTAGAAATAAATTGCAGTTCACATAGATAGTTCACACACTGTGATCACAAATTATCTCAGTGCTACATAAATAATATTTAAGTTAAAAAAATCTAAATGAAAATTGAGGAATCCCCGAAGTAATTTCCTTTAATTTTTTTTTAAATGTACTAATTCTACCATTTATTTAGGCATTAATGTATTTTAATTAGGGCTGTCAAAATTAACGCGATAATAATGCGTTAACACAAATTTGTTTCACTAATTTCTTTAACGCATTAACGCAATCAATCTTTCAGAGGTTGTAGCGGGCTCAGTTTTAAAGCTAGAGTGAAGATACTGGCTAGCTTGTCACCAAGGAGGTTAAATAATGCTCCAAACTTGCGCTAAATTTTAGCAAGGAAAAACTGTCATGGCCATTTTCAAAGAGGTCCCTTGACCTCTGACCTCAAGATATGTGAATGAAAATGACATAGTCATAGTCAAGTCAGCACACTGACACACTGACAGCTGTTGTTGCTTGTTGGGCTGCAGTTTGCCAAGTTATGATGTGGGCATATTTGTTATGCTAAATGCAGTACCTGAGGGTTTCTGGACAATATCTGTCATTGTTTTGTGTTGTTAATTGATTTCCAATAATAAATATATACATACATTTGCATAAAGCAAGCATATTTGCCCACTCCCATGTTGATAAGAGTATTCAAAACGTGACAAATCTCCCTTTAAGGTACATTTTGAACAGAAAATGTGATTAATTGCGATTAACTATGGACAATCATGCGATTAATCAAGATTAGATATTTTAATTGATTGACAGCTCTAGTAAAAATCTAAATGCAAATTGAGGAATGCCCATGTAATTTCCTTTAATTTTGTAAAACTGTTTTAATTTACAAATTCTACCATTTATTTAGGAATTCAATCAAAATGAGCCAAACCCATAATGACATCACTGAAGATTTATAATACTTTTCAATATGAAAGCATACAGTGGTTTGGTTATACAGATTTCAGAAACTAAACTGCTGAACCGAATCTTTCCAGCCTCCCCTCATATGTTTAGGTCATAGGTAAAATGATAGTGAACATCTGATCTCTCACTCTGGGACACCTGTTCTACTTTATTGGGTTACTACAATCTTTTTTTAGTGTCAACGACTTTTATGGAAACACATCACATCATCCACAAAACAGAGCAAAAAATAGAGACATCTATTTTCTGATCCATCAACACATTACACAACACAATGCATGTTCCTCACGTGTTGGGAAGAAGTGATGAAATACTATAAATGAAAGATTTCACTGGAGGGCTGTTCTCCTGAAAACAAACCTGCAGAGCGGGAGAAGTGGAGCTTCACTCCCATAAATGCTCCTTTTGTGTGTGTGATTGAGACAAAACACAAATCTATCAGCACATATGGATTTTGAATGAGGGCATGTGTTTTGCAATAATAAGTATGTGTGTAGGTATACTTGTGTGTGGTTGTGGGAGTGTGTGCACACACTCATTAACTGCTGGAGGGCAGAAAGTAGACTCCCATGCTAATACAATAGAGCACATAGATATACAACAACAACTTATCCAGTTCTTATAAGTAATATGTTGTTACCTGGGATGGCAGCAAAACATTGCCTGGAGTAGTGAGCTTCTGTGCTGAGAGCAGCTGCTCATAGTTTTATATGTTTTAAATTAGCATGCGAGAACTGAAGTGACTCAACCGTATGGACCAGAAAACCAGATTTGAATATTATAGGTCTAGGGCTTTTATTGTGAAGTAATAAAGTTTGCTGTCCTGGTTCGAACTACAGAGCCTCTGTGTTATTGTTTCATAAATATAGGCGCAACTCAACCCATTCCGCACAACGCAAGTGGTTGATGCCTTTATTTGCGGTGCGAAAGATCATTCTGAAAAAAATTACATTGCTTTTCCGCCACGTAATATTCAATTTAATTAGCACGTCAATATATTTTTTCGAAACTGTTCTTTTTGTCATGAATACTTTCACGCAGAATGTGAATATTATGCAGCAAAAAGGTAGATTTTCTGAGTTTCCCCACCGCAAATAAAGGCATCAACCAATCATGTTGTGCGGAACGGGTTGAGTTGCGCCTTTATTTATATAACAACAACACTGAGGCTCTGTAGTCCAAACCAGGACGGCAAACATCCTTCCGTTCTTACCTTTCACAATAAAAGCCCTAGATATGCAATATTCGCAGGCAAGTATTTTGCATTGTTGTGTTGTTTATTCGTCACGCCCCCAGTGTGTAACGACCTTTAAGGGTGAAAAACTCCCACACACTGTCTCGTTTACTGCTGGTGTATATATTTACAATGTTTTTCAGCCATCCCATACAGTAGTATTTAAGCTGTGAATATATGGAACACTTTGATTCAAAATCCAGAAAATGAACCTCTGTTAATACTTAAAGTGCCTATAAGACATTATCCTGAAAAGCTTTTAAAGTTTATCAATAAAGTTTTTCATATTACTGTATTATTGTTGTAATATCATATCATACTCACACATGCATGGATTTGAGTGTTGGTACGTGTGTGTCAGAGAGTTTGGGTGGGATATTTAAACATTTACATACATTGGTGCCTCCAGCTGGAGTCCGTCTATTTGTGTTTTTTAGAAATATTTTAAAGGTGGGATCATATCATCTCAGTTAGCTGTCCGGAGCTGTTATTATCGCAGATTTTCCAGTGCCTGGCAGGCATTGAGGCTTGTTATCCTCCACTGGACAGAATCAAGGCCATCATTTCTAAAATACACAGCAATTTGCCAGTAAAATAACCAGCTCCCACTAGCCATTCAAATAAATCATTTTAAGCTCCTCTGACACGGCACTGGCTAGACGGTCCCTAATAAATGCTTCAAGTTAACGCACACTCAGCAAGGGATCTAGGTTGCCACACACACATTATACAGACATCAGACACATTCATACACATGAGCGCATGAACAGAGACGAGCACACACACAATCTCCCCACATCCTCCTGTACGGCGTCTCTCCTGATCCCCTCAGCCTAAGCCAGTCTGCTCTGCCTCCCTCTCAACCCAAACAAGCTCACGTTTGGAGAAGAAATTGGTCCAATAAATCAAAACTGTAACCAACACCAGCACCACGCCTGTGTTTCTCTGTCCCGCTGACCCCAGGAGCCCCATTAAAGAGCTCTAGTAGGGTCCAGGGAGGAAACGGGGCAGCCTGAACGCCTTCCTCTCTTCCCCGCCTGGCCCAACGCAGCACACGGCACAGCACGTTTCCCACACACTGTCGGGGTTCACCTCTGACTTCTGACCCTAAAGAGGGGGGTTGGATTGGTGTAGGGGGAGGGGACCACCCAGTCAGCCTCTAAGGGGGCCCCCTGGGGATGGGACGGCTGAGGGGTGTGGGGCTAAGACTTCAGGGGACATCATTATAGTGGGTTAGGGAAGGGGAAGAAGATCAGAGACATGGTGGTAGTGGTGGTGGATGGGTTGGAGTTGAGCAGAGGATGGGAAAAAAAAAACTGTGAAGGAGGGGTGAAAGGGGCTTTAAACTTTGTGAATGGGTGTCGGGGGTCACTAAGTGCTTCACTAAATGACCAGAGGACGGACAGAGAAACAGTAAACACTCACATCTGGGAGAATACTTGTCCCGACGCTTGTATCTCTCTGACCACACCTGAGGGTGGGGTCTTACCTGATTTGTGTGATTTTGCCACTCGGTATAATCTGAGAGATGAAGGACCTCACTGATTGAAGTGCGGTTGCTGCTAGAGGGTGAAGTGATAACATTAGTGCAGGAGCGAGTAAAAGGACTGATGGAGTGAAGATAGACTGATTCTGTCCCTGGGTTGTAAATCTCCCCCTTTATCACCAACCAAATAATAGTCCCAGGGCATTCACTCGGACAGGAAGGCGCCCCAATAAAGCTGCTAGATTGTGCCGACACATCATTACTGTAGAAACTGCCATTCACGTTTCACCGTTATTTTTTTGTCAGAGTTATGCTACATTATTGTTACAGGGGTATTGTTGTGAGCAGTTGTTTTTGGCATCTGAGATTTGAGATCTTGATTCTTGACATCAGTGTTTTTCTCACTTTATTGTATGGATTTATCTTCTGGATAACATATTGTTTACCATATGTCTTCAGGCTTTTACACTTTGGAAATGTACTAACATGAATGTAAAGTAACACAATTTGTAGTCAATGGCCTAAAACATTCAAACACCTCCACCAACAGCTTTTGGCACTTAAAGCATAAGGCTGGTGGTATTCTATGTTTTCGTATTGTCAACAAATCCCATGAAAAGACCAAAACCAATGAATCTGTCTCTTGATACTCTCTGACTTCCTTACATTGTCTGTTGCCTATTGGTTACTGCAGCCATAAATCGGGGTAGGGCTGGGCGATATGGCCAAAATCTTTCATCTCGATATAGGTCATTTCATATCTCGACAACGATATACATCACTATATAGCATGTTTTCTAGTTGATTCAATAAATAAAAATAGTCTATATGAAATAACCACATGGTAAAGCGGTATACTCCTGTGTGATATAATACTTGATAAAAGAAAAGTTGAGTATTTTCTCATTTTAAGAACAGTTTTTAAGTGCAATTATAGAGAAAAAAATAAAAATAAATACAGGCCTAGTCTACATCGCGATAGAAAGGATATAGAAAAATACCATATTTCTGAATATAAAGGAACATGTCACCCAGTGCAATGGCGGGACTCACTGATGTGTATGTAACACATGAGGAGCTCTACAGTATGGCAGAGGAATAAGCTATTTCAGGGTTATAATATGATTTAAAGTTACATTGTCTATTACAACTACATGTGGAGAATGCAGATGAGATGAGTGAGTTAGAAGCTTTTATAGCCCTAAAATATACAATAAAGGTTTCTGAAAGAGCAGAAATGATTGTTATTGTCTTATGATGCATCACAATGATCATAATATTGATCAGAGCCCGCATACTGTTACGTTGACCTGACCGTGTTGGGGCCATGTTGTGTTTGGTTTGAGTGTGGCAGGTCAGCGGTGGACGGAGCATAACAGATAACACATGCAAAGGGGAAGAGAGGAACGGGCAAAGAGGGTAATAAAGAAAGAGTGACAGTGGAAACAGAGCAACAAGGAGCGTGAACACAAAGAGATTTGACAGAGCAGGAATGTGCCGGCAGGTAGTGCAGGGGCCCAGGAAGCAGGGAGACATGGGAAAACATGGAGGGGGGGAACAATAGCAACGGTGTGTGTGTGTGTGTGTGTGTGTGTGTAGGGGTAGATCAGTTTACCCACCACCACTTACCTGCTCAGCACAGCACTCACGCTGGGGGCAGGCCTCAAAGAGAAACGCATCAATGGCGACTATTCATATCAGCACATGACTGTGTGTACGTGTGTGTGTGTGTGTGTCTGTAACAGACTGATTAATTGATGCCAAGATAAGGTGGGGAGGAAATCGTTCAGACTTTTGTCAGGTGCATTCTAAAATAAGCACAGATGTTTGAATTGTGGTTTCTATGAACTCTAAAAAGTAAAAAGTGATTCCCGCTGTGCGATAACTCCTTTAAATGAGCTGCTCTCGCCGCTGCTTTAATTACACCGAGTGGATTAACACATTTTCTGGCACTGATACAGAGAGAAGATTATGTAAGGATGTGTGGCGGAGCTCTTCATTACGCACAAACATCTCATTTAGACACGCAGGTAATGATGATCGTGTACGAGGTTAAATGGCTCGTATCACATGAATCCCCGTGAGCGAAACATTTGGTTTCAGCCAATTAAAGGGGGGGGGGGAGTGGGGGTTGTTTTAGGAAATCAACACAATGGGGATTTTCTTGGAAAACAAGGGGGATTTTGGGGAACGGTCTGACAGCAGAGAGATATTAAGTTTCTAATATTTTTCTCTCATATTTAAGGCAGAGTTGATTTAGATTTTCTTTTATGAGGACGGCTTGTAAACATGCCAAGCCTCAAAATCCCCCTTAATAAATGTTTTGGTCCTTTTGTGTCTTGTGCTAGTAAACTCTCCAACACACAAAAAAAGGCATACGGAGAGATAAGACTTCATCCTCACAACCACACTGGGAGGTAATAGGGTCAAATAGTGTACTTAAGGACAGTTTTGAGGTACTTGTACATAGTATTTCCAGTTTATGTTACTTAATACTGCTACTCTACTACCTTTCAAATAGTGCTTTTTAGTCCACAACTTTTATTTGACAGCTATAGTTACTTTGCAATTTAGGATTTTACATAAAACACATATGATGCATTGCTATAGATTAAAGGACCCAAAAGTATATACACTTGGTTTGTAAGTTTGTATCTTGATTGTTTAGTCCGTACAGAAACTGAAGTGTTAAAACAACAAATGGCTGTTTTATGGGGGGTTATGTGCCGGACTGAGAGGTGGTATCAATCTTCTCCTCTAAATCTCGGCAAGAAAGCAAATAATACTTCCAAAAGTACTAAGTACTTTAAAGGGTAACTTCAGTATTCTTCAACCTGGACCCTATTTCCCCATGTGTTTGTGTCTAAGTGACCAATGGGGACAACAATTTCTAATTTGAATGTTGCTTGCATTAAAAGTGGTTGTTTTTGCTACTGACTCAGATTGTTATTATAAGTGTCAGACAACATTATGGAAAGGACCCTACAGAGAAATAAAATGTTTTCTTGATCCGGTCTGTTTGTTATTGTGTCCAAGTCTCATTCTCTGAATATCCGTATACTCAAATGAATATGGGCAGCCATCGAATTCAAAGACCTCATCCACATTGTCAAAATCATCTAAATATTCAGCCATGACATTGAAAATCTTTTAGATAACACTAAGCTACGCTTTCTGTACTCCAACACAACAAACTCTGCCTGGCTGGCACTCGCGTTTCCACCATGGATGTATTCCACTATTCCACCGGCAACACGTCACCTCGCCAGATTTCAGAACCCGACTTCTTGTTGGAACAACACTCTTTCCATAATGTCAGATATTTATAATAACAATCAGAGCCTGTCGTGGCAAAAACAAGAACTTTTAGAGGACGTAAATGACGGTGTCAGCTTGCCCCAATAGCACCATATTGCAGCAGCTGCCGTCTAAAGCGCTCGCCCTCAATAAGATAAGATAAGATAAGATAGAACTTTATTAATCCCGAAGGAAATTCTTGTGCCAGAGACTGCTCAAAAATACAACAAAATTACAACAAGTTCAAGTGTATAAAATAAAAAAGTACTATTTCTAGCACCAGTGCCTAATAGAATGACAATTAAGTAAGATACATTTAGTAAAATGAGTAAATAAGATAAGATAAGTAAAATAAAAAAGGTAAAGTAAGCTAACAAACAGAAAAATAAGTAATATTGCACATGTTGGACATTAATATTGCACACAATGAACAGTGATATTGCACATGAGAATGTAAAAAGTAGTATTGCACATGATATTGATATTATATTTGTGCTGGACCAATTTCAGAAATTGTTGTCACCATTAGTCATCATGGGAAAATAGGGTCCAGGTTGAAACATAGAAAGTTACCCTTTAAATTTTGATACTATACAAGTATTTTAGACTATAGTGTGCATCCAATACAGTTTGGGGAAAGCCCTTTCCTGTTTCAACATAACTCAAAGCAAAAAGCCAGATCCATAATGAAATTATATTTCCAGTTGGTGTGGCAGAACTTCACTGGCCTGCACAGAGCTGTGACCTCAATGTCAGCCAACACCTTTGGGATGAATTGTGAGCCCAACATCAGTGACCCACATCAATAATGCTTTTGTGGCTGAATGGGAGCCAATCCCTGCAGCCAGGCTCCACGATCTAGTGGGAATCCTTCTCAGAAAAGTAGAAAAGCAGCATATTAATGACCATGATTTTGGAATGAGATGCTCAACAATCACATAAGGGTATAATTGGGTGCTGTCCATACACTTTTGGTCAAGTTTTCCTTGGTACTTTTACTTTTGAAGAAACATTTTTTGATGTAGGATGTGTGGGAAAGATGTGCGTCGAAGGTGGCAGATGTTGGAGTGCAACCTGAGACCAGCTCTGATTTTCTCCCCAGCGACAGAAGACATGGGTCACAGTGACAAAAACGGGTGACCCGCAGCAGCTGGGGGAACATGGTATGTGTGTGTGTTGTTTCATATATGTGCATATGTTATGTATGTTGCATACATGTGTGACATATGATAGTGGTGCACAGGGCAGATGCCTGAAGCAGAGATAGCCAGTTGTCAGGGGGTTCCCACGCTCAATCTGTGGGGATGATGGACCTGAGTTTAAGAATCAGGTCAACAAATTTGAGTCTCACAAAATGGATCATCAATGCTCCAATCACACGTCAGGAATCTGAACAAACTGATGGGAGTGAAAATACTTTAAACATCTTGCATAACTGACAGTACTCTAGGTGGTCTCCGAGCACAACCACAACAATGCTCATTCAGCTCGCTGCTCGACAACAAACAGCAACAAATGAAATAACACTCGTGCATCTGTCTCTCCCTGTATCCCTGTTTGCGTGGGCGCCCGTCAACACGTGCCTGTGTTTGTGTGTTTTTCACGAAATGCAGAGCCTGTGTGTCCCGTAAGAGGAGGTCACGTTGCAAACGGGAAGGTGCTGACGAAATCTTTATTTTCCAAACAGTGCACTGACACAGCAAACAAATTGCCTAGTGAGATTATTTGTTTTGAGGGGGATAACGGGGAGACGGCGGGACGGAGAAATACGAGACTTGCTTCTATTGATATTCAGTGAACCCATATTTTGAACAGAGATGCTGTTTTGGCTCCTATCAGGCACGTGTCAGTGTTTATGCCAAACATCAGACTGAAGGATATGTGGAGCATAGAGAAATATTATAGTGCTATTATTTAATAAACCCCAAATATAGTAACACATTTGAGTTCTTATCACTCGATATGAAAACTTCAATGACTTGTTATGACTTCACCCAGTTGGCTCTGTGACATTTAGACTTCAGATAGATAAGAGCCAAAAACATGAAAAATATGTGCTCAGTAATATGTATGCCCTATATAGCCTTAAATCTGATATTTGGCATGAAGATTGATATGTGGTTTAAAGCCCTGAGCTGTGGGATAAACCCTTGAGATTGGGCTTAAAGGGGCTCTGCTCTCAGCAGTGTGACATGCCCCTTATTCGGCCTCAATGGCCCAGCAGGGGTGTGTAATCTCTCTCCTCACCCATACTCTCCTCCTCTGGGAGTCGGGGGGACAAGTGTGAAAGGGTGATGGTTGTCCATCATGTGTAAGTCTACGTCAAGACTTTTTTAGTCTGAACCAGGATCAGCGACCGACACGATGTCAGACCTCTGAAATAATCCTCACAGTCTCTTCAGCGAGAATCCATCCCCCCTTTTTTTGGAGTGTTGTTCTAATTGTGTTATAACGTCACATGACTTTGGGATTATAAAATAGTGATTTGGTCACCTCACACCCCCATAGATCACCCCCAGTGTCACTCTAGCTCTAGGTTTGGCCTGTTTGCACATACACACTAGGGGTGGGAAAAGAAATCAATTCACCTATGTGCCTACATGTATGGTAGAAGGAAGTTACCGCTTTTATTGTTGTAGTCTGAGTAAGGCGACGTCCGCGTGGATACGACCTGCAAACCTCACATTTTAAATCCAAAGTGGTAAACACTACACACACAGTAAAGTATGGAAACACTTTGGGTTTCACACATTGCCAGGAAAAGCAGAGCCAGACATCACGGCTAAAACTGCATGCTAACTTTGTAATGGACAGGAAACGTTATCATATTGTGGTAACCAAGCCAGCCGTCACTCGCATCTCCGTGGTCAAATGGGCCAACGCTACACCTGGAGAGCACCCATATACTGGAATTTATGTTAAATGCATTCAAACGGCCCCGACGGAGCTGATCATGGATTTACATCTGGTTTTCAAAATGAGTAGTTAACAAAGGGAACTGTATATATACAAAATACATATAAATAAAGAAATAAGATTGGTTGGATTATATTCACCAAAAGTATAAAACATTACATGTCCCTTTTAAATTAAAAAGAAAATACTTCTAATTTGTATTGTCTTTATTCTTTGATTTTTGGGTTGCTGGAAAAATGACTGATATATTTGACTTCAGGACATCTGACTTCATACATGCTGAAAATCAAACAGTTTTACTTTGATTTTGATATTTTGATATAAGTAAAAGTCCCTAGAAGTGTATGGTTCACCTTTAAATTAACAAAAATCGCAATAGATCATAATATCTAATTGCAATACTTGTAGAATCGCAATATATAAAAATCACAATACATATCGAATCAGCACCAAAGTATCGTGATAGCATAGAATCGGGAGATATGTGCATTGTCCCAGCCATAATACACACACCCAGTACAGTATAATTTGTAAGGTCAAAGATAGTTGGGTGCATTAACCAGGTCAGGTTGAATTGTGTCACCACACCTGAATGTCCTCTGTGGCTGCTCAGGTGTGTGTCAGTGGGCTTGAATAAACAAATAATATACAGGCATTCCAGTGCTGTTTTTATTTCATGCTCCCATGATCACACTGACACACATCGCCTCTCTGGTCTTATCTATACTGCTGGAAGGGGCTCCCTCTGCTCCATAGTAGAACAAAGTCCACTAGTTTCACCCTTCATGGAGAGAGAGAGAGAGAGAGAGAGAGAGAGAGAGAGAGAGTGTTTGACTTCCAGTAAAGTGGTCTGACAGCTTTTCGTAGCAGCAGCCATAGTAAGCAGGTGTCCTTTGTTAGGCCTAATCCTCACAAACCTCTTTCAAACCCCGGCCTGATATTTACTGTTCTCCCTCTCACTGAGAGACTCTGACGTCAATGCTGCAGAGATACTGAAGGGGCTGAAGTGTGTATTTCACAGCAATTCATCCCGGGGACAGTTTTTACAGCCTGTAACTGCTTCGCTAACAGAAGATTTATGATAATGTCTCTCCCCCACTCCTGTCCTTCTTCTTCTCAACTCTCTCCAGCCGACTTTCCACACTTTGTTTTCCTTAACTCTACCTCACCTCCCACCTCTTTATCTGTTCCTCCCTCTCATCTGCTTCCCTCCCCCCCCTTCCTCTATCTCCTTTCTTCAAACGCCCCTTTTTTTTTTACCCCCGAGCTCGGGTTGTCTTGCCTGGAGTTGCACCATTGTGTCCATCATTTACTCTTTCTACATCCCCTAGTTATGTCATACCCTGTGTCTGCGGCCCCGGGGCTCCTGTCAATCAACAGGCAATAAAACGGCACTCATCCGACCCGGCCCACTTTCCATCAGCCCACATATAAACACACACAAAACTTCACTATGCTTTTTTACCTGACCTCTTTTCTATATTTTATTTGTAGTAAGTTACTGTGGCTGCATGTCTATTTCCAGGTGCAGAGATGAGACAGCATTTGCATTTGCCAGCATGTCTTAAATAGGCCGCCGGCTTTATATAACACAGCGGCCTCATCCAGCAGCTTGTCGGGTCTGTTTATCTTACTATATTTATGTTACTGGGTGTTTCTAGTGTCTGAGTCACTCCCCAGTCAGTGGGGTCCGAAGCAGCTGCGAGTACCGTTATTGGATAAATGTCTGAGCAAAGTCTGTTTACAGACTATCAAACACTGAGAACATTTTAAATGATGTGCAAATGCGTACAGTAAGAGCAGCACGTCTGCTTTCATCTGCAAAAGTTTGTGGGTTGCGTGCATCTGTCAAGTCTATTGTTCAGTGGAGTGTGTGTGTGTGGATGAATGGTACATAATGTGGGGCTTGGGGTGGGTTATATAACAGGAGGGGTGATGGAAGAACAGAGTAATGCATTAGGGCAGACATACAGTACACAGTCTTTCCGTGCTGTGACATGTCGGGATGAGAGAATGCCACCTCCTGTTTATCTGCGTCTTCGTTCCACAACTCATCAATAAGGCTCTTTGACGGAGACACAGATACGCTGTGTGCCATTCGTCGACCTGCCGCTCACTCCCACCAGCTGACCCCTGAAGCCCTGAATGCTCTCTGTCTGCGTCCCACCTCCATCAAACAAAACAAAACCTCCATTCAAAAACAGAAACGTACCGAGTATAATATTGTTATAAATAGCATCCCACCCATGTTTCTTAAATAACATGTAGGAGTGTCCTGTTTTCCTTTGGTTTCTGTTCCACAAACTATTACATGCTCACTACAGTCAGCTGCGAGCTCAGGCTGTTATTGTTTTAGATAAGAGGTTTGGTAAAACCAGTAGGGCTGGGACGATACACCTATCTCCCGATTTGATACTATCACGATACTTGGGTGCCGATACGATATGTATTGCGATTCTACATGTATTGTGATTCAATATTACAATTTATTGCGATTTTTGTTAACTTTTTTAACACTAGACCATGAGAAGAAGTTGAATCATACACTTCTAGGGACTTTTATTTTTTTAAATATCTAAATTGATACAAAAAATGTTTGATTTTCAGCATGTATGTTGTCTGAGATGTCCTGAAGTCAAATATATCAGTCATTGTCATGCATTATTTATTACATATCACTCACAATTGAACGGATATAACGTCACGTTACTCAGACTACAACAGTAAAAGCAGCAACTTCCTTCTAGACTCAAATGAAGCAAATATATAAATTCTGGCATGAAAAAATCTATTTCAAAATTGTAAAAAAAAGGTAAAATCCTCATGAACACACGCTCATTTACGCACAGGCAGCATCCATCCTGTTTACACGAGTCATTTACACAGTTATCCGAAGTCAGGAGTGTTTTCTGAATCTAACATGGCACACTCCTACGACCCCACGGTATGAAAAAAATAAAGAAAAAGTTTAAGAAAAGAATATGAAAATGTTCTTGCATGAGGCCCATTGTTATTCACACAGACCCAGGTGGAACAGCAGACAGGCACCCTGATGACAACACTGTTTAAACAGATGTCAGGTGTCAGTTGGACTCAGGTTTTCCGTGGCTAACAGAGCGCCAGCTCAACTATAACTCACTCAGCGTCAACATAATACTAATGACAACAATCAGGTTACTATGGCATTTGATACACTACAATGTAAAAAGGGATTTTATGCATCACTTTGACTGCACAGCGGAGTTACAACATATCAAGTGTCAGGCCATGTTAGCATGCACTCAGGCATGTTTTTTGAATAGTGTGTTTGTATTGCAGCCTTAAATCTGTCTGGATTTTGCGGCCTGACTGATTTCCACAGTGCGTGTGTGTTTGTGTAGTTAGATGAGCTGATTTGAGCGTGGAGATTGGCCTTTCAGTCTAGAGTGACTCTATGTATAGGCCCACTGAGACATCTGCAGCAGCTGGCCAACGCAGTCACCGGGCAAACATTCATTTTAGGCTACAGATGGCTACACAGAATGGCAGGACGGCCAAATGAGAGAGAAGGAATAAACAGAATAAGTGTGTTCTTCTCAGTGAATGACAGGGGAGGTATGAGGAGGGATAACCTACTGTTAAGGCAAACAGGGAAATGAGTATGAGGACGTAATGAGATAGAGAATGAGCTGCAAA
Organism: Sebastes fasciatus; assembly: GCF_043250625.1. Lineage (NCBI taxonomy): Eukaryota > Metazoa > Chordata > Actinopteri > Perciformes > Sebastidae > Sebastes > Sebastes fasciatus. The sequence continues at coordinate 20,125,280 of NC_133801.1, forward strand.
CTACATAATTCGTTATAATTAAGCAAACAAAAAGATTGTCCACAATGACAGGAGGTCTGTTAACCTTTCTGTTACAGTGCGATAAATAATGGATATATTTAAATTAAAGAGAGCTGAAGCAGTGCTGTGGACAGACATGACACTGCTGAAGCCATCCTCAAAATTACATTTATATACTAATCTGAGCAGCATCTTGAGAGAAAGGTAATGCCATCTGAATTAGGTTTTTTTCCGGTGGTAACAGTAAATTTAAAACTACAGGAAACACTTGTTAAGCAACTACTTTTTCAGAAATACGACAGAAGTGCCACTGCATTTGTTTACAGCACAGCCAAACAAATGCATGTTGTTTTAATAAAAAGTCAGCCAATAATTGTAACTGCAATCTGATTTCATGCTGCACACAATGTCAGTAGTTTTCCACCCAGTAGCAGAACAAAGCGCACATTGACAACATACGTTTTCCTAAAATGTATGCTCTTTCAATACAATATCAGCTTGTAGCAACTAAAGCATAATTAAGTTGTTTTATGGTTATGTTTAAGCACTCCAAACACTTGGTTAAGGTAAGGGGGGAATGGTGGCTTTAAATCAGGGCTCCAGACTAACTTTTTACATTGGTTGCACTGGCGCGCCTAACTTTTTCATTTAGGTGCACCAGCACATCATTTAGGGGCACCCAAAAATTTTCATGGTGCCTTTTGGCACCGCAATAATAAATTTAAAGTCTTTTTGTCAGTTCCCATAGGCCTACACTAGGGATGTCATGATACCAGAAAAATAGTAGTTGATACCAATACTAGTGAAATTCCACGATTCTCGATACCAATTTGATAGCACTGTAAAAATCAAAAGTAAAACAATAAATCAGTTCAACATAAATTCCTTTATTACCGTTTGCATACTGTTTTCTGTTTATAATTTCCTCTTCATTATTTATTTTATATTGCTGTGAAAACATTTTTCCTTCAAACAACTGGATTTATTCAAGTTTCTCGCCAAAAACTACATTTTACAAGATTACATTTGAACACATCACGATAACTTTAGAATTTACCATCGCTATTACAAAATACTTATTCTTACTGAATGAAATGCCTCATGACGTAAATCAATGGCAGCTCCCATTAACTAGCTCTTCTAGTTTTCTTCTAGTGTTTTATTTTAACACAGATTTGTTGTTCACTATGTGGCGTTATCAGGGAAAAATAGGGTGGGTCTCCTGGACGCGTCAATAGTGAGTTTAGGTGTAAAGGGCTACGCGGCATTTTTTTTGACGAAAAAAAAAATCAATAGTTCTCATAATTTTTAATTACCGGTATGTTTTGTGGTTGTGAAGTCGCTGGAGGAGAAGTACAGGGCGCGATTTCACACATACACACACAGAGACAGACCTGCTAAATGTCAGGTGCACCAGTGCGACCAATGAAAATGTTTAGTAGCACTTTTTGGTTGCATATGCGACTAAAATCGATGCACTCTGGAGCCCTGCTTTAAATATTCAAAAAGTCAACAGTGGTTTGAAGCATGAGACATGCCGTGTTTACTTAATTAACACTGAACCAAAACCAGGCTTTCCCCCAACCACCTTCCTATGATTTGTGCAGTACAAAAACTTTCTTCACTGTAAAAAATATGAACCAACACTGAACATAATCCTGGCAGCACATTTTCCCTCAAAACATCATTGGCAAAAAAAACAAGAAAAGCATTTCCAGGAGACATGGTGGGTTGTAGTATTCAAGATGTAATCTGATAAACCTCTCACATAAACATACAATTTCAATGTCTGTACAGTATAAAGTCATCAGACATCACTTCAAATTTACCACAACTATGCCCAAGGTTGAAAATAATGGTAGGTTGGAGCAGACAGAATGACTTAAACTCAGAGAAAGCCAGAACAAGAAGGAGAGAGAGAAAGAAAAAGAGAGACTGAAAATTGAAAAGATGGATGGATTTTTTGATCTAGAAGAATGTAGTGAATGATTTATGATTACAGAGCAGTTGTTCATGCTGGGTTGAAAAAGGCAGAGTTGTGTAAGAGCTGGGGCGCTAACTGGCCTGAGGGACATTTCCCTGCTCTTCTCAAGCGAGTGACAGACATCCACTGTGTTTGACAGCAGAGAAAAACACTGTAAAAGTGCACCATGCGCACACTGCTCCTGTTTGAGCTGCTATGGTGGAGAAGGAATGTGAATTTGGAGGGTTTTATTCCCTGGAGTACAGGAAAATGTACAAGTTCGAGGTCCCAGCAGCACGGTGTGTGTCAACAGTCATCAGTCAGACTGGACGTAGATACAGATTCTGTGTCGGTGTACCAGATTTACGTCAGACGGATCACCACTAACTCCTACAAGTGTCCCAGTCTTTCTTGGGCACACAGATAACATGAACACACACATTATGCTCATTCACATATATCCACACACACACAGAGGCATGCGCTGGCTGACAGAGAGAGTGGTTGTTCCTCCAAGTCCTCCCTCGGCCGGCAGCTCCGAGACGCCATGGGTCTATATTTCAAAGGCCAAGGTCAGAGCGGCCTGCATTCACCAGGAAGTTACACAGTAATGAGACCAATTAGGAGGCTGCCGCAAAGAGGTATTCAATCTCTCTCTTTCTCTGTCTCCCCCTCAATGTCTCTCAGGAATAAAGCCTCACTTTGTCCTCGGAAATGATCCACATTTTTTTTTTTTTTAAAAACAATAAATACAGCTTCTCCTTGAATTTGGATGTTGGCTCCAGCCGTCACATGACTCTTTTTTCCCACAGCCGGGCAAAACGGCACCACTTTCGTTTCAACCTCTCATTTTCACTCACATCTCACTCCCTCACTGTCTTTCTCAAACTCTCTGTATCTAATTCTTTCCTTCCTTCTCCCTCCCTTCTTGTCTCAATGTGGTTCACTCCCATCAGCCCAGTGTCCCATATGAGAGATCACACACACACAGACACACAGAGGCCAGCATGTATCCATTAACAACCATCTGTGCTGTTCAACCTTGACCGAGGCAATGAACCTCTGCATACTCACTTCATCAACCAGTGGGGACAAAAGTAAAATACTAGTAGTAAAGTCATACACTTTTCGATTAAGTAAAAATACTTATGAGTATCATAAGAAAATGACCCCAGTCACTATTATGTATTGCAATATTTGTTTATTATTACTGGTGCATTAACATTTAAATGGGCATGTTTTCCACAGGTCCAGTTTAAACACCACGAAAAGTACCATTCAGCATGTAATTAGATGTAATTAGTTGTGTGATGTCTTCTGTGGCTCTGGAGACAGGGAAGATCTAATGAAAGATGCTACCGTGTTGCACTGTGGGAAGTGGAAGTTCGAGCTTGGACCATACTATCTCAGACTCTGCTGCTTTGACCACTTTTCTCATTCTGTCTCTTGTGACCACATTATTAAAGTACAATGCTAAATTGCTAGACTACTCGTTTAAGCAGCATTTTAATGTTGTAGCTCATCAAAGTGAAGCTAATTGTTACTGTTTTAGGGTGTTTTCACAAACCACCATTTAGTCCGTTTTAATCAAACTCCGGTGCGGTTCCTTTAGGGAAGTTGTGAACGCAGTAATTGAACTCTGGTGCGGACCAAAACAACCAGTCCGAGACCGCTTGTGAAAGATGGTCTCTTTCCAAGTGAACCAAAACGCAGCTGCCTTTGTAGGCATTTGATTAGATGGACACAGGTAAATGACAGGTAAACATGAGAGGGAGAGGACGGAGCTGGACTTCTGCAGAACATAGTCTGATGTTTGCTCGACATCTGGGCCGAAGAGAACATACAGAATATGCTAAATAAAGGCCACAAAAATAATGATGTTTATGCAATTGGAGATAAAACGGAGCAGAAGGGATTTGTGTGCACAGTAGATCAGTGCTGAGTCAAAATGAAAACAGCAATATATCAAAGTCTGTGATTCCCTACATAAAAGATGAAAAAGATACATGTGCTCCTTCGTACATGCCCCTCAGCTAATTGTTTTTTATTATTTGTTCTGCTTTAATGTGTGCACTGTGAACCAGACTAAATAGAAAATGAACCGAAAGTATCAATTTCACTCCGATTCAGACTAGTCAAATGGACTATGGCTTGTGAATCGCCCTAATATATTCTGTGGCTTACGTTTAATTTACTGTATAGTTATACTTTGCAGTGACAGCAGGTAGAAAAACACAGTGGAGAGAAATTTTCAACTTGAACAATGTGCTTTATTTGCAGCAACCGGGTGATCATAAACACAATAAACTATCAATGCATTTACATCAAGGAGAAGGTCACAGTTGTTGAATTGTAAAACATTAGATGAAATGTGGAAACAGTAGAAATGCTGTAGAACATAAGGTTAAATACCCAGACCTGAAAAGTATCTACTGATGCTTTAAGGGCAAGTTCAAGCAGGAACTCAACTGTCAGCCTACTTCCATCGTCACAGAGGTTCCACCTCTCAACTATTATCTAATGATTTCACTGGATTCTTATCATCCAATTATCATCTTATCCAAAAAATATTTAAACTACTTTACCTACAGTATTTTGTCTCTCTGCAGTCCATGCCACTTCACAGCTTTGCCCACCCCATTGCCTTCACCACTGTCAAGGCCCCCATCCATGCACCTCTAAGGCTCTGACCTTATAATCTAATCGAAGGGATCAATGTCAAAGTCTTTATCAAATAAAGCTGTCAAATAATGTAATGAAGTAAAAAGTCAAATACTTCCCCCCGAAATGTAGTGAAGCAGAAGTTAGCAAAGCACTTAAGAGCAGCACTTGAGTAAATGTACTTAGTTTCTTTACACCACTGTCCTCAACTCATCTGGAGGTTCAGCTGCCCAAAAATATAAAATATCTATGAATGTAAGCTGCACACAAACCAGAGAACACAATCAACTTTGAGGAAGTTTCACAATGAGAAATGTTGCACCAAACTAAACCACTGAACTGGTACTTTTTTGTATTTACCAGAACCACACGTCATATTATTAAACTGTAGGTATTTAGACTCAGTGAAATCCTGTAGCAGGTCTTTGTTCTCATTCTTGTGGTGGTGAAAGCAGCTTTGCTGCTGACACACACCAGACGTCATGACCCCGTTCCCAACGTGTCCAAACCCTCTCCCTGTTCTTAACAACTCAGCTTTTCCTGATGTTTTGTTGGCTGACGCTCTGCAGACCAACAAAAGAAAAGAATTAACGGTCCAAACTGAAAAGGGATCGGACAAAAACACCTCAGTCAAAAGCATCAAAGCCGTTTTCTGAATTGAATAGCAAAGCTTGGATGGTGGTTTGTCTACCTTTTCAGTGGTGCACTCCGAGGTAAGCCTTAGCTAAATACAGAGATAAAAGCAGATGGATGATGTGGCTTCATGTTGCCCAGTGGCCTCACAAAGAGACTTTGCTCTTATAAACTTTACTGGAAGTGACTGGATATATTCATAATGTCAAGTGGTGGATCGGGAAGGGCGAAGAATGCGTCGAAGAGGACACTGAAAAGAATGGAAAACAATAATATATGAGGGTGAGTTAATGTTTTAACACACAAAGAGTTTGTTAGGAAAAACGAAGCACCTGGAGAAATGTTACTGGCAAACTCACTTTAGTGAATAAACAAGTCAATACTAAACATCGAAACAATAAATCACACTTCCGGTAACCATTTTTCCACCTTCCAGTGTTTTAGATGTCTGGATGCATTTCTCCCAATGCAGCCATTCATTTCCATTCATTTCAGTAGGTTATGAAAGTCTACTTGCAGTCACTTGAAACCTGCTTGAGATCAGTAATCCATCACAGTTAACATCATGTCTGTCTGTTGTCAGAGATATGTTATCATTGCCTGGTAGTACAGTGCAGAGATTTCACATCAATCAATTTCAACTCTTAACTATGTAACAATAACATAGCTTTTACCAGAATAAAATATTCTTTGTGATAGGTAACCTAACTTAACATAATTTGCAAGTAACATATGGAAAATAATGGTAACCAGGAAAATTGAAGAAACATGTTCAGAAGTCTTAAACACTACAAAATAACCTGTCAAATGATCAGCCGTGATTTAAAGTATACATAATTGATAGTAAATAAACTACAACATGCTATTTTAACACTTATCTTAACCTCTTGCATGTTGTTGTCTTCTCAGATCAGGTTGGTCCAGACACTCAGTCTGGACAGTGTCTGGGGTCAAGGCCCTCCTACAGAGCTCCTCTCATAGGTCACATCCTGTCCGAAGGAGGAGAAAGAGGGGGCTCCTCTTACCGTGGGAGGTGGGAGGCTGGAGGTCAGAGGTCAGGGCCGCTTTCTCAGGTTTCAAAGGTAGCTGGGGGCCGAGGTCGCGGGGTCACGGTGGGCAGTTCGACTTTAGTTAGGGCCGCTGTGTTTTTGTGGATCGCAGTAATGGCTTCCGCAATTAAACACTAAAAATGGAAGCGTTTATATCCTCTGGTGAAAGAAGGGGGGGGACGGTGACGTTCGTCAGGTTGTTTCGGCCAATGTCTCTGTCTCTGGGTGCTCGTTACCTGATGTGCAGCAGAGCACACGCTGCAACAGAGATTTTAGTGTGTGTTGTTGTCGTTACTGTGGGATTACTGAGCAATCAATCATTGAGGGCAGCTCTGCTTTTGACTTTAGTGGACAAACACAGCCCCAATGTGAGCTCACTGTCGGGGATGAAAGACTACTCGGTCTGGCAGATTCAGGAGTGTGTGCGTTAGTGGTTTTGGTGGTGGTGATGGAGGATGGACTGGTAAATACCTTGTGGTTTATAGACAAATCCAGTGACCGCTTTGTGTGTTCCGCCCATCTAATGCCGCTGCCATTACTGCAGTGGCAAGTTGTAGTGACTCTTCTGTTTGCTAACAGTACTAACTGGGGACTTTCAGCCGAAAGCATCTATGGTTGCTCATAGTAACTTAATGGTTGGCATAGAAACCGAACACAGATGAGTATGTATTTAATATTGATTAAAGTAAAATTGAAGGCTTTTACATGGACACCTGCATGTTCTGTTCATGTTTTCAACAGCTGCTGTAACTACGAGCAACCACGACGCATTCGGCTGAGAGTTAACACACTGTTCTGTTTGTGATGCCGACCGAATTATGTTTACTTCGTCATTAGGTTGCCCTAGTTAGATCAACTAACAATATATTTCACAATAACACCAGTTAGTTGATTGAGTTAATTTATTCTGTGGGACCACCGCAGCCCCTAGACAGTGCCTCAGCCCACTAATGCCATAAGCAACGGTAGCTAAGCAGTGTTAACTTAGTTGACGTTACTTGTTTCACCATGTTAGGCAGCTGACAACTGCACAGGTTCTTCCTGACCTTATAGATATTGTTGTCAAAAGTAACAATACATAGAAAGTAAAGGTAAAAGTAGAAAATAGTACACCTCTTAGAACTTGCATGTATTGTAAAGACACGCCAACGCCGTAATGGCAACTCCGGTTTACTTCCGGTTCTTCCCAAGATTTGTGTATAGAGGAGCGAGGCTAGGAAGTATAGGAACAACAGAGAGCGACTAAGGTATACCAGTATTATTTTACAAATGAATGGGGAAAAAATACAAATACCATTAGTGAGCAGACCCCGAAACTTGGAGTCGGAGAGTGAATGTAAAAGATATAAAAGAAAGGGACTGGGAGGAGAAGGTAAAGGTCATTCTGCTGGCCAAGGCCTGAAGAATAAGTAATTGTTTTTGGTATTCGTTCAGGAAAGCGAATGCAGATATTCACAAGTGGGATAAAGGGCAACTCTAGAAAGAGAGCGGAGTGGGGGGTGGAAACGGGAGTGAGTGTGGGTGTGGAAGAAACAAAAGAAGACAAGGGAAAGACTGCCAAGAGTGAGGATGATAAAGAGGGTGAGAGAGAGTGCAGAGGAGCACAAATCAAAGAACTCGCAACAAAAAGTACGAAAGAAAAAGCAGTGAAGTAGTAAAAATACGTCAGAAGTACAAGTTGAACCCTGTTGTTTTCCAGCGAGCTGGAAAATTGCTCCACTGCACAGTGACGGGGAACTGGAGCGCTTCTGCAGGTGTTATCTCGGTTACCGATAAAGAGCTTTATGCACAGTGTGGCGTGAGGCGGGGAGCTGAGCGTCATGGGGAGAGAGAGGGACACACTTACATAACTGGCCCCGTAACTGCCAACAGCTGGCTTGGTCTGGGGTTGCGGCACTAAAGCCTCTGCAGGTCCAGATCCAGATTTCATGTGTCCATCAGTAAGTACATTAGAGCAGAGAGGAGAACAGAGAGTGCCTGGCCACGAGAGGTTCTGTTTCCCGTCAAGATGCATCTCTTCAGTCTGAGTAGAACAGCATATGTGTTGATCGAGTGCCAACAGCTGAGAAAGAGGTCACGCAGTCACTTTAATACACCGATCCACTTATTCATTTCAAACAGTTTGAAATGAATGATGAGGCAATGCAACACTTCCCAGCATCAGGCGCTGACAGTTTATTAAATCGTATCAACATGAGGTAAACTGTGTATCTTCAATGTGTCATTGCAAGATGACGAAATGAGGATGTGAGGAAAACTGGAAAAATGATTCCATTAAACCTGCAGTATTTAATAATAAGTTATAATTAAATAACTTTCAACTACAAACATTTCCAAAATGTCTTTCAAATTAATTCATAGTTGTGTTCCAGAAACACATTGCTGTTTTCTGACGTGAAGTTTCTGATCGTTTGCCTTCTAAAAGTGTTACAACTCTGCATAAATCAAAGTGCGTCTTGATCTGACACCTCTATGGATAAGGTTTGTTTAAGTTTAGGCACAATGGCTTGTTTAGGGTTAAAATTACTACTTAGTTTAGGGGGCACATCCATGTTTGCAGCTCTGTAAGGCTTCGTCAGGCACGTTGCTAACATGCTCACAATGACACATGCTGATGTTGAGCAATCATCTTGTTCACCATCTTAGTTTAGCATGTTAGCATGGTAACATTTACTAATCAGCACGTAACACACAGTACGGCTGATTAGAATGTCATTCATTTTATAGGTATTTGGTCATAAACCAAAGTACTGGATACATTTTGACCAGATGGTTGCGGTAGATGATGAAACTTCAGAGGATAACCATTGTTATTATTATAATTCATCCTGAGGGGGACATGAATGTCTGTACCAAACTGTCATGACAACCCATCTAACAGTGGGATCAACCGACTAAAAAACACTATGACCAACAGAACGGAGCCTTGCAGCCAGCATGACTAAACGTATCTACATGGTTAAGATAAGGGAACAATCAAGGCCGTGGTTAAAAGAACACTAACAATACTGACTGGTCTCCCACGTCAAATACAGACGTTTTTGTTGACCCATCCATCAACCTGACTTCCTCCCTCTGCGGACAATGTGGCTCCATAATGTCAAACTATTTCCTCCTTTGCTCCAGATGGACAAGAGTGAGATACATACAGCCACAAAATGACTTTAACCCCTTTCACACAGAGATTCCACAATACTGCCGTACTGAGCAAAAGGGGCGTGATGTTTAACACAACAGCGTTGGCGTCTAGCATGTGTAGTCCTGCCAAACAGACATCAGCTCGGCTCTGTGACTACCTCCAACTCTGTCCCCCCTTTCTGTCTCCGTACTTTTCATACAGAACAGCGAGGCAGAATAACGGCGCAACATTCTCGCCTTGAGCAGGCTGCATGAAAGTGGCTACTGTCACTTGAACACATTTGCTGAAACGACTGATGCCGTCCTTTTTTTCCCAGTCTCAACATTTCTCTTTAGAATTGATGACCACAAGCTCAGTCAATATTGCATGTGTGGAACAAAATTATCTATGTTTACTTACTCGCAACAAGGAACACTTTGGTCCATCGGTACTGTCGGGCTGGTCAGGCCACTAATGAGTCACAGGGGCGGGTCAATAATCAGCTTCCACCTCTGACATTATCAGTGACCACTAAACCCGTGGACCGATTTCATTGGCATTTGTTTACTCTGGGAATAGAACTGCACTTTTGTTGATAATGTAAATTCTGCACAGATGTTTGGAAACACTTAGTCAGGATGTGTGATCAATATTAAAACCAGTGCGTCACCCATATGTTATCTGAGGTGTCTTTGTCCTGTGTAAATCAGTCAAACTGAAGGCTATTGGATTTGCAGTCCAAACAGTGGTAAACCACGGGACGACATCAAGGCCAGGGAAAACAGGGTATAAATGTGTGTGTGTGTGTGTGTGTGTGTGTGTGTATATGGATACAACACACACACAGTATCCTTATCTGTCCCATATGAGGGATCAAAGCACCACAGGCTGTCAGCTATCAAACAGAGAATGAGGGAACGCCAACAAAATAAACTGATAAAGAGAGAGCAAGTGATAGAGGCAACAAGAAGAAAGGGGAAGCACATTAAGAAGAGATACGAACACAAGCAAAGGAGAGAGAGAGAGAGAGAGAGAGAGAGAGAGAGAGAGAGAGACAAGGAAGAAAATATTCACATATGTCCCAGAGTAAATGAGGTCACTACACCCATTTCAACACAGAACAATGTATGTCTCTGGAGGCCAATCAGATAACATCAGCCAAGTGGGACGCAGCTGTGAGCCAATCGCAATCTCTCCAAGTGACATCAGACGTACAGTTGGATTCAAACCAGGGAATATGATCTACTGAGGGAAGAAAAGCTTAAAAAGAGTGGTTCCTCTTGGAAATCCAAACCTTATTGCATTAGACCCTAAAGCCTCGACTCCCGGTTTCCAGTTTCATCAGCAACATCACTTTCCAGAGTCACTTTTCATGCCCCAGATACAATTTGGCACTAAATATCGAAACTAGTGCAGGCAACTTGAGACGCTCAACAAACAGCAGATGCTCTCCCTATCAAGGAGCACGCAGCATCTGGTTAGTATCTGAACATCAGAGAATACATTACGCAATAAAATGTTTACAGCTGAATCTTTCGAGACAACATGTGAGATTCTGACTCGAGTCAATTATTAACTAAAATCTTCAATGGAGAGGAGTTTCTATTGTGTGGCAGAGCTGCTGATAAGGAGCAGATATGGAGCTGCTCCTGTCATCCCAGCACAGGTTAACTATCGTTTCAGCTGTGTGCTCAACCATAAACAGAGTGGCATTACACAATATTCTCCTGTGTTTACCTCTTCAAAAATCAATATATCGTAGCGGCCACACGTGACAAGCACACGTGCGTTTGTACATGAAGCAACAAACGGTATGAACTTCTGGGAATTGCAAGTTTGTTTAATGCTCAACATTCACAACTGGATTAATCGGTAGGACTATGACAACAGAAAACTGGAATGTCTGAGTAAAAGCACAAATCCATGCAATTGTTTTGAATGCAAACTACCGTGTGCTAAAACTTTTGCCAGTCAAATCTAAAGTTGTAAGAAAGAAGGGGACTGAAGCTTACTTCTGTGTTAATTATCCATTTTCAAAAGTCCAGTACAAAATATGTATGAGCCAGGACAGAGGATGTCTTTTGACTACAGGTAGTACACTGGAGGCTATGTGGTAACTTGGATTACCCTCCATTTTGTTCAGAAGCTCTTCTGCTTAACTTCAAATAAAATCACAAATTTTATTTTTAAAAATGTAATTTTATCTGCGCATAAACAAGGATTACAAAGAAAAAAATATATAAAAAGGCTTTTCATGTGGCCTTTCCGATGTTACAAATCAAACAAGACTAGGACGCAGGGCTGTGTCCGAAATCACATAGTATGGACTACATACCCAATATGTGTGTTATCATTCAACATACATTTGTGTGAATAAACAGTAGCATTTATCTTTTCGGACGCGTGGTAACCCATGCCAACCTCATGTGACCAAAATGACAATTTGTGAGAATCAAAGTCTGAACTCATTTAAAAAATATATTACGCCTGGAAAAGTTAAATCTTATACTTACACTTAAACTGAAGTTATTGACGTTACAGAGCTGTCCGTCAACATTGTCATCACTACCGCATTGCATTGTGGGATATTTATGCCGCCGTAGTGTCCAGCGTTTGCATACTGTAATATTTCACCCGGATATAGTATGCAATTCGCACATTATTGGTTTCATACTAAAGTTTCGGACATACTAAAAAAAATCTCCTAGTCTGCAGCCACGCTAGCTATGAGGCTGTATGCATACTGGTGCTTTGAGCAAAATGCACAAGCACAAGCACAAGCATTTCAATAAAAGATGTATGAAAATAAAGAAATGGCCCTTTAAAATAAATGAGTCTTTAGTTTTGTCGATAGTCTGTGACTTCTGTGTGTTTTGTGATCTCTGTCAATATCTGTTTTGTCAATCCACTGTTTGCAGTTCTTCAATGTCTGTGACTGTTCCTGTTCCTGGTGATAGAGTGCACTCTTTGTGGATGTGTGTACAGTAGCAGCGTCTGGCACCAACCTGCCATCAGGATGGATATTCGATGACTCACGTCTGCATTCCAGTTAGATTCAGGCTGGGAGGCTCGTCATCGACAGGAACGGATCTTCCAAAGTGGTCCTCACTCTGTCCACAAGACCTGACCTGTTTTTTGCAAACAGGACTTAAGATTTAATTTTGCCTATTTTTTGCACAACAATTATACTAAAGCATAACACAACATAACAATTAGCATCACATACAGCATAACACTCACTGCTAACATGTTCAGACCTTGTGTTACACTCTAGTTTATCAATATAGGCTACATCATTGTACCCTATAGTAGCAATTAAACAACAACATAGCCATTATGATAATAAAGACAATGAAGACAATTTTTATGAAAAAAAGAAAGAAGAACTTTGTCACTTTGACAAATGGCTGAACTGCTTTACAAAGAATTCTCATCCTACCAAACTATTTAACATACAAGGACTACCGACGGTGGTCCCTCGCTCGCTCGACCCAGTCGGTCGCTATACTCGACCCAGTTGGTCTTTAAACTCGACCCATTCGGTTGCTATACTCGACCCATTCGGTTGCTATACTCGACCTATGTTGGTCTTTAAACTCGACCCAGTTGGTTTTTAAACTCGACCCAATCAGTTGCTATACTCGACCCATTCGGTTGCTATACTCGACCTATGTTGGTCTTTAAACTCGACCCAGTTGGTTTTTAAACTCGACCCAATCAGTTGCTATACTCGACCTATGTTGGTCTTTAAACTCAACCCATTCGGTTGCTATACTCGACCTATGTTGGTCTTTAAACTCGACCCAGTTGGTCGCTATACTCGACCCAGTTGGTCTTTAAACTCGACCCAATCAGTTGCTATACTCGACCCATTCGGTTGCTATACTCGACCTATGTTGGTCTTTAAACTCGACCCAGTTGGTCGCTATACTCGACCCAGTCGGTCTTTAAACTCGACCCATTCGGTTGCTATTCTCGACCCATTCGGTTGCTATACTCGACCCATTCGGTTGCTATACTCGACCTATATTGGTCTTTAAACTTGACCCAGTCGGTTGCTAGACTCAACCTATGTTGGTCTTTAAACTCGACCCAGTTGGTCGCTATACTCGACCCAGTAGGTCTTTAAACTCGACCCAATCAGTTGCTATACTCGACCCATTCGGTTGCTATACTTGACCTATGTTGGTCTTTAAACTCGACCCAGTTGGTCGCTATACTCGACCCAGTTGGTCTTTAAACTCGACCCAATCAGTTGCTATACTCGACCCATTCGGTTGCTATACTCGACCTATGTTGGTCTTTAAACTCGACCCAGTCGGTTGCTATACTCGACCCAGTCGGTCTTTAAACTCGACCCAATCGGTTGCTATACTCGACCCATTCGGTTGCTATACTCGACCCATTCGGTTGCTATACTCGACCTATATTGGTCTTTAAACTTGACCCAGTCGGTTGCTAGACTCAACCTATGTTGGTCTTTAAACTCGACCCAGTTGGTCGCTATACTCGACCCAGTAGGTCTTTAAACTCGACCCAATCAGTTGCTATACTCGACCCATTCGGTTGCTATACTCGACCTATGTTGGTCTTTAAACTCGACCCAGTTGGTCGCTATACTCGACCCAGTTGGTCTTTAAACTCGACCCAATCAGTTGCTATACTCGACCCATTCGGTTGCTATACTCGACCTATGTTGGTCTTTAAACTCGACCCAATCGGTTGCTATACTCGACCCATTCGGTTGCTATACTCGACCCATTCGGTTGCTATACTCGACCCATTTGGTTGCTATACTCGACCCAGTCGGTCTTTAAACTCGACCCAATCGGTTGCTATACTCGACCCATTCGGTTGCTATACTCGACCCATTTGGTTGCTATACTCGACCTATATTGGTCTTTAAACTTGACCCAGTCGGTTGCTAGACTCGACCCATTCGGTTGCTATACTCGACCTATATTGGTCTTTAAACTTGACCCAGTCGGTTGCTAGACTCAACCTATGTTGGTCTTTAAACTCGACCCAGTTGGTCGCTATACTCGACCCAGTAGGTCTTTAAACTCGACCCAATCAGTTGCTATACTCGACCCATTCGGTTGCTATACTCGACCTATGTTGGTCTTTAAACTCGACCCAGTTGGTCGCTATACTCGACCCAGTTGGTCTTTAAACTCGACCCAATCAGTTGCTATACTCGACCCATTCGGTTGCTATACTCGACCTATGTTGGTCTTTAAACTCGACCCAATCGGTTGCTATACTCGACCCATTCGGTTGCTATACTCGATCCATTCGGTTGCTATACTCGACCCATTTGGTTGCTATACTCGACCCAGTCGGTCTTTAAACTCGACCCAATCGGTTGCTATACTCGACCCATTCGGTTGCTATACTCGACCTATATTGGTCTTTAAACTTGACCCAGTCGGTTGCTAGACTCAACCTATGTTGGTCTTTAAACTCGACCCAGTCGGTTGCTATACTGGACCGATGTAATTTAATTTGTATTGTAAAAAAAAAAAAAAAAGTTCTTGTGTTTTTATTTTGATGGCAAAATGGCTAAAGAGGAAATGATTCTGTGGGTACAGTAAGTGTTGCTGACGGAGATCTATTTAGAAAAACTAAATCGCTGATATGTAAAACATTGTTATTGTGTGGGACATATGCTTGAATAAAAAAAGCACCTGTCAAAAGTCAATGTTTAACCAGCAAGGTATCACAGTTTATAGTCACTTTTATATGAATGAACCTGAGGCTACAGTTGAAGCACCTTTACATACACTACATGTGCAAGTGCAAAGATACAAAAACATGCAGGTCCAAACAGTTTGCCTGAAGAAAAGACACATGTTCCACAGACCACAGGACAGATGTTCTGGAGGCAGAGATGGGCCTCTTTATAGCAAAACACTGAGCTGTTCAAAGACGCCCTGCTGACCCTGGGACAGAGCGACTCAATTAGCTTCCCATAATGAGACCGCACTGTGGGGGGTGTTTATATAAGCTTATTAAAACATAATCCTGCTTGCAACGTCGTACTGTAGAATGCCAGACAGGCCACTCCTGCAACCACAGTGTTCGCTAACAGCAGGTTGGTGGCTTTAGTCCTCAGAAGAAATGAAAAGAGAGCTTAAACAAAAATATCTTTATTCATAAATCAACTCCTTTCTTGGGGATAAAACCAAACTTCATTTCTCTCTCCAGTAATCTCTGTTCACTTAACGGATCATTTCTATGTCTATATTCACCTTATATCTAATGATTGTTTGCCCTCTATTTTTGCTGTGCCTTTTACTGTGCATCTAGTAATACAGCATCTCTGTAATTCCCAAAACTGGTGCAGTACAATGCAGGTGGTGAAAAGGTTATGTCCTATATAAGTGAAGAGATTCTCTTTAGTTTGTATGACATTGTGGCCTCTGTCTTCTAAACAGCAGAAACTTGGTTTCACATCATACTCTCTCCTCTGTATAGGCTATTGTTTGATACAAAGATCAGGGATGCACCACTCCCACTTTTTCAGTCCTCATACCGATAGCGATACCTGGGCTTTGGTACAGATTACCAATCAGATACCTGTTTTAATAATAATGAATTATTATGCTGTACTGTGTTGAAGTGACTGGGATCATCCTTTAATGTGTAAGGCAACAACAGGCTTGACTTAAACATTGCTTTCCTAACTTTGCAAAACATTATGTAACAAATAAATACATAAATATACATTATTATTATTTTAATAATTATTATTTATTATTAAAATAATGAATTGCGCACCAGCAACTTTGTCAAATATCTTCAAAATGACTAAGAATTACAATTCAAGTGTTAAGCTTTTAAATGCATTAACAAATTGGTCAAAACTTAAACAGGAATTAAAATGACAGTATATAATGTATATAGTATATAAACATAGAATTGAATTGAATAGATTGGCCCCATTGTAACCGATATCCGATCCAGCTATTTGAGTCAGTATCGGCCCGATATCTGATCTGGTATCGGTATTGGTGCATCCCTATCGAGGATACATGAAGGAACACGGGACATTGTACCACCGCTGAAGTTTTCCCCCTGTCACAATACGGTGAATACAGGGATCAGGGACCCAAATGCAGATGAAGCAAGCAGGATCAGTTCAGTGATCTACTAACAGTATAATATATGTACCAGGTTTACTTACTGGTAGGTACAGAGATAGGCTGGCAGGCTGGTTCTGGGTCCAAGTTAGGGTCAGGTTCAGGTGGCTCAAAAGCAAAGGCATGAAGGAACATGGCAACTTTGTATGGCAGGGAATGAACAGAACTGGGCCGGTATATGAACTGAGGAAGGCCAGCCAGCTGCAGAGCTGATGAGATGAAGTGGGAACAGGTGAGTAGATGGGTGGGGCAGTCAGGTGATGGGAAAAAGAGGGAAAATCTGTTTGCATCTGGTGGATGGATGGAAGTCAATGAATGTCAATGAAGCGGCCTGGGGAATATGACTGGAGGCCACATGGCCTCAACTGGACGGGTTACTGTCTGGCTCTGATTTCCATGTGCTTCAAAATCTACACAGTGGGCAGAAAAATGTGTGTCTGAATGAACTTTTGACCTTTAAATCCTGGTGAACTGCCACTTCCCCACCTACAACAGAAGCCTCTACTGTAGTTGGTTGATTCAGAATAACGTTGGTATTGTTGTTGCTCTAGCTAACAGGAGCTCACTGGCTAACTTTGGTAGCAGTTGTTGAGCGCTAGTTTAAGTGAGTCAGGGGCAAGAAGGCGGTGACAACACCACTGTCATAAAAATGCCATAATAATGAAATAAAAACAGACTTTTGAGAAAGGTGAGGTAGAGATAAAATGTGATCAGGTCACTGAAGTAACTTCTTTCAGGAGAGAGACTGCGGTATCAAACATACTTTGAAAGCAGATTTCTGTCAAGAATAATGAACTGTACTCAATCACTGGTTAAATCTACGTGTGGGTGTTTTTTAATCAGGGCCCCAGACATTATTGCATTGCATTACAAGAGCTTGGGCAACAGTTAATCCCAAAGACAATGTACAAAGTAGACCACAGTCTACTGGTTGGATCCCTTCCCACCCCGCAGACATGATCGACATGGTTAATGTCCCTCGGTAATCCCGCCCCACGGGCTCAGCTCCAGTCATTATCTGGCAATTATCTGAGGGGTGGCGGAGAAATCCTTCGCCAACTTTAAGACATCAAAACTGATTATGTAGCCGCTCTTTCATGTGGAGTCAGAGTTCACTTGTTACCTAAATGATTCTCAGAAGTTATGTAAGGAATTGGGTTTACGGGACTGAAAAGTTCAACGACCATCTGAGTTTTTACAGCTGACTGGGCCACCCATTTCACACCGTTATCTCACCCAACATTCATTACATCAGCTTCCATCCCGGGCCTGAAATAAGGTCTTAACACACATGGATAAACAGTCTCTCACTGTGAAATTTAACAGATGTGTAGACGTTACCCCTGATATGTTTCCTGTCTGTTAGTTTCGTGATTGACAGCTCAATATTCCCACCGCAGACAGTAACTTGTAGTTCTAGCAGACAGTTATATTACACACACGCCACAGTGCTAAATCACAGGACGTCTCACAAGCCTCGCTATGACACAACAATGGGGTTTCCTGCTAAAATATTGGTGGAAAGTGGAGCCATCCTGACTATCATAATTAGCCCACTTGGCACCACTTCTACCTCAGTTTCACCCACTCTGAGGCCGGACAACGTACTCATCTGCAGTCTGCCAGACGACACAAACTCTCTTTTAGCTGCCTACCCTATCATTAGCGCTTCTAAACAAGTACAAGATACCTAGCTGACTGTCATTCTCTGCCCATTGTTGAATACTGTGGTGTAGACACGCAGATGAATAGGAGGGAAAGCCTATTTCAGGCAATTATAATCATCTGATCCTGCATAGTTAGAAGTCTCGGTGCCGACAAAACCGCTGCGGCTAAATCTTTGAAGTCACATTTAACTCTTTCCCAACTTAGAAATATAGCTTTTAGTTAATTTTAGAGACTGTGGCTGACATTGTTTAGCCTATTCACTACTCACTATATAGGACATTATGTATGTAAGAGACTATGCTAAAAAACTACTAAAGTCATTACACATCCAACAGTTGTCTACTGTATATCTCACTTTTTCTTCTGTTTTAGCTCATGCTTAGTGTTCAACAGTGTACACCACTTTTTACGTTGCATTATGGGATAATAGGAGTCAACTACTGTATGTAGGGTATAATAATTCCTAATAGAGATTCAGACAACAAAAATAGCGAGCATGCTATATAGTGAATATTTTATCTTTAACAATAAGAACTAAGTGTTGGCCATCCTTCACATTTTTGTAGTTGTGTGAGAGTTAAAGCAGCAGTGGGTAGAAATGGAGCAAATATGATTAAAGAAAGTTATTTTTATAAAATGGTCACTATATCCTGACAGTAGTTGCATGAGACAGGTAATCTGAAAAAAATCATGTGCCTCTGTGTCCTCCGGTGCTCCTGATGGCATCTGTAAGATTTCACAGACCATAATAAAACAACCAATCAGAGCCGAGCTGGAGTCTGCCATCTCTGAGCAGCTGTCAATCACTTGCGAACTCTGATCAAACTGTCAAACTAGGCAGCGCTGATCAAATATGAATCAATATTCTGTTACTATAATGCCTATTTCTCACCTCAAATGTTTACAGAAACATCTTGTAGAGTACTGTTTAGCTGTAAAATGAGAAAGTTTGTGACCCGGCTGCCATGTTGAGATCAGTTGAGGAAATACCGAGCACCGCCCACCAGCCAGAGCAAACTTTCTCATTTTACAGCTAAACAGTACACTACAAGATGTTGCTGAAAATATTTGAGATGAGAAATAAGCATTACAGTAACTAAATATTAATTAATATTTGATCAGCGCTGCCTAGTTTGACCGTTTGACCGGAGTTTGTGAGTGATTGACAGCTGCATCCGTTGAATGAACAGCCAACAGGAACGCTCTCTCTCTCTGAAATGACCTGTGATTGGCCAATGTCTGCCATCACAGGCAAGATTTTCTAAAGCCTGAAAACAGAGTCATGAGGATGTGCAAGTCTAGTTTTCTCTCAGAACACTTGAATTACAATATGCTGAAAGGTTATTATGGAATTTGCCCAATGATGCCAAAAACATTCTGCCTACTGCAGGTTTTAATGCCCTCCTTCTCATAATGTCAAATAAAACTAAACTAACCTTGGCCGTCGCCCTCATACTAATAGTGCATTTTCATTCACAATGTGTTTTTCCACTTACTATAAGACTTGTAAAAGTTTTGTAAGGCTGCAGATACACTTTTGGCAATAGCCAACTAACCTACATTTTAGTTGGAAACATCTGTATTTAGACTAGGTCCCTCTTTCTTTTAGGCAATTTTCTGTATAGCAAGTTTCTTACTGAAGCACATCTGTCTAAACACCCATTCGTACTCTAATAACCTTTGACCTCGGAAAGCAAGCGTGTACCAAACACTGCTCCACTCCTATCATCACATCAATTTCTCTTCAGTGTAACAGTCGAGATAACATATCTCCATGGAAGAGTCAACAGTGAAAACAGGTTAAATATTTCACATTTTATTTTGTTCCGCTCATACAGCTCAACAAACTGCTCTCAAAATCAGACACCACCTGAAACAATCACACTGTTAAGTACCATTTAGAGTTGGACAGCACAGCCACAGTGACTGAGTCACTTATATATGTATGCACAGATTTATCCTGATGACATTACAAACATCATAAATGATTACTATGTAACATACATAATGACATATTTCAATATTTCACACATCTGCTCTGCATAGCTGCTGATCAGTAATTATTGGCCCAGAGGGAACAGATAAATAGACAGAGCTGAATGACAGGCTTCTGAAAAATAAGAAGCAAACATAGAATCAGTCTCTTTGGTGATTTCACCTCATTTACTGGATAATTTCAAAAGAGAAAGACGGATAATTTTCTGTTTAAGGCCCTGACTGTAATAACAAAGAAAGACCCTGTGATCATCCAAACCGGTGGGTGGTGTTGAGGAACATGCAGATCAGCCACTTCTGTTTCAGTGATACGTCTCAAGCACCACGGATGTATTTGTTTACCTGCTCTATATCTAATCCACACCACTGCTCCAAAGGCCATCGCATGGCGAGACTTCAGTGGTGTGTTTGGACTGTGTGTGATAAGTGCAATGTACAGTGGCACCATCCAACTTATTGCTGCAACCTTGTAACAGTAAAAAACTAACAAACTGGGTATTTGCTGTAACTGGGATTGGGTAATCATCGTCAATAGACATCAATAGGTTTACTCTGGTAATGTCTGGTGGCATCAATCTACTGTAGTAGGTGTGGGGAGGAGCTTACAGACTTCTAACTGTGTGGTTGACTGACAGTAGTCGTGTTTCCATTCAATTGTCAAGCAAATTTCAAGCCAACTTTTGAAATGTCACAAAAAAGAAATGCGAATTAGACACGTTTTCATTAATGAATTAACTTGACTACAGCATAGTTTCATCAGACGTTGGCACTGTTGGCTTTCATGGTGACAGCTGATCAGTCACGTGAGTTAAATGTTCAGAATTTATTTGAAAAAAAGCGTTTCCATAACCCATTTAGCGCATCAACTCTTTTTCGACAAAGGCAAAAAACACCTCATGCGATCAAAAAAAATATTTCTCAATTCACTAAGTTTTATTGAATGTTCCATAGTGATTTTCTTATGCGATACTTCAAATTGCGAATAAAAATATGTGAATGGAAACACGGCGAGTGCGACAGCTGTAGCAACACGTCAAAATGTGGCACAGACACAAGCTGGTGTAGAGAAATCCAGTTTATAGAGAAATGGATGGCTGGACTGCAACAATCCCCAAGAACTCACAGATTAAAAAAATAATTTATACTCATTTACATTTGATTGTAATCCAGAGTTAAAATAAATGTGATCAGTTACACATCGGACTGTCTTTGGCTCTCAACAGTACAATTATTGCATCTTTGATTTGGGATTTAAGCTCGTTTACATTGACTTCATGTTCTGATTTCAGTGAAATAAATCTAACAGAAGTGTCGGGGGCTGAATTACAGTGTAGAACACAAAAAATAATATACTTTGTTAAAGAATGGCGTCAAATCAGACACATAGGAGGAGTATACACTTAGTACATAGCGTCACCGTCTTAACACCTTCCCTCCAAAGTCAGATCATGTTTCCTTTAGGACACGTCCAGTATGATATGAAGTCCATGTGCCATAAAACTTTATTAGCTCCATTTTTTTTTGGTTGAATGCTGGTCACAGTCATATTTAACAGTTCAGACTGGCTCTGAGGAGCAGACAGTGGTTACAGCCAAACAAAGGGATGTTTTTGGCAGCAACTCTACAGCTCAGGCAGGCACACTCTGCCTGTGTTGAACCGTTGCTCCACTGAATTAAAGTCACCACATCTGGGGTCGTCCAGGTGAACGTAAAAATAGTTCTTACATCCAACTCAGTCCCCACCAACAAGTCAGCAGTTGCAAGTTTTTTCAGTCACAGAGAAATGGTCTCTTCCCACCCTACTGGACGCACACATACTTCTTCCACCACGACTTTGAGAGCATCTTCATCTTATCGGCCGTGCTGCGGACCTTCCTCTCCCGCCTCACCCTCCTGTCAGACTGCCTCAGCCCAACGGCGATGGCCACGTCGAACACCTCCTTCAGATTCTTTTGCGTCAGCGCCGAGCACTCGACGTACGTCACTGCCCCGATTTTTTCCGACAGCGCCCTGGCGTCCTCTTCCAGCACGGGCTGCTCCCTCCGCCTCGCCAGCTCGATCAGCACTTTGACGTCCTGCCTCAGGTCGCACTGCGTGCCCACGAGGATGATGGGCGTGAGGGGACAGCGGCGGCGGATCTCAGGGACCCACTTCTCCCAGACGTTTTGAAAGGACGCCGGGCTGACCACGCTGAAGCAGAGCAGCAGGGCGTCAGTGCGGCTATAGCAGAAGTGGCGGAGCTTGTCGAACTCGTCCTGATGGAGAAAGAAACAGGTGATGTCAGGTAAATGTTTTTTTTCTTGTTTTTTTCAATATTATTTTTTGGGTATTTCTTAATAGAACAGTGGACAGTCTAGAAAGGGGGAGAGAGAGAGAGGGTGACATGTGGATATGGCCGCAGGTCGGATTTAATACCGGGCTGCCGCGGTTAGGACTCAGCCTTGTTATATGGGCGCCCGCTCTACCAACTGAGCTATCGGGGCGCCCGTTGTCAGGCAAATTCATCTTAACATTTAGCTCTAAGTCTTTACTTTGTGATGACTTATTTCCCTTCACTTCTCACCCAGACTAACCACCATAGTGTGTATGTATATAAGAAGTGGACGTAGTCACCGTGACATCACAGATTGGTTTGTGGACTGCCGTTTTGAAGCCTCAAGGTCGGCATTTTGGTCGTCGCCATCTTGTTTTTTTGCAACCAGAAGTGACACGAGAGGGTGGAGCTAAGTACAACCGAGCGATCATACAGGAAAGGGAAATAGATCAAAAATGTTCCTTCCCGATTCCGATACCTGAACTTGCGGTTTCAGCCGATACCAACTACCGATCTAATACCAGCGTGATAAATATAATATCTTTGTCGCATTTGGGCTATCTTTGTGGAGTTGATCTCGTGGTTGGAATGCGGTTTCCAACATTTGCTGCTACGATTCGTCCTTTTTTCCCCCCCATTGCCTTGGTGAAGACGTTGTGCTCTTTCATGCGATGCGTCTTCAAATGTTTTATAAGATTGCTGGTGTTGAAATTGGCAACACTAGTGCCACTCCTAGAAACAGAAGCCGTACACTCTGTACATATCACCATTTTACTAGTTGGATTTTCCACTGTGAAATATTGCCAAATGGCTGACATTTTCTTCCCTCTGACTACCATTACACTCTCCACTAGCACCGCACTGTTGTTGTTTGCTATCGTCACGTGAAAAAACTACCTGTAATCATCGATACCCAATCCCGAATTTTGGGCAGTATCGGACACATTTCCCATACTGGTATCGGAACAACTCTAAAGAGAAATTGTGCAAATAGCCACTCAATAAAGAAACTGTTAAATAGTGTTTATATTGTGCTAATGCATAGTATACACCAGCCCTGCCCACTCATTTATACCATCTACAGTAAATCTCTTAAATTAACACTTTGGAGCCACACAGCTTTGACTAACAAGGGCCTCCAACACCCTTGAGTACACAGATTAAGGCTGGCAGAAACTTGACACAAACCTCTCCTTCTTTCACTTAACCCTCTCCTTTCCAGCACACCATCTCCTAATCCCTCTTCACCCAAACAATGCTCTCAGTCGGCTCCTCCTGGTTTTAAAACACAACCCAATCTGCACAAACAGTCAGTAGTTTAAACAGTTAACGCACAAAGCTGCAGTGGAAGCTTATCAACTCGTGAGATTCCCACACAAGCTTTGGCTGCACTTTGCGATCTGATGACGTCGGTCCATCTGCAGAACGTACAGACATCAACATCTCTGAGTAAAGAGAAACTTTGTTTATCAGCTTCGGCGGCAGCTGTTGTCGTTTTTCTCTAGAACGTTTCTGTCTGGGCTCTCTCTCTCTCGTCTCTTTTTTTTTTGGCACACCCCAACCTGTTTCTGGCTCAATCTCCCCTCTTATGAAATTATTGCATAAGTTAAATACAGTGAGTATTTGCCGACTTTTATCTGCCCCTATTTGCCCAAGCTTGTCTGCCTGTGTAAGTCTGTGGGCATACGTGTGCAGTTGTAACACTGTGTACAGCTTGCAACATGCTGTGAGGTTGCACTAGGGGGGTTTGTTCGAATGCCTCGCTCCACTTTAAGGCCAACTTGTCTTTGATTGTGTGTGGAACTGGCAGTGCCCTCGCAGCGTTTGTGAATGTCAAATATGCTGCTCCCAGGGCAGGGTTCTTTTGAACTGGATTATGAAACAACCGCCCATGCTCCAGGGAAATGAAAACACTCTTTCACAACCTGTTCTTTCCAAGATTGCTCTTAAGTGCCAACACAATAATGAGTCAATAACTTCTCCCTGGCAAGCTCCCTGTTCCACCGTGCCCTTAACAGCAGAGAGACGGAAAGGAGTATTATTCTGCATCAATGCCTCCAATCTAACCTGCAGGCTTTCCCCTCTCCTTCAGCACCCTGTCACTGCACCAACATGAGATACCTATTCTATGGAGAGGTGTTATTTTCATTCCAGATGAAGATTGACAGCAGAGCCCAGGAATTTCTATACAGATGAGTTACTTGAAATAGCAGGCAAGAGGCCCACGTGGAGTAAAGACAACATGGGTGGACCACAAAAACAGGACGTCTGCAACTAATCAAACTACTGGATCTGTTTTCTTCAATTAGTCGATTATTTGTTTAATCTATCAAATGTCCCAAAATACTGAAAATGAACCTCAAAAAGTCCTAAAACTTAAGGTGTCGTGGTCAAATGGCTCATTTTATGAGACATGGTATTTGATTTACAAGGATACAAAAACAAGAAAAGCAGCAAATCCTCTTGTGAGAAGCTGTAAGTGGTGAATGTTTTGGCAGTTATGTTTAATAAATGGTTTAAAAGATTCATGAAATGGTAATGTAACAACCAAAAGCCATACTAGCAGCTCTGTGTGGATGTACCAAGCCTTTTTCCCAAAAATGTACATTGGGAAAGAGACGTCTGTAACTCAGCGGATCATTTAGTTTTTTTAGGTAAATCAACTACCCAGTACGAACACTAAAAGTTGTAAAATGCACTAATAGCCGAATCCACAGTTATGCTCGTGTTGCCGTTCGTGTGAATGAGCCCGAGACCAAGCATCACTAGATGTAAAGTTAAGGGATCACCAAAACGTATTAAAATTCATCCTGAAGAGAACACGTAGGCCTATATTTGTGCCAAATTTCATAACAATCCGATACTCATGGAGACATTTCACTAAAAACTAAAAATGTGAACCTCCTTGTTCCGCTAGATGAAAAGTCTAGGGGTCACCAAAGTCATCAGGCTTCATTCTCTAAGGGGTCATGGATGTCTGTACAAAATGTCATGGGAATCCATTCAATAGTTGAGATATTTCAGTCTGGACCAATGAAGTGGAGGGCCGATTGACCAACTGACAGTACCATCCACAGAGCCACGCCACCATGCTAAAATGTGACTCTTTTGTGTGTAGTAGCAAAGGTTGAGAGGCCTGCAGGGCGTAGCCTACACTGTGATCCAGACAGGGTGCCAACTATGTTATGTAATGCTATAAGTGTGTTTGTGTTTGTGTGTAAACAAAACTCACCTGTCCTGCAGTGTCACACAACTGTAGTCTAACCGGGTTTCCATCCACCTGAACCACAGCTGTGGACACAGAAACAGACAGACAGAGATAATAAGACACAGCTGTCAACATGAAGGCTTATAAAGCACCTGACACTCCAGACACACACACACACACACACACACACACACACACACACACACACACACACACACACACACACACATGCAACTAACCACCAGAATATTCTGTGGGATAAACAAAAGCCTGCCAGTTGCAAACACAAAGACCCCCTGCTCGGCTCTTCCCGCTCACCAGACGGCCTGCTCTGTGTCGCCCACCCACTCTGCCAGTTACTGTTGAGGCCATAACACTTTACTGTTGCTCCTCGGACCACTCAGTGAGCTTTGTTCTCCGCTGTGTTTTGACAGAGGCCATTCCAAGGTTGTCTAATAGGGGGTTTGTTCGGTGACTCTCTTCCAATAAGGCCTCGTTTTCCAGATTGGAAAAGTGGATGAGTCATTTTACAGTTTCATTACGGGGGCCATTTATTCTTTTCAGAAGAGTGAACACAATGCCGAGCAGCAGGCACATGGAAACATTTACAATACGCCTGGAGTGTGTGGTCGGTCATACCACCTGATCAAAGAGTTTGCTGGAGCTATTCATGCAGCAGGACAGGCATCATAGGAGGAGAGAGAGAAAGGAAAAAGAGAGGGAGCTGCCATTGTGTAATCATTTCCTAATCCCCCTGACATATGATACTCCTTTGATTTTCTGGACCAAAACTCCCTCTTATCGTCCCCCATCTCTTCCACCTGTGGCATTGCGTAACTGCTGAGAAGTCAGCTTTCAAGAGGACGCTCTGGTTCCACGGCACCGAGAAATGACATCACCATCGAGGGCCCCCAACTGCACAATCACCCCTCTGTCAGGCCGAGGCGAAAGACAATCTCTGCCTCTGAGCCGCTGCAACAGATGTGGCCGTTCCAGTATAGAGGAGAGGGCTCGCGGGTCAAGGCTGACAACAATAGGCAGAGTTGTGCAATCCAAAACCTCTGAACCAGAGACGCTCTCTCGGCTCTGCATGGGAGGGTGTGTTCTCAGCGAGTGTTTTACGGGATGTTTGCTGGCCAAGTTGTTAGTTTTACTGCTCATCAGTGTAATGTCAGAAAATTAAGGAAGATTAATGTTTACAAGTCAGTTTAGGTCACACAAGTATTTGTTCCTTACTTCTAAATAAGCATAAACATGTGTTTGTGTGATTTTTCATTTATAAATGCTGTCAGTTTATGCTCTTGTGCAGCAGTTACAAAAAGAGTGGGGTAAGGTTTTCAGAGATAAGCTAAGGACGGACTGTCTGAATATGTGATAATGAAGGTGATCGACAGGTCACAGGTCAGTCAGTTTAAAACAAATCTCCACCGTTGAAGGATTTTGTTCTCTTCTCTTCTTATTTTGCAGTAAACTAACAAAACTTGCTGGGACAAGTGAGCCAGATTTGGAAAGTGGAACCGTGCCAAATGGAAACCTGGCTACATCATGGAGGAGGATAACTCATGTGCTGATGGAAGGCAGATAATAGAGGAACACATCTATCATAACAGTGGAATAATAGAGGGAATGGCAGAATTGGGACTGGATGCTCTCAAAACATGAAAAGTTGAAGGAGAGTTCAGGGGAAAAGGCAGGTGGAAACTAACTGACTAACTTCTAAAGTAGAAGAAAAGTTTCATTCACCAAATTGGACCATATAGCTCCAATCTCAAAACACTAATTCTCACTGAATTGAAGTCACACATTCAAATATTATCTTTGCTAATCTTGCAGGGTCTCTGTTGACCTCTAATCCAGGAAAATTAGGGTGATATTCCTGATTGATCTTTTATCCACACAGCAATAAAAACCTAAGCATCTGGTAATCTAGATTTAGTGAGACAGTTCTATGAAAACGATTAGTGAGTTTGACTAAATTAACATCACTTTTGTTGAAATATAGTTTGACAAGACAGATCTCAGTGGATTTTTGTATAAACCAAGCTGTGTGGACAGATAAGAAACTGTAATTTCACTATTATATTCATTCTCTTTGCTGAAGAAAAAACAAAAATGTGTATTGGTACAGAAAAGTGCTACAGGAGGCCAGTGTGTGTGTGCAACTACTGTAGATCCTTTTATAATATACGATTATTTCCCTCTTTTGGACGCTCAATGCATTAAGCAAATTGTAAAGCATCTGAAATATTAATATCTTGCTTTTTTTTTTTACCTGAGAAGTCGTCAAACGCAGTGGGCACGTATTTGGTTGGGTATCCGTTGGTTGTGTAGCTGACCACCAGGCTGGTTTTGCCCACCGCTCCGTCACCGAGCAGGACGCACTTCAGCAGCCGCTCCTGAGCGTCTCCTGGCCGGGTCTGTGTGGGGTTGTGCGGGGGTACCGGAGGGGCCATGGTCCGTCCGTAATCCATGGAGACTGGAGGGAACATTCAATCAGCCAGCACTTCACCGTGCTCTCCTCGACAGGCTGGATGAAGGACCCACCATGAGAACAGGATTTTGCAACGCAGAGTTTTTCCAATATTGGCTTATAATCTCGAGCAGGAACTCGTGCGTAAAAGCTCTCGTCTGGTCCTGCGCGCGGCCAAATCCACTCTAGCAGACCAGCATCAGCACTACAGCCGGTTTACAATGAGAGGGCGGGTCTAAGGAGTTATATCTTCACATTGATTTGACTAATCCCACCCACTTCACCTCCCAACAGCAGAACAGACAGGTTGAGTTTGACAAGAGAGGTCTGTTCTTAAAAAAGAGTTTATTCTTTAAAAAAAATAACTATTGGAGATTACTCTTACAAGGCTCTTTGGGGGAAATTAGAATCGATTTTTGTATTCATTTTATTATTTTATTCAGTTAAAGGGACTGTTTGTAACTTTCAGAAATGCTTGTTAACAGCGACACCTGTGGCCGTTAAGTCAACGAAAGTCAGCGTCGGTCTTGCGCTTGCTCGCTCTAAATAGACATGAACGAGCATCGCTCAACACAGTGAGGCGACACACGTCAGCTAAAACCACAATATCACTCTATATTTCACCTGCTTGGCAGTAATGTTAGCTGATCAGACAAAGGTCTCTCCATGAATCACTGCTGATCCTAGTGTTGGCTTTTAGGAGGCTGAAGCAGGAAAAGCGGGTCGGTGCCGGGGCTGAAGCAGGAAGAGAAACATTATCGCCACCCGACTGCACTCGCAGGGAGACACTGGCACCCGGTCAGAGACGATAACGTTTCTCGCTGCGGAGCCCCATCACTTCACAAGACACGGGAAACCTCTGTTGGTCTGGAGGAGCTGCAGCATCTATTTCTGCACAAACGTCCTCTGTAAATTCACTAGATATTCTCAGAGCTAAACTAACTCTTCTGCAGTGTGTAGTGTGCGCGCATGAATGTCTCGAGGTGGAGCGAGACAGCGGGAACGCGGGAACGCGAGAACGCGCGCAGTGTGTGAGTGAAGGCAAGCAAGCAGAGGAGAAGAGAGTCCGGCCACACGCGAGCGCGCATGGGATCTCGACCCGGTAGATTTATACGTGTAAAAAGTTACACACAGTCCCTTTAAAACAAAGTTTATTCTTTAAAAAAAGAACAAAAGAACTATTGGAGATGACTCGTACAGGGCTCTTTGGGGTAAATTAGAATACATTTGAATTTTATTTATTTATTGTGCTTTAATTTTTTATGATTTTATTCAGTTAATCTATACTTCACAGTACCACCTACTGTGCCATTCATTTTCTAGGGCCAACTAAACTATGACGTTGCCCTGAGATCACTGAGTTTGAACCTGGGCAGGCAAATCCAGACTTGTCCTCAGCAGTGAGAAGAGGTCAACCTTGATGTCCCATAAAGTACTGAAATTTCAAACCTGCTCAGAGACCAACTGACCTACTTTCATTTGTAGCCAGCTGAGCCTAGAAGGAGCAGCCAGCCAGTGGCTATACAGACTGTAGCCACTGGAGAATGCACAAGACCAGAATATATAGTTCAATCAAGGGACATTTGTATAAGAATTGGACAAATTCACTCCCTCTGATTGGGCAGTTTTTTAAAAAAAAGTTTTTTTCAAACTGTCCAGTGGCTGAGGTGGTCCAGTTTCCTATAATCCCAAACTGTCAGACACACTGGACACTTTGGAAAATTTAAATAAAAGTTATGTCTTGACTTGTGTCGCCTCCTTGTGGTTGGGTGCAAGAGCAAACAGAAACTGACATGGCTGAATACTCACAGGGCAAGTGGAGCATGTCAAGGGGCCCAAAAGCTACAGTTTTGAATTAAGAAACCTCAAACTGGAAGCACATCGGGCACCAAGTTACAGAAACATCAATAACCTGCAACACAATTTAGCTATTAGTAATATCCCTAATGTGCCATTTTTGGCCTGACAATATTTCTCTGGGGCTGAAAATTCACTGCAGGGGCAAAGGCCCGTGTTACAACCTCTACTGATGTAAGTGACCTTTGACCTTTAATGTTGGGAATTCAACAATAACATGGTCATTTCCACTGGTTAGATATTAGATGGTCTTTATTTGTGTCCAGTCTCTAACATATTGAAAATCTATTTCTATCCATCTATCTATCTGAAAAAGTCACATTATACATTTTTAAAATATTGCGTTTATTTTCCAAGATTACATTTTCAAGAATAAAAATTAATCAGTGCATTACTATAATGCATGTAGTGGGTGATTCTGACTGACTTTAAATTAACTACTCTCCTGTTTGGATTGATATTTCATCCACAGAGCAATGAAAACCTAAGCATCTGGTAGTCTAGACTTAGTGAGACAGTTCTATGAAAATGATTAGTGAGTTTGACTAAATTAACATCACTTTTGTTTAAATATAGTTTGACAAGACGGATCTCAGTGAATTTTTGTTTAAGCCAAGCTGTGTGGATAGATAAGAAACTGTAATTTCAATATTATATTCATTCTTTTTGCTGAAGAAAAAACAAAAAACTTAATTTGTATTGGTACAGAAAACTGCTACAGGAGGCCAGTGTGTGTGTGCAACTACTTTAGGTTCAACACTAAGCAGCGCATGATGTCTGAGACTAGCAGGTATTCATGTTTGGGTTTTATGGATCATGTCTGTTAACATAACACGGTCACTACAGCACACAAAGGCATAAGAGCAGACACATTTTGATGAGAGCTTTAAAAGCAACTGCTGAAAGGGAAATGTGGAGCTGAGCTGCAGTTTATCCTGAATCATTTTATTATTCCTAAAATGGATCTACTTACAATTCTATACAAGATACCTTGTCATGGTGCACATCATACAAGTATTGAACACATACAAAACACTGCTCTCAGGAAGGCAATGGTCAGTCAAGTGATGAGAGAAGGAGGAGGAGGAAGAAGTCGCTGTATGTTGTCTGCTGTTTGACTCACATCATGCACTATAACCTGCAGTTAGAAAGGCACCTACTGTATTTCATTCCCACATTCTTTCACAAGGCTGCATGGACATAATCACATCAAGAGCTCAGAGAGGAAATCTATCTGAAATCTTAAAACACTTTTTGTGTCATCAATCCATCCGATCCTAAAATCGACACCAAGTAGCTACTTCTGATGCTCCGTCGATGGGGAACTTCCGGTCAACCGATGTTAATTATTGAACCTGTAGCAGAAGACTCTATCTCCATCTCTCTGAATATTATGTTACAACTCCCCTGTGGTGTAAGCAATGAAGTAATATGAGAACATGACCAGGGGAAAAAAAACAACCTCAAATGAACGATGGTGTGAATGCCCTTGCGAGTGAGAAGAAACAGAAAGCTTTCGAAAATAAAGAAGAAATGTGACTTTAATTGCTTGTAGGTAACATTTTCATTTCAGCAAGCTCTATATGCCAGGAATAAAATGCACGCACACACTCATACTTGCATACACACAGAGAAACAGTCATGAGAATGAATATGCATTCAGAAAAAAAAGTACATGTGCTGACACATGCATCTTTAATTGCCATGAATAATGATGACCCCTGTTTTTCACCTTAACAACTGACCTCCCTTTTTCTCAGGTGAGCAGCCGTCGCCGTGGGAACTTCCCATTCCTGGTCTCAGTGCCTCATTTGGACTACAGCTCTCAACCATCTAAGACACTTCTTGAGTCATTTTGTACACATTAAAAACAGTGAATATTTCCAAGGATGGTCAAATACGACGATCTGTGTCGTAGAATTTTTCCATCTCTGAAGTCAGCAGCAAAGAGTCTCGTCCGGGATTCAGACACCTTGATTAAGTTTTAACCCAAACCCCAACCTCCAACCCCCATAACTTACAATACAGTTAGAGTATAAATGTGTGATCCTCGTCATTGTCCGTTTAAGTAACCTCCGCTCCGTTTATCTGGAGCTCCGAGAACAGACTGCTGCTGGGTAAGACATCTGAGTGACAGCCTGCAACTCTGGGAGCTTTTCATTAAGTTCTTGTCCATCAGTGTTTACTGGTTTTGGGGTTTGGCGCCACCGGGAGTTGGGTCATGAGGAGGGCCGCCACCATGGACAAGTCTTTGAAAGCTGTTGAAAAGAAATAGAGGAGTAGTTAGGACTTGTGCAAGTCCGTCCCAATACCTACATTGTGGTTCTGAGCACTTATGTGCACATTAACGTGCCACAAGTAGCCAACAGTTCACTTAACCCACACTTGATGCACACTTAAATTGATTGTACATTGATACTAAATATAAATAAACTAAGTAACTAGTAACTCAAGCTTTAAAAAAATATATATTGAAATATGTAGTGGAGTAAAAAGTACAATATTTGCCTCTGAGATGTAGTGAAGTATAAAGTAGCATAAAATAAAATGGAAATACTAAGTAAAGTACAAGTACATCAAAATTGCACTTAAGTACAGTACTTGAGTAAATGTACTTAGTTACATTCCACCACTGCAAATCAGAGTTTATGCTATTAAAAATATGTAAATATAACTATCGAAAACTGAGGGGCGGCAATTCCTGTAAGTCTGAGAAACATACAGTGCAAACCATGGCCTGAACAAAGAAACCTTCCGTGTACTTCAGTGGGTTTATGTGTTTTTATGACCCTCTCATAGTGACACCCTGCAAATTAATAAATTGGGTGTGTTTACAGTGGAATCTAGACACGGCCTGTCAAGAAACAGGAGACTCCCAGCGGCTGGAAGTCAACTGGGAGGGGAAATTCTGGGTGACAGACGCTTAATCTGCAAAGCATCTTAGTTTTGACTCGTGTTCCATTTAATTAAATGGTGAATGAGGGTTTATTTAAAATGTAAAATCTTACATCTCAGTCAGCTCCATTACTGTTATGTTCTCTTGTTTTGATCTAAATCTGCAGACTTCTCTACATCTCACTAACACTACATTGTTCCTAAACTGCCTTTACCCATGCACACTAACAAGTAACTTACAGAACCATCACCTGCTGTAAATAATAAAAAAATATGTACCTGTATTCTAGCACTTAAAAACAGAATAATAGCAAATAGAAACATAACCTTAGCATAGTCCGCCCATAATACACTATTAAAAATTACAATACATGAACTATTGTATGAGGTTAAATAAAATCAGAACATATGTAACATGTGATAACAGCATACACTATTTACCAAATACAAATATGTGCTTAACATCAGCTGAGCACTAACTGCCTCAGTATCAAAATACCAGTGTTAATGGCAACATTGTGCCAGGAGGTGGCGCCATACTCACGTGTCCTTGACGTTGTCAATGTTGGCCTGGATTTTTGCAATGAAGACTTCCACCTGATCCTGTGAAATGACAGAAATTCAGAAAAGAATATCATGTTTACAGATATGGAAATAAAGGACCTGTTAAAGTGACAGTATAAATAATTAATTAAGAGAGTTATTACCTGGCGTTGTCTGTAGAAAAGTGGCAGAGAAAAGAGAGCGATCACACCTGGAGAAGAAAGAATAGCAGAGTAGTTTACATGACAGCCATACGGTGTGTTAATAGATTTCATATTTACAGCGGTGAGATCTGTCTCTTACTGATGATGAGCAGAGTAAGGCCATTGCACAGGTCTCCCAGGTACGTCACGAGGTACATCAGAACCAGTAACTAAGACCAAGAGAAAGAGAAGTTAGTTTTACTCCCATCAAAGATGTGTGCATGTCTGCAGAAAGCAGTAAATCACGCTGCAATATGGCACAATTCCCTGCAAAATGATCCACACTGACATCAGGAATGAAAGAGCTCCAAGTACGAGACTCCCAATATGGGTCTCCGTGTTTCCCCTTATATCTCACAGAGTCACAGCTCTGTGTATGGGATCCTGATATGGGACACCCCTGTCTCAGCTGGAAATGGGAATCCAGCTCATCCCGGGCGTCTCTGCGTACCTCCTCCTGTGTGTCATGTCGCATACCGGCCAGGTCAGGGTTGAGACCGGGATTCAGGGGGGCTCAGTCAGCTCACACTGACTCCCCATTTACTGCAAACGTGTTAAGTCTGTCTGATCACAAACTGCTGCTGTTAATTACTGAGATGCCATAATTATTATATCAGAGATGATTTGAACTGACTGCTGATATTTGATGTGTAATAATTTATATGGACATTTCAGCTGATACTGATACAATATTTAGATTTTTAGATTTCTTGTTTTTTTTTGTCGTAGAAGTTTTCCTGTAAGATCTTTACACTGTCAACTAGTTTTTATAATTAGGAGAAAAACCTTTAAACACCATTTTACAGAACTGTTCAGTAACCTTATCCATTACAAAATTTGCATTTAAATAGATCACATTTTTAAAATGTTCCTTGACATACTATACCAAAGAATGTACAGTACCCTGGTCGTAAATTTGACACTGTTCCTGACCTTTTCTGTGGAATAGTGTGAAGATATATTATTTCTATTGGTACCGATATGGTGATTGCTGTGTATATACATGACATCATTATATAAATATGCACCTTTACTAATGTGCACATACATATTAGCATTGATTTAATCACTTTAAGCAAACATTCTTTATGTGTAATAAATTAAAACGTGTACAATGTCCTTTAATATGCCTGGTATGTCCTTATAATATAATAATCCTCTGCAACAATGAAAAGCAATCCAAGAAAATAGCTTGTGTATATTAGTACTAGTACAAATATTCATACTGTATATCATTTCAGCATTATGACAACACATTCATTTGGCAGATGCTTTTGTCCAATTTGGGGTTCAGTTTGTTGACTTCAACATGGTACAAGCAATTCTAGGATCAATAGCTGCCTCGCTTTAAGCTAAAGTCATTGAGGCACTGTTTAAAGATATGCAACAAAGCGTACTGAACATCCTGTTGATACAAAGTAAAAAGTGTAGAATGTATAAAGACTGTGGCAACATACTTTGGGTGATGACATGTGATACTGACAGATTTATTTAGGTTTGATAAACATTAAAGTAATGCTTTGGCTCTGCTACCAAGAGAGGTCAGCTATACTCCGAGGCTGGATTAAAAAAGCATACATGAGACGGACGAGGCAGACTGCATCCTTTTTATGCTGTTAGTACCAATTCAAATTAATTTGAAAGGTTTTTCTTTTCCAAAGGGACCGATTGCTTTCCACATGATTACTAAAAATATGTCATTGCTGCTGACAGTTGCCGTCAGTGATATTGCCCTAATTTAGGAGCAGAGACTTCAACTCTGAGCTAGCATAATGAGAGAGACGGTTGGCATGGCGATGCTGTCGTCTCCAGTGATGGAGGGAGGATGATGACAGATGATGGAGCAAAATGAAAGAATGCAGAGAGGGAACTGATGTCTGGGTTAATGAGGAGGAGAGACAGGGGGAAGCAAATCTTTTAAGAGACATTAAGAGAGTTAAGAAGAGACTGAACAGACCACACACACAGACACACACACACACAGAGGTAAGACTAACTTTATTTGCTAGCTAAGCTCACCTTGGCGGACTCCAAGAGGTTTCCAACAAAAAAGAGTCCCTTCAGAGAGTCAACAGCAGACAGAGCTATGACGATGACTTTCTGCATATAGAGGTCAGCCTCCTCTCCGCTGAAACTGATGTCCAGGTCCAAGTAGGATCTGAGAGACAACGAGACAACAAGAAGAGGACATGAGATGCAGAAAAAAGGAGGCTGAACAGAAACGTCATCCTTCCTGTACTCTTTACCAAATAATGATGTTTAATGACACAGTGATTCATGCTCTTTGGCTGCAATCCTTGAAGCCCACATATAATCCCCTCCTGTCACTCCCGTCAGTGACCAAAGGTCAAAAGGTCCAAGCTTTGCAATTTGCTAGGTCACCACCAGGATTTTAAAATCAATTTAGATTATGCAGCTGTCATTTCATACATAGGAAGGGGTATCACTGATCAATAATCAATGAAAGTACTTAAGTTGGCTTTTTATTATAGAAAACTACATGCATTAAAACACTATTTGCATTTAAGCACACATACACTGACACAGCATGATGCTTTTTATAAAAGTCTTATTATTATTTTTTGATTTAAATCAATTTTGAAATGCAGGAAATCAGCTTAATCAAATAAAAAATTTAAATTAGGAAATAGAAAATAGAAATTTGAGCGGAAAAAGGCTTGTGGCCGAATGAACTCAGGCGCGTTTTGGAAAACATTAATGCGCTGTGACTGAATGGGGTTAATCTGCCTCTGTGTGTCAGGTCGTTGTTCTTTTCCCCATCTTCACCGCTCTCCTTATTATTTTCTAGAAAAGCTGGAAAAATGTCCACTGTCCTTAAAGAATAAATAAAAGCATCTTACTTGAAGGGATGTTCTCCGTCGCCCCAGTTGAGGATGTAGAGGACTTGGTAGTAGATGCGCACGGAGATGGTGAAGCACATGACGGCCAGGCAGACTGTGGAGACCACGGTGATGATGCTGAGCTGGAACAGGGACAGCAGGCCGACCACTAACCCTGTTAGGATCATGCCCGTTCGCTCCGTGTCCTTCCAGTAGATCAGGTCCATCACTGAAAGACAGGATAAACAGTGGAGAGGATGAAGAAATAAAGTATACAATAAAAAAATAACAGGGGGAAATGTACAGGTGGCTGTTGAGACAGTATAGACTAATAATCAGACATTTTATTTGTAATAAGTTAATACAAATGAAAATAATTGGATATTTTGCAGCGATTCAGAGGTCCTGAACCAGTCTAGAGTATTATTACATACTGTTGGTAGTTTATCAATCACCAAACTTGTGAACAAATAGTCCCAGAAATGCTCAAGTCACATGTGTGTACAAATCATAATTCAAGCAGAGATTTTCTAGCTATACACAGCTGACATTTCCCTCCTGATTTAAACAGAGAAGCTGCAGCAACATCACTCAGCCTCCAGCCCTTAGGCCCACCAAGAGGTCTTTCATTTTTCGGGGGAACTAAGGAGAGGAAGATTGGCAGGAAGATACAGTAGTTCTGACAGAGGGAGACGAAGGGGAAGAGTGGCCAGAGAAGTGGAAGGGAGGCGGGGGACATGATGAGGCAGAAAGGGACTTCCAGCCTCCAGCGTGACAGAACACACACAGCAGCTACGAGGACACATCAGGCTCCGGCTCCAGCTAAATTTAGCCCTCAGATGAAAGAAGGAAGCAAGCAGTTGAGGGAGAGTTTATTTGCGGCCTTTCACAGCACCTGCCGACAGACGTCAGGCTGTCAGAACACCCTGTTGGTGTCCCTCTCTGTCACCCGGCAACAGCTGCCTTGGAGACCGAGGCGTCCATAGAGTCACGCTTTACAAGAGTGGACAGTATAGAAGACATGAACTCCCCATTTTTCGTTTTACATAACCTTATGGACCTTTATGAAAAAGAGTTTCTTCAGTGCTGTGTAATTACAGGGTACGTTGTACGGCGCAGCGCTGTCAGACAGGCATAGCTCTTTGTGCTCGTCATTCAGTGAAACGCTAAGCCTCAGCATTAGAATAAAGGGAAGCCTCTTTGAATAGAGTGCACTGACAGCAGGTGGGTTATTATTTATAAGCATCGCTGCACACCATTAATACCCATGATGCCCCTGGAACACACCTGTCCAGCGTGTTTGTTTGTGCTGCTGTCATTCTGGGACAATAGAAAGAAACCTACACTGGAGTACTGAGAGCATCTAGTCTATACGCTAAACAGAGGACACATGGAAGACGAGCGTTAGATGAGAAGATCGACACCACTCTCATAATTGTTTGGTAAATGTACAGCTGCAGAGAGCAGTCAGTTATCTTAGCTTAGCATGAAGACTAGAAACAGGGTGAAACTGCTAGCCTGGCTGTATCCAAAGGTAACAAAATCCAACTACCAGCCCTCGTTAATTAACACTTTGCATCCTGCATGCTTAATCTGTACAAAACCAGAAGTGTGAAAATGACAGGGGGTTATGTTTCTTGGCCGGATGCAGCTTTAGAAGTGCTGGTGGCTGGATTTTGTTACCTTCGGATTGAGCTAGGCTAGCTGTCTTTATGCTAAGCTAAGGCCATCGTAGTTCTCTGACACGCTTGTGAAACTGTGGTAACCGCCGTTTGACTTCCGCTGCTCCCAAAGTAGTGTTATCATCGTAAGGAGCCTCTGAGTGTGGCGAACGGCGTTACCACTCGGTGGCTCTCGTCTCTGCAGTCTTTGAAAAGGAGGAGTGAGTGGAGGGGTACTCAGGTGGTTGCAATCTGCAACCACACCACTAGATGCCGCCAAATCCTACACACTGTGCCCTTAATGCAGAGGGGTTTCAATCCTCTCACATAGCCTAACAACAGCATAACACTCAGTAAGAAAGCAAATGAGCGTATTCCCAAAATGTCCCGACACAGCTGCACCATAAACTGGTGTTATCTACAACTTATGTATTTTTAACACTTGTATTGTTGGATATAATAAACATTGCAGCCTTTTGGTACCCTTATGGGGGACTTCAGACTTCCTGTTTCTGCAATTTATAACTTACTTCAACTCTACCTGTCGTACCAACATTAACATACTTCAAGTGTACTTCATGTGCAGCTGTATCATTGTATCAGCAGATGCGACGATAAAGCGAATGACTCAGCAATCAGTGAGTAGTAATTACCTCCAATCACATTCTCTGTACCACAATCATGCAATCCAAACCAGTAGAATTTATCTTAGTGAACTAAGTGTTCGACTAACTTATTATATAAATGAGCATTGAGGGAGTGATTGCGTGAAAGAATTAATAATCCAATCAATCAATTAACCAACCAACCGATTAATCAGAACACAAATCACACGGCTCATCTATACTTTATGTAAACCCAGGCAGACATCATCTCATTTTAACATCACAATCTCTTTCATTTGACCCGGATCATGTCAGCTTAATCACAAAACATGTGTCCAGGAAATCTCATCCAGTAGTACTGCAGTGTGAAATGTCTCTGCTCGTGCCAGCTCTTCAGCCTACAGAGGAAACGCTAAAATGTAAGAGAACCCAGCTGGCAAAGTGAACTATCTGCCAAAAGCATACCACAGCAGGCCAGTTCACACTCATTTGAATGACTGCTGCTAATTTAAATGAAGGCTACTGATAGGGAGACTTACCCTGCAACAGCTCATCAGTTAAAAGCCAAACATACCTCCAGAGACTCTGCTGGTAAAATGATCAGAGAGAAGCGACGAATATGCACAATTCCCACCTCCAGTCCCCTGATAGTCCGGCGTTCTCACCACTACGCCAAAGCCACAAAGCTAAACAGTCCACTACTAAACTAGAAGTGGTTTCCACCCCTTCACACTTGAATCTACAGCTCTGCCTTCTCTCTGAAATCAAACACGTCTCTTCGCAGTAGCTGACCGTCAGCTCACAATTGAAAGCAAATACCGTAACATCATCTACATACACAGGTGCCGCAAATTATCCTCTTTTCACTTCAAGCACACGTCCTCACCTTTACTGGCCATTTTGCTTGCTGCTGCAGTGTTCCCTCTTGCACCCTCTGTCCCCCTCTCTGTTCCTCTGAGCTGTTTTTGGCCGCCCCCCTGCTCGCTCAGCAGTCCAAAGGCCTGACGGCCCAAAATAATCTTGTTCACAGCACCGCCCACCCTCTCATCACGACTCCCAAGAGCTTCACACATAGAGAGATGATTCACGGCAATCACACAATAATAGTCTCAAAATCACTACATTTTCTTCTTTAACGCAGTGCTGAAGCAGAATGAATTTAAGGTATTCTTTTGAACTCAGATAAAGTTATATAGAGTTGTATGCATATATTCATGTGCCATCTAACACCTGAAACAGGAGAAGCAGGGTTTATTTTTTGTTATGTCACCGAGCCAAACCTTTCTGTGCCACCACTACCCATAATAAATAGATGAGGGGCTTGATTTTCTGGGGATGAGTCCATTTTTTCTAGGTAAGAGCTGTAAATGCTGTTGAAAATAAAGCTTATTTTATTGTAAAACCTCCAAATAGAAGGCAACAAACAGCCTGATAATCTGATAGAATTGCTATTTCGCTTCAGTGTGTTAAACATCTGAATCGCTGCAAAAATTGGAGACAGGATAGTGATTCAGAGGTCTGGAATCAGGCTGACAAAGTAAGAAATAATAGATAGATAAAATAATGGTTCTTTTGAGCTGTAGATTTGGACAAGACTTACTCTCTTGATCTGTTTACCTAGACATAAAGACATTCCTTGCATAGTCCAAATAGTAGGATTTGGTATGATTTAAAATGTTTTGATACGAGTGCCGATATGATACGTGAGATTCAGTACCAATGGCTTTCGATAGCTTACATTTTGTTTCATTTAATAAAAGGAGCTTTTCAAAGGTTAAATGTTGTTTAAATGCAATCAGCTGTAGAAGAACTTCACCTACTGTAAATAAGATGCTTTCTATAACTGGACAGCTTTTGATTGTTGACAGTTACTCAGTG
Source organism: Sebastes fasciatus (assembly GCF_043250625.1). Classification (NCBI taxonomy): domain Eukaryota; kingdom Metazoa; phylum Chordata; class Actinopteri; order Perciformes; family Sebastidae; genus Sebastes; species Sebastes fasciatus. The sequence continues at coordinate 20,165,983 of NC_133801.1, forward strand.
CTAGAATCACATTTCAGTTGCTAAAAAAGCAGTGAGTTTTGATATGCAGCCCCTAAGACAAGCAATAAAACCAGAGGAGATGTGATGCTCCAATAGATGCAACATATGTGCTATTTTACTCCGGACACTCTAAACTCTTGTCATCAGCCAGACCACATACATTCATCACCGGTCTAAGGGTTTACTGAACCCTCCACGTCCACTAAAATAAGACTGAGCTCTACTCTGATGGACTGACTGTCCACTTAAAATACCATCAAGCTGGAAGACAGGATGTTATCTCTCGCGCTCTTTCTCCCTTTCTCTGGGTCTCAAACAATCCTAAAGTGCTGACAAACTCCCACAAACCTGTATATAAAGAAACTGCACACACCTGTCTCTCTTTCGGTGTGTCAAACAGTGATGCATTCTGACTTTGTGTGCAAATCGTCCAAAAACTCAGCCAATGCCAAGAATGCATTCCCCACAATTGGCCAATCATTCCTGAAATCCCGGGAGAGGGTTACTATGGAGACTCCACGAAGAGGAAGGACTTCCGGGGATTGTGTGTGGGGGGGTCGTATCTTAGTCTGCCTGCTCTCAAAGGTTCATGCTGAAAGTGTAATCTGATATTTTCCTTATTTAAAGTATCGATTAACGAGCTGAGTGAGAGGATCTCGCTCAGCAACGAGACGAAGAGAGAGAGAGAGAGAAGGGAGGGAGGTAGGAGGACGGTGGTCAGATGTTAATCCAGTACCTGCTATGTGCATACTGCATACTGTCGGGTCCTCTGATAGGTTAAGTGCTGAAAACCAGTGATCGCTGACCAGCTGTTCCTGAGAGTTTCGACCGATGGCGGCCGGCGACGAGGACGCCGGGCCTCTGGGTCGCACAGATGTGAGCAGCTTGACTGAAATGGTTTCCCTGGTGACGGGAGACTCTGGCTCAGGGGTCTGTGAGGCTGCTGCCGGGAAACAAAAGATGATGTCACTATCACGATGACATCACCGCTGACTTGCTGTACATGCTCAGCTTGAGCTAAAACTACTGACTAAATTACATTTTTAAAACCACAGTGTAATTGGACTGCAAAATATAATTAGGAACTATAATCAGTATGAACTTATTAACAATATATAATGTCTGTTGTAAGAGTCTTATCATTTAAGGCTGATTTGATATAGTAAACCTGAATGAAAGGAGTAATTTAGACAAGAAACTGACCATAAGATATTAGGAGTCTGGTTATGCGTATGTCAGCATTTCTGGTTACATATTGAAAGTCTGTCACTCTGAGAAAGCTGATAATAAATAGGTTGGGCTCCTTTCATTATTCTCATGATACAGCTGAATATTAAATTATAGCGGACAGCCCCTTGCATTAGTCAACGTAACATCTAAATCAATGAAGTATGGTGGCTTTGCCTGGTGTGACACAAGCAAAATATGAACATTATGATGATATGAGACCTAAATATTTACAGCATTCCCACACAGAAAGATCATAAAATGCATCTAGGTCCTTCTCCGAATAGAGGCCACCATTCACCATGTACAGTAGTCATGTCTTGTCGTAAAGTCTGCCTCTATGCCACATCACATCAAGTACGCCTCAAGAAAAGACATTTACGATCATCATAAGTAGAAGTATATTACCAGCTTTTGGTAGATCGTGGTCCGACATTAGGCGGAATTACGCAAAATTACCAGTGCCTGTATGTGGAGAGCGAAAACCTACAGGATTTAGATCTGGGAAGCATCTTCTGAATTAACTGAGCCCAACCAGGTACATGTTGGATCAATAAGTGAACTGTTTGGTGTGTTTAAAGAGGACCTATTTTGCTTTCAGGTTCATACTTGTGTTTGGGTTTCTACTAGAACCTGTTTACATGATTTAATGTTGAAAAGAAACGCTTTATTTTTTTCATACCGGCTGTGCTGCAGCACCTCTTTCACCCTCTGTGTGAAATGCTCTGTTTGAGTCTGCTGCCCCGCCCCCCGAAAAGCCCAGTCTGCTCTGATTGGTCAGCTGGCACACTCTATTAATCTGTTGTGATTGATCAACTGAACCAAACTCTTCGGACTCCTCTCCAGCTCCGCTCTAAATAGCTTTGTTTGAGGGCGTGCCAAACTAGCCATTCGTTACAGAAGAAAAGGCGCAACTTCAATCAAGGCGTTTCAGTTCAGGAGCTGTGGGGGAGAGTAACTCCCTTTGGTGTGGACTTTGGGCTTTGTAACTTTGCAGACCTTTTACATGCACAAAAGAAACACATATAACACACTGAAGGAAAGGGGAACAGCACAAAAGCATAATTTGTCCCCTTTAAATGATGATACCTCTCGAGACTCCTGAACATTGCGAGCAGCCATTTAAACTAGATGTTAACATACAAAATGAATGACAATCCTGAAACTACATAGCCTATTTTAAAAATTGTAATCAGGTGACAAGTTTGGAAGATCTTTGACAAGACCACTATGTTTTACCAGAACCAATGACAGCTTGCTGAGAGGTGCATTAATCCTGTTAATTGTACGGTTTCATAAGGATTCATGAAATTACGTGTCACTTGAGCAAATAGCCGATTCATTTTTTTTGTTGAGAAGTGATCACTAGGTGAACAAAGTAAAAAAAAATGCAACCTCCTGTTTCTCACCCTGAAGTATCTGTGACGGGCTCTGATGTTGGGAAGACAGCGATGCAGAGGGATGCTGGGTAATCTGGGTCAGGCTTCTCGGAGAGTCCCGTCTTTGGATTCCTGCATCTCTCTCCTGAGTTTCTGGCTCCAGATTTTGGGGAGAGGGCTGGTTTATAACAGTCTCAGTTTGTCTGTCTTGCTCTCTCCTCACGGCTGCACTCGCCGTCCTCTCCTGCTCTCTCCTTTCCGCCGCTTCCTCTTCTTCCTCTGAACTGAGGAAGTCTTGAGGGTCCCAGTCTACGTCGGGGGAGTCCAGCAGCGTTTCCAGGGTGTCCGTGCGGATCAGAGGGGTGCGACTCCCCCGAGAGTTGCACCTGCGTCGGTCACGGAGGTGCCGTGAGGCCCCCACCGCTTCAGCCTCGGCGATGGCGATGTAAGAGAAAGTCAGCTCGAAGGAGTTCTGACGTGGCGTTCCCCAGATGGACGGGGAAGAAGCCAGTCCGTCGTCATCATCTGGGTCCCCATCTTCCCCATCCTCATCGTCAGACCACTCCCTGGCTGTTTGCAGCTCGCACATCTCAGACTCCTCATTTCCGCCTGAATGGAGACAAAAAATAAATCAATGTGGTCACCAAAAACACAGTTCATTCAAATATAGAGACGGCTGCTAACAGTGTGTAGAGGGATTTTGCTTTTAATAAACACATGAAAGCAGCCAGGTGTGTCATTTGATGTCTGGGAAGAAAAGGGTGTGACATCTAAAGTGAATGAAACCCTCTTTGATAAGTGCATAAAAATGTACTTCTGTGTTTACACGTGCTAGTGATTTAGAGGTGAGAGAGATGCTCAGATGTATTCCTTTAATGTTTAGTTCAAAAGAAAGGCGTCAGGAAGCAGGGATCGCTTATTTTTGTCAGTATTGTGAGACAGAATTTGTGTCTGCTTCGTACCATCGGTGCATGGAGGTGTTGAGTCTGGAGTGGACGCCACAGAGCCATATTCCTCTGGAAGAAAACACATAATTTTACATTAATCAATTAGTAAACGTACCGTACATTAGAATAAGATTGTCAGAAATATAAATGTGTTGCTGCTTTTCACATGCTGTAACCCATCTCACACTCATCTTACTAGTGTGCCTCTCAAAACACTCAACGTGGGTGTACTAACGTGAAATGATTAATAACATAAAAGCCCCCCCCCCCCAACTGTGCTTTATGTGATTTAAGGAGTCACAGACAAGCGTACACTCCTCATACTGTAGTATACTGTAGCTCGGTGACTCATTTCCTTACAGAGCTAAACCATGCAGCAGTAAAGGCCTTCACTACATTAGATAGCCAGCGTGACATTTGCCAATAAATCAAGCAAGGCAGAGCAAAGAACGCAGCATATTCTCTAATGCGCATGTATGAACACATGCAAATAACCTTAAACAACTTTAATGCAATTGTACAGAATATCAGGTGCATATTGTGACAAAAATATGAAATAAAACACAGATATGAAAGCACAACAGAAGCTTTAAGGGGAATAAATAACTTGCATCATTCCTGCCCTGCAAAGCACAACCACATAAACACCTGCAAATCAATGGGAGGCAACGACAACAGCATCTCCCTCTGCACTGCATCCATCCATTCAGCCATGTGTTTATTAAAGGTAGGAGAGAGGAAAGGAGAGTAGGCAGGGAGGGGAGAGGAGGCTGAGCTAACACAGACGATGCTTGCAGCAGTTAGCTAGGAAAGATGCTGAGCTGGAATATAATGATGGTATAGTGAGATAAACACATGCAGACCTTTAACTCAGAATGGAAACAGAAGAACAAAAGCAGACTCACGGCAGTGGGAGAATCCTAAAACCTGGCCCATACTCCATCAAGGCATCGCTGGGCCCATCCAGTCTGGAAGCCCCCCCGCCTCCTCCTCTGCTGCCGGCTCTCACGTCTTGTGGATACACTCTCTCTCTCTCTGTTTCTTGGTCGTCTGTTGAGCAGCTTCCTCTCTCTCCTGCCTCCTGTCACTCAGCAGCCCCGCCCTGCCTGTCTGCCTCCAGCATCCTCCCTCCTCTCTCCATCGTTATGACTGCAGCTGTAGTGATGCACGCTACAGCAAAAGGAGGATAGGGAAGCATGTGTCCCTGTGTCTGTCTGAGCCTGCTGTCGTCTCCCATTCATAGCTTATCTGTGGCTCTCTCCCTCGTCATGTGATTTTCATCTCAGGATCTCATAGGGGCAGGCTGAAAGAGAAGGAGTAGCAAGTCATTAATAATGTAAAACATGAGCATAGAAAACGTACACAGAGATAGGATGCATCTGAAGATGGGCAGGACAGTCCGGTTCATAGCTTACCAGCATGTAAGGTTCATCAGATTTACTGTGTTTTTAGAAATATATATCATATTCCAATATATACAAATAAGTTTAATTATACAAACAAACTCCAGCTAAATTAATCATAAAAGCTGGAGTATAAATAATGTACAGACTCAACTACAGTAAAATCTTTATCACAAGTGGAAGGGAGGCCTGTGCAATAGTGAACAGTGGGTGGCAGCAGTGTGTAGCTGTAACTGATGCTGCTGCTGCTAAAAACTGGTTAGAGTTGCAAATGAAGGAGTAGCAGGAAAATGTGCATGTGTGGCCTCTTTGCCATCATTTCATTTTAAATAATGCATTAAATAACAAATACAGCACAATATGTTTAAAGTGAGACAATGTACCTTTTGAAAGAAGAAATAAATACAAATTAATAGTTGAATTCATAATTAATGATATATGTATATATATATGTTTTATATATGATGCTTTTTATATTGCTCTGTAACTGACAATACTGAGTAACTTTACTGACAAAATCATAGACCGTATATAAGAAGTGTACGTAGTCATTGTGACGTCACCCATTGGTTTGTGGACTTCCGTTCTGAAGCCTCAAGTTTGACATTTTGGCCGTTGACATCTTGTTTTTTTGCAACCAGAAGTGACATGAGAGGGAGGAGGGTTAGTGGAGGAGCTAAGTACAACCAAACGCTGAATAAGACATTTTTAGGTAACCAATAAGGTTATAATTAACTTTCATGAACTGAAAACACACTGTGAAAGGGTTAAAGTTGGAAGACAAAAACACGGACAACTTCCAGACCGGACAGCATCGTGGTAGCGACCTGTCAATCACTAGGTAGCCACACTCTAAAGCATACCCTGCTCTATTTGACTCTAAATGGAACCATAATTTACTAAATGAACATCATGCTGTATTGAAGAAGACTTGAAACTAGCGATTGAGACCATAAACTCATGTTTACAATGTTTACTGAGGTAATAAATCAAGTGAGAAGTAGGCTCATTTTCTCATAGACTTCTATATAATCAGACTTCTTTTTGCAACCAGAGGAGTCGCCCCCTGCTGGCTATTAGAAAGAATGCAAGTTTAAGGTACTTCCACATTGGCTTCACTTTTCAGACCTGGAGGCTGCCCACTGGACAAAATAATTAAAAAAAAAGGTTAACTAAGTGGGTTCATGGGAAACATGGTCTGAATTTTGAGAAGACTTCCTTCCCAATGCAAGTGATGTAGTGAAATAGACACATATCAATCAGCTAGATCACTGTTGACATATCACATTTAATTTAACAATCCTATACCCATGTTCAAAAGTGCTGTGCAATATGATTATTGAAGGAAGACCGTCACTGGGCAATCTACTTCCTGCGTCATCCCATTTTCTGTGTGCATCCTCAGTCTTATTAAAGGTAAACAAACACGAGCCAGCTGAAACACTGCCAACATCAGATGATTACTTAAAGCTGGATAAGAACAAATCATCACATATAGTCCCTAACACTAGTAAACCTCAAGTGTTCCTACATGTAAACCAGGTCAAGAGCTCCAAATACACATCAGCTAATGAGATTAAGACACATAGTTGTCATGTAGTGACAACATGGAATCAGGAAGTCACATGACAGGGTCGGGATCAAGCAGGTGTCAACATATAACACAAATTTAGAAGGATTGTCATTTAACCTGGAGAATTAACTAAAATGCAACTTTTCATTCTGTCTTTATTCTATTTTATTCCATTTTAGCATGTTTTTATCTTCTATTTTATTTATTTTTTAATCATATTTAAATGTGTATTTTAAATATTGCCTTGTGTTTCTTAGTTTTGAAACTACAACATCTTTGATCTACCCCAGATATTATAAGTTTTATGATAGCGGAAAACCTAAACTATGTCCAAAGATATAAAATAGATGGTTAAACCCACTAATCTCGCTTTTGTGTGAAATTTAGGTGTTCAAATTAAAAAAAATTTGTTCTGAACAATTTCAGGACTTCTCGTCCAGTTTTGGCTTAAAAGTTGCATTTTAAAGCACTGGTCAAACTGGGCCATGAAGACCATGTTATATGATTGAAAGCTCCAGAACAGCTATTAAACAGACAACTGTTTTGACAACTGCTCTTTCCAGGGTTAAAAGATGAAGTTTGAAACTAAATTCTTAGTGCATATTTTAACTCAATATACCTTAGTATTACTAAGTAGTACCTTAGTTCTGCCATAATGACAAAGTCCCAAACCTCTGTAATAAAAACACTTATTTGGATTCCTAAGTTCTTGTATCAGATATAAAATCCCCATACAGACATGCAACCTATTATGGGATCCCTCTGTGTTGTTGTAAAATGTCATGCTCATAATCCATGCATGTGTGCAGCCACAGGTCACCTGGGCTTGCCTTGAAGGCCAGGTGATAATCCAGCAGTGGTACACAGACGGAGGGAGGGACAGAGGCAGTAGGTGGGGGCAGAGAAGAGGGATAAATCAACAGAAATAGATAGGCCAATAGAAGAGCAGGGCTGGTACAGGACGGGGAAAGAAGAGAAGGAGGGAACAGAAAGAAGAAGACACCTAATGGTCCTGTTAAATAAAAAAGGACAGAAGAAGGATTCTCAGACTCTACCCGCAGGCTACGGGATGGTTTTCACGTGTTTCATTTGACAGGATTATTCTTATTTCAAGTCTTTCTTTGTTTACCTGCTTGGGGTTGTCACAGCTTAACTGCTGCGCTGGACCTGCTGCGGAAAACCCAGGGTCGGAGGAGGGGCAACAGGAGGAGACGGGCTGCTGCCGGGTCGAGCAGGAAGCTTGAGCACAAGCTCCGCGGAGTGATGAAGACGGCCAGGCGGGCCAGCAACGTGGAGGTGCCCTCCTTCCTCCGCCAGCTGGTCAAAGAGACGGAGAGGATGGTCACCTTCTTCTTCAAAGGGGGGCCCAGGGAGACGGACTCCGAGGAGGACAGTTTCGACGAGGACGACTCCATGCCGAGCCCATACCTGGACCGTCCCATCTTGGAGAAGCACGTATCAGAGGGGAGTTCTCGGTTGGGGGTGAACTACGCTGTGGCGAGCATGCAGGGCTGGAGGGCTCAGATGGAGGACGCCCATACCTGCATGCCCGAGCTCAGGGGAGAGCTGAAGGAGTGGGGATACTTTGCTGTTTTTGATGGACATGCAGGCTCCACAGTGGCACAGTACTGCTCCAGAAACCTGCTGGAGCGCATCATGGCAACAGGTAGAGAACAATTAGTGATGAATAGGATGGATCTAATTATTCAGTATGGTTCAATATATACAGTATATAGATATTAATTTAAACTGAAAACATACTGAATTTGCATTTCCAATAAATATGTTGAGTTGCAAAGACGACTTCTATGTATTACACTCAATAAATGAAGTACTATACCTGAATAACTAAAACATTTGCACAAACAAATCCGTCTTTTAAGTATAGAAAAATACTTTTTTTAGAGTAGCAAATAACAGGGTTTTCACAAAGTCCAGGAAAGTAGCAAATGTCCCCTTGGAAACTGAACATGCCACAGCGTAAATACAGTACTGAAAGTTGATAAAAACCACAGAGGTGGGATAATGTGCTCCAATTTTCAAAATAAGAACTCTGGATATTGTGGTGTTTTTTTCTTTACAGCACTGAGAAAAGTAATTAAGGAGGTTCAGGGATCAAAACAAAACAGAGCTACTGTATGCCTTGCATGCAGATGTCAAGTTTTATACTTTTATAGCTGTGAACTGATTGGTTAGCCATATGAGAGAAAATGAACGTTTACATGAAAGGCTGTATTCTTGTTACTGCTACTTATGATGGCCGGGACACTCTTGAAAAAAAGGCTTTCTTGGTTAAATAAAAAGCTTCTCGCTCAAAATTGCTTTCAACACTTAACAATCAGCCCCGTTGGGTGGGCCATGTTTTTGCACAATGACACGGATGTCTTCACTATGCTGATGTGTGGTGTGTTGGCCTCAAGACAAACAACATGGTGTTGCCAGTATGGTGTGAATCTTCCTTAAAGGGGACCTATTATGCTTCTGTGCTTTTCCCCTTTCCTTTAGTGTGTTATATCGTTTTTTGTGCATGTAAAAGCTCTGCAAACGTTTTCCTCCGTAACGTGGTGATGTCACCAAGTAACATATTTGCATAATACCTGCCTAGCGGCTAGTTTGGCATGCCCTCAAAAAAAGCTAGTTAGAGTGGAGCTGGAGCGGAGTCCAAAGAGTCTGGTTCAGCTGACCAATCATAACAGTGGTTCAGCTGACCAATCAGAGCAGACTGGGCTTTTGGGGAGGGCGGGGTAGAAGCTCAAACAGAAGGTGAAAAGAGGTGTGCAGCACAGCTGATATGAGAAAAGTAAAGCAGTTTTTGAACATGAAAGCATGTAAACATGTTCTAGTAGAAACCCCAAATACAAGTATGCACCTGAAAATGAGCATAATAGGTGCTCTTTAAAACCAAATGTTCCCCCTCATCTCCCACAGGTGGGGTCAAAGCAAATGAGGACCCCGAGCAGGTGAAGGAGGGGATCCGTGAGGGCTTCCTGGACATTGATCGCCACATGCACAAACTGACACGCCAGGACAACTGGGAACGCAGTGGCACCACTGCAGCAGCCGTAATGAATTCACCACGATACATTTACTTTATCAACTGCGGGGACTCCCGTACCCTGCTCTGCCGTAACGGCAAGGTGGTCTTCTACACGGAGGACCACAAGCCGTTCAACCCCAGAGAAAAGGAGCGCATCCAGAACGCCGGAGGCTCGGTGACCCTGCAGAGAGTCAACGGCTCACTGGCCGTTTCCAGAGCGCTGGGGGACTTTGATTTCAAGGAGGTGGACTGGAGGCCGGAGACGGAGCAGCTGGTGTCGCCGGAGCCCGAGGTGTACGAGCTGGAGAGGACGCCGGAAGACGAATTCCTGATTCTAGCGTGTGACGGCGTGTGGGATGCCATTGGTAACGAGGAACTGTGTGCCTTTGTGCGCAGCCGTCTGCGGGTGTGCAATGACCTGAGGGAGATTTGCACCCAAGTCATTGACCTCTGTCTCTATAAGGTGAGGCATCAGTATACAGATGAAGTGCATGAAACAATAGGAAGCGAAAATGAATGGCTTTAATGAAAGATTCTGATACTGACAGATACATTTCAACCCTCGTGTGGTTAATGATTGAATGAGAAATAACTTTTCAGATTCAACCAGTGGGCAACCTCCGGGTCTGAGAAGTGAAGTCAATGCTGAAGTGCCTTAAACCTGCATTCTTTCTAATAGCCAGCAGGGGGCGACTCCTCTGGTTGCAAAAAGAAGTCTGATTGTATAGAAGTCTATGAGAAAATGAGCCTACTTCTCACTTGATTTATTACCTCAGTAAACATTGTAAACATGAGTTTATGGTCTCAATCACTAGTTTCAAGTCTTCTTCAATACAACATGATGTTCATTCAGTAAATTATGGTCCCATTTAGAGTCAAATAGACCATAAAGCAGGGTGTGCTTTAGGGCGTGGCTACCTTGTGATTGACAGGTTGCTACCACGGCGTTGTCTGGTTTGGGAGTTGTCTGCGTTTTCGTCTCACAACTTTAACCCTTTCACAGTGTGTTTTTAGTTCATGACAGTTAATTGTAACATTTTGGTCGCCTAAAAACGTCTTATTCAGTGTTCAGTTGTACTTAGCTCCACCCTGTTGGGTCAATTCTGGTTGCAAAAAAACAAGATGGGAATGGCCAAAATGCTGAACTCGAGGCTTCAACACGGCAGTCCACAAACCAATGGGTGACGTCACAGTGGCTACATCCACTTCTTATATACAGTCATGTGGATTCAACCATTGCACCAGGGAGGAAGAATCACAAACTATAATATTTTGCTAAAGTTTAATAAAAAAAGGAAGAAGATAGTGATTTGGTACCTCAGCATAAAGACATCTGAAACAACTTTGTCACAACCATGACTAGGGATAGGTATTGTTGCTGATTTGATACCTGAGTTTCAGTGCCAATAACACAATTTTTACTTTGACAAGTATAAACAGTGAGACCAAAAGTTCATTCTTAACCTTGGAAACAGTATTTGACCAAACCCATTATGATCGTGACATGATGAAAAGCTCCATAGCAGCTACTAAAAGCATTTTGTGGTGGGATTGTTGCAGTATAAACACATCTTTCAACAAAATTCCTTGTTAAAAGTGAATGGAAGAAGCCACAGTTCACAAATCATAAACGTCGCCTAAATTAAAAATAAAATGGCTTAAAATTGGATTAAAACCAGGTACTATCAAATCAAAGAATAAATATGTGACTCTCTGTATCACAAAAGCATTGAGGTTCAATACCCAGCCCTTACCAGGGTGAATGAAGCCATTATACAATTCATGTCTCAAACTTCCATGTGAATTATATCTGCTCTTTGGAACTTATCAATCCTGAATTGATGAAGATGCAAAAAAGCCCTGTGATTATTTTGTGGACATACTGTACGTATAACATAGGTTTCCACAGAGCGTCTTATTTAGCATTAGTCAGAGCAGCTGTTCCAGATTCTTGGTTAAAATCTTGATTTTTAAGTGTGGGTCTTATCCGTCACGGATTAGACTACAATTTGAAAAATGACATAATTACCCAACATTTATGTACATATACAGTAGTAGCATCCCTATGGTCTTAGTTCAGCAGAACTCCCTAGCTCTTTGGATTTGTCTGTGGCACACAGTGTTACAGCAGGTGGATTAATGAATAGCAAGCTTTACATTAAGAGTGGGTGTTGTGGGCAGGTGTACACTGAGGGCAGGGTCTCTGTGAGGTGACGTACGTTGTTAAGTAAGTAAACCCATCTCTTACAAGTCTTCTTAATGCTTGTTAGTAAATGCACGTCTGAACACTGACGAGCGAGCCCTTAGCCCGCCCTATAAATAGCTGTATTAAGGCATCCTGGGAGCTCAGTGTTACCGCTCAACACACACCAGCTCAGAGGCTTTATCCCGGCCGGGATGGGGTGCTATTTATTTCACCTAAAAAGGCTTAGTGCACCGTGCTGGTGAAAGACTGCATGTTCCAGCACACACTGAGCATCACTCCTCGCATCTCTGGTGTCATAACCAACAATGCAATCACTTCACACCGTAGTAAGTTCGTGTTCTGTACTGCGATTTTGTGTTACTAATCGGCCGACACTGATCCGATACATCTCCAATAAGCTAATATCAGCCGATATTCATCAGGCCTGGCTGATTTAACTGTCTAAGTAATGTGTTTGCAAATCAGCAATATCATCATCCTCTATAAGTACTTAACTGTGACTTCATAGGAGATTGATATATCGTACATACCAAAATATATTTCCATTCAACCTGACACAGATGTCAGTTCTCTGCTATTTCACCTATCAACAGGTATTTCAAGTGATTTCAAGAGGTTGAGGAAGACTTACCTCATAATAGGATTTTAAAATATTAATAAATCTAATAAGCAGAGTAACTACAATAGCTGTCAAATACCTCAAAATGTAAATGCACGTAGTTACCTTCCACCACTTCACTTCAACTTGAATTAAAACTGAAGTGCTTCCTGTCAAACTTCCCCGATGTCTCTGTCTCCCTCTGCAGGGCAGCTTGGACAACATGAGCATCATCATCGTCTGCTTCTCCGGCGCCCCCCAGGTGTCACAAGAGGCGCTGCAGCAGGAGGCAGAGCTGGAGAAACACATAGACACCAAAGTGGAAGGTGAACAAAACACTCTGTCTACACTTTAAATTGCTGTGAGCTCACTGATTTATAACCACATTGCTTTGACCGTCTCCCCTCACAGAAATTATCCAGATGATGAGGTCCAAAGACGAGGACCCTGACCTGTTACATGTGATCAAATTCCTGGCTGCAGAGGAGATGCCAGGGCTTCCCCCCGGAGGAGGCATCACCAGCAAGTGAGTCTGAAAAAACAAACAAACAAACAAACACATGTTCATTCTTTGGTGGAATCAAAACACATATCCTTCTGACATAATACTGTTTCTCTGTTTGCAGGCGCGACTGTATCATCTCTTCATATCAGAAACACATCATGGCTCTCAGATCTCAGGAGGCTATGGTAATAAGACATTTGACTCACACGTGACATTAAATCTGGATGTTAGATAAAGACAGTTCAAACAATCTCAGCCATTATCTCACAATTATATGCCTAATTAATTAAGTTTCATGATTCATTTGGTCAATTACTTTTTCAATTAACTATGATTTGATTTGAAATATATATATATATATATATATATATATATATATATATATATATAAAATTTAATAAATAATTTTGTCTGTAAAACATCAGAAAACAGTGAAAAATCGCCTTTACATTGTCCTTGAGCCCGAGGTGATGCCATTAATGTCTTGTTCTATCAAACAATCCAAAACCCAAAAATATTTAATTTACTGTAATTAATTAATCAATTTATTGCAAAAATATTAACAGATTAATCAATACTGAATAACCGTTGGTTAGGAATAATGGTAAAAACCAAAGAAGATATTTGAGAATTTCTCTTGAATCTAAACCATAAGTCATGACATTTGATTTTTAAAATCTGCTCTTTGTAAGTAGCCTGGAAAATAAAGTTGCATCAACAATGTAGATATTCAATGTTGGTAAGATTATTGTCTTGTGACGTTTCAGGACATCGAAGGATCGGAGGAGGACTCAAACTAAAGCCGTTGCCGTGGAAACAGAATCATCACCAGCTTCACCGTCTCCATGGAGACCAGCTTAAACAAGATACTTCACATTTTAGATGAGCACTAAACTAACGACGATTCTTTGTGTAATATATTCTCTTTAAGGATTTACTTTCTGGACAATTAAAGGAACATTTTAATCAAATACCCATGGTGTTGTTTTTTTGTAATATTGGCAATAATAATAACATTATATTTTCTAAAATCATTTGTTGTTTAATTATATGTAACCATACACTGCCTGGGGAGACACTGATGCATTATCTGCACAAGCTTCTGTATAAGGCAGCTCATTTTACATGACTGCGTGGCTGATACTGTATGCAAACTGTATGAGTGGAAAACTAATGTTCTGACACTCATATTCTAAAGTAACAAATCACACAGAAACTAAAATAGTAGTATTGCACTCTTCAAAAAAACAAAAACATATTTACTGTTTGTGCTCCGCCACACGTGAGCTACATGTATATCAGAGAGTTTCATAATGGAATGCAGTAACTCTCAGTAAATAATTAGTTTGCATGATGCTGTCAGGGAGCAGGGGGGACACAGATAGCAATGACTTGTTATAGCGAGAGCATAAACATGTGCCATAAGAGGAGAAAGCCTGAGGGAGCAACACAAAAGGAGAAAGAACGCAGGAGAACGCAGGAGAAAGCTGGAGAGAGAGATGGAGGGAGGGTGGAGGGCCATACCAGGGTAAAGAGGATGAGATGTTCCCAGGAATTAGCACCCATTGCTCATTAAACGTGGCTCTTTAGAGAGGATGTGTGATGTGGGACATCACTGTGTGGTTTAAAAGACAAACAGTGTAGTGTGTTCCATTATTATATTATGTAAAAGTAGAGATAGATACTATAAAATTAAAAAATATTACATTTGTGACATCTAGTCCTGCTTATTTTAAACAAACGATTTGTTGAGAGTTACAGTAGTTTAGGACTCTTAACTATTTGATTAGCGATTTGCTGTATCTGTTGATTCATTATTCAGTTAACAGTTTTGTCTACAAAATGTATAAAATGTCAGAAAATAGTGAACAAGAATTACCAAGTTGCATTGTATGCCTCCACCAACCAGTCAAGTTGCTGTTTACATCAATGTCTTTCCAAAATGTAGATATTTGTGTGAAATTGTCATAATTAGCAAATTAATTCTTGAGTTATGGAACAAAAACGTGTTTTGTGAGGTCACAGTGACCTTTGACCTTTGACCACCAAATTCTAATCAGTTCATCCTTGAGTCCATTAGTGGACATTAGTGCCAGATGTAATGAAATTCCCTCCAGGCGTTCTTGAGATATCACGTTCACGAGAATGGACCGGACGGACGGACAACATGGAAACATAAGATAATAATGATAAATATGCAAAATAATAAAAATGCAATTTTTCAAATTTAAGGAAGTAGGAAACAGCAAATGTTTGACTTTTTAGCTTAAAAAAAATTGTTTAATGATTAATCGCTTATCAAGATATTATTCTATATTTATATTTATTCAGCTGATTTCTTGTTTTCCCGCACATATAAACATTGTATGGCAATGTTTTGAAATCCAAAGGCTGTCTTTAAATTTAAGATCCTGCATTCAAACATTAAAATCCAAATGAAAGTGTGTAGGACATTCAGCACACAGACTGAAAACTATACAGCAGACAGATAAAACACATCACTATTCCTCCCTTAGCTTCTTATCTACAGTATCAAAAAGCCAAAGTCAAAACTGCCACATGGGGGACTTTAGGGGGCTCTCTTTGGCAGTCACGGGTTCTTCACAATGGGTTGCGAGGGTGTGGCGAGGCTCAGCACCTCTGTATGAACTGACTGAGCAGAGCTTTTATTGGACGGAGAGTCCTTCTCACCTCCTCACTCAGATCACTGAAATATTCAACTCAGGACGCCACTGTTCAACTGGGAACACTTGTGGACAAAGATAAAGAGGAAGAAGAGGTGGAAAAGAAGATATAGGACCCGGGAAACCTCAGACGGACTATGTGAGTAGTGGGACTGGGTTTGGGTGGTACTTACATGAGCAACGTGGGGACAAAGTGGTTGGTGTTGTCTCACAGACAACTGGATGGTGCTGGGTTTGAACCTGACCTGGCCGGCTGGAGCCTTTCTGTGGTCCGAAGACAAACTAGTGAACTAAGCAGCTGTTTACAACATAGCGGCCACCAGAGGGCCCCCAGTACAAGATGTCAACATTTCATAAGAACAAAAAATGTCAATGATATTTTGTCATTATTATCTAAGGAGTTTTCAGAGGGTCTTATGAGCCTAATGGATTTTAAATGGTCTCAATCCATCGCTGACATTAACTGAAAACAGAATCAAGAACTATCAAAGTAGATATGTGATAAATAAACATCCATAAATTATCCATCCAATTATTTGTAAGCATGAAAATCTTGGAAATTGGAAATACAAGGTGTCATAAGAAGTAAATTAAGGGGTTAATTTGTTGTCTTCAAATAATTATCCTTGACTTATTTATGTGTGCCTCTGCTTTGGGACACAACAATGCTTGGGTTGGCTCCTGTAGTACTTAAAATTGACTGTGTGGGTGAAAGTCTTTTTGTTGTTCCCTGTGATAGACTTGCAATATGGGGGACAAACAAATGTCAAGTTACGCAACTTGTAAAACATAATGCACAAATAAATGCAGAATGATTTGTATCTGTAAATCTCTCTGTATGTGTGCCTTTAATTTACAACTCGTATATCATCGTTTGTACATCAACTTAGCATTTTTTCAAAGGAAATCTTCTGAGATTCACAAATATATTTCCTACATTTGTTTTGACACCATAAAACATTCCTGTGTTCTGTGCAAAATGGATTCTAAAGTTTGTCTGAGGCTAATATAAGATTATACTAAAATAAAACAGTTTAAGCTAGATTAAGTGCATATATCTTTTAAAGTTACAGTCTGTTTACTGGCCAATCAGATGCCAGTGATGCCAGTGGTCAAAGAAGTTAATTGTATTAATTGAAACACCTGTGTGCAGGTCATGGTAGAGCTGCATGCTGAGTGCACTTTAGTGTAGAATCCTGCAGCACCTGTTTCCACCTGTAGTCCACCTGAGGTTCACATGGAGCAAACTGAGGAGGTGTGGATAGACTAAACACAACTTCAGCTCAGCTACTCCTACCTTCTACAATTTCAATGATGATGCATAATGATCCACACTGATATCACCCCCTTTAATCTAACTCTATGTGACTTTTACCTGCAGCCAGCCAGGATGCCCCTGAACGCAGGGGGAGGAGACCCCGGCTACGGCAGCGTGGCCGGCCCCGGGCTGTCGGGCACCACGGGCGGCGGCTCGGAGTCGGCCCCGCTGCTCATCCCGGTACCGGAGCTCGAACCGGAGGAGCACAGCTTCCAGAACTGGCGGCCCCTCAGCAAGGAGGAGCTGGAGGTCGCAGCGGGCGGTCCGGGCTGGAGGAAGGTGCGCTGTTACCTGGTGCTGCTGTTCTGGCTCACCTGGCTGGCCATGCTCGCAGTCGCCGTCGCCATCATCGTGATGAGCCCGAGGCCGGTGGTGCCGCCGCTCAGCTGGTGGCAGAAGACGCTGTTCTACCGGCTGCAGCCAGACCTGCAGGCCGAGGGGTCAGAGGGCATCAACGGTGAGGAAACACGGACTCTCGGCCTCCTGGTGGTCATGTTAAGGTTTACTTTTAACATTTTGCAAATCAAAAGAAAATCGTCACTGTGCTGCAAAGAGTTTAAAAAAAAAAAAAAAAAATGTATGGTGACCTTTATGAGCCTTGATGTCCATCAGGGGCGGATTAACATGCTGGGGGGCCCTAGGGCAGAAATATGAGCTGCTGGGCCCCCCACTCTCTTTGTATGCAGATAGTTTTTTTATCCCCGATTTTCTGTGTGGTAATTTGATTAAATGCATTAATTACAGAATTTGCAAATAATAATTACTTTATTTACTATAATTAAAACTGAAATAATGAAGGTTTTTAAAGTAGATTTTGACACGGGCCCCTGTGACACTTTAAAGGCCTTTACCATGTCAGATGATACTGTGGCTTTTATTGGGCATATTCAAACATATTTTCAATTAAATTGGCACAAACCAGTTGACATACAGTGAACTTTGAGCTGTCCGGGCAACAGAGAAGTTGCCCGCTTTATTGCCTGGTTAGTAACGTATAGTCTTGCTCAGTGATTGTTTATTGGGTGGAGATCCGGTTTCTTCCAGTGAGTCCCTGCAGGCTGATATTAATCAGAGAGTTATGTTCACACCATGTGAGAACCATTCACTCTAACCGCAGTAGACCTTTTGACAAACTCCCTTGATTCATGAGAATATCTATCTGAGGCCAAAGTTTGTCGTACTTCACATGAAAGCGTTAGACAACTTTTTTCTCAGGGTGGAGAACCACTTTATATAGCTCGTCTAAACATCAAAGCATTGATATTGTGGGCTACTACATTCTTACATCCAACTTTTTGAAATGTAAGATAAGAAAAGCTTTTGATCCCACGTGGGGAAATTTAACTAAAAGATAAGATGTTCAAGAAGAGTTGTGTGTGCAGATAAGTTACCTTAGAAAATGATCTGCATCTGTTACATACAGCATAAAAAACAAAATATAGAAAAGTACTAAATACTATATAAAGTGTATTGGGAAACATTTTTAAAAATAAATGTTACTAACTCTCTCTCAAGCGCTGTGTGAGCAGCTTCCCTACCTCAGGTCTCTGGGTATCGGAGCTCTGATCCTGGAGGGTCTGTTTGACAAGAAGGCGTCTCCTCTAAACCTCAACGTGACTGGTGAAAGGTTCGGGACTTTGCCTCAGATCCAGCATCTGCTCGCAGAGAGCAACAAAGCAGGTGAGAGAAAGTGAAGAACTTCTTTTAGTCACAAAACAGCCTGCGTATGTGTGTAGCCTTGATGAGCTTTTTATTGGGCCTGCAGGTCTCAAAGTGGTGTTGGACGTCTGTGAACTGGATCTACTGGGACCTCAGGATGCAGCAGGAAACGAGACATCAACCCTCTCGGACTCGGTACACGTAAAAACCTACTCTCTGGGCATGCTACTTCAATATTGTGAGTTCTCAGTGATGCTAGGTTTTCTTAAAACATGCTTTTTCCCCAGCATGCTCTCCGGTTCTGGCTGCAGCAGGGTGCGGCAGGCTTTGCGATCTGTGACACAGATGCAGCGTATTCAGAAAAGGTAAAATGATGCTCACGCACATTCTAACAATCCGAGTTTCCACAAGCTCGCCTCCAATAAAATATTTACCTTTTCAGACTCTGCTAGTGTGGAAAGGTGTCTTCGAAGAGTTCAGCAGTGAGGATGATGAGGAGGAGGAAAGGTATTCTACATGCAGAAGTGCATAGATGTTTTTTGTTTCATTGTAAAATGAAGCTTGAAAAGTTGCTGTGTGTCTTCAGGATTGTGGTGGTAAAACAGACGAGAGACGTTCTGCCGCCTCTAAAAAACCAGGGCAACGTTACGCTGGTGGATGTGGTCATGAGGTCGATTCTGCCGTCTTCACAACACCTCCTGTCTTACAAGGAAGTGGCAGATGCCATAGAGACGGGCCTGCAAACAAGAGAAGAAAACACATGGCCCAGCTGGACAGTAAGACACATGCAGTTGATAATCAAAATACGCTGATTTAATTTTCTGAATGACATAAATTACTGTTTTCTGCAGGTTGAGGGTAAAGCATCCAACGACTTGAAGAAGTTACTCCTTGTGTTGGTGATGACTCTGCCGGGATCACCTGCGGTCCAGTACGACAAAGACATCGACCAAAGACAGGTGAAGTCCCGCTTGAGACTTTGAGTCTGTAAATGATCCATTTATTAAAAGTTCACATCACCAAATAAGTCTTTTATGTCTCCCAGAATGTGTCTCTGAAAGTTGGCTCGTCACATAGAGACGGGAATGAACCATCCGACACAAATACAGTGAGCAATAAAGTCCCTCTAGAAATACTTGAAGTATTTCCTGAGTCTATTCAAGCCATGTAAAGCTGTAGATAAAGACACAAAGCTTTAGTGGGGTGGGTTATATTCAACTTGTTTCTATCATCCGTCCCTCAGGACAAAGAGAAGAAGAGGAAACATTCGGCTGTAGCTCTCTTCACCTCCCTCAGTCACTCCAGAGCCAGAGAAGAAGCTCTTCTCTTCGGCAACTTCACTTTCCTCCCCTTCAATTCTTCCACAAACTCCTCCTCTTCCTCCTCCAACTCCACTCTTCCCTCTCCTTCATCATCTCCCCCGATCTTGGCCTTCTTACGCTCCTGGGGTTGCGTCCACTTCCTCATTCTGCTCAACGTCGGGCCCGAGCCTCACGCCCTGGATCCCGCCTGGGCCCCGAGTCTGCCCAAAGCCGGAGTGTTCGTGAGCAACACGGGAATGGACCGCTTGGGATCGACGACCCTGGACGCGCTGGAGCTGCGGCCCCACGAAGCCATCGTCATCAAACTGTTTGAGGCAGGAAGCTACTCGTAGAGAGAGCTTCTCTGCAGTCAATTGTGAGAAGATGTGGATTTTAGTTTTCCTCTCACAGAATGACAAATGTCAGTTTTTTTTTAAAAAGGTGTGATTGATATGTGCTCAGAGGTCACTGAAAATAAAATAATGGTTCTGTGTTTCATGTGGCATCATTTGTTTTGAGGATAGTGCATAGAAATAGATAAATAATAATATTCTATTTCTATGGGATAGTGTGTCCACTTAGCCCTCTGGTGTTCGTCTATTGGTCGGTGAATACACAGCATGCTTTTATTTATAGTAACAACTTTAGTTACATATCATGTAGAGACAACCTGAGAGAAAGTGCTGTGGGGCTTTCACTCAGTATTTTATGTCTGCAGATCATAATTTTTTTTTTAATAAAACAATTCATATTTTCGGTGATTTACAAAAGAAAAAATAGTTGTATTATAGTTGTATTTCTTATATTTTCTGTAGTAATTGTGTATAAATATTGTAACTATAATACATTTTACAAACATACTATTCTATAATATTTTGAGTGATTATTGCTAAAAATGTAATGTATTTTTTTTATAACTGCATCCTTTTTCTTTAGACTTTGTTGAAATGACAACATAAGTGACTTATAGCTGCGTTGGTGCGGAAAAAAAAGATGCCATGCATGTGGGTCAAGGATCGTTTAAACAAAGACTAAAATGAATGAACTCCAGTGGTTAAGTATTCTTCCCACAGGTTTAAAAAACAGGTGCAGAAAAGTTTTTAAAAGAAAC
Organism: Sebastes fasciatus; assembly: GCF_043250625.1. Taxonomy (NCBI): domain Eukaryota; kingdom Metazoa; phylum Chordata; class Actinopteri; order Perciformes; family Sebastidae; genus Sebastes; species Sebastes fasciatus. The sequence goes on from NC_133801.1 coordinate 20,186,931, forward strand.
CATTTTTAAATGTCATGGTTCATTTCCAAGAAGTAATTCTTTGCAAACATGTGGCCTGTGTTATGAACAAACTGCTGCGTCACTGTTGCAATAATAAGTCACTCGTCACAAACCAAACTGCGAGCCACATCCTAATTACTGTAGTATGTGAATTATTATCCTCTCTATGATCTTTTGTTGAGCAACTCAATTGTGGGACTCAAATGACGGTTTGCAACTGCTCTGAATGTCATATTATCTTAATCCTTTAGTCACTGATTAGTGGTTTCCTGAGGGGAAACTGACTTGGAAATGCACATCCTGTGTTGGAAGTGTACACTAGTTAACCACACAGTGGTGCTACAGTACCAGCCACCGCTCTGCTGCTCTCCTAACTATAACTCTTACATGAGACTTTGAGGTCAATGTTTAACTAAATCATGAGTTTCTAAAGATGGAAAGCCAATATTGATACATAAAAAAAGACATGTCATCATTCAGCTCTTGCAGTATTGTTAATGTTGCATGCCATTTTTATTTGCATGAGTCCTCCACAAAGCAGCAGTTCCAAATGTAAATATTTATGTCAGGATTAACACTTCGCTTTAGCTGTGACTGTCTGGAAACACGTCACATTTTAGAAATTCACTCTTTCACTTCTAAAGCAGAACCCTATAAGAAATTATGCATCATTTCACCATATTGAAATAATAAAAAAAAAACACCAGTCTGCTTTCCTCAGGCTGCATTATGGCTTCTAAAGGGTTAGTTAAGTCATAATACAAGATCTGTCATGCAATGGTCTCTAAAATTTCTCGCTAAATTTCCCTCCATAATAGTGAACATAAAACTGAAACAGGAAACTGAATGTCACACTCACATTTATGGGGGAAATATCCAAAGTCAACAATCAATTATTGTACATGAACTACTGACTTTCTTTCATTCTGACGACGTTTACTTCCATCTGAAACTTATAACATTTTGGTTGTCATTATGCTTCCTTTAAATTGTTTCATACAGTAAAAGAATCTCTTCAAATGGTTACAGTCTTGTCAAATAAATATTCCCCTGTAGTCACGGTTTATGTTAAGGGTTGTAACAAGACAAAAACAAATGGTAACACAATCATGTTCTGTTTATCTGGTCACTGCATCCACATCATATACTGTAAACGCACAGCAGACGTGCTCTGGTCTCATGACAGTCAGGAACTATACATGGAGCGACATAGAGAGCAATGCGTTCTTTTAATAGGCTATGTAGGACTGTTAAACACCATAATAAAAAATAAAAAAAATCATATATACATAAACATTTCCCTTTGGGAACATACACAGGCATAAGTTGTGAGTTTTTTCTTATATTAATATTTTATTTCACATGAACAAAATGTGTACGATATAATGAATACTATTTTCGTTTTCTAAAAATGTATTCTTTCATTCATTTGAATGGACATTCAACTGAAATATCCTCAAAGACCAACATGTGCAAGTGGTAACGTGGCTGACTTACCTCGGGTCATGCATGACTGAGTATTTAAAGACCATAGAGCAACAAGTTAATGTGGAACACAGCACAAAACCCCTAAAATCACCACATCTGTTATCTTTATATCCCTGCACTCCACTGCATAAACCAAACCAGCACACTTGTAAGGACACACAACATCACAACACAGTGAGAAGGCATAAATACACTACATTTAAATGCAGCTATGGCATTAAAGTCACAACAACAACAACATAAAACTAATTCTCACAGTGCATTTTGCAGCAGCAGACTTTAACATTCACAGACAAGCATTGTAGGTAGTTAACAAATCAGTGAGAACGACAAGGAGGGGCGGAAAGCAAATGTTCATGCAATACAATGACATTATCGGATGGATAGGAATATATATATATATATATATATATAGGAATTATTCCTAGTTTGAGACTAAAGTGGCCTTTTAATCCTGATTAACTCAGCTCTCAGGCGTGGTTTGGATTAGTCCAAAACTCAGATTAAACAATCTGATTGACAGAAGATTGGTTTAACTTCCAAAAAGGCAGGTTAAACTTCAGTCTAACTTCAGCCTAAATTAAAACACATTATTTTTGACTTTTAATTCATTGCATTTTATGACTGATAATGTGTTTTGATAATGTTTAATAACAGGTTGTTCCTTTTTGAACAGACCACAACAACCTGAAAGATGAGATTCTGATATATATTAATTCATACTGTACATCACACGTTCATATACATACATAGTACTAGCAATCTGTGGAGGTGGAACAGTGCAAGTACTTTCTGATAAGACATATTTTAAGACCATTTTCACAGGTATGTAAATGCAACACAGCTAGAGCAAAGACTTGCACTCTATAGTCAAGAGGTAACATCCAAATTCAAGATTTGTCTTTTAGAAAACCACCTTTCTAGCCATGCTAGCGGCATCACTCTAGACATGGCACTATGTTGGTCTGTCGGCCCACCACTTTGGTCCAAACTGCAAATATCTCAACAACTATTGGATGGATGGCCATAAAATATTGTACAAACATTCATGTTCCTGAGAAGATGTAGCCTGATGACCCCTTGACCTTTCGTTGAACGCCACCCTGAGGTTGACCTGCTTGAATTGCCATATTTGGCGCTAAGAGGATGAACTTTGGATGACTCCTAGTTAGTTTGGTATATGACAAAATACATGCAAAACTGATGACATTCCCATCAGCCTCAGCTGTACTATTAGCATGTTTAGTGCTAATTAGCAAACGTTAGCAAGGAAACATGCTAAACTAAGATGTTGAACATGCTAAACATCAGCATGTTAGCATTTAGCTCAAAGCAGTGCCAAAGTGAAGCCTTAAAAGGACCGCTAGCATGGCTGTAGCCTTTCAGTCTTGTGGCATGATTGACTCCAGATGAAGTCCTGATAATAGTTTGTATTTATATAAACTACTTCTTGCCTGGAAAACCAAATGAAAACTTCTCCTCGCTTGAATAAAATGTGTGTTTCTCTTTTGGATCAGGCTCACCCGTCACTGATGACGACGGACACATTATAACTGTGGTCAGGGGAAATAGATTAACATGTTTCTGACTCCAGGAAATAAACCGTCATCTTCATGTTGACGGTGACCTGCATGTCATAGATAGTGTAGATGTGGACAATCCATTAGTAGAGTTACCTGGCGGTGACTGAGAGAAAAAAGAAGACAGTATACATTCATACATGTAGCTTTAACCCGAGTGCATATATTCAGATTTTACAGTATATTATTCATAGGCATGATATGGTTTGATGTGTCCCTTAGTGATGAGTTACAGTAATGTTTGTTTGATGGTACAACTCTCCTTGCAACTTTGAAACAGTTTCCATCACTCAATGGAGGTTTAAGACCTAGTGCATTCGTTCTTCCAAAAGTTTTTCGACAAAGTCTTCTTGCCGTGAAATGATGAGTGCAGAAATCCGGTGTGCAAATGTTAAAATGTTATGTCACAATTTGCTCCAATTTTTTATCAGACATGAAAGCCTCCTGTCCTCCAGTCACCCAGCGCAGCCGAGGAGGGCTTCTGCTGGGTCACAGAGGTAAACTGGAGAACGTGTTTGTCTGTGGAGTTGTCACGTCCGGGGGGTTGCGCTGTATGTGATTGTCGAGGGGTAAAGACAGAGTGCAGTGCGCCGTCGTCTTCACGGCTCTTCTGCTGAAGCGGCAGCTCAGCAGGGAGCACAGGTGGCGAAACACGGACTTGCGGCAAATGATGAACACCCAGGGATCCACGATGGGGTTGAGGGCGTAGAACCGGAAGGCTGTCAGGTTCTCCGTGTCCCCACAAAACGGGTGGATGGCGTTGATGAAGCCTGCAATCTGAAGAAAGAGAGGGTGGCGGTTAAACACTGTCTTTACTATTCATAGGTTGCAAATGTAAAGCCTAGAAGAGAGTTTTGTCTTCTAGTCTTAGGATGCAGAGTACTGACGGTTTTCTGTCTCAGATTAGATAACCAGAATGGAAATTGCTATCGGTCAATCATGTTGCAGCCACATTACTTATAGAGCAGCTTTAGTAAGCATAAATGCAGGGACCTGCTTCACACTCATCCCTGGGAGCTGCTCAGCATGCAGTTTTATCTGTAGCCGCTCTGCAGCTTAGTCTCAACATCCTCGCTCTCTCCTCACCTTCTGTGCTGAGTCCTTACAGCTCATCTAGAATAGAGCCGTCAGGTCTTCAACCTCTCTAATCCCTACCCACCTGCTTTTTTTTTTTTTTTTTTTTAAAGAGGACCTGTTATGCTTTTTCTATTTCCTGAAATGTGTTATATAGGTTCTTTTTTTGCATGTAGAAGGTCTGCAGAGTTACAAAGCCCAAAGTCCAAGCCAAAGGGAGTTACTTCCCCCCCCCCAACACTGCTCCTGAACTGCTTGAAACGCCTTGCTTGAAGTCCAGCCTTTTCTTCCGTAACGTGGTGATGTCACCCATTAACATATTTGCATAATACCTTCCTAGCTGCTAATTTGGCACGCCCTCAAACAAAGCTAGTTAGAGCGGAGTCCAAAGAGCTTGGTTCGGTTGACCAATCAGAGCAGACTGGGCTTTTCGGGCAGGAGCCCAAACAGAGCGTTTCAGGCAGAGGATGAAAAGAGGTGCTGCAGCACAGCCAGTATGAGAAAAGGAAAGCGTTTTATGAACATTAAAGCATGTAAACATGTTCTAGTAGAAACCTAAAATACAAGTATGCACCTGAAAATAAGCATAATAGGTCCTCTTTAAAAAAAAGCCTTTCCACCTTTTTTTATCGCTCTCGAAAAATCCCTTTGTGTTCTCTCCTTAGCTTAGATTTTGCTTGTGTTTTTCTATAGTAAATGACCAGGAATATTGCCTGGACACTAGCTTTGACACTTGCTTATTACTAGGATTAGGAAGCTTACATGTAAAGTACTCAGTACAATGGTATTTGAATATTACCGGACAAGAAGATCGGTGTCGTCAGCAGGGTGTGTTTGGTTTATGCCGCACAATTACAAGCAAACCAGGACAAAAGTGGATTTACAAGAAATGCTCGGCGTTTTGGTAACTCGTCATTCTTGTGGTGGTTAAACATTCTGTCTGCTAAATGGAGCCAATCAAACCTGATTCCAGCCCCTGTAACAGCAGAACATGACGGAGTTGTCGGCACTTTGGTGTTAAAACCAGATGTGTGTGTGTGTTTAGTGTCAGTGTCAGTTGAGACTGTGATTCATCTTGTTATGCCGGGCTTCACCAAATGTCAATGTCCCTCACTTTATAACAATAAAAAAGCACGCTCGGTGTGAGGAAGCACACCTTTAATTTTCATGCATTGCAGAAAATGCAACATGCCGAAAAACCACAACTTCTTCCTGTATTGACCTTTAAGGGATGACAGGCTGCTGCAGAGAGGCGGCCCAGACAGCAGCAGCTGGCTGCTTATTCATCCCGGGCAGAGAGAGAGGCAGCAGCTGGCCCAGGAAGCATCTTTGTCACCTTGCTCCTCTCCTCTATCAACAATTCTCCATTTCCTCCATGAAATATCCAACAAACAATGGTCTAATTAATGGCTTGTGCTGATTGAGTGCTTTTATGCATTGGTGTAAATGTTTCCCTGTTGCTATGGGCCTGGACTGAAAACTAATAAGTTGGAGACAGAGAGAGAGAGAGGGACCAGAGGGAGTCCAGAGCCAGGCCAAACAAGACTACCAGAGGGACCAGACACAGGGCTGACTATGTCCTCTCCACACTCATTAACTAGGCTGAACTCACACGGATGTGGTCGCTCACATATTGATTTACCCACGAGATGGAGAGGGAAAGAGGAAGAAGCCGACTGTGTGACCGTGAACCCCAAAACAACAGCAATTGTCTTGTGATGAAATTATGTTGAGCTCAACGGCTGAATAACTTCAAACCAACACCCTGGAACAGCGTGGTCATCTTAAGTGTGTCAGAAATGTGAACCACCCAAAGAGGAACAAAACAACGGCCAGATGTTCTTGACTTTTTAGGAAGTTTTTGAGGTTTGAGGTTCAGCGTAATTTCTTGAATTGCACAACCGATGTAGTCAGGATTACAGGCGGGTTCTCACTGATTGCACAGGCTTAATACATGACGGAAACAGTATATACGGATTATAATAATAATGCTCACACACACAGTCAGTATTGACACAGATCGAGACAGTGTGTGTGGTTTCCCTTCACAGTATAACGTGTTCCCTCTATACACCTGATGGTTGTAGGGAGATTTGCGAGAAACCACAAAGAAAACATTTCACAATCAGTCAGTCAGTTTTTTTCCATCAGTTACTGGGTCATCTGTATAATGTTAGGCATTCAACGGAAAATTTGTTATGATTAATATCTGGCATACAGCTGGCTTGTTACACAGAACCATCTGAGAAGAACATTGGAAACTGTTTGGAAAAGGGCAGGCACTTTCAATCTGTCAATCAAACTCTTGCCAAGGTCAGTCCGGAGAAGAGTGAAAACATCGCCTTCAGTCGTTCTTTGCTCTTCTTTCAATGAAGAAACACTCTCCAGTTCTGATAGAACTGATGCTATTGCAGCATCTACGCTAACCTCTTCAGGAGCCGCCATTGTTGTTTTGAACAAACAGTCGCTCCGTGTCGTCACGCACTATGGTCTCTGGTTATGCTATGTTCTGGCTTGCCGGACACAAACGCGTTACTTGAAGCCTGACAAGATGACTTTTTCGTGGGACATGTGATCCAGCGATTCTCACGTGATCTTGTGCCATCTATTCATAAATCCATTGCTAAGTTTGTGTGTTAAGTTTTTCCTATGTTCATAAGAACTACTAGTGATTTACTATATCAGGTCTCTTTGCCGGGACATCGGCACAATACAGGAGGCAGTGTGTAGCGGCTACTATCAATCAAAAAGTCGCTAAGAGGCTAAAATAGGCTCTTTACTGTGTGACGCGTTAAACAAAACCATACTTAGTCCGGAATCACATACAATAACGTAGGCTAACTGGAATAACTAAAGTATGTGACGTGATGTGGCGGTCAACAGAAAACGTCCAAGCCTGACTCACCCTCTTTGTCTAAATCCTGCCGTCCAAGTGCACAGGTAAATAAAGAGAAAACCACATCCCTGTACCCAGAACCAGAAATGATAGAAACCAAAAGAATGTGTGCAGCTGAAACAAATAATAATAAACATCCATCCATCCATTTTCTGTAACCACTTATCCTATCCAGGGTCGCGGGGGTGCTGGAGCCGATTCCAGCTGACATTGGGCGAAGGCGTGGTACACCCTGGACAGGTCGCCAGACTATCGCAGGGCTGACACATAGAGACAGACAACCATTCATGCTCACATTGACACCTACGGGTAGTTTAGAGTCAACAATTAACCTGCATGTCTTTGGACTGTGGGAGGAAGCCGGAGAACCCGGAGAAAAAACACGCTAACACATGGATAATAATAAACAATACAAGCTAAATGCAAAAGCCTCCAAAACAATAGTGAAATATGTCCTTTTTTGACCTCTTTTACAACCAGAATCACAACACCATTAACTGTCTCGTCTTGTGACCGAGAAACAGACCATACGCTGGCAACAATTTGTTATTTGAATTAATACTTGAAGTAAAAATTAATCTTAGGGCTACTGGCATAAAACACACTAACAAATGCGATGACAAATGCCTCTCGTGCTCAACGCGCAGTTATCGTACACTTTATTCATCACGCGGCGTTGCCAGGAACATTTCAAACAGACATGCATCCTCGTACGCTCTTCCATCTTCCCCGCCCCTTGTTGCCTCGATCCACATTTACCGCCCTCACCCTCGCTTCTGTTGCTGCATGCCACCCTGCCTCTTATGGTCCTCTCTCCACGGATCTCAAGCCCTGCGGAGAGGGGCCACAAATCACGAGCTGTCCTCTCTAAGCAGTGCAGGATGTGGGGCCAAAACTGATGAGATGTCAGGCTCTCCTTAAACAGGAGCATATTAATGTATCAGTCTGTGGTTAAGGAGCAGCCCAGAGTCGGTACACAGCAGCTGAGGAGCGGGGTGATTATTTTAAGGAGAACAGAGCGTTCTGCATCATCATGATGATGCAGAACGCTTTGAAGGAACATACTGTGAGCGTGCTTGTATACAGATGCATACAGTACATTCGCAGACTGCTGGCCATACACCAGACATCTATCACCATCCACTGATCTGCAATCTGTACCGGAACGTATGTCTAAAATGTCAAAGAGAACTGGAATGCTATTTTAGTCATAAAGATTATTTCATTTTACTCAGTACTTTGATATCCTGATGACTGGGAATCTACCTGGACCCAGCTGGTGTAAACGGGTACATCCTGGCAGAGACACACAAGATGCTATTTGGGGCTGATGGTTGCTTTGTCTTTCAGGAAACAGACCCCGTAATGGATGTCTACACTCTACGACTCATTATTTTCCATCTCGTGGTCCTGGAGGACTTTTCCCAACTCCTTCTTCCTGATCCTGTTTCACTGCAGGATCATTATACGGGGATGAGCGGAGGCAGCGCAGAGATTACAGACCTCTTTTAGAGATGACTGTTTACAGCAGCGAGCCAGCAGGGAGAGAGAGAGAGAGAGAGAGAGAGAGAGAGAGAGAGAGAGAGAGAGAGAGAGAGAAATGCTGCAGTGCTACACTAGTCGTTAAAGGAGTAGTTCAACATTTGGGAAACATGCTTGATTGCTATTCTTCCGAGAGTAAGATGAGAAGATGTGGGATTTTTTTGTCCACTTATAGAGGCAGTGGAAACAAGCTGTGAACACAAAACTGACTACACGCACACTAATATTCCACTATTATTCCGATTATGACGATATTCTGAATTTGATACGAGTCATGTAAACAGCATATTCCGATATTTTGAATTAGGCCTTCTTCTGAATGGAGCATTTTCCAATTAAGACATGGGATATGCTGATACTATTCAGGTTTTAGGAGTATTCTTTGACATTTATACAGTGCATTATTTCTGTATCAATTGGTGTTTTTTACAGCAGTTTACGAGGAGGTCAGAGGTCAAGGGACCCCTTTGAAAATGGCCATGCCAGTTTTCCTCGCCAAAATTAAGCGTAAGTTTGGAGCATTATTTAGCCTCCTTTGCGAAAAGCTAGTATGGCATGGTTGGTGCCAATGGATTCCTTAGATTTTGTAGTTTCATATGATGCCAGTATCTCCACTCTAGAGGTAAAACTGAGCCTGCTACAACCTAAAAATCACAAGTTGCGTTAAAGAAATTAACAAACTTTGACAGCCCTAATATACAGTATGTGTATATTATCATCTGTAAATTACAGTAAAATTACTTGTTGGGTCTTTACCAGCTAAATGTGTCCCCCTCACTTTTATTGTTTCAGGTTGGTTCATTCACTAAAACGTCTTTGGTGTATCAAGGAAATATAGGTGATTATAGGGTTAGCGCATCAATAATGCAGGGATTTACATTGCATTTCTTTCTCACTAGCCCTCATTTCTGAAACCGAATCAACGCCCTTCTGCCATGACAACAACACAAAACAGAGGAGGTTGCGTACATTCTCTCCACCCGGCTGGAGGAAACAGTTACATCATGTAATTTGTCCTAAAACCACAACATTACGTTTTTACATTTCTGTTTTATGTACGATTTAAACAAAGTGCAGCATCCTAATTCTTAAGCTTGAAAGGTTCTGTCTCCCCCTGGCTAAAAGCCTTTATGAGCATTAACACATCCTGTTCTTAATGTAAAGGTATGAGATTGATAACAATGCTTTCATCTCACTCTTGAAAAATAAGCAAATAAGAATGACACAGCAGCAGCACAGTTTACCAAGGGTGTGTGAAACTGACTTGTGTTTCTGTTTCAGCCTGGCGACTTACATAAGTGAGGTGATATACATGTACAGAGTTCTCACTTCTCATTTCACTTTCCATCCTCCAGTTTTTGTAACTCAGTGTGAAGGTAGCTGTCCAATAATGTGCATTGATCCAGGATTCACAAGAACACTGAAGTTGATTGGATTTCCACCCACTGCCATCATTTCTCACAAATGACTACTATATTCAATATTAGGCGTTTTTCTACATGATAGCTTTTCCCCCCAGAGCTCCTCTAACTGCAGCAACATGAGGCTCCAAGTCAGAGTCAAAGAATCAAATAAACATTTTTGCCCTGGGCTGTCTGACCACGATGACCTTTGCCAAAGATTGACTTCCTGAAGGACCTGATGGTATGCTGGTGGTGAGTCATGCAGTGCAGGCATGTACATGTAACTTTATGATGAAGAAGACGTCACACAACAATGGAGGCGTGCATTGTAAATGGTAAACCATCAACTAAAGGGCAACGTAACGTATATTTGCCTGTATTTAATTAAACTAATACATACTCTCATTTAGTATAATCCCTTCTGTATGTAAATTGATGTAACAATAAGTCTGCATGTTTTCAGGTAGCTGGTTACAGTAAACAATCTCTGAAAATGATCTTCTCTGCACAAAAGTTATTTAGAAAAACATTGAAAATGCCAAAAAATGTGGCGGCTGCACTGCTGAGAGCAAATAAACATCAGTTTGTCACGGTTGTGACAAATGTCACGCCACAGCTTTTGTTTACGTTTGCACCTTGAAGCCTTGAAGGTCGGAAGTTGGAAATTTCAACTGAGAAAATACCGACGTCAGAGCTGTCTGGAACGGAGCATTGTCATTTCTACACTGAAGGGGAATTTCCCTGCTCCACAATCTGCAGTTAGGTGCAGGTTAGGTCAGTGAGGAGATGGTTTGTGTCCTTTGACATACAGAACGAGATACAGAGAGGTAGAAGGAGTGGGTGTCTGATGGAAAGAGCGTCGACATGCATCTGGTGCATGTAATCAATTTGTCCATTATGTGAATTTCTCCTCAGGCTTTGTTTAGTGACTTTTACAACACAGAGAACAATCTCAGGATTAATCTGTTCACTTAGGCAGCATCCCAGGAGTCATTTAAATGTAAATGTGTTGTGTTCTCAGGAGCAAGAAAACATCGAATGTTAATGAGTGGCAGCAACGTGAGGCAGTAAAGTCAGCTTGTTTTCATCTTCAGACAAGTTTCATCAGGGGAATAACGCTGTCTGAACATCCATTAGTGAGTTTCCTCCTTAAGAAGAAGTGCCCGAGGCTGCAGCGAGTAACCTGGAGCCATTAGAGCTTTTACCAGCATTGTGCAAAATGGACTTCAGTGAGAAAACTATTCCAGAGAAGAGGTGTCGCTCTAACACTCAATCCAGTCAACTATCTGGGAAGAAAAGTGACCACAGCACACAATAACAAACGTTTTACACACCCCATCGGCAATAACTCATGGGTGTTGTTTGGTGCATCACTCTCTTCCCCAGTTATGATAGAGCCTTTACAGAATCTAAAATGATCAGCCTCTTTCTCCTGAGTAATGTAAATTGAAGAATCTAATCCAGCGGTTTTCAAAGTGAGGCGGGCCTCCCCAGGGGTCTGCAAACTGTTTCATGGGAGGCTCAGTGAACGGAAGTGAGAACATATTACATTAGTTATTAGATCAGTTATCAAAAGAAGATCTCATAGAATAGCCTATTGTGTGTGTGTGAGTTGGTTAAAGAGATACAGTAGTTTTGAGGGATTTTACACTTTTTACACTTTCCCTGAGTCAGAAACTAATAAATGTCTTTACAACATACCTCTTTTATGTGTTTGGTGTAGTCTGAAGTTATGTCAAACGGCAATACTGGGCTATCTTGTCTTATGGGATCAAGTAACATAATCATGATCCATCCGGGAATTGAGCAAAACTAAGCAAGTAAACTAAGGGCTGTGTCTGAGGGGAGGCCCACAGTCTCAGACTTGTAAATCCAACGGGTCAGGGTGAGCTCCCTGATGAGTAAACTGTCATGCATGTGTGGGGTGAGAAGCTGCAGGAGTTGCGGTATTACTGAAAAAAACAAAACAAACCGATGACAAAAAAACAAACACAGTAGCAACGCCAAAGAGGAAGTGGAAGCAACTGCGAAAGGGTGAAACCCCAACTTAAAAAAAAAGGCAAAGTGAAATATGAAGTGGGCTGATGATATGTGTCTATATGATAAGAATAGGTCGGCACACTGGTCATGTTGCAAAACCTTGTTGCTGTTGCGACAGACAGGAGACTCAACAGGCGTTCACCGCAGTTCCTCTTTCATAGAGATCAAATCAAATCAAATCAATTTATTTTTGTATAGCGTCAAATCACAACAGAAGTTATCTCAAGACGCTTTATATGTAGAGCAGATCTATGACCGTACACCATAGTTTTGAGACCCAACAGGATCCACCAAGCGCACTGTGGCCAGGAAAAACACAGATAAAGCTGTGAGAGCCTTATGCTGCCTATACTGAACATATTTGATGTTGCTGATGCCATGTATGCACTTTGAGATCAGTGGCAGATTATCTTTGAGAGATGTTAATGCCTGAAAATTTTACTTCAATTTATGTGATTGTTGTTGACTTGTACTTGTGTTTCATTTCACGATTGGACACACTTTCATCCCACTTTTGTAATTCTCGGCCATGTGCACACTTCCTCATCTCATTTGCCAACAGCTGAGCAGAACTGAGCCCTATAAATTATATCTTTTACTTTCATTGGCATTGAACAACATTCATTTGTAATTATGTTGTTGTTTTAAAACCTAGGTCCTATTTTTGTAGGTCTATCCATCATTCCTATTGGTTATGACAACAACTGCATTACTGAGTTATGAGGATGTGATAACATCTGTGATAACATTAGTAGTTAGATGACCAGACGGGCCGTAAATAAATTCCTAGTTTGCCTATATTCTTCTAAACCACTTAAAAGTACAGTGTACAGGTACATCTAGTGGTGTGGTTGCAGATTGCAACCAACTACCCCTCTGCTCACTCCTCCTTTTCCAAGACTGAGGTAACGTGAGCTGCCGAGTGCAAAACCGTGATATTGCAGTTCGCCGCAGTTTCACAAACATATCGGAGAACTAAGGTGACGTAAAAAAGTGAAAGCCTCACTAGAGCCAGTGTTTGGTTTGTCCGTTCTGGGCTACTGTAGAAACATGTCGGAGCAACATGGCAGACTCCGTGAAGAGGACCCGCTCCCTTTGTAGATATGAAGGGCTCATTCTAAGCTAACAAAAACAGCTGAGTGCTGCTATGTTATCATAACATATAGTAATAATGGCCAGAACTTTGTTAAATATGAGCAGAGGTCGTTAAACTCTTTTCCTGTATTTCCCTTCCAGTCAGTAATCCCAGAGCTTAGATGTGCGTTTTGGGTACTTAAAGTTAAAATCTGTAGCTTTTTGGGTTGAAACACGGTAATTTCACGTCATCTCAATAGTGGCGTATTGTTAAAAGTTAAGACTGGCATGTTTTACTGTGGCTCTACTTGTTGTTTATGTGCTGCTATTCAGTGTTGCTGCTGCTCTCGCACGTGTCTCGCTACCTTTACAACAATGCCAATTACCCCTGTTGCTTTTAAACTGCAAGACGTGCGTCATCTCGCGTTACTTACTTCAGTGTGTGATTTCATCGCTTTAGCAAATGACAAATTAGACATTATTTAGACATAACGTGGTCGGGTGAGGTCATTTTTGGTTTAGCTTGCAAGAGTGATGTGGAAAAATACCAAATGTGACATCGGATGCATGAGGTTTTTTTGTAGTAAAAACATAATTTCAACTACTTCTCAGTGCTAAAGAGAAAGATTTCAGCTTTTATCTGATAATGACTGCATCTGTGGTATTCCAGATCATTTTCTTTGGCATTAAAACAATGCTAACTACAGACTAAATACAGACTGTTACAAGTCTTGACACACACTGCCGGCCTGCAGTTTTATGACTTTCCCCAAGACTCTGACAACAAACCACAGCCAAATGAATCAGTTAGGTGTCACACACAGTCTGGAAGTTTTGTTTTTTGGATTTAAAAAACAAACACGACACAATACACGTCATTAAGCGAATATATTACAACATTGTTTTTAGTTAAACACAGGAAGATTGTGTCCTAAAACACATGCTGACTTTGGTGTGTGCTGCAGTAATGCCAACATTTTAGTAACGCCACCCGCTGCATAAAACGTTACTATACATATACAACTGACAAAAAATCATTACGTTCTGCAGTCACTGCGCAGATTTGTATAATTCCGCCTGTATTCAACAAATGTACTTCCTCTTAGTGCTGCTAGTGTGAATAAGGACAACCACAAAGCACTTCCATCATGACAAGGATATATAAGTGACTGATGATAAGTAAGCACAGGTGTGGCTGTTCTATCGTGTTTATTTTGATCTTCAATTATCCTGTGAAAGCTTGTTTTTTTCTAAATGATTACTCTGTCAGGACTGTTGGAACCCAGCATTCCTCCCTTTAAACATCCAACTGTGAGTTTTTCCTACGAGGCTGCTGGGACCATAAATCTGTGTGCTGGGTGGGTGTTAACTGGAGGTCAGCAGCAAAGGGGCAACAGTAGATAAGATGCCTGGATTATGGCATTCATCAATGCATATCAGACTTCCTACACTCAAATAGATTGTAAAGCCATCGGAGGATAATTTGTGAATATGGGATATATGAATACAAATAGTGTGTTTTATTTCTGTCTCCTTCTAGAGACTGCCCATTGTTCCGACGGTCCATTATTCCTAAATCACAATAGTCCAAAAAATGTCCCATTGGACTGAAAGTCCATTTGTTCGACAGAATGTCATCCCCAAAACAAACGGCCATCGTTCCGAAGGCCCATTGCTCTGAAAATACAAACTCTACATGCAACTAACAGAAGCACTTGGCTAATTAGTATGCAAAATGACGTCATAGTACCTTCCCGATTTTTATTTTGCCAAATTTCTTTAGGTTTAGGCAACAAAACTACTTGTTTAGGTTTAGGAAAAGATCATGGTTTGAGTTCAAATAAACCCTTTCTGGCAGAAAGCTCTAAAGACTAACTTCTCGGAAAGGTACGATGACATCATTCTGCATAATAGTTAGCCATGTGCGTCTGTTTGTTGCAGGGAGAGTGTGTATTTTCGGAACAATGGCCATTTGTTTTCAGGATAACGGGCTACTGGACAAATAAGCTTTCGGTCCAATGGGACATTTTTCGGTAGGGCTGCCCCCTCTTAGTCGATTAGTCGACTAATCGGTCGTTTTGGTCTTAGTCGACTCAGATTTATCAAGTCGATTAGTCATTTTTTATGCTTTTTTCGTGCTGAATGACTTATTTCCAAGGAACTTATGAGCACATCTCTGGTAAACACAAGATTTAAAGTGGTGCTTTAGTGTGATTCTTTGTGGAGAGACTCAGTTTTACAGATCTGTCGATTAAATCAACTAATCGATTAGTCTACAAAATCGTATCAATGTTGGTCAACAAAGAATTTCTTTGGTCGAGGACAGCCTTATTTTTTGGACTATTGGGGTTTCAGAATATTGGGGGATGAGAACAATAGCACGGCACCGTCCACCGACCGTCCACATTTAACCCATCCCTCATGAGATTACAAGACACAACATTATCAAACATTGAAAATATAACAATACATCTGTAGATAAAACCAAAATAAAAAATAAAAAATGGTAACAGTGTACATGCTTCTATAAATTTTCAAAGTGAATAAGCAAAATGTTGAGCCATTTCTTTAAATGTTTAAGTGAGTAGCCAACTCGGTCTCAGTAAACTTGAGTTTTTATCTTACTAAACAAAAACTAGTTCCCAGTAAAAAGCTTTTCTTCATCTGCAGATACGTCCAGTTTCAACATTGAGTGCTTACAAATATACAAATGTTCTTTACATTCTGCAACCACCGTTTGTCTTTCTGATTATTGATCTTTTCATTTTCACAAAATAGCTCACCGAGCCAAAGTGCACTCTTCTCTTCATCAACAGTTAGTTTGTTTATCCAAAATAAACATCTTTCCACTCAGCCTGCTTTCTTCCACGTCAAGTAGCTGATTCCATAACTGAGCTACACACATCAAAAAATATAAACTGACTTAAAATAACTCCTCTGGGGGACTTCCGGTTTGCTGACACTTCAGGTGATCCGAAAAGAATAGATTTTTTTTTTTTGTGTTTTTGTTTTTTGAGTTTCTTTGTTTTTATGTTTGATGTGAAATTTGTTCAGTGTAATAACAACTGAAACATAAATAAATAAAAAGTAAAAATAAATAAATAAATAACTCATCTGGGGACTTAACCATTTGTCAGCATCATTATATATCAAACTATTTTTCCACATTGGACTTAACAATGTCATTGATGTTATTTTTAGGACGGTGAGGGAGTCTCTTGGAGCAGAGGAGAGTGGGGGGAACTTATTCCCATCACTTATTTCCAGGTTCTGTGCACTTAAACACTCACTGACTCCCTCACTCATCTTCAACCGCATATCTGGGGTCAACAGCTCCAGCAGGCGACCCCAAACTTCCCTTTCCCGGGCCACATTAACCAGCTCTGACTGGGGGATCCCGAGGCGTTCCCAGGCCAATGTGCAGATATAATCTCTCCACCTAGTCCTGGATCTTTAGGGAGGCGCCCAGGGGGCATCCTTACCAGATGCGCAAACCAGCTCAGCTGGCTCCTTTCAACGCAATGGAGTAGCGGCTCTACTCCGAGTCCCTCACGGATGACTGAGCTTTTCACCCTATCTCTAAGGGAGATGCCAGCCACCCTCCGGAGAAAACTCATTTCGGCCGCTTGTACCCGCGATCTAGTTCTTTCGGTCATGACCCAGCCCTCATGACCACAGGTGAGAGTAGGAACGAAGATTGACCGGTAGATCGAGAGCTTTGCCTTCCGGCTCAGCTCTCTTTTCGTCACAACGGTGCGGTAAAGCGAATGCAATACCGCCCCCGCTGCTCCGATTCTCCGGCCAATCTCACGAATAAGGTACTTGAACGCCTTCACTTGGGGTAAGGACTCATTCCCTACCCAGAGTAGGCAATCCATCGGTTTCCTGCTGAGAACCATGGCCTCAGATTTAGAGGTGCTGATCCTCATCCCAGCCGCTTCACACTCGGCTGCGAACCGATCCAGTGAGTGCTGGAGGTCGCAGACCGATGATGCCAACAGGACCACATCATCTGCAAAAAGCAGCGATGAGATCCTCAGCACACTGAACTGCAAACCCTCCTCCCCCCGACTACGTCTCGATATCCTGTCCATGAATATCACAAACAGGATTGGTGACAATGCGCAGCCCTGGCAGAGGCCAACCCCTACCGGAAACGAGTCCGACTTACTGCCGAAAACCCGAACACAGCTCTCGCTTTGGGCGTACAGAGATTGGATGGCCCTAAGAAGTGCCACCCTCACCCACCATACTCCTGCAGCACCCCCAACAGTATCTCCCGCATTTAAACAAACAATTAAATAACAGCTAGAGTTCACTGGGCCCTAAAAAAACTCTGCTGCAATGGCAGCCTGGTTGCAATTGTCTTATTGGATCTGTTTAGTCCCAGTTGTCAAAGTGCTCGGACACACTTTGAAGGGAGAACTCCGCAAAGACAATTTAATGACGCTTGTGGTAAAGAATGAAACCGGAAAACTGAGTGTTCTGGCATGCAGGAATAATCAATAATTGAAAGCTGAGTGATTCATACTGTGTTAGTCAGAAGGATCATCATAATTTACAAGTTGTGATAGGAAAGTGAACACCCTCCAGCGTCAACGGCACGACTGGTTATCTAATAAAGTTTTTTATTAATGAATCATAACATATCTGATGCCAGCTGAAGTCAACTTAATGGAACAGGAAAGGAAATATTCAACATCCAACATCCATACTTCCTTTACTCAGTGATTTCGTTACACTAAAAGATTTAATTTTACGCATGCAATCACGAGTGAGCTCTTACTTTTTCTTCCCATGATGAAAGATTTGAGATGAACTGAAACACGCCCATCTCACGTCACCTTATCAAGCTGATTCTCGAGTGTTTGTTTATATCAGGCTTTTATTGAAGTGGATTTCCCTTTTTCACACGTCCCTCAGCACAACAGACGATCACCAGCTGCACTTAGGGTTTGTTTGATGTGAGGGCGTTGCATTTCACGGCGGCTCAGCCAACTTTTATTAGGCCATATATCTCCTGAGACTGTTGGAAAAGTGGAGTATGAAACAAGAATCCTTTTGTTCTCTCTGTATCAACATTTCCCGGAAGATGAAGTTATTAAGTTAACATCAGGGGAGGTTTTGGATTGCCGGTTAGATTTTGGATCCGGTTCGCGTTTGGCAAAATACCTGGATTTGTTTTGACATTAACAAATTTCTCATCCCCTTTATCTCCTCACTTTTCTATTTGCAATGAGCAATGGAAAACATACAGATAGCAGGCTTTACATTTGTCGCTCTTTAAAATGACAAACATCAACGTTGGCAGATTAGTTACGGTTAATTCCGTAACAGCTAAAATGATGAAATGGCTGTTTTCTGGTTGGTGTGCTCTCTGAGGTATCTAGCTGACCACCTCACGTCAACCAACCCTCGTAGTGATGAACATACAGGGAATTATCACCTGAATGTGCAGCTCCCCTCGGCATTATGGGGGTTAATAGTGAGTTTCATGCCCCATCTTTTAAGCTAGAAGTTACCGAGCCATATATTTGTTGGTTTGTTGGTAGAAAAACTCCTTCTTTTTCAGTGAGTCCGCTCCTCCTGAAATATATCTCCGAAGTTGCCATTTAAAACGTTAGTATACAGTATTATGTTTTCAAAAGCATGGATGGAGCTCAAAATAGATTTTAAAGTGTAGGCTTATAATTCTTTCTCGGACATGTTTAATAAATATTCTGGGAATAAACAAATATCAATACATCACTCTCTGCATATCAAGTGACACCACGAGGGGTCCCAACCCTGAGGTTGAGAAACTCCACACTTGGGTGTGGAGCTCATTTCACGCAATGCTGTGTGAACAATGAAGGATAGACAAATAACTGTGGACACACACATGGCAAGAACCCAAATAGACAAATATGGAGAGCGGTAAATAATGTGTTTGTACACACGGTGAACGGCTGCGTGTGAAGGATTTACTGATAAGTTCTGTATGTCTTGGCAACTGTGACTATTTCAGCCTGCATGCAACCTACCAACCTACTACTCTGCACACCAGTGCATCAAAAGGAAATCTTCCTTCTGTTACCGTCTCTCTCAAAGACAACCACCGTTGAGAAGAAATGGTGTTTAGGTGTGCCCCGCTTGCTTGCAAAGAGTGAAAACATTCACAGAAGCGTCTGTTACACACGAATCAATACAAGTGCATATCAGTCGGAAAACACATTTCCAGCTCGGTGGTCTTCCACACCCACAAGCTCCTTCAGAAATCCACTAATCTTCTCATTATTCGTAGTCTTGATCATGTGTATTGCCTACACTGATTACTGCAACTAATGATTATGTTTATAATCTACCAATAAAGTTATTTATTAGTCATTTATTCTATATAATGTCAATGTAATGACCTCTTTAAATCATTTGTTTTGTCCAACAAGCACTCCAATTTGAAATGACGTCAACAAGAACAGAAGAAGAAAAGCAGTAAATCCTCGATTTTGAGAAGCTGAAATCACGGAAAGTTTAAAATATTGTGTTTGTGTTGAGTTTCTGTCATTCAAATAATTAATTAATTGACTGATTGGACCAAATGTTTATGTCCGAGGAAGTCATTAGCAAGAGAAAAGGAAAAATAGCACTTATGTGCTTTTTGTTTGCCTGAAATGTGGTACGAAAAATAATCTTTTAAGTCATAAAAGAAAAGCTGGGTCAAGCAAATTATTGAAATAGCAGTATTTAAAAGGAGGAATATACAGTTTGTCTTTCCAATAACACCTACTCCTAAACAACAGCTGCCGACAGCCGGCACGCTATTCATTTAGAGCAAAGAGTAACTAAACAAATGAGTTCGGAGGCAGCTATTGATCGGAGAAGAAGATTTATTCTGGGCTGACCGCTCTTCATCTCCCGAAGAAGCAAAATAGGCCAACAACTAATAACATTTGCCAAGATCAATACGATTTTATTGTTTGGTCAATGTAATAAAAGATGCCGGTCTTAAAACTATTGGAGACGTAGATTCTACAGGGAAAAGTAGAAATGCGCACGTGTTTTATGCTCCTATTACAACTTTAATCATCTGTTGTTCCGATCTGGACCGACCGTCTTTATCAGGCACAGAAAGTTTTGAAAAACACCTCATGGAAACGACAAACAAGGGTAATCAATGACACGTGTCCACAGCTATTGGCCACAACTTAAGGTGAAAACAGATGCACACGGCTTAGTGAAAATGTGTTTTTGCACTGCTGTTTTACAAGATCGTTCAGTGTCAGTTAACTGTAACTTTGTCCCGATTGACTCACCTAGAAATGTTGTCACTGACCCCCATGAAATACAGACCCTGTTTAATTGGCAGCCCACTGTTGCAAAGTCCATTACTAATACAGTCATGACTGCTGAAAAATGGGTATTGACAAGAATATATATTTTAGGGCTGTCAATCGAATAAAATATTTAATCGAGATTAATCGCAAATGAATCACACATTTTGTATCTGTTCAAAATGTACCTCAAAGGGCGATTTGTCAAGTATTTAATACTCTTATCAACATGGGAGTGGGCAAATATGCTTGCTTTATGCAAATGTATTTATATATTTCTTATTGGAAATCAATTAACAACACAAAACTATGACAAATATTATCCAGAAACCCTCACAGGTACTGCATTTAGCATAAAGAATATGCTCAAATTATAACATGGCAAACTCAAACCCAACAGGCAACAACAGCTGTCAGTGTGTCAGTTTGCTGACTTGACTATGAATTGCCCAAAACTGCATGTGATTATCATAAAGTGGGCATGTCTGTAAAGGGGAGACTCGTGGGTACCCATAGAACCCATTTTCATTCACATATCTTGAGGTCAGAGGTCAAGGGACCCCTTTGAAAATGGCCATGCCAGTTTTCCTCGCCAAAATTTGGAGCAGGTTTGGTGCGTTATTTAACTTCCTTCGCGTCGAGTAGTAGTAGTTGTAGTATGACATGGTTGGTACCAATGGATTCCTTTGGTGTTCTAGTTTCATATGATACCAGTATCTTAACTCTACCTTTAAAACTTAGTCCGCTACAATTTAACTTTGACAGTCTTCATTTTTTTATTTCACAATGCAATAGTTCAACAGAATGTCCGCACACTTCTGAGACCAGCACTAATTATGAAATTTTTTTTCCAGACATCATCTGTTGCAAACTTCACATTTGTTGCCAACACTGCTGGGCTTTTGTTCAAAGATGTTTGTCAGAGCGTGAATGCACAACAAGGGATTATCTCGGGCCAATTCTTCGGTGCAAGGGCTATTAGATTTTACATTTTTTTCATCATGTATTTATCAAAAATAATCAGACTACATGCAATACGCCCAATACGGACAAGGTAAATTATTCATAAGCACATAATGGATCTATCAAGGGCACCTTATAAAATAATGGCATCTATTTTACCATCAATTATTTTCATCAATTAAGGACCTGTAATTTAAAAGGTTACTGAAAGTTCAGAAGTGCGGGCGAGCAAATGCAGTTGATGGTATTTTATCGCTCTACATCCCCCGCTTTAGTACCAAAGTAATGTTTTCAATATGTAGTTGCAGAGAAATATGTGGCAGGCAGTCTGACTGGAAGTAGACAGAGATCATTCAAGGGACAGGCATTAAGAAGGCAGCCCCAAACAGGATGTTGTCCATTGTTGCCATGTCAGCATTCATTTTAACTTTCTATTGATTTCAAGTCAGCAACCACAGTAAAGCTGTGATGCATTATGACTAAAAGAGCTATATTCAATGTTTTCACTTCCAGAAGTAAATATGGCAACTTGAGCAATAACAAAATACCAGACGATGGAGGGGACAAGGAGGCACGTATTAACACTTTAAAGTGCTTTTCATCAATATTAACCACAAATCACATGACTACTTGTATGTGAAAGGGGTCGCTCGCAGTGAGGAGCCCACAAAGAATAATCACCCAAATTTGCTCAATCAACTGAAAAGGTGGTGATATGTCAGCATTTGCAGCTTGTTTCCCCAAAGTGGTGATAAAAATCACTTAATACAGGTTTAAATCAAAATCTCCGCTAGAGCTATTAAAGCTAACTTGACAGCATAAGACAGCAGAGGATGGAGTCTGATCTATTTGAGCTACATAATTCAGGCAAATTATGCTGCAAAGTTCAGCTCTTATGGAGAACTGTAGGAGACATAATACCTTAGCACAAGACACCAGAAGTCAAAGAGGAATGTCTTCTCGAGGGAAGATAATACACAGGTTATATGCTTTTCTCCAAGACAAAGACACCCTTTTCCATTGGTCAATTTACTTAACTTATGCAAAGTCACCATCATTCTGACCAATTGACAAACAGCCATGTGCTGACCACGCGTTAATATGAAACCTACAAGCTCTCTCCATGCAATAGTGCAACGTCCACACACACACGCCCAATAAAGGGCCTCTGTGTCCTTCACAGCACATCTGGTTTCCAATAGCCGAGGAGCAAGAATGAGAAAAATAAAATACAGTCTTCAACTAGGAGAAAAGGGTACCAAAAGAATACATCGATCACTTTACCTCTACACAGTCAAGCACATAACCGGGCCAGCGACTCATGAATATGTTTTTAATGCGGATAACTAAAAACACAACATGGAACAATGACCTCTGTTTTCTATCTCATATCTGCTCTCCACATCTGTCTTTACTCTCTTGTCATCATTCTGTGCTTCAGCACATTACAAATCTTTTCAGCACCTGCTCACACCCCTTATTGTCTGACTGTAGCCTGAGGCCGTGATCTGCAGCAACCACACACGTCAATGACACATCAAAGGGGTTCAATAATATCTATACCTCATCTCCTCGAGGATCTTCATTGCTACCATTTGTTGTCCAATTTCCGAGTAAAACCGAGTAAAACGTGACTACGTACAGGACAAAACTAGTAGTGAAGGGCAGGATTAGCAATACTGCAGCCTTGTGACTACTGTAAGGCGTAGTTTATTTAAGTGTGCTATTAGTATACTTCTTTTAAACTTAAAATAAGAGAATATGCTTTCAGTTTACTTTTTATGAACTTATCAGAGATATACTTAACAAAAGTATATATAACTATACTTGGCTTATACTGACAAGTACGCAGAAAAGTCTAAGTATACTTGACTTATACTGACAAGTATACAGAAAAGTCTAAGTATACTTGGCTTATAGGCCTACTTGTACTTAACCTTTTGATCGAGCCATACTTAAGAAAAGCATAATTAACTATTCTTGCCTAGGCCTACAGAAAGGTATATACTTGGCTTGTAGTTGTGCTTACTTTTTGATAGAGTAGCCTATTGAAATGTGTTGTGTACATGTTGAATGGAGGATAAAGCATCCATCCACTAAGAAAGGAATCCTGATTTTTCAGTCCAGCTGCTGATTGCGGAGCATCATCTTTCCGTATAGAAACCTCGATGAAGCTCACAATAAAATTTATCTCCCAGCAGCACCTGGGGCAACTCAAGCACAACGACAGTTTGGGAGACAAAGCTCTTATCTTGACCATGTCACAGCATGTGTGTCTTTACATCTCTGACTGTACCACTCCCACATGTCAAACTACTGCAAAGGTCACGGTACACTACGCTGCCTACACAAAGACTCCCACCATTATTTCCACATTTTTTGTTGCACAAGCGGACTCATCTGATAGCACCTCTGACAGGCGTTATAGGTATTTCAGAGTCATTTTGGATTGGGGGACTTCCTCTCTTCGTTCACACCGATTTAAATCTGGTTCAAGTTTGGATGTGGGGATTCAAGAGCTGTCATTCTGCATATTTTCATTGGCATTGGAGTCTGGGCTTTGACTGGGCATGTTGAGGGGTTTAAGAGCTCCTGGCTGTTTTGAAACTATTCTAAGGTTGATTTAGCTGTTTGCTTATGGTTTAAGTCCTTCAGGGAAATAAACTGTCACATTTGTCTGAATGTTTTAGTGGTTTTAAAGGCTTTCGTCTAGAGTTATGTCTACATATGGCTCTGTTCACTGGTTCCTCTATCATTCTTCACTTTCAGAATCGCTGAAGCGGTGCATGTTTTTGTGTTTCATACTGTTTCATTTTTTTTTTTTTTACTTTTCCTTCTTCCCAGTCTGTCAGACAGCCCAGATTTATGAGGTGCTGCACTGACTCCTGGAGGCATGATGCCCTGTGACTGTATATGTGTCAGAGCTGTTGTTTAACTTCTTCCTGACAATCATCCCTCTTGCCAAGTTTGCTCAGAGCTATTGGAAGTGTTTGGTATTTCCATTTTTCCTTTTCCAAATCGCAGAACACAGCCTTCTGGGCTCTTGTGAACCCACAAGCCTTTCTTCTTTGTATTTTAATCATTATTGGTAGCCACAGGGGAGAGAAAGAGGGATTAGGAGCAAGCAGGACAATGCAATGAAATCCTCAGACTTGATGTCAAAGTGAGTCATGCACTTTACTACTCGTTATTAAAGGGGACATATGCTCATTTTCAGGTTCATACTTGTATTTGGGATTTCTACTAGAACATGTTTACATTCTTTAATGTTCAAAAAACACATTATTTTTCCTCATACTGTCCGTCTGAATATACCTGTATTCACCCTCCATCTGAAACGCTCCGTTTTAGCTCCTGTCTCTTTAAGACCCCCTCCTGAAAAAGCCCAGTCTGCTCTGATTGGCTTGTGAGAAAAATATGATGCACCTTTGCAAAGGTAGTTCTCACGTTGTGAACGATATATTCTAATGAGCCTGAATGTGACATAGGAAGGGGAGTCAAATCGGATTGGATTGTTGAATCACTTGTTTTCTGATCTGGTCAGCCCACAAAAAACTGACTGGGTTGTCTTATTTCACAGTTTGTGGGTTGGTAGGTACTCTAAATATGTGTGCACAAGCACTGAACTTTTTTTTTTTTCATGACATATCCTGTTTAAATCAAAAACAGTCAATTTGATTTTGACATGATATTTAAAATCTAAGTGTAAAAAATGTAAATTCCAGGAATATAAAATGTTTTTTAAGTGCACTATACTCTCATTCTCTAAAGGTAGACTGTGGAGTTTTTCACCTTTACTGTAGTAGCGCTATAAGGCCCTGACACATCGAGCTGACAGTCGGCCATCGGTCAGTTTGGGGCCGTCTGTGGGCGCCTGTCAGCCTATTTTTCGGTGTGTCCCGCACCGTCGGCTCTAGTCTGCCCGTGTTGGAGTTTTTGTCCGGCCGATTCAGCATGTTGAATCAGCAGCGGAACCTATCTATGAGAGTAATCACTCTGATTGGCTGTTAGGCTTAAACAAATCAGTGCATGAGAAGAGAAACGGACGTGAGGAAAGCAAGTAAACTCTGTGTGGGCCCTCTTATCTGATCATTCCAATACATGGATGTTTTCACAGCAACATGGCGATCTGGAATGAAGCTAAATGGTGAGTGAGAGTGGTGTGAAAATGGTCGGCAAACGCCGCTTTGTTTC
Source organism: Sebastes fasciatus (assembly GCF_043250625.1). Taxonomy (NCBI): domain Eukaryota; kingdom Metazoa; phylum Chordata; class Actinopteri; order Perciformes; family Sebastidae; genus Sebastes; species Sebastes fasciatus. The sequence goes on from NC_133801.1 coordinate 20,212,495, forward strand.
ATGTATACGTATCATTACAACGGCTTGTATATCAGCAGTCCTTGGTCTTCCGGTTTCTCTTTTTGAATGAGGAGTACAGACTACCGCTACCTGCCGGTATGGAGACTTATTTCATCTCACGCAGGTGCAGAATGTTCGTGGTGGTAGTTGGCCGTCAGCTATAGTCTTTGCGGTGTGTTCGAGTGCAACGTTTTGGCCAAGACAAAGGCGACGTGAGGCGAAGCAACAGGCGGCCTTCGTCGCTGCTAGTTCTCTGATGTTGGGTTGTTGTGTTTGGGCCTTTAGAGCAACGTTTTTAAGAGTGGGTCCTCGTTTTATAATTAGTACGCACACATGGTGAAGCAATACATTGTCTGTGTCTGTTGGGTGACGTGCCAAGAAATGTAGAACTGTGCCAACAGAGGCAAGGACGGACAGGACTGCTGGAATGCAAACATGAATGAAACAATACGGGTTTAAAATTATTCCAAAAACTCAGCCCCTCAAAAGTTTTATTTTGGTGAGAATCAATGAATGTAAAACCAAACTTTGTTTTTTTTAAAAAACTCCACCTTCAATTCCTCCAACCATTTAGCACTTAATTCACTTTAATGATCTAGTATTTGCTGAACAATTAGTGTAAATCACCTCATTACAGCTGCTATTTTGATACTTATAATACTTTCAAAACCACAGTGAGGTATAATTTAGTTTATGGGTCTTTGTTGCTTTCCCTGTCTTCCAACCTCCCGTACAATTCAATGAGTCTGCTGACTAAGACTCAGACACTAATGGAAACCTTTTATCATTAGTGTCAAAACGTCAGTGATTTAACTCCCACAGTGCTGCTCCAGATTAAAGTTGCTACAGTCACCTAAAAGAAAAACCTGCCCTGCGGTTATTCATATATATATTTTCAGTCTGAACTATTGATTAATATGATAAAGGGTGAAATTTAAAGCTAAAACCACCTACAATCTGGCAAATAGTTTGGGATACGAATGCAGCACGTTATTGATCCAGTTATTGACCGGCAACATATGGACCGCGGGCAGCTTCTGTGGTTCCCATGGGAACGGCAGGGAAGGGGAGGTATTGGTGATTGTCGCAAGCAAGCGATCAGTCTGTACCTGTCCCCTGAAGGAGACGGCTCTGTCCATTTATAAACTGAAGATGACAAGCGACAAAGAGGAAGAAAGAAAGGCCTAATGGAGGAGTGTTGATTTTCCTTTTCAGAGGGAAACCTTCTGTCAAGGCGCGTGAAATATACTGATCATAAAAACTCAAATGGATCACGTTAATCGACAGGGAAGTAATAGGGCAGCTTCTAAGGATGATCAGCTTTAAGGCTAATCCATTTATTCATCTTATTTTTGATTAATTGATCATTTTTTTAGTCTATAAAATGTCAGAAAAACCTCTCAGAGTCATCTTCAAATTGCCTGTTTTGCAGCCAACTGTTTAATTTATCAGGAAAAAAGCAGCAAATTCTCACATTTGAGAAGCTGAAACCAGCATATATTTGGTATTTGCGCTTGTGATATAAATGATTAACTTTCTTTTAATCAACTTCCTGTTAAGCACCAATTCCTATCAACCCAGACTACATACTTGATTTAATTCAGGTCAATTGTATTGTTCATTTGGTGGTGTAGACTTACATAATGTAGCGCTAACAGTGTTTGACTACAGTGGGAGAGCAGGCTTTGAATCCTGTCCTACAGCTGGAGATGGATTTTTTTTTTTTTTTCGCAGTGACCATATATTCCACATGACACAACAGTACACTAAGTCAATAGTCCTTCCTAGAACAAACTAAGATGTCCCTCCTGTTTTATGCTACATCAAACAAATCAAACGTTCTTGCACAGAACAGCTGATAACATTCATCACATCATGTTCTGTTGGTTAATGGCACCTTATCTTCTTCGGCTGTGTGTACTGTAGGTTTAAATTAGCCAGAGGTGATATATAACATAAGGCCAGGGCTGTACAGTGACAAGCCTGGGAAGCTGGTAACAGGACAAACACTCACAGCCAATGGATTACTCTTAAAAATGACGTCAGCCCACCACACCACCTCCCAAAAAATAAAGAAATTCCCTGATATCTGACCATCTTTTACCAGTTCCCTGAACACAACCGCAACATGTGAACTTTTGCCTCCTGAATAACAATGAATAACCTCGCTGGGAGAGAAGAAACAGTCACACCTCAGAAATACACTGAGCAAACACGGCCTCGTATGTTCTTGTCCAATAAGCCACTAAGCAAACACAAGACCTTGTAAACGTGATCTGTAAATATAGTCCGCAACGACAAACAATGAGTGTTTTCGGATCTCCTCTGCTAAATTTAACATTAAGAAAAGGAAGCGTTCATTTTCCGGCAACCTGTTTTCAATCTAACCCACATCTACAGTGCCAGCGTGCAGTCCCTGCAGACAGAGCCCATTCTGCAGGGCTTGAAAGCACCATTCTCCAAGGTGTATTCAATTACATGAAAGTGCTTTGAGTAAACTAAGACTAACCGGAAACACATGTTAGCACACGCAAGAATAATGACTGAATGCTTGTATACTATGCGAAGGAACAAACTTCTGAACTGTGTCAGTGCGCTTTTACTATATTTTCATTGCAATAAACAACAAGACTTTTTTATTCGCCAACATCTGTTGTGCTTCAGGCAAACTAACCGGTATTAATCATGAAGCTGCATCTGTCTAGAAACACGCTAAGTCGGCTGTGGTGCACTCACAGTCTCGCACATCGTCATCATCACCGCCGTCTCTGTTGTTTCGGTTACGACCACAATATGGATGTACAATACATGCACATGAGCAAACGAGAACCCAAACACACGCAGGTCTGCTGAGATGACGCATGAATCACTAATTACTTAATAACAGCGTCTTAAATTATTCAGACATAATGATACTGATCTCATACTGATCATGCTCTAGATTGTTAATATTGATGAGTAAATCTAAAAATAGGGGTTTAAAGTTAGCAAATCAACTTGGAGAACAAAAGTTAATTTTAGAAGAGAAAATTAAAAAGACCAACAAGTTTTCTACTTTTATTTTGAAATTGAGACTTAAGTGATCCCCAGACGGCTAGAACATGTACGCTTTACAAGTGATGAAGTTGGGGTTTCAGTTTCCTGAAGTCTGACTTATAAAGTGTTGACAAGTGTGTTTCGTCACCTCTCTCTTCTGGGTAAAAATGACGCTGCATGCCACCGTAGCTTAGTCAAACCTTCCAGGCTTCAATTGTTACCACAAATCATCCAGATGCAGACAGTGAGTAGTTGGTGAACATGAACAAACACTTTTTATGGCTTCCTGTAAATCTACCTGATCATCTGTTAACAAGGCTAGAGATGCCTTTCATAATAATACTGACATTAATCACATCCTGCAGCTGGTTTTTTATTCCCCAAACTTGACTTTCCTCAGCACCTCTGGCTGCTGCTTAAGGGGGACACACACACACACACACATAGGGGAGGCTGGTTAACCTCGGATTCCTCCCAGAGGAGAGCTTTGCCCTCCGGGGAAGGCAGAGCCTGACCAGTCCTCCAGGGTTGTCAAGGTTTGGCACACTGCTTTCAAACAGGGACAGATATGGAGCTAACACACACACTTCGCCACCCATGCCTTGTGTGGTGAAGGCTGCACTCTCTGGCACACCTTTTATTAGTGGAGACTCCAACCGGGCACACAAACAAATACCACAGCAAGAAATACATTGACGGTCGCCATGCCAGCTGAGCTTTCTATGTATATAATGATTACAGAATGAGGGGGAAGGAATTAAGTTTAGAAGGAGAAACTCTTTAACGCTAAAATTAACTGGAAACTAAACTCTACTGTCAGTGTACAGACCTACATCCAGTCATGGTTAATGATAAACTCCCTTTCTCTAGTCTGTTCCCCTTTCAAGCTTTATTTATCTTCTTTTGTTTTTGCTGAGGAGTTTTGGTTTGTGTTTCGACAACCGAATACATGACACATCAGGGTGTTAGCTCTTTCCCCATATCCACTGTAAAGGATATGGCTGTGTATTATCAAGAATCTGGCAATAGAATACATATCATGATACAGGCGTAATGATTCAATATATTGTGATTTTTTTTCAAATCTAATTTCAGGGAAACTGTCCGAGAATAAAGACACACCACCATATGTATAAAACTGAAAAGTTACTATGTGAAATGGCTATTATGGGGACTAACATCCTCACACATGAATACAACTGGACTCATTGGATCCACAAGAGTCTCAGCTTTCCAGTGATACCCAATTTTTCAATTACAAGACTGTTTAGGGAACCCAGTATGCAGAAATATTCAGATAAACCATTTTAGAATGGGCGAAAATAACACAAGTTTGTACTGCATGCAAAAAACTGCATGGTTTTTGCCCAAAGATGCATGTGATTATCATAAAGTGTCTGTAAAGGGGAGACCCGTGGGTACCCATAGAACCCATAGTCATTCACATATGTTGAGGTCAGAAGTCAAGGGAGCCCTTTGAAAAAGGCTATGATTTCTTTGCCAAAATGTAGCGCAAGTTTGGAGCTTTATTTAGCCTCCTTCACGACATGCAAGTATGACATGGTTGTTTTTCTAATATCATATGATGCCAGTACCTTCACCCTAGCTTTAAAACTGAGCCCGCTACAACCTCTGAAAGACATAATAGAGGCTGGATCCACCGGCAGATTTCTAAGAGGTTACTTAAAAATCAATACAGCGTTTTGGAGAATCAATACAGTATTGCAAAGCATAATATCGCGATACTCCTGTGTATCGATATTTTCTTACATCCCCTACTGTGAAATGTAATGTAATGAAAATAAGAGGTCAAATTGGCCAAAAATGCTGAGGACGAAACCACAAAATGTGCTGTAAAAGTCATACAAAGAATGAGAGGGAGACGGAAGGTCAAAGGTGAACTCACAGTGAGTGGCAGGGAGCAGACCACGAAGATGACAGTGATGAGCGCCAGCAGCACCAGGTGGTCCACCTCCTCGTCCCCCTGCGCGAACCAGGCCAGGCTCAGCTTCCTCTTCCTCCCCGTGGACCCGACCGAGCCGCGCCGCATCATCTGGCTCCGGTGCATCTGGACCAGGCTGACGATCACCGAACCGTTGCACACAAACACCGCGAAGATCAGCAGCGCCATGAGGGAGGAGTAGGACAGGGAGAAGGCCAGCACCAAACTGGCCTGGTCGTCCCCTGTGGCGTCCATGTCGATGAAGCACCACGTGCCGGGGCAGTACTGTCTGAATTTGCCGTAGCCTGCGTACGGCAGGAGGCAGAAGGCCAAAGAAAAGAGGTAAATAAAGAAAAGGGTCACTTTGGCGAAGCTGCGGCGGATGTGCACAGAGTAAAAGTAAGGGTGGCTGATGGCCAGGCAGCGCTCCACGGCCATGGCGCACAGGATGAGTGTGGGCGCCAGGCCGAAGAAGCTCATGGCGAAGCCGAAGAGCTTGCACAGGCTCGGGCCGCCCAGGCTGATCAGGGACGAGTTGCAGGCGTAGCAGATGAACACGGGCGGGCTGAGGAGGCAGGTGCCCAGCAGGTCGGTGAGGGCCAGGCCGGTCACCAAGATGCAGAACACGGAGGACCTGGAGCGGTGCTCCTTCTGGTGCACCCCGAGGATGAAGAGGGCCAGCAGGTTGCCCACCACGGCGGCCAAGAACATGATGATGCTCGTCGCCGGCTTGCCATCCCCGTTCACGATGAGAGTGTCATTGCAGGTGGTGTTGTGACACGTTTCGTTTGAAACCATGCTTTTGTTCATGTTTTTAACTCAAAGCAAAGAAATAAACCTGCTCAGTGTGTAATTAATAACAAAATGCCACACAACAAATGGATATCTTGACCTCTTGACACCATCATTGGGAAACACAGCAGCAGGCAGGGCTGTGTAGTAATAACACCCATAATGCTGCTGGGTTGACTAAAAACGTGGTTCTCTCTTTCTGCCTCTCTTGTCACTTCAAGACAGTTTTGAAATCTTTCTGTGGAACAAATGACACAAGATAAAAAAAAGCTGATTATAGGAAACATAAAACCATCTTTCCCACGAGGGTGGCATCCTGTTCAGGTTTATCCTCTCAGTAATGTCTTATAATAATAATATAATAATAATAATTCTCAACAGTTCTCATCACAGTTTTAGTGACTAATATTCACTCACCTTACACTACTACACATCTGGCTCTGCCGGAGAGAAGCAACACTTGAGCGACTGAAACTTTTAAATATAACTTCTTCTTCTTCTTCTTCTTCTTCTTTTTCCGCGGATTCAGGCTCCCAGTTTGTAAAATATTAAGAGGATACGGAGTTTAAAAGTGCCGCTGCCGGCAGCAGATAGACACTGAGCCCACGAGACACAGAGACAGACTGAATAAACTCCGCTGTCCCTCCTCTTACTTTCTCCGTCTCTCTCTCTCTCTCTCTCTCTCTCTCTCTCTGCACCTCCCAGTCTGTTTCGGATCGATGTGGAGTCCCACCCACCACTGACTGTACTGGAGCAGCCAAACACACTGACAGATGTTATTCAAAAACATTATTTAAGATAAATAGAAGGTAAAAAAAGGTAGTTATTTTCTTCCTTGTTGTGTCTAATGTTGAACACATTAGCTACTGTATTAATATCATACACCATAATCAGATTTTATTCTCTCAAGTTTAGACAAAACCTTAATGCATACCTTTTTAAGAGTGAACTATATTATATATTACATTTACTGCAGTAGACTGAAATAAATAGCAAAACACAGACACCAATAGATTGAAATGGTTAAAGCTTCAGTAGGCATCATTGGGCAAAAATTCCATAATAACCTTTCAGCATATTGTAATTCAAGTGTTCTGAGAGATGACTAGTCTTCTGCACCTCCTCATGGCTCTGTTTTCAGGCTTTAGAAAATCTATCAACTTTGACCAATCACAGGTAATTTCAGAGAGAGAGAGAGAGAGCGTTCCTATTGGCTGTGCTCTGGCTGGTGGGCGGTGCTTGGTATTTCCACAACTGATCTCAACATGGCTGCTGGGTCACAAACTTTCTCATTTTACAGCTAAACTGTACACAACAAGATGTTTCTGAAAACATTTTTTGCAAGAAATAGGCATTACAGTAACAGAATATTGATTCATATTTGATCAGCGCTGCCTAGTTTGACAGTTTGATCGGAGTTCCCGATTGATTGACAGCTGCTCAGAGATGGCAGGCTCCAGCTCGGCTCTGATTGGTTGTTTTCCTCCGGTCTGCGAAATCTTGCAGATGCCATTAGGAGCACTGGAGGACACAGAGGTACATGATTTTTTTCAGATTACCTGTTTCATGTACTACTGTCAGGATATAGTGACCGTTTTATAAAAATATTTTTTTTTAATCATATTTGCTCCATTTCGACCCACTGCTGCTTCTGATTTTTTTCTCAAATTTACACAAAACCTAAACATATGACTTTAAGAGTGAACTATAGAAATGGGGACTTTTATTGCAGTAGCCTATAGACTGAAATAAATAACAAAACACAGACACCAATAGATTGAAGCTGTACTGACACAGACACTTTGGTCAGTATTTGCTTGTTCCCCCATGAGAGCTCAGAAAATATGTAATCCAATTTGTCTTTTGTATTTGGTTTGGCAGTGTCTCTTCTTGCTTTTTAAAAAGGTGTTTTGAATAGACTTAATCTCGGCTAGTTTATATTTCACGCAGCGTTTGGTGCAGCTCAACCAAGAAAGGGGAGAACCAGAGCTTTAGCTGAATACACACGCCATGAAAGCCAGTTTTCCCTGCTTGTTTTTGCTGGTTCACTCTTCGTTTCTGCATCATTTACTTTCTGTTGTTGGCCATTTGTGGACACAGCTTTTGGTGAGAGGAGAGAGAGGAAAATCCTCAAACAGTGGGTGTGCTCTGGAAGAGACTGCATGCTCTGATATGACCCCTCAGGGTTAAGAATGTGCTCCTGAATATGCTGTCAAATATTTGAACTTGTAGAAAAAAGTGCAGGAACCAGAGAAAAGCTGTACAGAAAACACAACGTGTGCTCATACGACATACAGTTTGTGCAACAACAAGGACTCATTGGGGAAAGATGCATTGGGATCCTTTAACAAAACACAATAATACAAAATATTACTCATTTAGTAAAACCCTTGCATTAGAAATTTGACTCTAGACGTACAGTGTTATCAAAAATATTTAACTACATAGTACACAAGTTAAAGTACTCACTATGCAGATTAACCAGATTCTATATTATCATATAAATTGCATTGGATTTTTATTACTACATGAATTTATAAGCAGCAATAATGTAATTTGAACTAATTTATATATTGTTTTGAAGTTTTACCTATAATAATGAATCATATTTTACAGATCACATATAATACCAATGTGTTACCTCAGCATTGGTAACACATTGTCCCACACAAACATACTCTGTGTCCCACATTTGATTTGTTGGGATCTGGTCACCCTACCATCACTACAGGGGCAGGAAGGCTCCGTGCTTTGTTGTGTGTAATTTATCAAATTAAATTGTTTGGTCCCAGGGGAGGAGTGTGACAATCATTTGTCCAAACACGGTAGATGTTACTAAAGCTTGTTTCAATTGATCTGCAGGAAAATGCCGCAGTTACAGCCTACAGTTGCTTTGTATATAGAGGTTTGACCTGACGTTGACCATATTTGATTCACATCTTTGCTCATTGTGTTAAACCCTACCTGGAGGCAGTGATGCAGTCCACAGCCGCGGTACACCTTTATCCTTCCTTTATCCTTCTTATTGGTACATGTGGTTTTAATGTACCGCGTGATCTCCAGCATGTGTCTCCCAATAGCCCTTTTTCATGGAAGATATTTTGACATGTCACAGTAGGAAAAGCACAGGTGTAAATAATGAAATTAACGATGGCTGAATTCCATTTAGCTGCTTTGATTTCAGCGTCCTGTTATCGTGCATGCTGGCTCACTGTCACACTCACTGTCACTCTTGAATAGAGTGGGGCCATCGTTAGTGTTATTAGTAACACCTGTACTTTTCCTGCTATGAGAGGTCTAATCAGTTAGAATAAGTGAAAACACCTGTGTGTGAGTGTGTGTGCAGGGCCTTTTTAAGATAGCAAACTGAATCTGCAGGTAGAATTGTTCAAAAAGCACAAGAACAAATCAATAGCCAGAGCCAGCTGCTGTGATGATATGTTGGCTGTTAGATCTAAAATGACACGTAATGAACCCATCACCATTTCCGCAGACACAGAATGTAATAATGAAAGTCGTGAGGAGCCATCGCTGCTCCCCTTAATGGTTTCTTTTCACGACACCTAAAATAAGCACCAATAACATCCCCATGAATACAAACTGCTGCGTAGTAATTACATTTTAGCTTCCCACTCTCAGTAATTCTACACACTTGCTTCCTGTTGCTGTTATTGACCGAACATAATGATAACAGCGTAGTGCCAATGTCCAATTCTGGATGGAGTAATGGAGATCGAGTTTCTCCGTGTTTCACGCTCTGTTAGTGTGGATGCACAGTTACACAGCTGGTAGTGGGTGGTAGCTCGCTGGCTCGGGCCACTGTGATATTGTTAAACAAAGACATGCAGATATTTGTTTTTCATCTTCTCCCGAGTTTCGCTCCATCTCTGACAAACAAAGCTCTAATTTACTTTTAACTACCACAAGGCACCTTAAGGCGTGGATGGCACGCGGGGTGTTTACAGACGCACCGCCGATAAAACAAACCAGACTGCCATCTTTAAATAAATAACAGACATGGATGCTCAGAACAGACGCAGACATTTTCCCTAAACCGGCGGGCCAGTTTGTGAACATACCAACCGAGACACCGAGATCATAACAGCTTGGTACATTTACACAAGTTCTTATTATGATACATAAGCAGTTTAGAGTAAGTGCAGCGGAGCATCGATTTGCAATAGGAGCTGCTGGTGTTTGGTTGCATGTGTATGTTGATAATTAAAGGGTAAATAGGTGTGGTGGCTTAAACGTGCAGTTAGATGAATAGATGATTGATGGATGACTGGATTGGTTTGATAGTTGGTTGGGTGATGAATGGAAGATTAGTGGACGAACAATCTCTGAACCTTTCGTCTATCGGTCTGATGACAGAGGTTCCAGTGAAACCAGTAGATATCCGGGCCAAGACTTCCTCTTCCGTGCGCTGCTCATTGTTTATAGTCCAATTAGCAACTTCAGATGCCAGACTGGAGTTGGACTTGAGAGACGACGTGTACGAGCGGATTGTTTCACAAGTAGCCAGTTTACAAGATAGTTTTATACCAATATAAAGCTAAATCATCGTCAGACGATAGCTGGTGGGTTCAGAGATTGCATTTCGGCCAATGCGTTCAGCCTCTGCTCACCACACAGACTGTTCACCTGCATTCAACCAAAGCCTGCTCGAACATGATTGGTCAAATACTAGGGTTGTCAATTGATTAAAATATTTAATCGCAATTAATCGCATGATTGTCCAGAGTTAATCGTGATTATAAATCCACATTTTTTTATCTGATCAAAATGTACCTTAAAGGGAGATTTGTCAAGTATTTAAAACTCAAACAATGACACATATTATCCAGAAACCCTCACAGGTACAGCCTTTAGCATAGAAAATATGCTCAAATCATAACATGGCAAACTGAAGCCCTAACAGGCAACAACAGCTGTCAGAGTGTCAGTTTGCTGACTATGACTTGCCCCAAACTGCATGTGATTATCATAAAGTGAGCATGTCTGTAAAGAGGAGACTCGTGGGTACCCATAGAACCCATTTTCATTCACATATCTTGAGGTCAGAGGTCAAGGGAGCCCTTTGAAAATGGCCATGTCAGTTTTTCCTCTCCAAAATTTAGCGTAACCTCCGCAGCAAGCTAGTATGGCATGGTTGGTACCAATGGATTCCTTAGGTTTTCTAGTTTCAAATGATGCCACTCTATCTTTAAAACTGAGCCCGTACAACCTAAAATTCGCAAGTTAATGCGTTGAAGAAATTAGTGGCGTTAAAACAAATTTACATTTACGGCTGTAACTTTGAAAGCCGTAGTTAATCGGACTACAAAATTCTACATGTGAATGCAGAATCTGTTTAAATAAATTAGTGGACGGATGACTGGATGGATGATGATGGAGAGAAGTATGAAAATATGGAGGAATAAATAGACGGATGGATGGGTGAACTAAGTAATGGATCCAAGATGGATGGATTAAAACCAGATATTGTAACTTACTGTTCCAACTAATTTGGAACCGATATGTGCGTGCCTTCATTCAAGGAAACATGAAAACACATTACATAATATTGAAAACACTTCGATCTGTCTTTGATCTGTCTGCATACTGTCCTGGAAGACAGATTAGAAAATGCAAACTCCAGTTGAATACAGTTTTATTTACCTGTATTGACTTGTTTTTGCTTACAGGTGACAGCCAGAAATGTATCTTACAGTGACGACTCAGGGATCAGCTACTTTCAAGTACAGTCAAGAACGGACAGATCATGAATAGAAGAGGTTAGCGGTAGAATCAAAACAAAATGTTTTCTGATTATTTGTAAAACATCATGTAGAGAGAGTATGACCAGTAACATGTCCAGAATAGTGTGTGTATGTTTGTGTGTGTTTTTCTGGAGCTGTCTCACCATAAGACGGATATGCCTGGTCTGGTGAGCATCATTTCCTCCTCCAATTGAATCCCAGAGCAAACCGGGCTCCTATCCACTGACTATTAAATGAATGAGGTGTCGTGTGTCAACATCTGGCTGCTTTTCTAAAAGCTGGTGGGAACATGAAACAACGAATGTTACAATTTTCAGGAAGAGATGCAGTATCAATAAAAACTTGCGCATTTACACATATTTTAATGACAGAGAGATTTATCACAAGGGATGGTTTTTGACCGGAATTACGAAACATATGGAGCCGAGGGAGGCTCGGTCAGGACTGTTTTTATAGTAGGACTCTTTCATCCCTAATTGAAAACAGATTGTTAGTAACAGAGACCTGAATATAAAGTAGAAACTACAAATAAGTAGAAAAAAACCTCTAATTTGATTATGAAAAAGGTCACTCTTGACGTTGTGTGTTGTCATATTTCATGCAGCCAACAAGGGTGTGTGTGTGTGTGTGTGTGCGTGTGTGTGTGTGTGTGTGGACATATTTTTTTCTACTTTTACCCAGTCTGCTTGCCATATTTGTCGAGCATTTCCTTTGTTTTCATCAGTTGATAAGTATCTAGTTGATAAGTCATGGAAATGTTAATGATCAAATTATTTAATCAGCGAGCACATGTTTTCAGCTGTGAATGTCAAGATGTTGGAGAGTTTTTGCCTCTCAGGACGTCAATTCCTTCTTTGTGTTTGTTTTTACAGTTAGAAAACCAGCGACGCAAAACAGGTTTTAACATCCATAATTGTAAACACTGTTCAATGACCCGGACATGATGCCGAGTGTAAAGACTTGGTGATGGAAATGCCGCTGTTGTCAACAGTGAGAGCACACACACACACACACACACACACACACATGGTTGACATACTGATGAAAATACTTTGGGTGTATTTGAGCTTCTGATACACACCAGTTCTGTTGGTAATTGTTTCCTGATTGTTTACCTGAAGATTAGCAATTTAAGAGGTCACAGTACAAGTCCAATGAATCCTTCCATATACTGCACAGTATTTCTATATAACGTTTTACAGCTTGATCACTCTAATTAGGCACCAACTGGTTGACCTGTCCAGCACACCTGCTTTTAATAAAGCACTCATTAAGACTTCCATCAGAAGAGCTTATTCAAGTTTTTGCACATTTTACATCACATTGGTTATGCATTAAAATCAGGTTTGCAGCTCTAGTCTTAGTGCTAGTAGAGGACTTCATATATATGTATCGGCTCTCCCGACCTGTTGGTACTTTCAAAAGAAACCGCTCATGTTTTATATAAATTAGTAGCAAAACAGGTAAAAACTGGAGAAATTAACATCCGATTTATCTTTTTTTTTTGTCTACAGTAAATTTGATTTTGATCACATCTCTACAGTATGACATAATACAACATCTACACATAAAAAAATTAGACATTAAAACCACATACTGTTTTATAGCAGTACACATATTCTCAGAGATGCTTCTTGTTACTCTGAGTTATTTGTCCTACAATACACACATTGAAGCTACATTCTGTAAACTGAATTCTGTAGTTCGATCGTATGGAGGATGGACCCTGCCAAAATCAAAAATAAATAATGAATCGATAAATAAATAAATATGCCGTTAAATGTATCAAAATAATATTAAAAATACATGTAGGCATTAATTAATTAATTGATAAACATGACATATATTGATATTTTTAATTTGCTTCTTTATTTATTAACTTATTTATTAATTCTCCTATCTCTGTACTCTTTGTATTTATTTTTGCATTTATTTTAAATGTATTTTAAATAAAATATTCATTATTAAATAACATGTATTTATCTATATATTTATTTCTGCATGATTTTCCCTTTGCATTTCCCCCCCTATTTATTTCCCCAAACTATTTCTAACAAGCTAAACTATTTCTGTATTCTTTTCTTTATACATTTCTTAATGTATTTCTGCCTCATTATGCAAATGAGGGGACTGTCATTCAATGTGGGTCACATAGTCAGAGTGCATAGATTCTTTGCATTATCTATGCCATAGATCGACTATATGCTAGCTAGCTATCTAGCTAACCCTGTATGCTTATCAACTCCAGTCTTCATTCCCAGCTACAGCGGGTCGTAGGCCTGCTGCTGCTCCGCCCGCCGCTGCCTCAGGTCTTTGGTCTTGCATTCTCCGACCAGTGCAGGTGTGCACATCAACCGACTGGAGCTGAACTGTTTCTCGGACCCACTGCCGGTCTCCTCCCCATCAATTTATGTCACGTTTCATCCATTAATTAATGCCTACATTTATTTTTAATATTATTTTTGGTACATTTAATGGCATATTTATTTATTTATTTTAGATTTTGTCAGATTCCGTCCTCCATACATTTGAGACAACATAACCAAGACTTAATTAAATTCAATTAATTTCAAAGTAAAACAAGACAACTTCTCAAATCACCTATTACTTACTTTTTCTAATTCTGTGCTATTTAAAGGAGGGCCTTCCTTAGTATTGAACTATTTACTTAGAAATAATATACAGTGTGACTGACATTTGAGAGGCACACCCACAGATATGGTACAATGGAAATCTACACAGAAACAGACAGGACTTTCCCAATCCTGTAGACAATACACAGGCACCAATAATACAGAAATAATGGCCCAGGCCTGCATTGGCTCACCTTGTTTCATGTAATTCAAACCATAATGGAATTTCAAGATGTTTTCTCTGCTAACAGAGGTTGTTTTACAGTAGCTTTGTGTGCTGTACAGTCTCTGTCTAAACAGGCCTCAGCTGGCATGGACGTCGTCTGACTTCACTTCCCACACACCAAATGAAAAGTATGATCAACAACATATACAGTAATGTTCAAACTTTGAAGAGTTTCTCTTGTTAAAGCACACGCCCAAACACAACATATATTTTAGGGACATTTAAATAAAAACCTATTGCGTCTGACAGTTTTAGCAACGCTCTGAAACCTAGACAAAGCCACTTAGCGGCGTTTGACCAGGTGTGTGGAGGTGTGAACGCATAACCTTTTCTCTTCTTCATTCCTGACACAACTAATTCTACCACTTTCCATTACACACAAATGCCACACTGCAACATATTCTCATACATCGGTTATGATATCTTAAGAAAAAGGAATTCCTCCCTTTTCTTTTATTTTCCTATGAATGTACGGGAAAACATGTACATTTCTGCTCGTTACATGCATACAGTCTTTTTAAAATGAACTTCCGCCTTCACAGGAAACAAGTTCCTTGATTTTAGGCAAGAAAGCTACTTAGTTAGGTTTAGGAAAAGATTTGGCTAGGTTTAGGCAACAATACTATTTAGTTAGGTTTGGCTTAAAATAACTAGTGCCGTTACTTAAATACGTAAGTTATGTGACAAATAAATCAACGTTAACTTCTGGTTTTACTCTGAATATGAACGCGGTCTCCTGGGTGAAGGTAAAAAGTACGGTATTTTTTGACCCACCCATCCACCCTGACCTCCTCACTACGTGGCGTTTGCTGCTATTTATATTTCCTGCTTCACGATTATGTGACTAACACACAAATTGATTTTGTGGGATATACACAAATTACAGTGCATTACTTTTCATAGGTATAGCTGCGAACAGCGCATGAGACCAGCCTGCACACAATGCATGCTTTAGAGAAGAGACTGTTTGAAAGTGTGAAACTGTTTTCCCTGCCAGAAACCCCCCCAAAGACACACAAAAGACACCAAATTCTTCAGAAGAGATTACCTCTGGTTTTACACATTTGTGTGGCCGTTTGGAGCACTCACGTTATAAACACTTCAGCCTTTAGATGTGGTCGGTAAACATGCGGTATGATGCAGTTCGTCTGAAGCATATTGAGACCATTACACATTTCCCAATCTAAAAATGAAATACCAGAAAATTCCAGACTGCTTCTGCTGAACCCTCAATCAGATGTACATGATATGCCACAAAGTGAAAGAGATGGCACACTACCAAAGTGAAATATCACTCCAGTCCTCCCCTGCTCTTTAAGTCAGAAAGAAACTGCAATTCCCTTTTCTAGTAGTGTCGAAAGAAAGAGGTTTTCACTTCTCTTTCGCTGTATCTTACCAGTAACAGTTATTAAAGTTCAGGAGCTCAGCAGGGGGAACTTTCTACTCTCCTATTAATCATCATGATTTTGTGTCATCACTGCCAGGTGTAGAGTCGCACAATATCAATAAAACGTGGTACATTTCATTGTTGGCATGTTAGCAGAAAGTTGTGCTGTTCTGTACATGCCATGGACACTACAATACAGAAACACGCTCTGATGTGTGGATGAAGACAAGTTGGGTTTTTGTATCACATTCTCTTATGTCTCACAATCTTGAGTCTTGTAATGATAGACACACCAACACAAAAACATGCACTACAACTAGGTTTACTAAGATGATTAACATTTAAGCCTGCAGCAGGTATCCGTAGATTACCAAATGGCACCACTCTCATCTTTAAATTAGCCACAATGTTTTAGGCCTATGGCGACGAGTGGAACCTAAACGCAAAACACAGACCAGAGCAGTGTTGGTAAGAAAGAGTCTTTATTGCAAAGGGGATAAATGGTGCCTTCAAATGGGGTCGCATTTTCCGTGTTCACGGGAAGAGTCCATATACTCTTGTGGTATTCACGACCTCGTAAGTGGAAAGTTTCTGAAAGCTCCGAGTTCACGAGTCGTTACGTGTTTTTTCAAGTCAAGTCAAGTCAATTTTATTTGTATAGCCCAAAATCACAAATTTGCCTCAGGGGGTTTTACAATCTATACAGGATACAACACCCTCTGTCCTTTACAGTACGACCCTCTCATCGGATAAGGAGAAACTTCACCAAAAAAAACCTTTTTAAGAGGGAAAAAATGGAGAAACTGTTTGTTGACGTTGTCAGAAATGGCGGAGGCAATGGAAGTTAATTTTTCGGTGCATAATAAGTGAATATATTGTAATTTAAGTCGGGTTTTGTTTTTCTTCGTAATTTTATAATAGGTCTGAGGAAAATGTTGATATTCCCAACAGCCTCATCTTTTCCCTCTGTCATTATGTCTTTGCATTTCCTGCATTATGTTACCCGCTTGCTAGCTTGCTGAATCGTTAGCCTCTTGCCTCTAGACGCCGACAGTAACGTTAATATTGCCGTTGCTTAGCAGCAGCGGTGTTCTCACGACTTAACCACTTGAACACCAAGCATATCGTGTACACGACTTCCCGTGTTTTAAACACAAGCTCACGAGTTTCATTTGAAGGCACCAAAGGATGAAGGAGTGATGGCGGTAGTGCTTGAGTGCGAGCAAAAGCAATGAGGGAGAGCGTGGCGGGCGTGGGGGGTTGCAGGCAGGCAGGAGAAGCAGGAAAGCTGATCCGGAGCACAAAGAGAGTAACATTAGAGCACTAAAGACACAAGGAAACAAAATCGCAGGTAGACGAGCTGACGGGAGGCAGGTGTGTCGACTGGGAGGGATGATGAGCGGATTGCTGACAGGTGTGTGTGGGCCACGCCCACAGCAACACAAACACAGGACAAAAACACAGAGAGAGATATACGATATACTCATTGGGCCTCATGCAGCAACATTCTCTTAAATTTCTCTTAATTGGGGCAGCATATGAATGGAAACAGATATAGGCTTATATTATTACTGTTACTGGTACTGTTAAACCAAATAAACATGTGATTTTCCAGAGCATTAGTACTGGCATTACAGAAATTCGAAAAGTATGAACAGTATGTAAGCCATGCTTCTCAATTGGTATAAATTAATTAGTAGTATTTCTTTAATAATCCATTCATCCATCATTATAATTACTCTAAAATACATAATAATCTAAATTTGTTTATATGATATTCATGCATTTTTTTATGTTCCTCAAATGAAAAAACTTCTGTCTCCTTGCATTGGACGAACAATATGTGGACTTCGAAAACAAGATTTTTCTTTATTTTTCTTTTCGAGTGCTCTCGACCACAGAATGAGGCCCATTGTCAATAAGCTGTTTGTTGAGCTTCTTTCAACTGTAGTTCAGTCTTGACCTCAGAAACAGCAGTTGCCAAAACAATCTCAACTCAAGGTCTGTGTACTTGCTTCAGGGCCGGTTTAAGGCATAATCCATTTTGGCGGTCGCCTAGGGTGCCACCTTCTGGGGGGCGCTGGTTGCCCTCTAAAAAAATAAAATAAATTAAAATAATAATAAAAAAAATAAATGCCAGTGGGTGCCCTTCCTCATTTCCTGCATTGAGGTAACAAATGAACAAACAAATAAAGAAATACACTTTTTTATCCCTGTAACGCTCTCACACTTTTTCATCTGCCCGGCTACACTTATTTATTAATAAAAGTGCAAATTGTAGTGAAACTGACAATTATTTATTTATATCATAATAAATATAGTTATTTACAAAAATAATCATCTTAATTTTTGTCATAAAACCACTGTGACGTCTGATGTGGGTTGCGGTTTACGGGTGCAAAACCTGGTCTGATGTGTGTTAGGGTTAGGGTTCTGGGGGGTGGAACCCTAACACAAGAGTGGTGCCGTCACGGGAGGGCTCCAAATCCTAATTTCACCGAGGGCAACAAAAGGGCTAGAGCCGGCCCTGACTTGCTTGTTCTGGAGCTTTTGACCCTTCCTCGTGGTCTTCATCAGCAAATGAAGCTCATGGAATTGTATGTTCAAACTTTTCGTTATGCTTCAGAGCTTTTCAGAGTTCTCGTCCATGGTGGCTTGAAGGATCAGTTCGATGACTCATTCATTCAAGGCTAAGAGCAAACAGGCTAAGAGCAAACACTATCTGCTGATGAAGACTGTGCGATATGGTCAAAAGCTTCAGAACAAGCAAGTAAGTGGACCTTGAGTTGAGTTTTTCAACTGTAAAATACCTTCTGCAGGCATCCAGAATGTGTTTTTAAAAAGTTATCGGAGTGATTTTGGTACTGCACACAAACAAAACCAACAAAAGAAAACTACAGTTTAGCGGTTTTCATCAGCCATGACAGTGTTTTGGGCAGAGTTTTGAGGTTACTGGACACACATCACAGTTCAGTACAGTCAAGAAATGAAAACAGAATGCCATTGTGGTCTGCTAGAAATGTGACCTCGTGAGAATTTCCCATTTAAAACCACTTCACGGATGTATTGATAGAGTAATAATGTTCTGAGAACCAACCATTTAAGGCCACAGGAGGATTTTCTCAAACTTAATAGTTTCTTCTTTGAGTGTCTCACATCAATTTCTTTTATTGATTGAAGCATAGTTTTCCAGGAATGACTCATCCATAATCTCATTTGAGATACTATCATCATTTTCTAAACTGTGGCTATCATTGCATTGTGTTTTATTGACATAAGGTTTAAATAACCCAGAGCGATTTCAATTTTGAAAACTGTGATATTAATATTATTGTGTTGCGATAGTGAGCATTACACAGCACAATCAGGCTGTGATAGCACACAACAATGACTGAAGTGTTGTGCAAGAGACAGTGTAGTCATCATATAAGCATGAACATGTTCAGTGATATCACTGTATAAGGAGGATAACAATGTTATGCCAACCTATTGTACGTCTTCTCAGTCACGTTGTTACTGGAATACTGTGTTCTTCTCAAGAATGAACATTTCTTATCAAGTAGAGAGGTTACGTGATGTCCTTTAGTACAGTGGTTCTCAAACTGTGGTACGTACGAAAGCTCTCTGTAGTGGTACGCAAAGGAATCTCCAAAATATATTTTTTAAATTAATAAGAAATAGGGCTGACCCATAACTCGTATTTTCACCGTCATCATATGAACATGCGTGATGAACACATCACAAAATACTGTCTGGAACGTGATGAGTAAGAACAATCATTATATTTAGGGATGGTTAACGTAACTAGGTATTAAACTGTATAGCTAATATGCACACTTCAATATTTGTTTATTTATCGCAAGTCATATCGTCATCGCAATATTGAACAGTGTTATCTCACATTGCAGATGTTCCTCATATCGTGCAGGCCTCGTGTGAGAGGCTGCCCCTTGCGTAGTATGAGAGTTGTGTGGAAGAGTTTAAGTGCCAGTTCTAGTGCTCCCCCTTTGTACAGCGTGGATGTGGCTGACAAAAGTCAACAATAAGTAATATTCTTATTAGGAATAAATTTGCCTCGGGCGTGAACTCTGCATTGCTGAATAGGGTAGGCCTTCACTACTGTATTATAACATCGGTCATAATGGTGGTACTTGGAGAGTCAAATATTTTCTGAGGTGGTACTTGGTGAAAAAAGTTTGAGAACCACTGCTTTAGTACAATAAAAACTGCATTGGCTGCGTGGCCTCACACATTTTGTGAGAAATGAAAATGGAAAACAAATGAAAAACAAAATTGGGTGTCAAATTTATAGTTAGACACATTCAAGTGCTTTTGAGCATGACTTTTAAAGAATACAACTGAACACATTTTATAAATTGTTAACGCTCTACCATACAACTTATCAAGGTGTGAAAACTGTAAAGGCACATAGGACAGTGTGATTAAAGGTACAGTGTGTAGGATTTGGTGGCATCTAGTGGTGTGGTTGCAGATTGCAACCAACTGAGTACCCCTCAACTCACTCCTCCCTTTCAATACTGCGGTAGCGTGAGCTGTAGAGTGCAAAACTGTGGTATTGCCGTTCGCCTCGCTCAGAGGCCATCCTTACCGTAATACCGCCGAATTCACACCAGGCAGCGGTGAAGTGCGGCTCACAGCAATAATTACATTTGTCTGCGTCCGGGAGGAGTATTCATGTGTTTCAGGCAGGAAGAAATTCTTTGAAACACAGGTCAACATGTCAAAGGCCGCACTTTGCAGCTAAAAGTAAAACTTTTCCCAACTTTTAGTTTGGCCGCAATTTGCCGCAGAATCAAACGGCCCGCTGCAGGCCGCACTTCACTGCTGTTCTGGTGTAAGACTATTTTAGGAGCAACAGAAGTCAGACGGTGGCTTGCGGTAGCACGGTTTAGCACTCTGCGGCTCACGTTACCGCAGTTTCACAAGCGTGTCGGAGAACTACGGTGGCCTTCAGGTAACGTAAAAACACTTAAGACTCTCTCTAGAGCCAGTGTTTGATTTGTCCGTTCGGGGCTGCTGTAGAAACATGGTGGAGAGACATGGCGGACTTCGTGAAGACAGCTCGCTCCCTATGTAGATATGAAGTTTCATGTGATTATACTCTAATAACATGGTTATGAATATTATATTCCATTTCTGCTAATAGATCCCCCGAAATGTTACACACTGTTCCTTTAAGTAGTTAAACATATAAATGTGGCTCCAAAAGACAAAAAGCGCAATTTATTTGAAATGTGTCCTCAAAATTCAGGCAAAAATTTGGAGGATTATTCCATAATCTATTACTTAATTTGCTAATGGTCTTCTTCATCAATTCATAAAATGGAAAAAGGAACTATCACCTGAACACATTGTAGTTATCAGATATGTGTGTTTAGTTCAAAATGTGTTTCTGGTAAATGTATTACATGGACATCTGGTTTCAATGCAGTGGTAAATATGACAAATTAATGCTGATTTGTGTCCTTCTTGAGCAATTTCCAGAAAATACTAAAAGAGAGAGTGTCCCGGCGGATGAGTGGTTAAGATGGATACCATATAACCGCAGCTATGTTGCACGTCATACCTTTGTCTCTCTCCATCATATCAACTGTCCAATAGAGACGGGAATGGCAAAAAATAATCTTAAAATGTTTTAAAGATAAATTCAGGTATGTTCTCACAATGGATGTGTTGTTTTTCACCTCAGACACATCCATCAAATGTGAGGGATTCATATCTCTGAGGCAAAACATTGTAGACAACGAAAACATACAGTGTGGTCATTTATTAGCTCACTAAAACAACTGAAGTAGACGGTGGTCTAGGCCAGTAATAATGTAACTTGCCCTCACAGAAATAGCAACAAAAGTTATTTTACTTGTATCGTACCCCTAAAGGTATCCTCTTTGACATATCTAAAGTGTTCATGACTAATCCGAAGGGAAAATCCTGAAATCCGAGAAACTCAAAATGACCCCCATCCACCCTAATGACAATAAATATTTCATATTAGAAACGGTTAAAATCAGAGATGGGCAGTATTTCTGTTACTTGTAGTGGAAGAACAATTACTTTTGGAGTATTTTGTAATTGGTATTTGATAGATCTGGGTAGAATAGGACCTGATCTGTGTAGAATAGGACCACATGTGGGTATGATAAGACCAGATCTGGGTAGAATAAGACCAGATCTGGGTAGAATAGGACCCAATCTGGGTATAATAAGACCAGATCTGGGTAGAATAAGACCAGATCTGGGTAGAATAGGACCACATGTGGGTATAATAAGACCAGATCTGGGTAGAATAGGACCCGATCTGGGTATAATAAGACCAGATCTGGATAGAATAGGACCAGATCTGGGTAGAATAGGACCAGATCTGGGTAGAATAAGACCAGATCTGGGTAGAATAAGACCAGATCTGGGTAGAATAAGATGATGTGATAATTATAAATTCTCATCACTGATATACTGTATGTGTATTTTTTTCTTCACGGAAAAATCACACCATGGTCCAACCTAGCATGCATAACAATGTAAGCTTGTACGGTCACTGAAATATGGCTAAAAGGGCATTTTTGGGTAGGATCATATTTTCACAATTTTCCATTGAGTTTGTTTTTGTTGCAATTTACTTGAGGTTGACCCACATGTTTAGTAATCTGCACAAAAAGGGCTTGTAGAGCCGTGGTTCCTGTAACTGGGTTTCATGATGACTGGACGTGTTGTGAGAAGATGAGCAGGAGCAAGCAAATGTGTTAACAATGTTGGGTTGGTCACATGCAAAGTGAGAAAGGCAGGCAAGAAGCTGCAGGTGATAGTGAATCATGTCAAAACAGCAGATATAACACGACGATGAACAGGGAGATACTGTTGTTTATGTTCTAGCAAGGGGAGGGATTGTTCGTATGCATTAAATGAACTATACAAACATATTATTCCTAAAATAGTTATAGGACAATGCAGTTTACACAAAATACTCCCTCAGGCTTAATGAGAATGAAAGGGGACACTCAGTGTTTCCCCAGCTAAGGGGTGATTAGGTTACATTGCAAAGAGTACACAATTATGGGTAATGGGTGTGGTGCACCTGAACAAACAAATGAATAACTTGCAATACAATGCATGCATGCACACACACACACACACACACACACACACACACACACACACACACACACACACACACACACGCACACACACACGTCTTATTTCTGTATTTTAAGAAGAAATGGTTGGCTCAAAACAAGCTGCATCTAATTCATTGAAAGGTTGAACAATTTGTTCATCCAGCTGTTTTCAGTTACAGCCTTGGGTCTGCTTCCTGTCTCAGCCTCACAGCATGTGTCCCAAATCTGACATAGGCAGTTGAGTTATAGGGCGTTGAAACAGCACCACCTAGTGTTAAAGTTATAGTACTAAGTACATTTAAGTACAATTTTTAGGTACTTGTACTTTACAATACTTCTTCTGCCAGCGGTGGAAGAAGTATTCCAATTGTTTACATAAGTGAAAGTAGCAATAATACCACACTGTAATAATAATACCACACTGTAAAAATACTCAATTACAAGTGAAGGTCCTGCATTAAAACATTTTTACTAAAGTAAAAGCACATAAGTATTAGCAACAAAACATACTTAAAGACTCAAAGTAAAAGTTCTCATTATGCAGATGATGCATATGAGGGTGCCTGCTATTATTATATCACTGGATCATTATTATTGTTGCATTAACATTGAAGTGGTTCTTGTCGAATAGTTAAGTTTAGGATAGGTCGTCGGGCAGCAAGTCTCGAGAGAGTTTTTGCAAGTTTTTGCAATTTCTGAACAGATTTTGCAATTTGCAGGTTACCTTCTAGACGTCACCCAACCATTTAAGTGTGTAAGGGGTGGGGGCTAATTGTTGGGTATTTGTCTGTGTATGTTGCTACAATTGTTAACAAATAAAAAAGTTAACAAAAAAAAACATTTAAGTTGTACATTAACTGGTTGTGGTGGAGCTAATTTATCTGTATATTA
Organism: Sebastes fasciatus; assembly: GCF_043250625.1. NCBI lineage: Eukaryota > Metazoa > Chordata > Actinopteri > Perciformes > Sebastidae > Sebastes > Sebastes fasciatus. The sequence continues at coordinate 20,236,297 of NC_133801.1, forward strand.
TTGGGTAGTTTTATCTATAATATTGACTCTTAAATAGTCATATTTTGTATGTAAAAATGTAGAACTATCGCTCTTAAATTGTAGCAGTGCTAAAAGTAAAAATATTTCCCTCTGAAATAGTATAGAAAAGAACAAAATTGAAATACTTAAAAGTACAAACTTATACTTCGATGTAATTAGTTTTTCTCTATCACTGATGCCCAAATAACTCCACTATAACACCCCAATATTACCTAAAACTCACTACATGTATGATTTATATTCACAGTGCATCTGTTGAAACCAGCATAACATTTAAAGAATATCTATAACTCTCACTCCTCTCTGTGAGTATTATATTATTGCACACAGCAGAGTGGGAACTACACTACTAGTGGGCATCTCCGGCCTGCCGTTACACAACCAGACGGAGATAATCACACCTGCGAGTGTCTGTGTGATGCTGCACTTCTTATTGTCCTGCTGAGTGTGCTCCTGTTTCCTTATCTCTACTTAACCAAACGATTAGCATGTGTGGACGCTCATCCAATCACATCTGCCTGCCCCAGTTAACGCCTCGTACCATTGGCTGTTGATGCTGCCTGTCAGCAAGGACGGAGAGAGCTCCTTGTTTGCATTTGTGTGGGTGACAGGTCGTGACCCTAGCTGACCTGGATTACCACCGGCTCCTGTAGCAATCTCATGAGCCACTAAATATAGCCTGTGCCTGGGATAGTGTCTCCAGTGAAGGGCTATAGGGTGACTTGGCCTGACCCAGTCTGAGACTGTCTGGATGGGATTAGTGCTCCTTTCTGGCACAGGGACACTGGCAGCGGAAGGATATAATTAGAGGTGTAAGAAAATATCGAAAATATTGAATATCGCAAGGTTTTGCAATACGGTATCGATTCTCAAAAAAAATATTTTTAATTAATAGTTTACATGCAAAGATTAACTCAGTCAATACTTTATTTCATTTGCAAAGAGATGCACCCACTCAGTGTATGCGTCCTCTCAAAGTGGTGCTATGATGTTGGATGTTACAGGTTCTGTGATAAATGCAAATGCAGAACGCACTGTTCTGATTTCATTAAAAAAGTACTTTTTTACTCAGATTTTATGCATGTAGTGATATTCTTTATACAATGACAGTTTCTCTAAATTTATATTTTTTAAAAATCGCAATATATCGCCTTGCTTACAGTATCGCGATATATTGAACGTAACCTCTGTATCATGATACGCATCGTAATCGCCAGATTCTTGCCAATACACAGCCTTTGATATAACAGTCCAATATTGAAGAGTGGTACAGAAACAGGATGTGTGTAAAATAGATTCGCGTTAGATTAAACATGACAGTGAAATGCAGGTGAAGTAAAGCTCAATTTATTGATTTATGGAAAATATATCACATCTTTACATTTTTTTGAGATACCTTCTGAAGATAACAGTCCATTTACCATTTACTTCCCGACATCCGAATCAAAAGATGACCAATTAAAAACGCCTCAAGCAGAGCAGCATTTTAAGTTTCGTGCTTTGAGGAAATCATAAAGACACCTCAGCTAACTCGCTTCTTAAATTTAGCCAACCTAAACAATCTCACTTCTAAAGCTGAACTCTTTGCTACAACCCTATTTCATCCTCATCTGGAAGTTTCCATTCTAATAGCCCAAATTAAACACTTATCACCCCTCACCACCACTAGTTTTTTGTGTGAATATACAGTATAATGTATTCTGTTCAGTAAAACAGCAAGCAGATTGAAGTTTTAATCACCGGACTACAAATCGAAGATCAGACACCAACAAGGACGAGAAATGAGAGTCAACATATGAGTTGTTATAGCAGCAGCAACAGTGACATTTGGTTTCTTTTTCTTCTTTTACAACAAAACCTTTTTAAATATCCACGTGGTTTAATACCAAAGTGCATGTATTTTTATATGTTGTTATATTATATTATATTCTAATGAACTACGAGTCTTGCAAGAAGGTTGAGGCGTTTTTAGAGTATTATGGCACATTTCAAAACCAAAGAGAAAACATGTCACAGGTCATTTACTACGACAATAGGCAATGCAAACTTTACAATACACTAATATATATATATATAGATATATTTGGTGACCAAAGTTTGTCATCAATACATTAATATTTGAGAACACATTTATAAAGCATTACATCAATATTGTATCATCAGGATATCTGATTGCAGAACAAATATATTAGTCCTCAAGTGGTTGTTTTCACAATAATCCTCCTGAAGCAATACAACGTACTACTGTCTCCCATCAGTGCTGCGGGCAATGTAAAGCCCGCGACTCAAAACCAGACATTATATCATCCCCAAGAGGAACATAACTTCAGCACTTATCAGTCTCTCGTTCTCGTCTGAACTCTTCAAGGTATAAAGACTGCAACCGAGCACCAGTGAACACCCTACATCGCAACTATTTGCTCTTGCAATAATCAATAGTGACACAAATTTTACAGATATACAGCTATATAGTAATGTATATACCTCCAGTGTGTACACAGTCTGACCACTACCTCTGATGGGATCAGAGCGTCCTCGTTGTGACAAGAGACCGCCACAGAAAGGGTGCATGCAAGAAGAGTACTCAATTCAGTATTTAGAGTTCTTTGTTGAATATTGGAAAGAATTAAATAGCCAACTTCTCTATACGAACTGTGGCATGGGCTCCTATCCCCTCTGCCTTTTCAGTGTTGCCCTTTCCTCTAAATTAATCAGATGCTGGGTGACTCAGCAGAATCTTGGTCTGAAGTACGGGGCCTCGGCCCTCTTAAAGCTTGGTCCATTAACTTCTCTAGGGATTATTCTGTTCGGTTGGTGTTTGCTAAACAGATACCTCAGAAGTATTTGGATGTGCTGAAGCACAAATTGTTAAATTCGACACATTAAGTGATTTTTTGGGGGGGGGAGTTTGTTTATCGTTTGATAATTGTTCCTTTTTTGGGGGGTTCTGAAAGACAGTGATCTTAGGAGGACAAGCAACGTTGAGAGAAATGTCAGCGTTCTCTTCACTTGGCAGTCATCATCTGGACAAACTCTGTGAAGAGAACAGAAAAATGTTTAAATGAAACAGATGCAAAAAGTGAACTTTTGGCAGTTGTTAAAGGGACTGTATGTAGGTTATGTATAAACATGTTTTAATCATTTATTATTGCCAATGTGTGAACAGGTTGTAACCTAATCTAAAAAATGAGACCATCTGCGACTTTTATGGGTTTCCTCTATTAAAATCCAACGGATGTGATATTATGCGCGCTCATGAATGCCTTTACTCTCTTCAGCTCCGCTACAGGGCTAACAGTGTGCAATGATAGCTAACGTTCAGTTAGAAATGGAGTACGCTAAAGCCAAAAAATGACCAGCCCCCACCCCAACTAGGACTCCAACACAAACTCAGTTATATCTAGGAAAGCCCGTCTTGCAAAGTAGGAATGTGACCGCCGTCGGGGGGGAAAACTAGGATCAACATCGGCCGAGCCTACGGTTCATGGAGGGACCTTCGTTTGGTTTTGGGCATCAAAACAGACCCCGAGCTGTCAAAATTCCTATTGGACAGGTAAGCTAACATTACTGCCAAACATATGAAGTATATAGTGATATTGTGGTTTTAGCTGGTTAATGTTGCTAATGTTAATCAACATGATGCCTGTCAATCACGCTCAGTCTTGAGCGTGTTGCCTCACTGTTTTGACCGATGCTCGCTCGCGTCTACGTAGAGCGAGCACGAGCAACAGGACGCTGACTGTCGTTGACTTAATGGCCACAGGTGTCACTGTTAACAAGCAATTTCTGATTCTTACATCTAGCCCCTTTAAAGCTTTTGGTACAAGAAACTGTTAAAATTATTTGAGAGCCTATCACAAAGGTCATGTTGCAACTGACACTTTTCCTGGTTTCTGTCTCAGTAACTCAATAATAATTGCGTTCCTTGTTCTTATAAGATTTTCGTCAAAACACAAAGATTATGTTGCAGTAAAAAATAAGTGGCAAAGAGAATAAACATACAAGCAGTTGCAGGGTTGTAATAAGTGTTAATAATATAATCATCAAACTAAAAGAAAGGTATGACATCTTTTCGGGAAGAAAGCAACCAAAAAGAACATCTCACCCTCATAGTTGACCTGACCATCGCCGTCAATGTCAGCCTCGCGGATCATTTCGTCCACCTCCTCGTCAGTGAGCTTCTCCCCTAAGTTGGTCATGACGTGCCGTAGCTCTGCCGCACTGATGTAGCCGTTACCATCCTGCCGACGGCCAACACAACAACTAGTGTTTATTCAAGTCTATTGTATTTGTATAGCCCAATATCACAAATCACAAATTTGCCTCAGGGGGCTTTACAATCTGTACACTGTTATTGTGTCTATTTACCATTTTACATGCTGTAGCCGCTAAAAGCTGAATACCACTGAAGTTAGTTTTCCTTCTATGATGTTCTAGGTCAGTATTACTTGTATGTGAGCTGTACTTCTTTGGTCTCACCTGTACTTAATGCTAAACATCTGCATGTTAGAATGCTAAAGATTATCGTTCATCTAGCAGAGACACCAATAAAAAGCCTTTTAATGGACCAAAGTGCTGGTCAAGTAAAATAAAACAGCGACCTTGTGTGACAGCTCAATATCGTGCACAAATCTTTCTCTAAACATACAGGGATTTATTTTATGAAGGGGTATGTCTTTTCATCTTGCGGTCACAAGGATACAATGGATATATAAATCTGTGGCAGAAACAGAGTTCCTAATTTTAATGAGTGGAGCTCGTTGATATTCTCAGTCTATTCTGTCCTAACGTACCTTGTCAAAGACTCTGAAGGCTTCTCTGATCTCCTCCTCACTGTCTGTATCTTTCATCTTCCTGGCCATCATGGTCAGAAACTCAGGAAAGTCAATTGTACCATTACCTACATAGTCATAAAAACAGAAAGAGGTTAAGGTAATTATGTCACTCAAAAACTGAGCATATCAATCCAAGAAGACTTAATACTTTCATGGCACAAAACATAAAGGAAATACCCCACATTTTTATGAAGTATTAAATCAGATGTGGCTACAAGAACAGTAGAGCCCAACTGATACATGTGCATTGCTGATACTACTGGCAAATGTTTAGCTTATCTCAGAAATCGGTATCTCCGTATAAAATATATTTGAAGCAAACAGCATTAAGATTCTGGCCTTTCACATAGGTAACAGGGAGGGGTAATCCGTCACCAGAGAAAATGGTCACATTTCTCAATATAAATGTCATGATAGTAATTTAAAGCCAAGTGCTTCTACCGATATCCTAAATATCTCCACACCGCACATACTGGTGAAACTTCCCAATAGTTTTATTAAGGCAAGAGGAACATTTGGCATGAAGATTACCCCTAAAATTGTAGTGATTATAAATTTTAACTAGCATAATTGTCTTGTGCTTTTCCTCCTCACCATCCGCATCCACCTCATTGATCATATCCTGCAGCTCGGCCTCAGTGGGGTTCTGTCCCAGAGAGCGCATCACAGTCCCGAGCTCCTTGGTGGTGATGGTACCGTCACCGTCCTTGTCGAACAGCGAGAACGCCTCCTTGAACTCTGTGCATTTACAGAAATAACACTGTTAGTATGCCACGAGCATCCACGTTGATACAGACACTTCCCTTTCAGTCTTCCAAGCTGTCTGAATAGAAAGCATATGATAAGCATTAACAGGGTCTGAGCATGGCTAATTCAATGATAAGAAAGAACAAAATATGGTGACCCCTGATCTACACAACAGCATAGAGAGTAAAACTACTGGTGCATCTGCTGCAAAATGTCTAAAAATGAATGTGCACATGTGAGCTTTTCATGTGAGGTTTCATCCTGTGACTCAAATCCCTGCTGATTTTCATTTTAGCCATGCCTACCACCAGCTTATATCCTCACAGACCTCTGGTTACTTAAATCTCTTAAGACACCCTAGAGTCTCAGGTTTGGTGGTGAATTAAGGCGCTAAACCTAAAACAAACCAAACATGGTTACGGTATGCACTCACCAGCAATCTGCTCCTCAGTCAGCTGATCAGCCTGTTAACAAAAGAATAAGACAACGATAAAACACTGATATTCCATCATGAACATAATATTTTGGGCAGCTCTGTTAATGATAATTATTTATTTATCATCATAGAATGTTTTTAGTTCTGTAGACCGATGTAATTAAGAATAAAAACGATTATTGTGCATTCTGTTTCGCAATGGCGCTCTCGTTTGGTTTTGCGTTATAAATCCAGCGCAACCCTTTCCTGTACAGCAGTGCGCTTTCACCGTCTTGAACCACGAACCCCTTCTCGTTTACCATGCTCTATGGGTGTGACTCTTTTTGCAGTGCCATCACCATTCATACAACCAATGAGTTTATGATTAGATTGTTAGAGCACACAATTCTTCATAGATTTAGCCCCTTAATATTGCACTAGATTAATGCATTCAACTTTAAAATGTAGGCTACAAAATGTTCTTTCTAAATGCATGATGTTTCCAAAGTCAATGAGTAATCGTGTTAAATAATCGTGATCTCAACATTGACCAAATTAATTGCGATTTATGATTTTTTGCCATAATCGAGGCTATCAGCCCTAATTTTTAGTGTTGAAAAAAGCAGCCAAATGTTAAAATGAGTTGGTTAGTTCAGATTTTAGGTGAGTTTATATGACAGTATGTTAGGACACACATAAAATAATACAAATGTAAAACAACAGATGCCTTCACTGATGGTGTATATGGCTGGAGATGCTAAAGCACCGTAAGTCTGATTATTAGCTACATCCAGAGATGTAGCATTACCAAATTTAGATTTAAGATTGTTGACAAAATTGTTTCCATCCAATCCAGCCCTCCTTGTCGAGTAGGATCTCCTTGAAAACCATAAAGCTCCCAAACAAGATCTGATATGGGAGGATGTTCAAAATTCAAATGTTTATGATCTGTTTTTAATGTATTGGTCTGTCTTGATTAGAAGCAAGATCCTAAATAAATACCTCAAACAATATGGATAAAGCTACAGGAGTAAGTTGTTAAGTGTCCATGAGATTGAATTATTTTTTTCCCACCACTGCAAACTCACATCAACATAACACAGCTGCGGTTCTTTGTGAAGGAGGAAACTACAGACGTTTAACAGTCACCTTTGATGCCTTCAGTGGGTTGAGTGTTTCATACTCAGAGATTCACTCAGGTGGATGTGACTTTAAAATCTTCCAGTACAATGATTGTAGAGATTAAAAGCTTTTGGTAGGCCTAATGAGGAGCACCTGCAGCCGACTCCACTGTTTAATCAACACACACAGATCTATGCCAATGCAAATGTACTCTAAACAAACTAATTCAAAACAGACTGTGATATTATCTGGCAGCTGGGCCCAGTCACTGCCTATGACCGAGCTAAAGACTATCTCTACAGATGTAAGGCTCTCTCCTTTATTAGGGGGGGGGGCTTAATTAATAAAAGAAAATTAACTATTGGGCCTTAACCTCTATTATATTATATTATATTATATTTGGCAACTTGCATTCTATGTCATCTAAAATATAAGACTTGTTGCATTACTTGAGTAAAGTCATTGAATAGATAGTCGTGCTTGCAGAGAGTGGAACCACATACATATTAGTTTATTTTCTTATTAAGAGAAACACTCATAACTATTTTAAACAAACCCCCAATGCTAAGATCAGTGAGCCAATATTGTCCAAACTTGCTGCTCTTTAGATTGGTTTTACTTTTGCGTTATTGCATCCAAATGATTTTTTCAAACTTCATCCGATATGTCATTCAGCCATCCTCGTGAGGTCTTACCAGGCCTGTCTAAGTCAGTCAACATGCCCACTTCAGGCCGAGAAAGTGTGATGAGGGACGGGTATAAATACTCCACGGCCCGAAATACACACGCCTGCTATAATTAGTGAGACACGAACAGGGTCGCCAATGTAGCACACTGAATATCACCGCGACTAACCACCTCTTTGTATCTTTTTTCACTGAACAGATGTGCACTCGGTTTATCATCACAGACCAACCCCTGTGTCAACTGTTGCTTGACTGCTGGGGTGCTGCTTTGTGTCTGTGTGTAATCCTTCATATTGTCAGGAAATTATTCTCAGATGACTTGGAAACAACTGGCATGATCAGGCACAAGAAGAACTTAACTGCTGCATACAATAAATTAAGGATACACCGATACCGGATCGGATATCCGCCGAAGCTGACTCAAATAGCTGGATCGGGTATCGGTGACAGTGGATCCGATATATTTAATTCAATTCTATGTTTACATACTATATACATTATATACTGAAATGTTTTAATTCCTGTTGAAGTTTTGACCAATTTGTTGCTGCATTAAAAAGGTTTACACTTGAATTGTAATTCCTGTTCATTTTTAAGATTTTTTCTACCAAGTTGCTGGTGTACGATTTATTATTTTAATATTAAATAACAATTCAGTAAATTTATATCTATGTATTTATTTATTCCACTCTGTTTTACAAAGTGAGAAAAGCAATGTTTAAGTCCAGCCTGGTACATATAAAAGAATGATTCCAGTCACTTCCACACAGTAAGCTTATTAATTAAACACTGATATCGGATCGGTACTCGGTATCGGCCGATACTCAAAGCCCAGGTATCGGGACTGAAAAAGTTGGATCTGTGCATCCTTACAATAAAGCCTACAATAATATAGAAATAAGTAATTAAATCAAATGAACCCATATAGCTACAGAGATAATGCATGAATGCATGACATCCATGTGCACTTGCTCCACAGACACAAGCATAAATTAGTTTCTAACAACCCCTTTCCTTTCAAAACCGAAGAGATTAAAGCTAACATTTCTGTAGCTCGAGGTGGTGGTAACGCCATGTGTTCTTCGAGTCAATTTCAATGAGTCACCGTGTTGGTTTTGGAGGAGGGAGGGTAGGGGGTAAAAAGAAGGGGAGCAAGACAGACTGCAGAGTATTCACTCCGTCCACTATACCAACCAATTCGGTGGTGCTGAAGCAAGCACTGTCTGGATCAGACACAGCATGGCACAGTTAGAGAGATTTGCACGGCTGCTGCGGTGTGAAAAAGTGCTCGGCAAAACACTATTGCTGCTTTTCAACTAGATCATATCACATTTTCTCATGTCGAGTACAGAAAAACTACGAGGGCTGCAGGTGACTGAATATAATATTGTAGTTTCCTTAACATCCCAGATCATGTGTCTTGTTCTTTAACAATCTGCAGTGAACAACAGCAGTGAATGATTAAGGATTAGACAGGAGGAGCAGGGATTATATTATAGTGGCACATTATGGCTTTGTGTGTGTGTCTGTGTGTGTCTGTGTGTGTGTGTGTGTCTGTGTATATATTTATATATATATGGTTCCCATTTTGGAGGGTGCACTGCGGGTCCTGACTGCACCAAGCATGGTTTGGTTCAATGCAGGGGGGAAGGGAAGGGAGGCGCTGGAAGGAGAAGGAGGGGTGGGCAAAGAGAGGATCATTCAGCAGGAGCAGACTGCGTTATGGCGCAACACGTAACGGAGGAGATGCTGTCATCATCATGGTGGTGCTGTTGCAAGAACACACAAAAATGCTGCAACATAACCTTCATAATCTCCATGCAATATGACAAATAACTGAGCAGCAAGACTATACTACCCGTCAGCTTTTATGTAATCGCAATTGGTGGCGATTACAATTATTTTTCTCGCTTGTTGCGCATGTCTCACTACATTCAGAGCAGCAGCCTGCAAGAGGTGTCTGCTGTCTGCCTGCAGACACTTGTTATGTGGGATGTCAAAACGGTAGTTAGCAAAGACAAGTTAGCTGGAGGTTTTGTTTTTTTAGTATGCAAGAGAAACGAAATGTTTTCAAGATCACGTTAACACTGGACGGTCTATTTTTACACACCACCTCCTTCACCACCACGCCCACTCTCAAGCAAACGATAAAACACGCTGCAAACCTTGATCCTCCGGCATGGAGGTTAAACCACAAAGTGGTTTCTAAATGATTGATTATAGACATTACAGTAGACAACAACACATTGTTTCCTCTCGCAACACGACGTGTGACATTATGCTGCGCAGCTGCTGCAGATGGTTACATATAAACCACTGATACATTAACAACAACGTGTTCCTCAGTTGTTTAAGAGCGTGTAAAGAAACCTGTGTTACTACGTGTTACTACGTGTTACTATGTGCTTTAATGCTTTAATGCGATAACGACTACTTGATAAGCTGTTATCTCGAAACCGCCGCAAAGCTAAGTCAATCAATGCTAACGAGCTAGCTAGCGGTTAGCCTTTATTAGCTAACTAGCATAGCTAACGGTTAGCTGTGTTACCTAGGTAATAACGGCTAACGTTATCAGCACCAAAACATATTTTCCTCACCTAAAAAAAAGGCCCACCTAAAAAAAAACAATATCAGATTAACTGTTCGCTATATTTAGAATATTTTTCGCTAACGTTATTACCTATTATTAACTGCTAGTCAGCTAACAGCGGCTAAACGTTTAGCCGTTACTACCTAGGTAACGTAGCTAACCGTTTGCTAACGTTTAGCCGTTATTACCTAGGTAACATAGCTAACCGTTAGCCGTTAGTACTCACCATTGTGCCGTTGACGTTTCAAAGCTCCGCGGAGGATGACAAAACGACAAAGGGTTTGTTGTATTGAGCTCACTAAGAAGACAGCTACTCTGATGAATTACTTAGATGATATCAAACAGTGTGTATTTCGGGGTGGAATCAGTGGAGGCTGTGTATATATCCGCTGTGTTGCACCAGAGTGGCCCGGAGACCTCAATCCACTGGTGAGTGCTACGCCTTCAGTGTGAGTGCTGTATCCCTCCGCCGGTACATCTATAGGACCTCACACTCTCAATGCATTGATCCAACAATATACTGAACACTGCTCATGTGAAAGTGTTTTAATTGCAATACACGTTCACTATTCATTACTGAATTGTTCATTTGACACATAACAAAGAAAGCAAAAAATAAAATAATAATAATTGTTGCTCTATTTAAAAGATGCGCGCAAAGATACCACCCGGTTGGAGAAGTGCCAGTGTATGGAAGATGAATGATGCCTAATAGAAGTGCTATAGGCCTCCGTCTCCTTAATGTATTCCCATTTAATTTGTGCAAAAACATAAAATGTCACAGACTGATGCATGCTTTTGGAATAATATGGTGTAAATATAGTAGGCCTACTATACAGTATTTTCACCTTTGTAAAATGTTAAACTATTTATGGAAGATTAATGATGTCTAACAGAAGTGCTATAGGCCTCCGCTGGTTCCGTAAGTGTTTTCCTCCTTAATGTATTAATAATAATAATACTAATAATAATACTAATAATTATAATAATAATTATAATAATAATTAAAGCTGCAAGCAGCGTTGAACGGGCCCTCGCCCCTTTGCGCACGTCGGGGATACCCGCTGCCGTGCATTTCCATGAAAGTCGGACACTGCACGCAACAGTTAGAGGGTATTTTCTGCGTGGGGCGCGTAGCACTGTAAATGACCTGTTGAGAACCTGTGAGGCATCCTTAAAAGGCACTTCTATGAGGGTGGGTGGCAGTATACAACCATTTCTTGTTGCCAGTAGGTGGCGCTATCCCTATAACTCAATAATGGAACGTATATGTCTTCAGGCCGGGATTCTTATCCAGCTTGTGAAGTTTGGAGCAGATTGGAATATGTAGAGTCAAGTTACAACAGCCTCCTGTGTCATGTCGTATGCCTCGAATGGTTGAGGTTAGGTTAGGTCGTCTGGCAGCAAGTCTAACGAGAGTTTTTGCAGATCTCAGATCAAATTTCGCAATTTACAGGCTCCCTTCTAGTCGCTAGTCTGGAAGCGGAAAATCAGGGCTAAAGTCGAGTAGAGTGAACTTGCTATAACCAAACTGCCAATCACTGGGCATTTTCATAATGTAATAATCACATTTAGTTCCAACTCGAAGGGACTGGAAGATCTTTACTCATTTGTTGTTTTTTGTTGTACATCTGAACACTTTGTTCAAACTCTGTATAAGCTGAACCTGTTTGTCCTCTGAACACCCACACAGGTGTTTTCAGTTATTCTGGCTGATTAAACCTCTGCTCAGGTTGAAGGTGGAATTCATGAGATCACAAATCTCCATCTACCAGGTGCAATGAAAGCTGACAGGAGACTCAGGAAGATGTCAATACATTACAGTGAGCAGAGATCTAATCAGCCAAATAAACTGAAAACACCTGTGTGGGTGTTCATAGCTTTTAACGCAGGGTGCAGAACCCTAGGATCCTCCTCCACTGTCACCTCTCTGTTGTCAGTGTCATACCTACACCCAGACTGAGGTGTAGGCATTTGTGGTGTAGAGACTACAGGTAAAAGAAATGTAAAACAAAGGCATGTTCAAAGGCTAAAAGACATAAGGTGGCGCTAGAGAGCCAACATGCCACGCCCAAGCAAAATTTCACCACTAAATCAAAGTAATTATTAGTTTGGATGTGTGTGTAAAGTTTCATGAGTTTTTGTGCATCCTAAAGTCCTCAAACATGTGTTCGTAATTTTTTTTAAAACGCAGGAAGTCCAAGATCGCTGACTTCCTGTTTGCCGAAAAAATCCAGAAAATATTTAATCCGGGTTTGAGGATGTGAGCAATGACATACTTGAATTTCGTGAAGATCGAAGTAACTTTTTCTGGCAACCTGCCTTCATTAGGGGGCCCTATCGAGCCTGCTGGTGACACCCGAGCCCAATCACTACAGAATATTGCAATTTTCGCCACTTCTGACGCATATTCCAATTTTGGTGAGTTTTGGGGATGGCTAAAGTTGTTAAAAAGGCGATCTCGCAGCAGAAAAATAATAATACTTAGAAAAACAATAGGTTTTCTTGCACTTAGTGTACTGGCACTTTCGTGCTCGGGCCCTAATAATAAATTGAATTTATATAGCGCCTTTCAGAAACCCAAGGACGCTTTACAAAGGGGGCACACAAAATCATACTAATAAATATCACAGAGGATAAACTAAATCTAAGTAATTAAAAGAGTGATGTGTAGGAAGAGTCAGCTGAGATCATAGGCCTTGATGAACAGGTGGTGTTTGAGGTGTTTTTTTTAAAGTGTCCAGGGATGAAGCATTTCTTATTTCAGGAGGGAGAGAGTTTCGGAGGGCGGGGGCCGCGACGCTGAAGGCTCTGTCGCCGAATTTTCTCAGCCAAGTGTGGGGGGTGATGGCGAGCTGAAGCTTCATGAAGCTTTGAAGCGTTCCAGCAAATTGGTTCGGAAAAGGGTTCATTTCTCGAGGCTTCATGTGCACAGGAAACCACCTGGTGGCCAAAGAGTGTAAAACAGGCAGGTATGATCTTAACCATGTGATCTGTGATATACTGTATTTAGTGCCAGTAAAGGCTGTTGGGAATGACTATAAACAATGAAAAAAATATATACAAAGGTGAAAATACTGTATGTAGGCCTACTATATTTAAACCATATTTTCCCAAAAGCATACATCATTCTGTGACATTTTATGTTTTTGCACAAATTGATGATGCCTCTGTCATCCCCTCTCTCTGTAATCCTACAGAGGTGTAAACCCCCCCCCGCCCCCTCCTCCCATTCCCAGCACTTGCTGAATTCAATCACAATTGAACCAGAAATTTAAAGTGAACTGATTAAAGCTGCAGATTGTAATTTTTTTATCTCAACAGCAATCTTTAGCTCCCGCCTGCTGTCAGAGACACATGCGGCAGAATTTTAAGCTTGGTGATCGGCTGTTTGTTGCAGAAATGCACCTCAGGAGTCATAGTTAACTCCTCCCCTGAATTTTTTATGTACACAACATGTACCTTCGACTATTTATTAAAGAACCAGATATTTTTTAACGCAGTTGTTAATATTTTGGGCTAATGATTTAACCAGGAGTAATCATGCCGATCCAAGCTTTACAAGTGCTCCAACTGTGACTTTAAAGTTTAAAACGCGCCGCAATTGTGACATGGAAGCCAATCATGGTTTAATTTGCAACTAACACAAGAGTGACGTGGAAACTTGAAACCTCCAGGTCTCATACATGGAGAATGGACTTTTCAGTGAACTGGGAGACATCTTGTGTTCAGTTGTTACACTTTTGAAACGAACAATATTTGCATATTCATAGTCAGAAAGAGTAGATGTAACGTGGCTCCGCTCTGGGCTCACTATTTTTCATCCACCACCCCACTGTTTATACTGTAGCTGTCGATTCTGATGATCTCACCCAACTTCACAGCCTTGTGAACTGCATCTCCAACAATTTATGGATGCCCAAATATTTCCTGAATCCAACTCAGAAATGACACAAAATATATTGACAGTCCAAAAAATCAAAGATAAAAACAGTGTCCCCCCTAAGTACTAATTAGGATGATGTCATTAACATGTCTGATCTAACTTTCCAGCTGCATACAAGCTACATAACTAAAACAGGGTTCTATCATTTAAAGACTAGGGCTGTCAAAGTTAATGCGATAACGCAAATTTGTTTTAACGCCACAAATTTCTTTAACGCATTAATGCAACTTGCAAGTTTTAGGCTGTAGCAGGCTCAGTTTAAAAGCTAGAGTGAAGATACTGGTATATGAAACTAGCAAACCTAAGGAATCCATTGGTACCAGTTTATCATGAGGCTAAATAACGCTCCAAACTTATGTTAAATTTTGGTGAGGAAAAACTGGCATGGCTATTTTCAAAGGGGTCCCTTGACCTCTGACCTCAAGATATGTGAATGAAAATAGGTTCTATGGGTACCCACGAGTCTTCCCTTTACAGACATGCCCACTTTATGATAATCACATGCAGTTTTGTCATAGTCAAGTCAGCACACTGACAGCTGTTGTTGCCTGTTGGGCTGCAGTTTGCCATGTTATGATTTGAGCATATTTTTTATGCTGAATGCAGTACCTGTGAGGGTTTCTGGACAATATTTGTCATTGTTTTGTGTTGTTAATTGATTTACAATAATAAATATATAGATACATTTGCATGAAGCAATCATATTGATAACCATAACCATGTTGATAAGAGTATTAAATACTTGACAAATCTCCCTTTAAGGTACATTTTGAACAGATAAAAAATGTGCAATTCATTATTTTTTAATTAATTAAAGACTAGTGCCAAGGCCAGGCCTTTTCTTTTTCCCAGAGATACAGAGGAGCCTGTTCATCCTTTCATTAGAGAGTACGCTCAACTACTGCAGTGTATTGTTCACAGGTCTCCACAAAATGTCTAGAAGTCAGTTGCAGCTCATGCAGAAAGCTGCTGCTGGTGATTTTGGAAGAAAGAAAAGAGCTCACATGACTTCTGTTCAAAAATCCCTGTGCTGGCTTCAGTTAGAAAACATGTTAAGATACTATTACTTTTCTATAAGTGTACTCACGGACTTATCCCTGACTATTTCAGTCGTTAGACTATGCAAATGTTGGTAGAGTGCTCAAGGCCTCAGATTCTCTACTGCTAACTAAGACAAAGACCTATAGCGAAGCTATATCTGGATCTAAGGGTAGCAGCATCAATTAAGGTTTAAAAGCCCCTACTAAAACTCTGCATTATAGTCTCCTTATAATCTACTATTACGACACTTTTATATTATATACATTTCTGAACAGTTTTTGAATATTGCAATGATAATGATAATGGTAACGGGATGGCTATTATTGTTATTAGTATCTGTATTCAGTTTGCATTGGCAACCAGTAATGCAGTTTAATTAATTACATGCTTTTAAATCAAGGTCATATGAAGATCAAATAATCTAATGTTCTATTAAAACACACAAACATTGCCATGATAACAACCCCATGAATGGATGAGCAAAGGCCTACACATACTTGGGACAAGATATTTATTTGTGCATAATATATACTGTACTGCACTTCAGTGTTTTATCATGTGAGTTACAAGGCAGTCCAGCAGAGGGAGACATTGCTCTAGTATTGCCCACCCAGCAGCCAAAGCTGATCAACGAGTGCTGACCATAGATGATGATGACGATGATGATGATGATGATACTGACAGTGACACAACGTTGCATCAGACACAAGAACAAATGTATGAATGCAAGAAACAAATTCAGGAATTTTAAAACATAGCTGACAGTGTGATTCTCATGATAGACCACAAACAACACTCAGCTTTTTGTGTACATCTCCAGTCCAGGTCTAAACTATAGATAGATTGACACAGGATTTCACACAAACAATTTACTTCAACAGAGGATAAACAACATTTTATTGAGAATGTCATCAGTATTGGGAACTCTGACATCAGTGCTGATGTTGTCTTAATTACATTCAGGCCTGTCTGGTGCGGGGGTTGCTAATAGGGCTTCATGTCAATACCAGAAATAGTTTGCATGTCGGAGACAGGAGAACAAGCCACAAAAAATTGCCCGCCGATGAAGCTGAAGTAGACATGCAGAGTATTTAGTCTATTTTTATAATAAGATGAATATGCTCACACGCACATTCTCTCAGCCTCCTTCCATGGATAGATTACTGAAGAGGCCCAAGCCCCTAAGCCATTATGTTTTTTAATAGAGCTAGAAAGATGGAACCTTTTCCCAATTCAAAATTGGGCTTGTAGAGAAAAAAAAATACCCAATTTCATTGTTCGTGGCTGCATGTTAAAGGGACAGTGTGTATAGTATACAGATTGTGATACGTCCCCTTTTAGTATAAATACAAGTAAAGAGACAACAACACGACGATCAAAAGAAGATGGAGTCAAAGTTGAAGTGGAAAAGGAAAAGGGTGGTTTATTAACATAATACTTCAAATAATGACAAAGGTTCACAAAAGTGTGGGGGAGGATGGGACAAGGTTGTTGTGCCAAATAAACAGAAATTAACACCAAAAAACTAGGCCCAACTAAGTCTTATCTCATAAAACAAACCACATAAAGAACACCTGACTAACTTATCTAAAAAAAGTGACCATCAAAACCAATACAACAGTGGCACCAACCAATAACCAAGTGTTTCTAGACAAATAGATAACTATGCAAGTGTAAAGGGTACCCCAGTATACCTATACTCCTCCTCCTCCCACCACAGACCTTTTTCTAATATCTTCAACAAGTTTTTTAAGCTCAAACAACTCAGCACAACTCAGACAGGCTGAGAGCATGGCAAGAACAAAAGAGAGTGAACTCAGAAGGCAGGCCCCTTTTTATTGAAAACCCTTGATGCTGATTGGCTAGCTCCATGTCTGAAGGAACCCTAATGGGATGCATGACCAGATTGCACAGGTGGAATCCATTCATGTATTGGCACCTGGGTTGCGTTCGAAGAGTAAAAAAAGTTCGTCCTAACGTCTTTTCCTAACCACTTTTCCTTGACCTCAATGGAAAGCGTCACGAGGTCAAGGAAAGATGAGAAGGAGAATTCAGAAGGACTTATGAAAAGACAACCGTGGTGTTGAGACAATCCGACTGCTCTTTCACTAGGCTCCGTAATCATGATGTGACGGCGGCGGATGTTAATGACGCAGGTTTGCCGTGGTGAAACTACAATGTTCTGAAGATGGACTACAAAAGGCGGTGCCATTACCCCCCATGCGTTTTAAATAGGTCTTTCAGTGAAAGGCTCCTTCACCCGCGGTGTGTGAAAGAGAGATACCACGGATCCTCCTGCTGCTGGAACACTCTATCAACATATAAAAAAGGATCATCTGACCAAACGTGGACAACCGGTGAAAAATATCACTTCATTACCAAGGTTAGAACTGAAATAAACAGAGGAATATATGATACATATTGAGTTAATTGTTTGAGTTATGGAGAAGGGATAGGACCATATACTGTAAGTGTAGGCTGTACTTCTTCCAACCTCTTTTCGGACATGTAATATTTATTTATGTTGATTATTTGTTAATTGATTGTTTACTGTACGCTAGGAATTGTGGGATGTTATTCTCTCTTTTCCTTTGGTAAAGGATGGTCCAGTGTATCCTATGCTAGAGGAGATAAGAAAGGAAGCATTGAAGCTCCTTTCCTTAACATTTGGTGAATTCGAACAGCTCTTGTCACGGCTGCTACTGAGGTACTTCCGGGTCATTTCACTCCGTTAGTAACCGTCCTAAGCAAAAGGGACTATTTGAACGCAACCCT
Organism: Sebastes fasciatus; assembly: GCF_043250625.1. Classification (NCBI taxonomy): domain Eukaryota; kingdom Metazoa; phylum Chordata; class Actinopteri; order Perciformes; family Sebastidae; genus Sebastes; species Sebastes fasciatus. The sequence goes on from NC_133801.1 coordinate 20,254,475, forward strand.
GGAGAGAAACACAAGGGATGGGGAGAAAGAGAAAGAAAAAGAGGAAGAAGGACAGACACAACAAGCACTTGGGCCCTGCCTGGCACAATTGCAACCAACTGAATACCCCTCCGTTCACGCCACGCGTATTGGAGAACTATGGAGACCTTCAGGTCACGTTAACCGTGAAAAGCTCTCTCTAAAGCCAGTGTTTGGTTTGTCCGTTCTGGGCTACTGTAGAACGAAAGCGCTGGAAATTAAATACATTCTGTACATTTCAATCCGAACCTAGACTATTGAAGAAAACACAAGGCAAAGTTACATCTTGTAGCTCAGTCATCTGATAAAGACAACATTAACAACAACATTTCAACCTTTTGATCACTAAAGAAAACTACAGATTACTATTGCTATGTTTGTTGACAATATTTTCTGAAATATTTTAATTTAGCCAAGTAGGCAGTGGTCTAGCATAGATTATATTCCTCTCATATGAACAATTATCCTGCTCTTGTTTTGCAGAAATCCCTCTGTCTATCTCTCTGTGGCACACTGTTTCCACTTGAGCCTCATCACAAAGGCATTCACCAATAGCATCAGGAACACAGGAGTGCCACATCACGCCGTGACCTGAACTGGTAACTGCTTGCAGAGTGTCATCTTCACAATAATATATAGGTGCTTCGGAGTCACAATGAAAGAGATTTAACAGTGCTTTGAGTTGAGGTCTATAGTGGCGGATACAGCTATACATCCAGGCCAGTGTCCTCAGCATCCAGTTCAGTACCTGTTTGATGATCACAGAGATGGTGTTAAAGAGGGAATAAGTGCAGCACACTCCCAAGAGCATCAGGAGACAATTTGCAACCTGGTACGCCCAGTTGTCTTCATGGTGCTCTCTCTGGCCACTAACAAAGTCCCCAAAGCCCACCGTGCTGAACGCCACAAAGCAGAAGTAGAGGGACTCCATGTAAGTCCAGCCCTCCATGGCTGAATAGAGGGAGGCAGCCCCACATGCAACCAGCAGGACAGCGACAAAAAGGATGAGTGTGACTTGGTATACAGATGGTTTCCGTTCTTCATTTCTGTTACCTTCACTGGCTCGGCCCTCCAGTCCGCCGTGTCCAGTTCTCCTGTGGCACGAGAATATCAGCAAGCTCAGCAATGTTATGACTCTCTCCAGGAAGAGATTGAAGAAGAGTATGGTAGCCGAGCAGCCCAGTAACCCATAGAAAACAAGCAAGACCTTCCCCGTCACAGTGGATGGGGCCGACACTCCAAACCCTAAGAGAAACACATTAAAGGTCTCATCTGTGATTACAGATCATTACTACCACTGTGAAATTTCTTGTGCTACACAATGACTTAGAGTCTATGACATAAGAGCATATTTTTTATGCCTTTTAAACCTGCAGTAGGCAGAATATATTTGTGGCATCATCGGGCAAAAATTCCATAATAACCTTTCAGAATATTGTAATTCAAGTGCTGTGAGAGAAAACTAGACTCCTGCACCTCCTCATGGCTCTGTTTTCAGGCTTTAAAAAATCAAGTCCGTGACGGGAGACTTTCGCCGATCACAGGTCATTTCAGAGAGAGACTTTCTCAATGTTTCTGAAAACATTTGAGGCAAGAAATAGGCATTACAGTAACAGAATATTGATTCATATTTGATCAGCGCTGCCTAGTTTGACCGTTTGATCCGAGTTTGCAAGTGATTGACAGCTGCTCAGAGACGGCAGGCTCCAGCTCGGCTCTGATTGGTTGTTTTCCTCCGGTCTGTGAAATATTGCAGTTGCCATTAGGACACCGGAGGACAGAGGCACATCATTTTTTTCAGATTGCTTGTCTCATGCACAACTGTCAGGATATAGTGATTGTTTTAGAAAAATAACTTTTTTAATCAAATTTGCTCCAATTCTACCCACTGCTGCTTTAAGGATGTTATAAGTTTAACTGTGTACTTTTTAAAATTAAAAATGGCCTGGATTTTGAGTTATGAAGCAAGGAGATATGGAAAAGAAATGCAAAACATATGTTAATGTTTATAAAATATGAACAAAAATAATCAAAAAAGTGATCAGAAATCGATAATAAACCAATGGATCATCCATATTTTCTTATTTCCCTGCAAATTATTTCTGTATATCCTGGCCCATAATATATGATTTAGTCACAGTGTGCTTAACAACACAAAGGTGTGTAAAAGGCCCAGTCTCTTTGTGTGTTGACACTTCCCTGAACTTGACCTGGCTGGTACAGTGTGAGGTAATTAGACCGGCGGAGGTTGTGGCTTCCCTCCTCCCCGGTTTATTTTTGATAAGTTAATGACTGGATTGTATTGAAAGTTAGTAAGAATTTCCCCAGGAAACGGAAATCTAATAATGTTGATGACATTGTGACCTTCACCCCAACACTTAAGCATCTGTTGTACAACATCTATCATTTGCACAGTTTTTTAAAAAATTTTCTCTGTTAAAGAAATTTTCATTTGTTGCCGTTTTTTCGTCTTTTGTCAGATCTCTTTGTTAGTGCTGTCTCTTTGCTGTCTCTTTGCTGTACAGCAGACAATTGGTTAATCAAAGGATTAAAACACACACTATAATTTACTCTAACATCCTCCTCATGAAAGAATTGTTACTCATTTCCTTAGATAAGAATCTCCTTCCTGTGATTTTCACCCACTCTATCCTCTCTCTAACATATGAAGGCCTGACTGTGAGATTTACAGGATATTACAGTTTACACAATGAGGTTTTTATTTTGTTATGTCATTCATTACATCAGCTTGATGACATAGCACAGTCGTTCTCAAAGTGGCATTTATCAATTTCAAAATTGTTGTGAAATTTAAAAAGTGCATATCTACAGATGGGGACCATTTGTGAAAATTAAACAAGCATATTGTGTCCATTACTCCCACCCACGTTAGCTTCAGGCCAATGGAATTTCTGATCGTGACACACAGCAGTAAATTAATTATTTTAAAGTTGAAGCATTTACTGAAAGTCAGCTTTAAACGTCTGGATTTATTAGGACTATGCCAGTCTTGCTACTTTTCATTTTCTGAAAGCTTTTAAGATCAATTACTTGAAATGTAGGCTATAAATGCTGTCAAGTTGAGTCCAAATGCAATATGAATAAAATCACCCTTTGTTTAAACGGTATATAAGTGGTATTAACATTCAATAACATTTCCCCGCTGTGGGACTAATAAAGGATTATCTTCTCTTATCTTATCTTCTCTTATCTTATTTTATTTTATCTTAACATGCATTTAGGTTGAAACGTTTTAGAATACAAATAGCTCCTATGGCATCTTGGAGTACAAATGGTTGTAAGCATTATGCTTAATCAGTGTTACGATTATGAGGCGGTCCTTGAAACATTTTCTCCCCTGGGAGGGGTCCCTGGCCCCTAAAAGTTTGAGAACCCCTGCCATAGTATACAGTATGTTGGTGATTACTTTGTTGTCTGTGATTGGGGTGTGGATCATCTGAGAACACAGAGTACAGGCCACACAGTGATCTGTGTATGCTCTCCTATATTCATATATAATAAGTAGGGTTATCAAAGTTAACGCAATACTAACACGTTTTAACGTCACTAATTTCTTTAATGCATTAATGCAATTTGCGATTTTTATGTTGTAACAGGCTCAGTTTTAAAGCTAGAGGGAAGATACTGCTATCACATGAAACTAGAAAACCTAAGGATCCATTGGTACCCACCATATTATACTAGTTACTAGTCGCATACTACTTGCTTATTGCGAAGGAGGCTAAATAACGCTTTTCAAGATATGTGAATGAAAATGAGTTCTATGGGTACCCATGAGTCTCCCCTTTACAGACATGCCCATGCACTCACATGCAGTTTGGGGCAAGTCAGCACACTGACACACTTACAGCTGTTGTTGCCTGTTGGGCTTGAGTTTGCCATGTTGTGATTTGAGCATATTTTTTATGCTAAATGCAGTACCTGTGAGGGTTTCTGGACAATATTTGTCAGTGTTTTGTGTTGTTAATTGATTTCCAATAATAAATATATACATACATTTGCATAAAGCAAGCATATTTGCCCACTCCCATGTTGATAAGAGTATTAAATACTTGATTAATCTCCTTTTAAGATACATTTTGAACAGATTAAAAAAATGTTAAATGAATCGCAATTAAATATTTTAATTGATTGACAGTCTACCGTTGCTATGGGCGCAGTTCTGATATCAGACTCTAGCTGACCGTTTTTGTGTCAAATTATTGATTTCTTAAGTAAGTAGCCTCAGCTTCACAGAGCCACCAGCATGGTTGTAGACTTTCAGACTGCAGACTTGGAAAAAAAAATGTTGGGGATTTTTTTCCTTTATTGGAAAATTTGGCAGCGAAGAGGTAGACAGGAAATAAGGGGGAAGAGAGAACGCCCAGCCGGAATCGTACCACCATCATTGAGGTCAATGTGGCTGAAGACTGTTGATCTTGTTTTAAATACCTTGGCCTTAGGCATTAGCGCTAGTAAAATAAAAAACCACCCAGATGGAATTGACTATCACAGTTTTCTACAAATATTACAGAAGCAAATAACCAATAAAATAAATTAATTTTATTACATTTCTTTAATCAAGGATGGTAGAAATGATCAACCCTTTAGACTTATACTGAAAATGAACATTAAAGTGAACATCACCTAAAAACGATATCCATGTCAGCCAATTGTCTGCTGGGGTTGGCCAGGACAGTCACATATGCTTTGATTCATGCCCCCGTGGGCTGAAAGGAAGGAAGGAAAGGCTGTTAACTAATGAGGTGATACAATTGTGGGAGCCATGAGTCATATGAAAAATGGTGAATGTTTGTTCTTGGGAAACAAGAAAGTTTGTCGGAAAGTCTCTTTCAGTGTCACAAATCCCAGATGTGCTGTTACATCGATGATTGCAGTCAGTACATAAGCAGATTGTTGTAAAAAGGAAATTGATCTGGGCTCCGTGTCGTCTGTCCCTCAGTTTCCACAGTGACAGAGAGTGCATAAAGATAGTGGATACAGTTGGAAGGCTGTAAATTGATTCTCAGAGACGAGGCTAGTTTAATTTTTATCTTTGTCCTCTATAGGTTCAGGTGAAATATGGAATTTGATGGATAGTATTGGAGTTTGAAACACCTCTCTCCCGTGCGGGCCTCCCCAAATCAATATGACTTCATATACATATGTACAGTCTGAATAAGTTCATAGGATTAGTTAAATTGTGTGTATTTATTATAGATTTGTGTTACTTGGACTTGGTATTGATTGGTCGTCAAGGGATCCTCTCTGTATCGGGGAAATGCTGAACAATTGGCCTCTATCTTATCTGTTTATCTGTCATTTTGCCTGACATAACATTTTGGCTGCAGCAGTCAGAATGAAACATCCTTCACTTGGCAATGGGGCATGTAGTTGTAGTCGAAGTTATCAACTTTGAAAATTTTGCACTTCACATTTAACTGTAAAACTGTTATAATAATAAAAAAAAAAGAATTATAATTCAAGTTGCAATTTGACAGGCTGGTCATTTATTCAAAAATCAATCTGCTAACCACATATGAATTATAATAGTTTTCAATTAGTTTTCATTGTATGGTGTTCTGCTCGGTTTTTTTTTTTGTTTAGTTTCAGTTTTTCAGAAAGGTTTGGTTTTAATTTGTATATATCTAGTTTGTTTTTGTCAGGGCCAGGACAGGTAAAATATCTCAGAAGAATGTAGCTATTTATACCATAGACTGTATATAAAGCTGGACGACGCGTCTCCACTTCCTCCCACTGTACTGAAGTGAAGTCAAAATATTTTGGATACGGGAGCTGCTATTTTGAGATTTTGACGTCATTTGGAGCCAGAGTCTGCGCAGTAGTGATCGGGTGGTGGAGCCGCGGGATCGAGGTCCCTCCTACACACCCGTTCGTACCAATCGTGAGCCGAGCAAGGCCGCAGCTTGCTAGTGAGAGAGAATCACAGCTGTCAATCATGAGCCCACCCTCTTTTTTATAGCATCAAATAACTAATATAACCAAACTTATCAGAAAAATTAACACTTGAACACACATCAGCGTGATAAGAACTACCTAAAATGACAGAAAAAACTTCTTTGGGAAAAATTTACTTGATTTGTACTTTGACTTTTTAGTTTGGCCCATGTCCCATCAGCTAACATGAAGGGGGAGGAACCTGACCTAAACTGCAGCCAGCCACCAGAGGACGATTGAGATGTTTTGGCATCACTTTTGAGGAGTTGTGATGTCGTCATTCTTTTTATAAAGTCTATGGTATATACATACAAAATACATGGTTGGAGAACTGTAATGGCTATAATGTTTAATCTTCGCCTACTTTAGTGTCTGAAAGGAATGTCAAGTTCTTTCAATTTCTGTGGTTGTCGCGAGAGTTGACGAGAATTCATGCTGTCTCCTTTTTTTCGATTGTGATGTATTGTAGCTAAAAAGCTAAAATGGAAATGAATTTACGTTCATTTTTAGTTTATTTTTATTAGTTTTTTAACCAGGAAATATCTTTTGGTTTAGTTTGAATTTTTCTTAAAGGGACTTTTTGTAACTTCTTACACGTATAAATCACCCGGGTCGGTGTCCCATGCGCGCTCGCATATGCGCGCTCGCTTGTGGCTACGCTGTTCAGACTCAGACTCCAACACAAACTACCCGGAAGCACCAAAACCACAAAGTTATATCTAGTGAAGGGCGTCTTGCAAAACAGTGTTGGCTGCTGTCGTAGTACGAGGGGGAGACCGTAGCTTTGGTCTCCAGGGCCGGAGTCTCTGCTGTACTCTGCTCCTCTGCTCCTCTGAATGCACTCAGCTCGCTCCACCTTACGTTCATTCGCGCACACTACACACTGCAGGAGAGTTAGTTTAGCTCTGAGAATATCTAGTGAATGTACAGTGGGTGTTTGTGCAGAAATAACTGCTGCAGCTCCTCCAGACCAACAGAGGTTTTCCGTGTCTTGTGAGTGATGGGGCTCCGCAGCGGGAAAACTTTATCGTCTCTGACCGGGTGCCGGTTTCTCCTTCCGGCACCCGGTCGGGAGGCTGAAGCAGGAAAAGCCAAAACTAGGATCAGCATTGATTCATGGAGAGAAGAATATGTTTTTTTATTTAGTTTACCACAAATATTATTCATAGCTTATTTTTGTTTTCATTTCTGTTTTTGTTTACTGTAATAAACCCCTCATATGAATGTCTCATCATTTGAACCCTAAAATAACAATGATGTTGTGCAGAAAAATCTGGGAACTATAAGTGTATTCTGGTAAAAGTTGTTGGTATTGTAATGGATTGCAGATGTATCAGCAGATGTTACTATTTCTAATACAGTTTTCACAGTGACTCACCAATGGTGGAGACCACAGTTCCAACAAAGTAGAAGGCCCCTGGGATGTCCCACAGGGCTCTGCCTCGCTCTGTCCGGATGCCTGCGGTCCTGGCTTCCTCATAGTGGCGCAACAGAGATTTCAGGTCTTCACAACTAATGTTATGCTCATGGCTGAAGTCTCTTAGCCTCCTTTCCCAGAGCTGGTGGGCCTTTAGCTCCGCTGGTCTCTCCAAGGAAGAAAATATGGCAGCGCCAGCCAGCATGTAAAGAGCAATGAGAACGCAGAGCAGGTAGAAAAGAGCAGTTTCCCTGCTGATGATCAGGGAAGGGCAGCGGCAGGAGAAATCTTTCTTCATTGTCACTTGTAAAGACGGATTTTCTTCTTTGCGTGCTGTATAGTTGTGCTAAGCAACAGCATCAAGATGAATGATATTTGCTTAGCTGTTTGACACCATCAGTATACAGAACATTGTTAGTCCATTTTGTCTGTCTATTAAATCCATGCAATTCTACCTTATTCAGTGCAATTAGCACTACTTACACAACACCAGTTTTCCTCATCCGAAAGTTGCCCGTTGCTTCTGGATCTGCTGGTGGCTTTAACAGTAATGATCTGTGTATGGCTACTGCTTATCACCAGCTCAATAATCCATCTTTACTCTCCTTTTACGAGCCACAACATACACAAACAGATGAACTCCTGCTCTCTCTTAGTCTTAACATAAAACAGACAATACTGCCTGAGATACTGAGCCTTATGCTCTCAGGTTCACTCACACTCACTATCACCGTGTTAAGTTATCCCTTGAGAATTTCATAATATATTTAGTATGTGTTTATGTGCAAACTGATTTCCAGTTGATCTGATTTTTTAGCATCTTGTTTTTCTGTTTGGAAACGTGAACCTCAAATCTGGTTACACAAAACTGAACAGTCCCTGATAACTGTGTTCCTATAGACAGGTTTCTATATAAACTCTACTGGGTGCATGCCCATTCATGGGGCAAATAGGCTTTGCCACTCGGTCACAGCTGGTTGTAATCCACGTAGATTTCTCATTGCTTGTACATTCCGGTTGACTATATTAGACGCCTACAGGGTCCGGGTTGAGATACCGTTATCACATGACGTATTAGTATGAGATTTGTTTATTATTATCACCTGTTATGAAATGGGTAACGTTAGATCAGACATAAGTGTGATTTGACTTGTGGGACCACCAGGGTCTGTCTGGTTGACACTCCGGTCGGCGTTCGAGTTACGTGAGCCCCTCTTGATGGCCGGATCATTTTCCCTTAGCGATTCCTCAACAAGGTATATTGTTAATATAGAGACTTTGATTTTGGTCTCGTCATTAGTACAACCAGTCACAAAGCAGCTCCTTGTATGTCGGGCGGGTGAACATGAACATGACGACTCTTGTGTTGGTGGTTGCTAGGTAACGTTAGCAGTTAACTCTCAGTTGGAAACGTAACAAAAGTCGATACAATTTTGCTGATATGTCCGATTCAAATTTAAACAAACGTTAGCTAACATTAGCATCCACGGCCGCTTGTTGTTGTGACCGCGGGGGAGGAGGAGCGGCTGCCTCGGTAGACTACCAGACGTCTTCCCTTCAAAATGTAACGCTACGGCATACCGGAGCGAGCTTTCCCCCGCTGTAGTCGCGTAACATTACAGCTATTTCGAGCCGTATCACAAAGTCTTGCATCACTTTTAAGTTTTAAGACATAGTCGCTAGATATAAATATTTCTTTAGAGTGTCGGTCGAGCATGACAGCTCGCCATGACCACACGCTGCTTTGTTAGCGCTGTGTGACTAGAATGTTTTTGCCAACAAGGCCTGGATCCATAATCTCCTTCTGTTTTTAGCAAAGGCATGTGATCCCCTCTGAATATTAAACATTTTCAACCCATCTTTTCTGCAGTTGGTGCGGTTTACTGCATCTCTTGCTTTGGAGCTTGGCTCTGCTAGACATGCCGTGCTTTCTGCCCCTTGCTGCGCGCGCATCTTTGTGATGATGTTGGACAGAAACTGGTCTACTAAAAACACTGGTCAACCGAGCAGTCTTAATTATGTCTTGTTTTGGGCAAGTTTGCCTGGCTGAAGTTGATAAATGTCACATTTTAAAGGATTTGATTTATTCATAATAAAGTAATCAGTTGGCAACAAAGTTGTGTGGTTACTTTGAAATGGCCTAGTCCATAATGGAATGTGAGGGGATTTTAGTGTCTCCCAGACAGCTGAAGAATGTGTGGCTAAGTGGAATGGAAAATAAAAAAACAGGTCAGCTATCTGACGTTGAACATTAATTATGTAGATATTGTCTCCTTCCTTTTCCCCTCCATTATTCTTCGTGAATTACCGAAAGTAATGCTCCCACACAGTTCCACTCTTGAGAGTTATCCTCTGGTTATGTCTACAAAAATAAAGGAATATAAACTGTGGGAGAAATATTTTTGATTTCAACCTGCAAATTAATGTTAAAGCACTCATGGGGCATCATTTAAACACGTACTGGCTAGACAAGAGAGGAACTTTTGTATTTTACAAGTTAACCAAGTACCTTCTTAATTATTACAGTAAATGGTAATCTTACACTGTAATAAGACAAGTTGGGTTAATTTTATTGATTTGCATGTTGTGTATTGTGACGGTATTGCTCAGTCTGCCTGTGTGTGTGTGTGTGTGCGCGTGTGTGTTGCATCGGTTACTGTGTCTACCTATGTTGTCTTTAAGATGCCAGAGGAGCTGATTGCAGTGTCTAGCCAGATCTGGAGCACCTGGCCCAGTGCAAGTCTACATTTTATGAATGTTTAGAGTCATTGATGTTTTATTTGACTCAGTAGAAATAGCATTTACTTGATACCATCGGTCTGAAATTTGGTTTCCTTGATTATTCGCTCAACATTTCTGAGGTCGCACGCTTTGGTGTTTTTTTTCGGTGTGTTTTTAAGCATTTCAGACAGCTTTACAGACTTTCAGATTAGATTAGAAAATTAGATTTTTAAATGCGGAAAAATGTATGTCAAATCATAGACTGTATATAAGCATGGTAAATGGTATAGGAAGTGTAAGTAGTCACCGTGACGTCACCTGTTGGTTTGTGGACTGCCGTTTTGAAGCCTTGAGTTTAGCATTTTGGCCGTCGCTATCTTGGTTTTTGGCTGTCGCCATGTTGTTGTTTTTTGCAAACAGAAGTGACATGAGAGGTTAGAGCGAATAGTGCCTTCAAATGAAACTCATGAGCTTGTGTTTACAACATGAGAAGTTGTGTACACAATATGCTTGGTGTTCAAGTCGTGAGAACCCCGCTGCTAGAAATTCACACTGTTGAGCCAAAATGGCTCATATGTCATTCATAGCTCTATAGAGATAAAGTTACAATGGGTGCATTATTCTCTAGAGGCATATTTCATTGCTATAGGCTAGTACCTGCCTGGATTTGCACCCCCCCGGTAATCAAACAAAATGACACGTTTGATGTGTGTTCTGTGGTTATCAACAGGCTGATGCTGGTAACACCCAATCTAATCAGCGGATCTGCCTGTTACTCATCATCATTCTTCATCATCACTCCAGTAAGGGAGCCGACACCTGCTGCCTTCAGATGGCTGTAAAGAGAGTGACTCATGTAAAGGAAAGGCCTTCAGTAAAGTGCTAACTGTCATTAAAGACAGAGCTTTAGTCTGCCTAGCTGGCATTATAGCTACAGTTAGTAACTGAACACTAAAAATAACTTTTTGTCATATTTGCTCAAACTGTCACAATATCCTGATTCCTGAAGTAATCGGTGAACGAAATCGTGTTCCTTCGCCTCCTTTTAGTGCTCCTAATGGCATTTGCAAGATTCCATAAAACAACCAATCAGAGTCTCTACAGCAGCTGTCAATCACTGCTCGCAAAGCTTGTGAACTCCGATCAAACTGGCAAAGGCAGCGCTGATCAAATATGAATTAATATTCTATTACTTTAATGCGTATTTCTCTCCTCAGATGTTTTCAGACGTGTACTGTTTAGCTGTAAAATGAGAAAGTTTGCTCTGGCTGGGGGCAGTGCTTGGTTTTGGCTCGACTGTTTTCAACACCGAGGTCATAATTGTCATTTAACAGCTAAACAGTACACTAAAATAGGTTTCTGTAAACAGTTAAGGCGATAAGACATTACAGAATCTTGGTTCATCTTTTATCAGCGCTGCCAAACCGTGACGGTCTCGGTTTCCCTGTTTTCTTGTGTTTCTCCCCTCCTCTGTGAGGGTCTGTCTGTGTAGCGTGAGCGAGGTGCTCCTCTCGTGGCTTCCAGTCTGCCAATTACCCACATCTGCCCTCCATTAAACTCATAACCATGCAGTTTATCAAACTTGGTTCTCAAGCCAGCCTGCCCAGCCTGTTCTCATTCCCAGAGCGCCAAATACAGACATTTTGTCATGGCCGTTGGTGCTACATACCGATGCACAAGGCCTCCTTTATCACCGGTATGAGACGCACCGGGCTTTCCATTGACTACAATGTAAACACATCCCCGGCAAGAGTAAACGCTCAGGGAAAGTGCTGTGGTAACGTAGTTTAAAGAGCGAAAGAGACACGCAATTGCTAATACACACTTTTGAAAACAGGCCTCTCTCTGCTACATTGTCTTCTATTGTTGTTGTAAACAGATACTCACCTGCGGTCTTTTCATAGTGCTTACATCCCGATGAGTCGACAATTACGCAATCAGGTGTTCGGCCAGGTGGCACACGTATTGGCCAGTTGGTCCATGGGTGTGTCATTTTGAATGGTAGTGTTTTGAAATGACAAACAAGTGACTTTATGTCAGATTCCTCTGTCTTATGTAGAGAGCCGTGTGCAGTGTGCCATGTTGAATTGCAAACTGGGGGCGAAGCAGAAAATGTGAGACTTGGGCTGAGGTTTTGCTCTCGGAGTGTCAGTCTCAATAATTGTGCTTTATGTGTCATTTAAGAGAAGCTTGCTTGATTGGTGGGCAGGTGTGCTGATTGCAGATTATGGCCAGGTGAGTTGTGAGAAAGAGAGGACAAGAGGGGGGAGGGAAACAAGCAAACAGACAGACAAAACCAAAACACACCAAGCACACGTGACAGCATCCTGTCTTCTGTGTGGGTCTGGCCACAGCTCCTCATCAACATCACAGGCAATGTTCTCACTGGTGAATACTGTAAATATGGTGTAGGTAGGAATATACAGTTGTTCCCAATCTCATACATATATGAAAAATACTGAGTACAGAGAATACAGAGTACTGTATTGATATGCAGTACTACAATACTTTAATGAGAGTAGATTTCTTACCATTACTAATGTGAACCTGCTCAAGCTTGGCTATACTCATATGGAATGGACGTATAGTCACCATGACGTCACCCATTGGTTTGTGGACTTTTGAAGCCTCGAGTTTGACATTTAGCTGTCACCATCTTGGTAGTTGGCCGTCACCATCTTAGTTTTTTGCAACTAGAAGTGACATGAGAGGGTGGAGCTAAGTACAACCAAACTCTAAATAAGACATTTTAAGCGACTTTCATGAACTGAAAACACACTGTGAGAGGGTTAAATTTGCAAAAGGAAAACACGGACAACTCCCAGACCGGACAACGTCGTGGTAGCGACCTGTCAATCACAAGGTAGCCACGCCCTAAAGTATACCCTGCTTTATGGTCTATTTTACTTTAAATGGGACCATAATTTACTAAATGAACATCATGCTGTATTGAAGAAGACTTGAAACTAGCAATTGAGACCATAGATTCATGTTTACAATGTTTACTGAGGTATTAAAATAGGTGAGAAGTATGGTCATTTTCTCATAGACTTCTATACAATCAGACTTTTTTTTTGCAACCAGAGGAGTCGCCCCCTGCTGGCTATTAGAAAAAATGCAAGTTTAAGGCACTACAGCATTGGCTTCAGGGAATTTAAGTTTAGCATTTTGAATGGCAGTGTGTTCCATGTGAACACAAGAGATTTTATTCATTTAGATTGGGCCAAATGTAGAGAATTGTGTCTAGTGTTTTGAAAAAAGGTGTGGTTTAGAACTGCATTCTGAGTGTAAAGCAGTATATGTGCTTGTATTTTAGCAGAATTGGTTCAGGGGGTTGGTACATGAGTTACAGGTTGTGGTCATTGCGTCTTAAGTACCAGTTTTATAGTGTGTAAACAATTGACAAAAATGTAAAACTTTAATCCAATCCTTGCACTTTCTTCTCCGATGTTGATGGGTGTATCTCTGTCATAAGCCATATGTGATGTGAAACTAAACAGAATATCAGTAAGCCTATTACGCAAATGTGTTACCTCCTTTTCCATGTGTTCTTTTTTTTTTTTTTTTTTTACCAAAGTCCACAAGTAAGCAGAAAACAATGCACCCCTCCCTCTGATCACCCATTCTCCAACCTTCCCATAAAACATAAATTTCCCTCCATGATCCGCCCCATGTTGGAGTTCCTGGAAGACAGAAGTATCTTTTGAAATAAGTTGCCAATTCAGATTGGAGCCAAGGGTGTGTTCCCTGACTTACACCAAGGTGTGTATTACTGTCAAAACTGGAGTAAGCAGGGCAACAGAGATTCAGAGTTGGTGTCAGAACAGATCTTAGGATAACCGAGGGGGGTCGGCTGAAGAGATTTGGCGAGGAGAGGCAAATTTCTCCAATGAGTATGGTGAAATTGAGAACCATTTTGAAAAAGGTTTTGAAAGATGGAAACGTGTTGATTGTTTGCAGTAATGAAGAAAAGAGAGAACTGGCTAGTAGGATGAAAGAAATAGGGTGGTTTAAAGTGTTTTATTGTAAGCCGCATTGAAAGAGGGAGTAAGTGGAGTAAGGGAGTGATTTAGGGGGTGTCAGTCTGAGTTACAATGGAGGAAATTAAATCAAACCTGAACGGAGGAATTCTGAAAGGTGTTTGGCAGTTGCAGGTAACTTGAGTGGGTGTAATGAAAGACAGTGAAGGTGTTGTGCTTGAGTTATAGCGTAAGCCAATAAAACATGTAAAGGCAAAAGAAGATGTGCCAGATGTGGAGAAGATTACAGACGATGCAGTCATAGGCAACCACAATGTTGCAACAGTGGTTGTAATCAGTGTGGCTTATGGAGATGTGTGAAATGACGAAAAGGGAAGTGGAAATACAGCAGCTAAGAGTTCAGAGTAAGGTCACCCTTGCAGAGCCAGTGAGGAAGGTGAGTCAGAGAGGAGGAAGAGATCTAAGAAACAGAGCAGAGAGACAAACCAGAGAAGAATCGGACCAAGCAAATGAGGGGAAAGTAATGGTTGTTTTAAAGAAGCTAGTCACAAAACAGAGAGAATACAAATAATCGTAAAGGCAGCAGCTCATCATCTGGACATCAGCGGGCTGACATGGGAGGAAGTGAGGAATGATGTCAGTAGCGGGGCAATTAAGCACAACAACTGTACTGTATTTTGCGATAAAAGCAACACATTTGGCACAGATGTAGTTTTATATGTTATGTTTTACTTTTTAAGGGTGCTTTTTAAAAGCTTTTAACCTGAAAAAAACATAAATAACCAAATAAAAGGAGCATGGCCACTTCAGGGTCAAACTTCACCTCCATGCCTTCATGATAGAATGACAAACAATACAACTATAGAACGGCAATATCTTCAGCTTTCCATCGGTACATTTATCTTTTCATTAGCAAAAAAAAGGCGGTTGCTAAGAAGTGGCTAAATGAGACTACTGAACGTCATCACATCATTTATAGCCTCGTTGTGTATACTCACGCTCATGCGACGTGTTGTAGTCCGTTTATAGCCTAACGTTACTTCTGCCGATTAAATTTACACTTCTTGTGGAGATTATCTTGCTGAACAAAATGTGTAAGTATCATGAACGTTTGTTTGCCACAGAGCTTATTTTCTGCATTAATTCAAAACCCAATGGAAAAATCCCGTTGGCTTTTTGTCAAGGGAACCAGGGCGATGCTAACTTACTGGTTGGCCTACAAAAATATTTCATCCTGGAGCACTGTATAGTTAGTTATCATTTTCCAGTGTCGTGTAGCCTATTACAAAAAAAAAATAAGAAACAAGGGGGAAATATTGAAGAAATGGGTCTTTAGCAGTGCAAAATGGAATATGTTTAAATATATATGTGAGATATAGGAATAGATGAAATGGACTTAAATGAAGATATCAAGGAGATTAATAAAAAGTTTAAAACAACATTGCTAAAATGGCTAAACAGTCAATTTCTATAAATAAAAGAAGAATGAAGCAAAAGGCAGTTCCCTGGTAGACAGAGGTGTTTAAGTAGTGAAAGAGAGGAATAAAGCTCTCAGGATATTAAGAAGAACTCATAATTTTCAGAATGTAATTAAATATAAGCAAGAACAAGCTAAGGTTAGGTAAATTATACGTAAAGCAAAAAGGCAAATCTTTGGAAGAAATAAAGAGGGCAATAGTAAGATCGGGACTAACATCTCCTTGGATGGATGAAATTTGTCATGTAATGCTAAAGCATTTAGGTGTTTCTAGCATCTATGAAGCTGATATATGAAGCTTTTATAATACAGTATGGGAAATGGGAAAAGTCTGGGAGGGCATCTGAAGGATGGAAGGAGAATGGCAAAGGTTTGAGGAATTAGAAATGTGGCTGGAGAGGAGGGATGAGAGACAGACCGTGACAATTACTGTATGTAATGTATTATATTGTGGCACCCTAAAACCACAGAAAACAGGTTCAGAAGCCGTTAAGGCATATACATGCAGAAACAGCGTTATATTAAATATACATATCTGTATTAGTACAAAGATATTACTTTCACGGTTGAAACACTTCACTCAGGCGTGAACAGGTTGGTTGGTGTTAAGTAACAAACTACAGTGCAAGAAAAGATCACAAATTATACGCCGGGGCGCTTATTATTGCTGACAACATGCCGGACCACAACAGCACAAGGTGGACAAAACTAACAAACTAACACTAACAAAATAAATATGACACCAAGGCAGCGGCTCACTCTCTGCAAAATAAATAAAACACTAGAATGGCACTCAGAGAGCGCATACCTCCGCCACGGTGCGTGACTTTAAAAACAGATCACAGCTCACAGCTGGCGGTACAGTGAGGTGGTCGGCTTAATATTAACACGGTGTGTTTCCGTGTAACGTAGCGGCGGATGCCTCTCTCATTCAGCAGCCTTGTTATGTCTGTATAACGTTACACTACGTTATCTCTCATCCCGGCGTCTACCGCTTTTTTCTTTCTCACCGCGGACGGCCAGCAGCTCCCGCACCTCGGATTCTCGCCACACATCCACACACGTATCTCTCTGCTCTCAGAGGGAGGAAAAAGGCGGGTCATCCGTCATCAACACGTCATAGGTACACTGCACATGTTATACCCTTTGGTATACCCTTTCTGTCTTTCTTTATTTATTATTACATGTTCAACGGGGAAGCCAGGGGCATTGTGGCTTAAGAGCAGTATATCGTCTGCATAGAGGAATGTAGTGCTTGATTTTATGTGGTCATGACTAATCCATTGTCGAACGGAAGACCTGTCGAGAGCTACGAGACAGGAAGTTATTTGGAGCAAATGTTCCCTGTCAACACCATAGCAGTGGGGCAAAGCACTTGAAATGAAATGACCCATGCTACATAAAACTGCCCCTCAAAGCAATCAAAAGGGTTGCTTGCAATCGAGAGAAAGAATCACATCAAGACAAGGTCCGCATGAGGAAGTCTACTCTTTGTCCGAGTTAAAAAGTTAGCATTTTCTTTTGCCAATTTTCTGTAAATTCAGTTCAAATTTGTGCTCCAGGTGGATGGAAACCTGACTAGTGTTAGCTTAAATGAAACAGAGCCAAAAAGGCCCACACAAAAAACAACAGGCCACTGTGTAGAATAAAATACACATCCTGTGATGTCAAAGTATTCACTATAAGCCTCCACAGAAAGTTTAGCCCAAGCCCAAAATTAAGCAAGATAAGACACAAGAGGTTATTATAATTGTTTATTTAGATAAAATGTATAAAACATAAAGCAGTTAAAGTAGATCCTGTCATATATTAAAATAAACATGCAATTTTATAAGTTTCTGTTTTTTAAAATAAGAAAAAAAATATATATATAGATAAGTAAAATGAAAATAGTCATTCACATATGTACACACACACGCACGCACACACACACACACACACACACACACACACACACACACACACACACACACACACACACACACACATACAGTACAGGAATGCGCAGTACAACAAAAAACAATCTGCAGCCTAAATGCAACTAAGAAGGATGGTAACAGTTATTAAGAAACATAAATTCAGTGCACCACTGCCGAATCTTTGAGTGATTGGAGTTTTGGTTCCTTTTAGCATATTTGTTTTGGTGATATTTTGTTATCCTTATCAATTATTATCTTTTTAAATACAACTGTATGAAGGAAGGACATGTGCAAACAGTTGCCATTGTGTATTTTAGTGCAAAATTAAAAATAATAAAGTATAAAAATGACAAGGATGAGCATAATATTCCAAAAACACAAACTGATAGCTGTTTAGCTTACGTTTAGCTCAAGCTACATATTAATATTCTTGCATGCTACCAGCTACCAGACGGCAAAGAAGTCAGCTACTTTTTCTGCACAGGTTTTATTTAAATCCTAAATATTGAATCCTAGTAGCATACATCTTTAGTAGTGGTTATAGTTTAGGCAAAAAATTGTAGTTAATCCTCGTAACATCAAAGTCAACATTTTGGAGAGTTGGCTTATTTGACGTCAGCCAGTGAACACACTGTTTGGGACATGTTGACTTAGTGCAGAGGCTGGAGGTGGGAGAGGATGGCTGGTCTCCATTAAAAGACAAGAAATATGCCTTCCAGTAACTCCACTGTTGTCCTGTTTACTCACTGTGTCTTCTTAGCTAGCTGGCAAGTGTCTGGTAAGACTTCATTCAGGAGTCACCATGTTTTATTCAGAGCTGGAGGGAGTATGAACCCTGCAGCTTCACTATGCGGACGGTACTTATGGAGTGGGGCCTGAAGGTCTCCAGGTTCAATGAGTGGCAATTTGTTTGTGGTAATTGGACTGCAAATTTGTAAAGTTGGTAAAGTTTGGTAAAGTGCCATATAAAGTAAAAAAAATTGAGCTATTACAGTTAATACAGTCAATTGCCAAATTACCGCAAAGTGATTATTACTTGGTAATTCATACACAATGCACAAAGAGAAGGTCAGTAGGAGCCCATAGATAATTTGATAATACTGGTCCTGCCCAGGGCTAAATCAGCTGTTAATAGTCATTAAATACTTCTGAAATCATAGGTTTGCTGCATGGTAAACCAGTGTCACATTTCACAGAAGATGCTTATTAGTTATTAGTAAAGTAAAATAATATTTTTTTAATGACTAATAAGTAATGAGTGACTGATAACATTTTTCAAGTAAATTGTCTAACCTTGCCCATGTGTACAAGAGCAGATTAGCTGGACGTGGTAACAGGACGCTTACACTTGGATGTAATGAAATGGAGTGACTGGGGAATAGACTCATGGTTGAAGTCAGTGAAGACATTAACTTTGTTCAAGAAGTAGGTCTTCCCAGGGGTCAGTTTAGGGGAGCTGCAGCGATCAGGGGTTTTCAGGATGTGAGGCGAGGCCAGAGCTGTCACTGTGGCATCTCTTCCATTGATTTTCAGCACGTTGATGAACACAATGCTGTGCGGGGACACACTTTGCACAGTCCCGATTTGCACTAAACAGGGACATAAACAAACACGTAAAATGTACAAATTCACACATATTCATAATCAGTATTTAAATTTAAATTATAAACTGATATCTTACTTTTTTCGCAAAGATCTGCTTCATTTAGATTGTTCACTGACAGAAGTCTGGATTCTGAAAACAAAATTATACATACATATTATTGCTAAGATACAGAAAGTGGAATATACATGATGTGAGAAAATGACTGTCTTCTGCAGGCAATGTCCAAGCATCGCAAAACTGACCTTTAATCATCTGCTGCTGTGCTGGTTGGTGTACTGGACTCAGCTTCCCTGCACAGCACGACCACAGAGTGGCGTTGTAGTAGCTGTGATCACAGCATCCGAATCCTGTCTTGGCAGCGTAGAGCACCTCCATGTCCTCACTCGAGCAGCAAACATTCTGATTATAAAGTAGATAGAATGATGATGTGTCACATTAATGGTCACTAAATATATGCTTGTTTGCCATCTTACTGATATCACTGTATGTGTCCTCGACCTGCAAGATATATAGTAAAAAGATCCAGGACACACAATTATGGATCTCACCAGGGTTATGGGCAGAAGTGGTGTGACTGGTGCTCTGGTATAATATCTAAAATTATTAATTTTAGGTATAAGCCTTGTTAACTTTACATATAAAGTTGAAAATGATTTTGTTTATGTTCAGATTAGAGATGTTTTGTTCTATTTGTTGTAAGAATCTGTGCAGGACTTCCTGTGTCTCTGCCCATAACTACCCAGGGGTCCATAAAGACTCGGTCAAAACCGTGTATATGGCTGGACCGCTTATGGTCAGTCTGTGAATTTGTGGCTAAATTGTAACACAAATAGTCAGTGGTCATGTCTATAATGTTAAATCCAGCAGTACATGTCCACCAGGTCCGGCGAGGACACTAGGGGACACGCTGCTCCACTCAATTGGCCGTTCAATTGGTGACATCCCCTATCGTTGAATGCACCTGATTGGTCCCTGGTTTTCTGCTTGCCGTTTCAAACAGGAAACAACATGGTGGCCTGTAAACTTTTTGTTATTCCGTCTAAACAATCCACCAAAATCTACTTTTGAAAACATGTTAAGCGAGAAATAGGCTATGCTGCTGCTGAATCTCGTTTCATATCAGAACTAGATCGCCTAGTTTGACAGCTTGGTCCAAGTTTTGTGAGCCGGACGCGTCGCGCTGGACGGGCTCATTTGCATAAAGGACTGTTTCATTTTGAAAGAGCAACAGCCAATGACGTAACTCCAACAATCAGCCGACCAACCGTGTGACTTCATCACTCAGTCAGTCAATCAATCACTCAGTGACAGACTTTTGCGTTTGTAGGGCCTCTGCAGTCCAGCCCAAAAGCGTACTTTCTCTCTCAAAGGGATGTGCAGACAAATAGGGGGGAAAAAAGTATTAAGCTTACACATGGCGTTATTTTAGGCAAACAGAATCAAACATGTTCTGTCCTCATGGTGAGGTTGTCGGCTTTGCACACCTTTCAAAACTCTGAACAAAAGCTGGATGCATTGATGATTTAAAACACGTCAAACTTTGGAGTTATTGAGTTATTGGCACATTTAAGGTCATGGATATATTTAGAAATGGGCACATTATTATTATTATTATCATTATTATTATAAATAAAACCTACTGGTGGGGTTAGCAGAAGGGATCCACAGCACTGCGCCTCATGTCCTCCAGTCAGGTTGTACAATGTCCCTGCGCAGCATTTCATCCGTGTGTTTTTAATGTTGTACGCTTTTACCCCGCAACAGTGAGTGTTTTCTTTTCTTTGATGACTGGGTGGAGAAACAGAGCTTGTAGTTAATATCAAATCTGGTGAGTGAGATAAAGAAGTTGTTATGTTATGAGGACGGATCATCTTACATTCAAAAGACGGTTAGAATATGCTTCCTGCAGACATAAAGTACGCTGGATGTCAGATAAGGAGGTAACTTCTTCAACATAGTGTCTAGTGGAAAAGTACCTGTTCCATCAGACACACACGAGACAGATGACTAAAATAGCGGTTAAATGTTATCAGGTTGATCTGGCGAACATGTCAGCAAACACTTGCACTTGCACTTAGCAAGCTTCTACATGTGTCTCTTGCCACTTGTCAAATGTGAATCCAACATTCACTCTCCTTTTAGCGCTGGTGTGGTCTCCACCAAATCTTCAGAAAAAGATCTAGATCTTTAGCTTTTGCTAGATTTTCTAAAAACAGGTTTGATGAAAATAGCTGAGATTCAATGAATACAGCCACATAAAACCTGCGACCTAAACTGTGACCTCATTAAAATATCAGAGCCCCATTCAAATATTGTAAACCCCTGGAAGATAAACACTGTAAAAGAGTCCCAACATGCACAAGCATATGAAAAACGAATGCACTGACATTCTTTAAAGCAGCCGTAAACCCAGACAGACAGACATTCCTTGGCTCAGTGGTGCGTACTTAAAGTTGCCACAAACAATGAAAAGGAGCCAAGGTGAAGGGGTCAGTCTAGCTACTGGAATGCTCGCCTGTCTCGCTGACAGTATGAAACCAGTCAGAAAGAATTTTTCCTTGCCACTCCTGTCTGGGTTTTGTCTGTATCCTCACAAGAGAAAGAAAAATTAACTGTTTCCCATACAGCCTCATTCCTTAACTCTGGGAAAAACACATACCAGACACTGCAAAACAACACGTTGATTAGCTCACTGAAATTCATCAGTATTTTCACAGACAAGCATAAACACACACCTGTGTCCATCGCAGCAGATCTCAGTGTGAGGCCAATAGACTCCCGTCCCACAGCAGTGTTGTTCTGTTGAGCCATGAGACTGAAAACAAGACACAGTCCCTTTAGCTGGTTATAAGGGATACTGATCCCCGAACACTCCTCTCCATCTTCTCTGTCCATGCACAAGGTGTTATTAGCACAGAGGACTCCGAGTTGTGCCAAACCATACGGTGCAGCACTCAAAGAATCAGATAAAATAAAGTGCAGCAATACAGACACAAGCAGGCACATCCATGGGAACATAAATTATATACGCATGAATTCTGACAAAAATGCAGACCCAAAACAAAACAAAAAAAATGCAATATCATCCGTTAACGTAAATGACGGCAACGTTAGCAGTGCGTTTTATCCAATAGGCACAAAACACACTCACTTGCTGTATATAAGGAGCTGGGTGGAGCTCCGAGCTCTCTCAACAAAGCTGCACCAAATACAGCAGAGTTTTTTTTTTTTTTTTACAGTAGTAACGGGGATGGACTGCCGTCAGTTCTAAACTGATAAATTATTCTTTGCAAAGATTATATTAAAGAAATGTGCTGCTTTTCCTCAAACCATTGATTAAAAATGTTGTCATAAGACACATAAGGCAGCTACTTACAAAAAGGTCTTTTTGCCTTTGAAGTTCAATTCAGTTTTTAAGAGAGGCGTGACGTGAACTTATTATTTACAAGCCAACAAATCTCACTGGAAAGGGTGGTGTATGTTTCCCACAGAAAAACACAGAGAAAGATTATTGACCTTTACAGGAAAAAAATACTCCACCCAGCTGAGCAGATCAGAAACAGTAAGTGTCATTATACCAGATCTATCGGAGGCCTCCGCTCAGATAAACAGCCATCACAGCAGACGTGCGTATGCGGGTTATACACAGCGGGGGCGGCGTCAGCACCTCGACCTAAACAGACGAGGGTGGGATAGGCGTCGGTGGGTTACAGAACAGGCAGAGAAAAGAATGTGGGTTTATCCGGTGGAGGGTGGAGGGATGACATCTGGAAAAAGTGACTCAGAGGGTCTGCGAGAGACAAGATTGAATATTGAGAGGTGTGTGAAAAAATGAATCCGCACACATATCTGTCAGGGTGTT
The DNA here is from genome assembly GCF_043250625.1 of Sebastes fasciatus. Lineage (NCBI taxonomy): Eukaryota > Metazoa > Chordata > Actinopteri > Perciformes > Sebastidae > Sebastes > Sebastes fasciatus. The sequence continues at coordinate 20,277,433 of NC_133801.1, forward strand.
TACCAGCATGTGCAGAAACTTGCCTTCGAAACTCCAGTGTGCGAAGAGTGGAAAATAATACGTGTGGTTTTCTATCATCCTTTTTTTCCCAGAATAGACCATAAAAGAAGGAGTGAAGCAGCAGAGAGCCAGCAGAATGTAGGGGAATGGGTAATTCCCACGTCTGAGGCCAAAAGCCAGTTATGATCTCTGCTGCCATGAGAGGTTTTCGCACACTTGCATCAGCCGGAAAAAAATATTTAAATATTTCTCGCCTCAAATGTTTCAAGAAACATATTGTTGTGATGTTGAGGAAATCCGACGCACCGCCCACCAGCCGGAGCAAACGTTCTAATTTTACAGCTAAACAGTACACTACAAGATGTATCTGAAAACATTTGAGGAGAGAGATAGGCTTTACAGTAACAGAATATTGATTCATATTTGATCAGCGCTGCCTAGTTTGACCGTTTGATCGGACTTTGCGAGTGATTGACAGCTGCTCAAAGACGGCAAAACTCCAGCTCGGCTCTGATTGGTTGTTTTCCTCCGGTCTGTGAAATCTTGCAGATGCCATTAGGAGCACCGGAGGGCACAGAGGCACATGATTTTTCCAGATTACCTGTCTCATGCACTACTGTCAGGATATAGTGACCATTTTATAAAAATAACTTTTTTTAATCCTATTTGCTCCAATTTTACCCATTGCTGCTTTAATTCCTATTTCAAAAGGTGATAAATCTTGTGTCCAGGTTATTTAGGGAAAAGGGAAACTGATTATGCTCTCTAAAATAAATAGATTTGGGGCAGTACAGTCTGACTACTCCCTTTAAACAGTTAAACAGTTTAGCTTGACGCCGTCTCCTGACACAGCAACATGTTTGTCTATTCGTTCACAGTTTCCACTGAGGGCGTTTATGCGTGTCATTGAAATTAAATATCTGCAACAAAGAGTGCCAGGATCTTAGATATCGTTATCTTGTTCCCTTAGGGATAATTTATGGTGTAAGGAGTAGGTATTTTCACACACAGACAGACTCCACCATGCTGACATAATGTCTCATCATATTACAACTGACAGATGCAACACCAACACACCCAAAACCAGCTCACCCACAGTCTTACCTGTGGCGCAACACCCCTTAGACTTTTCCTTATTTCTCTCACAGCAGCTGAAGTGCCTGGTATTGTAACATGACGACCCACAGACTCTTGTGTCTGGCTCAGTGCTGTGGATGTGCAAAGATAAGCAAAAAATAAACACAAAAGCAGTCCACATCCCATTAACACTATCATACAACACAAAGCATGGTTGAACACACTTATTGGAAGTCGCATTGGATAAAAGTGTCAGCTAAAAGAATGTAATGTAAGTAAAAATCATGGATGCACAATTCTATGTACAGCAAAATTACCAAAAGTGTGACTCCAATTTAACCCATTAAAATTCACATTAGCACCAATGCAACTACTGGGTTAAAGGTTCCCTGTGTGGAGTTTTTGACTGCTAGACACACGCTAGTGACACGATACATGTTCCTGTCAATGGTTCCACAGTATTCCACTGATCTATGGGTGGCGGTAATGCACCAAGAAACACGACAATGTGCCAGCAAAGGCAGAGAAGAAGAAGACTGCAAGCGAGTAAATATGGATGTAAACAATACAGGATTTAAAATAATTAAAGGTACTAAATGAGAGATTGGGAGCATTTCTATTGCCTCCGCACGGCTCTCAACATGGCGACAGCCGAACCAGTGGCTCGCAACTAACAGCGCTAACAGTAACAATGGCAACAGTGATGACAGATCACGACAGTGTTAAATCTGAGGGGGATTATTACTATTGTGTTATTTATCCAAACTACAATATGGTATACATCAGACTGGCAATACATCATCCAGAGTAGGTTCTCATTATCACGCCCTCAATCCTGTGTAAACAGAGGAAGTTGAAACATGTCTCCAAACTTCTACTTTAAACAAACTGGTTTAAATTAATAACGCTATGCCAAAGAGTTGCTGCCAAAACGCTGATCTCCGATTTGTTCCCCTGCTGTGGCCTAAAAAAAAGGTATCGCGAATGCTCAGGTTCAGGCAAGGTGGCAAAATAATTATTAGACCTGTGTATAAAACAACCATTTGTTTAACAAGAGATGAATGCATACAGACTTGTCAAAATTACAATCTATAGGATCTTCGATTTTTTTATCCCCCTAAAAGGGTCTTGGCGGACTTGACGTTGTGCGAAGTTGTAAACTGCTATAATCTAGTTCTTTTTAAACTTGGAATATGAGTATTCTTTGCAGTTTTGAATGTCATATGCCTATCGCTTTGTACAATTAACAATACATTTGTGACAGCTTAAGGGTAAAACCTCAGCATGTTTATGTCTAGCACCGGGTTCAAAACAAGTCATTGGTACTGGGTAAAGTTAATTGTGATCCAAACTGGGTCAATATTTAACCACTCTCGTGAGGGTGATAATTTTCATTGTGAGGCAAAAATAAGGTTTTGTTGGTCTCAGTAAGATAGTTAAAACCTTTGGTTGACTTACCAGATGGGTTGAGGTGCAGGTCTCTGAAAAAATAAATAAATAAAACACCAAAAATATAAATTAATGCAAGTCAATCCAAATGCAACAACATCACTAAGGCTTCAAACATTATTATTATCCACCTGAATCGACGCTCAACTAAAATTGAACAGCCTCACAAAGGTCAGCTTTATTACTACTGTAGTTAATTGCATTATTTTGTCAGGTGTTTCTGTTATTTTATCCATCCCCTATATATTATAGTGTATTGCAGATAGTAGATACTGTATGTATGAGGTTATTGTCATGGTGCATGCAACTTTGGGCAGCTTTGACACAGCTGACTAGATGTTGTCTCTCGGGTAAATCACATAAACTGAAGATAACAGTTTGTGTCTTACCTGTTGCTGCGTACCTGTGGAGATAAAGCACACAAAGTAGTTTGAGTGTATGAAAAAAATAATAACAGCACGACTCAATACAGCAGGAATGTCAACAAAGTGTGAGCATCTTATTCTCCCATCCAAACTAAATTCAGGTAAAACTGTCAGTGACTCATCCTGCATGTTCAGACATTTGCTGTAATTCCTCTCTGGCTCACGGAGACAAAACACCTGACCAATAACAATAAATACAACATTCAGCGCACGCGGTCTCAGTTAGATCACGTTAGTTTAAACATCTTGCAGGCTTTGTTTAGTGAGAAAATGTTTCTAGATTTGACTCAGAAAAAGAAAATTAGGAAAGAATTATAGCATTGTGCTGTAAGTGATACATATGTATTGTGTCAAAGTTAACGCGTTAACGCAAATTTGTTTTAATGTCACTAATTTCTTGAACGCTTTAACGCAACTTGCGATTTTTAGGTTGTAGCAGACTCAGTTTAAAGCTAGAGTGAAGATATTGGCATCATATGAAACTAGAAATCCTAAGGAATCCGTTGGTTCATCCGTGTCATACTAGCTTGTCGCGAAGGAATAACGCTCCAAACCTATGCTAAATTTTGGCAATGAAAAACTGGCATGGCCATTTTCAAAGGGGTCCCTTGACCTGAAAATGGGTTCTATGGATACTATGGATTCTCCCCTTTACAGACACGCCCACTTTATGATAATCACATGCAGTTTGGGGCAAGTCATAGTCAAGTCAGCACACTGACAGCTGTTGTTGTCTGTTGGGCTTGAGTTTGCCATGTTATGATTTCAGCATATTTTTTATGCTAAATGCAGTACCTGTGAGGGTTTCTGGACAATATTTGTCATTGTTTTGTGTTGTTAATTGATTTCCAATAATAAATATATACATACATTTGCATAAAGCAAGGATGTTTGCCCACTGCCATGTTGATAAGAGTGTTAAATACTTGTCAAATCTCCCTTTGGTACATTTTGAGCAGATAAAAATGTGTGATTAATTAAAAGCCAAGTATACTTAGACTTTTATGTAGACCCTTTGTTATACTTGTCAGTATGAGCCAAGTATACTTAAGTATACTTTTGTTAGGTATATCTCTGATAAGTACATAAAAAGTAAACTGAAAGTATACTCTCCTATTTTTGTTCAAAAGAAGTATACTAATAGCACACTTGAATACATTTAATTCTGGTAAGGGTTGGCCATTAAAGGTGATCCTGATTCTATCATCAACATGTGTGATTCAAAGTTACTGCTTTCTTATTTCATGAGGGAGGATTGCAGCGGGCAGGTAAGCTTCAAAATGTTAAATAATAAGCATAAACCACATGGGTATGAACAGATTTCAAAGATTTTGCATGAAACTGCGTTAGGCAGGTAAGGGACGACGTTCAGTCGCTCCCTGACTTACTGATGGGTTGTATCTTAAGAGGCTCGTTATTGCAGTAATGAGTCTTAGAGTCGAACTGTTCATGTCCACAGCACTTGTTGTCGCTGGAGGTTTTCATCAAGATCGTCTTGTTATCAATCGGACCGCAACACAACTGTGTTCCATTAATCGCCTCTGTGGAAAAGATTAGGATGATACTTAAAACTGCATCAGTCTTACCTCAGCCACAACACAGCTGACATGAGTCACCAAGGTACTGTGTTTAGATTCAGCTCTACTCACGTTTATCGCAGCATTCTGCATTTGGTGAAGTTTTGGCTACAACAGTTAATTGACAGCATAGTTGGTGGGATGTGTTGTAGGCCGTAGTTCCACAGTGAGCTGCAAAGATCAAAGATCAAGTCAACATACAGGCACCACACACATTCATTAGTGTGAAATTCCTTGTTCTTTGTACAAAGATAACAATCTCATCCCAACCTGTCACATACTGTCCCTTTGTCAGACCCTTCGACATCACTTTTTTGGTCAACACATTCTCACTCCCAACTCGTGAAATACTGCTGCTTGGTCAGTGCCCCTCGGCATCGAGACCGACGCATTGGGTGCCTCTCTTGCATTACTTTTGGACCGACCAGGGACGGCATGTCAATATACGGCCATTACATGCATAGTGTCCTTTCAAAATAAACTTCCATTTTCACAGGAAGTTAAGCAGTTTCTGTGTGAGTGTATGAACACAATGATTGGTGACGGAATTTGATTTGATGCAAAGGGCACCACCTAAAATCTTGCCTAGGGCACCTAGTTGGTCAAGGAAACATTGAGAGAGAGATGAAAAGTGAGTCAAATTCCTTGTACACATACTTAAGACTTGAAACTTGACTTGGATTGCAAAAAATCTGCTTTTTAAATCATGAAAGCACTTTGTATACTATAACTTATAGTTCTTAGCCAATGATTTATGTATTACATAAAGATATTTGCTCTTTTTGCTATTTGACTTGATGATGTGTGATGAGATTAAAAAAAATATTAAAATGTGTTTTTCTCGCATGCCTCTACGGTGAACGGATAATCCAAAGACTTGATGAATTGAAGTAAATTCATATAAAACATCCTTTTACAATCTCTCACACACTTTAATAGACTACTCTATCAGAAAGTAAGCACAACTACAAGCCAAGTATTCTTTTCTGTAGGCCTATAAGGCAAGAATACTTAATTATACTTTTCTTAAGTATATCTTGATCAAAAGATTAAGTAAGTAGGCCTATAAGCCAAGTATACTTAGACTTTTAAGAATTCTTGTCAGTGTAAGCCAAGAACACTTAGACTTTTATGTAGACTCTTTGTTATACTTGTCAGTATGAGCCAAGTATACTTAAGTATACTTTTGTTAAGTATATCTCTGATAAGTACATAAAAAGTAAACTGAAAGTATACTCTCCTATTTTTGTTCAAAAGAAGTATACTAATAGCACACTTGAATACATTTAATTCTGGTAAGGGTTGGCCATTAAAGGTGATCCTGATTCTATCATCAACATGTGTGATACAAAGTTACTGCTTTCTTATTTCATGAGGGAGGATTGCAGCGGGCAGGTATGCTTCAAAATGTTAAATAATAAGCATAAACCACATGGGTATGAACAGATTTCAAAGATTTTGCATGAAACTGCGTTAGGCAGGTAAGGGACGCCGTTCAGATGCTCCTTGACTCACTGATGGAGTGTATGGTAACAGTCACGTTACTGCAGTACTGAGTCTTAGCGTCGAACTGGTCATGTCCACAGCACTTGTTGTCGCTGGAGGTTTTCATCAAGATCTTCTTGTTATTTTCCGGACCGCAACACAACTGTGTGTTGTCATCATAAGCCCCTGTGGAAAAGATAAGGATGATACTTAAAACTGCATCACTCTTACCTCAGCCACAACACAGCTGACATGAGTCACCAAGGTACTGTGTTTAGATTCAGCTCTACTCACGTTTATCGCAGCATTCTGCATTTGGTGAAGTTTTGGCTACAACAGTTAATTGACAGCATAGTTGGTGGGATGTGTTGTAGGCCGTAGTTCCACAGTGAGCTGCAAAGATCAAAGATCAAGTCAACATACAGGCACCACACACATTCATTAGTGTGAAATTCCTTGTTCTTTGTACAAAGATAACAATCTCATCCCAACCTGTCACATACTGTCCCTTTGTCAGACCCTTCGACATCACTTTTTTGGTCAACACATTCTCACTCCCAACTCGTGAAATACTGCTGCTTGGTCAGTGCCCCTCGGCATCGAGACCGACGCATGGGGTGCCTCTCTTGCATTACTTTTGGACCGACCAGGGACGGCATGTCAATATACGGCCATTACATGCATAGTGTCCTTTCAAAATAAACTTCCATTTTCACAGGAAGTTAGTATTAGGCAACACTACCACTTCGTTAGGTTTAGGAAACTACTGTGGTTGACATTAACTTCACTGACTAGTAACTGATGTAACTAGTGACTCACCGGACTGACGATACCGATGAGTCATGTGACTAAAGACTGACATGATTAAAAAAAGTCAACGTTACTTTTAGCTTCACACGGGACACGAACACCGGTCTTCTGGTTGAAAGTCTTGTTTGTTTGACCCATCCACCACCCCGCCCGCCTGCCCTGAAGGGACTCTCACGCTCTTTATACTCCATCACTTGCTCATACCGTCTATTAACGCTGTGCGTGGGTTTACATTGGAGTTAGTTTGAAGCCCGGTTTGTCACATAGTGTTGCTAAAGGGTGCCTCCGTGCGACGGTTTCCGATGCCGAGGGGCACTGACCAAACGGCGGTATTTGACGAGTTGGGAGTGGGAACGGGTTGTTTGGGTCGCAGTAAACACATGCTTAATGTTGTAAATTAGACAAAAACACTTGCTTAGGATTAGGCAACAAAACCACTTAGTTAGGTTTAGAAAAAAAAACATGGTTGGGATTAAAATTACTAAGTTTTTACAGTGAAAATGTGACTTGATGTTGTTAACACAGGACACGAACGAACAGCTAATTGTAACGTGAAAGTGAAACTTAACGCACGGGACACAAACAGCGGTCTCCTGGATGAAAGCCCTGTGTTTAGTGTTTCAGATGAAGATTGGTAACATATTTTGTTGACAATCGAAAATGGAAAATAAGATATTCTCACAATGTGCCGTCAAACCAACCAATCAGAAAATGTCATGAAATGACGTAAAATACACTGTCCAATGCAACACTGTGAGCAATTATAGATGTACGGCACACTTGCAAATACTACATTTGCATGTGTACGCAGTATTGTATCTATTCTAAGCACCATTTTTGAATTAATTGAGAAAAAACAACTCCAGCATACAAAACAAAGCTTATATCCTGCAGCATTTTCTAAACTTGACAGCGGTGCAACCTGAGAGTACAATCTTAAACAGATTTGAAAGATTTGCATGAAACTGCGTTAGGCAGGTAAGGGACGCCGTTCAGACGCTCCTTGACTCACTGATGGAGTGTACGGTAAGAGTCACGTTACTGCAGTACTGAGTCTTAGCGTCGAACTGGTCATGTCCACAGCACTTGTTGTCGCTGGAGGTTTTCTTCCAGATCTTCTTGTTATTTTTCGGACCGCAACACAACTGTGTGTCGTCATCATAAGCCCCTGTGGAAAAGATAAGGATGATACTTAAAACTGCATCACTCTTACCTCAGCCACAACACAGCTGACATGAGTCACCAAGGTACTGTGTTTAGATTCAGCTCTACTCACGTTTATCGCAGCATTCTGCATTTGGTGAAGTTTTGGCTACAACAGTTAATTGACAGCATAGTTGGTGGGATGTGTTGTAGGCCGTAGTTCCACAGTGAGCTGCAAAGATCAAAGATCAAGTCAACATACAGGCACCACACACATTCATTAGTGTGAAATTCCTTGTTCTTTGTACAAAGATAACAATCTCATCCCAACCTGTCACATACTGTCCCTTTGTCAGACCCTTCGACATCACTTTTTTGGTCAACACATTCTCACTCCCAACTCGTGAAATACTGCTGCTTGGTCAGTGCCCCTCGGCATCGAGACCGACGCATGGGGTGCCTCTCTTGCATTACTTTTGGACCGACCAGGGACGGCATGTCAATATACGGCCATTACATGCATAGTGTCCTTTCAAAATAAACTTCCATTTTCACAGGAAGTTAGTATTAGGCAACACTACCACTTCGTTAGGTTTAGGAAACTACTGTGGTTGACATTAACTTCACTGACTAGTAACTGATGTAACTAGTGACTCACCGGACTGACGATACCGATGAGTCATGTGACTAAAGACTGACATGATTAAAAAAAGTCAACGTTACTTTTAGCTTCACACGGGACACGAACACCGGTCTTCTGGTTGAAAGTCTTGTTTGTTTGACCCATCCACCACCACGCCCGCCTGCCCTGAAGGGACTCTCACGCTCTTTATACTCCATCACTTGCTCATACCGTCTATTAACGCTGTGCGTGGGTTTACATTGGAGTTAGTTTGAAGCCCGGTTTGTCACATAGTGTTGCTAAAGGGTGCCTCCGTGCGACGGTTTCCGATGCCGAGGGGCACTGACCAAACGGCGGTATTTGACGAGTTGGGAGTGGGAACGGGTTGTTTGGGTCGCAGTAAACACATGCTTAATGTTGTAAATTAGACAAAAACACTTGCTTAGGATTAGGCAACAAAACCACTTAGTTAGGTTTAGAAAAAAAAACATGGTTGGGATTAAAATTACTAAGTTTTTACAGTGAAAATGTGACTTGATGTTGTTAACACAGGACACGAACGAACAGCTAATTGTAACGTGAAAGTGAAACTTAACGCACGGGACACAAACAGCGGTCTCCTGGATGAAAGCCCTGTGTTTAGTGTTTCAGATGAAGATTGGTAACATATTTTGTTGACAATCGAAAATGGAAAATAAGATATTCTCACAATGTGCCGTCAAACCAACCAATCAGAAAATGTCATGAAATGACGTAAAATACACTGTCCAATGCAACACTGTGAGCAATTATAGATGTACGGCACACTTGCAAATACTACATTTGCATGTGTACGCAGTACTGTATCTATTCTAAGCACCATTTTTGAATTAATTGAGAAAAAACAACTCCAGCATACAAAACAAAGCTTATATCCTGCAGCATTTTCTAAACTTGACAGCGGTGCAACCTGAGAGTACAATCTTAAACAGATTTGAAAGATTTGCATGAAACTGCGTTAGGCAGGTAAGGGACGCCGTTCAGACGCTCCTTGACTCACTGATGGAGTGTACGGTAAGAGTCACGTTACTGCAGTACTGAGTCTTAGCGTCGAACTGGTCATGTCCACAGCACTTGTTGTCGCTGGAGGTTTTCTTCCAGATCTTCTTGTTATTTTTCGGACCGCAACACAACTGTGTGTCGTCATCATAAGCCCCTGTGGAAAAGATAAGGATGATACTTAAAACTGCATCACTCTTACCTCAGCCACAACACAGCTGACATGAGTCACCAAGGTACTGTGTTTAGATTCAGCTCTACTCACGTTTATCGCAGCATTCTGCATTTGGTGAAGTTTTGGCTACAACAGTTAATTGACAGCATAGTTGGTGGGATGTGTTGTAGGCCGTAGTTCCACAGTGAGCTGCAAAGATCAAAGATCAAGTCAACATACAGGCACCACACACATTCATTAGTGTGAAATTCCTTGTTCTTTGTACAAAGATAACAATCTCATCCCAACCTGTCACATACTGTCCCTTTGTCAGACCCTTCGACATCACTTTTTTGGTCAACACATTCTCACTCCCAACTCGTGAAATACTGCTGCTTGGTCAGTGCCCCTCGGCATCGAGACCGACGCATGGGGTGCCTCTCTTGCATTACTTTTGGACCGACCAGGGACGGCATGTCAATATACGGCCATTACATGCATAGTGTCCTTTCAAAATAAACTTCCATTTTCACAGGAAGTTAGTATTAGGCAACACTACCACTTCGTTAGGTTTAGGAAACTACTGTGGTTGACATTAACTTCACTGACTAGTAACTGATGTAACTCGTGACTCACCGGACTGACGATACCGATGAGTCATGTGACTAAAGACTGACATGATTAAAAAAAGTCAACGTTACTTTTAGCTTCACACGGGACACGAACACCGGTCTTCTGGTTGAAAGTCTTGTTTGTTTGACCCATCCACCACCCCGCCCGCCTGCCCTGAAGGGACTCTCACGCTCTTTATACTCCATCACTTGCTCATACCGTCAATTAACGCTGTGCGTGGGTTTACATTGGAGTTAGTTTGAAGCCCGGTTTGTCACATAGTGTTGCTAAAGGGTGCCTCCGTGCGACGGTTTCCGATGCCGAGGGGCACTGACCAAACGGCGGTATTTGACGAGTTGGGAGTGGGAACGGGTTGTTTGGGTCGCAGTAAACACATGCTTAATGTTGTAAATTAGACAAAAACACTTGCTTAGGATTAGGCAACAAAACCACTTAGTTAGGTTTAGAAAAAAAAACATGGTTGGGATTAAAATTACTAAGTTTTTACAGTGAAAATGTGACTTGATGTTGTTAACACAGGACACGAACGAACAGCTAATTGTAACGTGAAAGTGAAACTTAACGCACGGGACACAAACAGCGGTCTCCTGGATGAAAGCCCTGTGTTTAGTGTTTCAGATGAAGATTGGTAACATATTTTGTTGACAATCGAAAATGGAAAATAAGATATTCTCACAATGTGCCGTCAAACCAACCAATCAGAAAATGTCATGAAATGACGTAAAATACACTGTCCAATGCAACACTGTGAGCAATTATAGATGTACGGCACACTTGCAAATACTACATTTGCATGTGTACGCAGTATTGTATCTATTCTAAGCACCATTTTTGAATTAATTGAGAAAAAACAACTCCAGCATACAAAACAAAGCTTATATCCTGCAGCATTTTCTAAACTTGACAACGGTGCAACCTGAGAGTACAATCTTAAACAGATTTGAAAGATTTGCATGAAACTGCGTTAGGCAGGTAAGGGACACCGTTCAGACGTTCCTTGACTCACTGATGGAGTGTATGGTAACAGTCACGTTACTGCAGTACTGAGTCTTAGCGTCGAACTGGTCACGTCCACAGCACTTGTTGTCGCTGGAGGTTTTCTTCCAGATCTTCTTGTTATTTTCCGGACCGCAACACAACTGTGTGTCGTCATCATAAGCCCCTGTGGAAAAGATAAGGATGACTCTTTAAACAGTTTCACTTTATCTCAGCCACAACTACTGTAAGATGACAAGCTACTATGTATACTATAGACCACAAGTGTTTGGATAGAGTACAATAGAGCAGAACAGAGCAAAACCAGGATATTTTTGTAATCTGTAAATTTGTATCAGAAAAACATCATCTTTATATGTCACGAATACCGACAAGGTGTATGTATTTGTACATTTATAATGAGATTATAAGCTCTTCAACCTCTTCCACTCCTTGAGGGCGCCGACGCCCTCGGCCGACTTTACTTTTTTCAGAGGCTTTAGCAGACTCAGTTTTAGAGCTAGAGGTGTAGGTACCCATGGAATCGATTGCTACCAACCACCTGTCACGCTAGCTTGTCGGGAAGAACGCTAAATAATTCTACAAAATTAGGCTAAATTTGGTGAGGAAAAACTGGCATGGCTAATTTCAAAGCGGTCCCTTGACCTCTGACCTCAAGATATGTGAATGAAAATGGGTTCTATGGGTACCCACGAGTCTCCCCTTTACAGACATGCCCACTTTATGATAATCACATGCAGTTTGGGGCAAAAACAGTTCTTTGCATGCAGTACAAATGTGTTATTTTTGGCTATTCTAAAATGATGTATTTTTTATATTTCTGCATACTGGAGCCCAACTGTACTCATGTGTGATTCATGAAGCCATTTTTTGAAAACTGACCTCACTGTATAAAATGACCTGTGGTGACCTCTAGGATAATCTCAGCCTCATGAAACTCTACAGCTACAAACTAGAGACCTAGAACATTCAGAGGATGTATAGCTTTCCTAGCTAGATTGACAATAAGGGGGTTTCTGAGCCGTTTCCAGAAGAGAAGTGCCCGCCATCTAATCGCCAAATAAATGCAATTCTTGTAGAAATCTCCAAATGTCAAACGTTTTTGATACCAAATCACAGCATCACTTAATGTGGTATTTTGGAGGGATATTGATAATTTTTTATCAGTGGTAAAAATGCTTACATTTAGCGCCAAATCTGTGTAACAAATGGTATCAAAACTGATGCAGCAACTTCTGAAACGTAATAGAGCATGGGAATGGCTACTATATACGTCTATCATAATGTTCTTAGCCCTTATAAACTTTCACAATTTATTTTAATTCATTAATTTTTTATTTTTTTTCTGATTCATGACTAGAACCACTTGACACACAGTGCTGAGTGCATCTCAAATTAATCTTTAGGTTTCCAGCTTTCAGATGATGTACACCACCTCTATGTGACATCTACTGTTGACCTGCCATCTCCCCCTAAAGACCCCCTTTACCCCGTTAAAAAAGACAAAAATAGGTCTCTGAAAAGGGGGGGGGGGAGTGGAAAAGGTTAACTCACAGGTGCGTTGTCTTTACGCAGAGTTTAATACTCTGGAAACAAACATCTGCACCATTGGTGTTACTACAAATGATAGACATCTGCCATCCAATCAGAGGAATCGAGAATTTTTTGTGGGAATGGTATACATTACAATAAGGAAACCTAAAGAAATTGTATTATGTAAGTGTATACTGTTCATTTGATGCTTCATTATGTCCTGCTCTACTCACCTGTACCACAACATTCGGCCTTTGGTCCAGGTTTGGTTACGACGGTTGACTGACAGCACATTTCATTGAGTTTGTTGTAGGCCTTCAGTCCACAGCAAACTGACACTTTTTGGCTAAGACCCTCTGTAACAGCTGTAAGAACAGAGATAAAGTCAACATACAGACAGAGATGCACCACAGAAACAGCTGAAAGGGCTTTGTGCTACAGTAGCGCCAAAAGCTGCTGCTGGGAAGTTGCCACCAGGTTCAGAGAGAGGCCAAAAGTACAATAAAAAACACATGGTCTCTGGCATGAAGGTTGTGTTTTCTTGCGTGTGCAGCACAGATGTTGGCCAAAGAGGGGAGGCACTGGGATCAAGACGTCATATGTACGTAGTACAACAATTCAGAGCTGACAACAAGAACGGCAGCAGTTTAGATTATGTGGAAACACCTGATATATAATAGTACACTACAAAAAAGAGTTGTTTTTTTTTTATCCTATGTGAGTACTGGCACACAGATGACTCTATGAACAATGGTGTTATGTGTTTTCTTTCTGCTCTCTCATGTGTCTCTTCAGGTGCCCCTAGTTTCGAAGCTAATTGAGCAAAAGGGCCCTCTTTGATGCCTTTATGGTAGATAAATCTAGGGTGCCCTTCCAGTGGAGAAAACATGATGAAGGGCCCTCTATGGTGCCCCTATGGATGATAAAACTGATAAAGTGCCCTCTATGGTGCCCTTCCAGTGGAGAAAACTTGATAAAGTGCCCTCTAGAGTGTCCTTCCAGTGGACAAAAGGAGATGCAGAGCCCTAGGCTGCCCTTAAAAGGAGAAAACATGATACAGTGCCATATAGGCTTCCCTACGTACATGCTGGAAAACTGTGCGCTGTTGCCCCACCGCATGCACCTGGTGCCCCTTTTATTTAATTTTTTCGTCCCTGCCCCTCAGACAGCCTGAGTCCGCCACTGGTTCGCAGCCTCCAAAATGGCCGTACAGTTGTATCATGTCTTCTTTTATCAACAAAAACATTATAACCTTCATGAAGGTAGAATATATTGCATGACTGTTGTATTAGACTGCACTAGGTGTACCTAAACATTTCTGGTGATTTAAAAAAAGATATATTGAATGAATGTTATACATATTTTCTATAGCAGAGGAAGTTAAAAAACTTCTTTAAACAGGAAATGGAATTCAACATAAGATACTATGCTTTTTAGACCTTTGCCAACAATAACTTGTCAATCGTGGAGGGTTTTTATGTGAATTGTGTTGCTCTGTTTTCCTCTGTTTTCATTTAGGTGACATATTAAACACTTTTGTTTCAATGCCAAAATCATAAAACCACAAAAGCAGCGGAAATTAATTTGCAAACACAGACTGTCTTTGTTAGGCAATATTGAGACGTTAATGATTCATCTAATTCTTCATTCAACCCACTCATTACCGATAGTTTGTGCTGATTCATATTTACAGTCGCCGCAATTTATCACGTGTCTTCCCTATTGCATAAACTTCTTGATGCTGTCTGAGGGAGAGCACAGACTTTGAAACAAGCTGCAATCCAGACACTTTTAGTCTTTGCTGTGCCATCTTTCCTCACCGCATACAACAGCTCCTGACGTTTTTTGGGGCGTAAAATCACAAATCCAACATTCAAATTTCTTGCTGGTTTGACACAAATGTGTTGTCATTCATTACCTGTTGTGTTGTGTCCATCTCCTACTTTACAACAAGTGGCTTCTTCAGGGTTGAAAGCCTGCTCTCCACAACATGACAGCCCTTCCCCTGGATGAAGTTGATTCTCACAGCACGTGGCCTCGCTGATGTTATACTCTTTATCCATACAGGTTTTTCTGCAAGACAATCATTAGTATTACATATACATCACAGTAAATCTGTCGAAAATACAGTTATTTCACATATAAACTTAGCCTCCTTTCATGTCAATGCACATTTTACCCTGTATCCTTTGTTATACTGCCCTCTAATGGACTCTTAGAATAGATTGGAATATATTCAACTTTATTGTCATTGCACATAGTACAAGTACATGTACAACGAAATGCGGTTTTGCATCTAACCAGAGTGCAAAGTGCTGGTTAAGACAGTATATACAAATGAGGATATATGTGGTGTATTTAAATAGGCATATACAGATTGCAGTTAAGGTGCAAAGGATAGACGTATGTTATATTCAGATCTCTTGTGAAAACACTCTTAACTAACAGTTACACAGGTACCCATACATACATGTCCACCCTCGCTGTGCACGTGAACATTACACAGGGAAAAATAGATCACATTTTAAGGTTCCAGCAGGGAAGGTTTTGGCTTTCAACAGGACTGAACGGCTGCTGGGCTTTTCAATGGCGAAAATCTAATTTTTTTTCCGTTGGGTTACTCGTGCTGTAAGAAGTTGCTATTGTTACGGTAACAAGTTGCTCTTCTTAGAGGCTTACGAGTAGAGATGCTCAAAAGAGGATTGCCTTACAGAAATGCCATGGTTTCATTAATCATTTAACTTTTATTCATTCATTACTTCATCTTGGGACCATGAATGTGCTCAATAAATAAAATAACACTACTGCCCACTACAATGTGATATTTATTTTGCCCAAATGGATATTTTAGTCAGGAAACCGAAGTAGGAAACCGATGGATTGCCTACTCCGGGTAGGGAATGAGTCCTTACCCCAAGTGAAGGAGTTCAAGTATCTCGGGGTCTTGTTCACGAGTGAGGGGACGATGGAACGTGAGATTGGTCGGAGAATCGGAGCATCAGGGGCGGTATTGCATTCGCTTTACCGCAGCTGAGCCGGAAGGCAAAGCTCTCGATCTACTGTTCAATCTTCGTTCCTACTCTCACCTATGGTCATGAGGGTTGGGTCATGACCGAAAGAACGAGGTCGCGGGTGCAAGCGGCCGAAATGGGTTTCCTCAGGAGGGTGGCTGGCGTCTCCCTTAGAGATAGGGTGAGAAGCTCAGTCATCCGTGAGGGACTCGGAGTAGAGTCCTTGCTCCTTTGCGTCGAAAGGAGCCAGTTGAGGTGGTTCGGGCATCTAGCACGGATGCCCCCTGGGCGCCTCCCTTTGGAGGTGTTCCAGGCACGACCAGCTGGGAGGAGACCAAGGGGAAGACCCAGGACTAGGTGGAGAGATTATATCTCTACTCTGGCCTGGGAACGCCTCGGGATCCCGAGTTTGGGGTCCCCTGCTGGAGCTGTTGCCCCCGCGACCCGATCCCGGATAAGCGGTTGAAGATGGATGGATGGATGGATATTTTAGTCTAATGATACACGAGAGAAAAGCTCATAGGGTCACTAGATACCTTAGTATGGATCATTGGGAACCATTACTGTGTATTATACAACATTTTATTGAAGTATCAGCGTTTGAGAAAGCATGGCATCAATCTGAAGAAGAGCCTGGTGCTCGAAGCAATACAAATCCTTCTAACAGGAGCTATTTGTTGTGCGGATCTGTCTGTTTTAATTCTGGGACACAACTCCTCACCACGTTCTTTCAGAAGAAAGGCGAGCAATAGTTTTCTTCTGGAGTTACTTATTGCCTGTTTATCCACGTCTGAGAAAATATTAGCTAAACAAAAAAAGGAAACGTAAATGCAAAAGGAAATATTTGAAATGTGTTTGATCGATGAGTGGTCAGCATGCAGTCTTAACATGGCTCGTTGGTAAATCAGCGAAAAGTAGAAAAATATGAACCTCAATTTCAGAAACGGCAACATGGAGCAGAGCAGCAGGTACTTCTGACAGACCTAATGTGCAACAAGACAAGCTCAGTTCACAATTCTTTCGAGCTGTCGGGAAATTAAAGATGAAGGGATCAGCAAGTTAAACCTGAATATGAAATTAGGCTGCTGCCAACTTTATTTAAGGTGAGTAACTACCAGGCTCGGCAAAGGGAGGAAAGATTTTGTAGAATAAAAATTTCGTGTTGCAGCTTGCTGCACGAGAGGGAGTCTCCACGTTGTCGCAGGGGAATAATAATCAATAGCCTAAACAAAAATAGAGTTCTCATCGCAACGAAGAAAACAAGTGGTGATAATAACAAAAACAGTAAACGAAAGATTTCCATCCGTTATCTGTAACCGTTTATCTCATTTGAGGTTGCGGGGGGGGGGGTGGGGTGGGGGTGGGGGGCCGGGGGGGTGGCTAGAGCCGATCCCAGCTGACATTGGGCAAAGGCGGGGTAAAAGTGAAACTTAAAAGCAACATATTCTAACATGTAAAACTGAAACGTCAAGTTTTGACCACAAACAAAAAGGCTTCTTTAGGTTTAGGCAAAAAAAACACAATTATACATATGACTTCCGCTTCTGCTCCTGTCATATTTACTACGGTCGGTAGAGGTTGCTGTTGTGCTCTTTTATACCTTCTTTCGGTGATCTTCCATGTGAATAGATGATAAAACCTACTAGTGGGTGTAGTAGGCCCCTATTGACCCACATCTATGGGGCTTATACCGACTGATAACGCCTATTTAACAGCCTGACAACAATCTAATCGGCTGGTTTCAAAGCCTGCCCAAAACCCTTAAAGATGAAATCCATTTTCAGCCCAGGCACCAGACAATCTTCTCTAACACACACACACACACACACACATGGGAACACTTACCGGTAGCAGTCACTTTTAGAGGCTGCGGCTGCTCCAATGGCGGCACCTGTTCACAAACACAAAAGTCACAAGTTGATGAGTCATTGGAAATATAATAAGGCTTACAGGCAAAACATGTAGTGACACCCAGATAACCTCTCTAGTAAACATATTAAGTATAAACGTTTACCAGCAAGTCTTTTTGTGTATAGGCTACTTAGTATTTTTTTTTTAAATCTGTCATTTTACTTTTACATAAGTACTTTTTTATGACATGTACCTGATTTCAAGTCACATCCATTACAGAGTAAGAACAAAAATCATGGGAAAAAAGTCATGATGTGAGAAAGGAACAAAAGAAACCAGGAGCTGCAGCCGAGAAGAAGCTGCTCCTCAGCTGACACTTGTCAACAGTTCTGCATGTTTACAGACCCTTTTTTATTTTAAAACATAAAGCATAGGTTCACTCAGAGTAGGCCTATATTTTGACTCTTTACTTGTACTTTAATACTCTTTCCATCTAAGAATATCGGCATCTAAAAGCACATGCATACACAGGATATTACAGCAGTGTCAGCAGTTTCCAACTCAGACCCTGACTCGTGCCCACATCTCCGGGGTCAAATCAGAGGCACACGTCAATCCACAGCCTCGACATCCACCCCCTAATGTCATGCTGCACCCTTTCACTTATCCTCAACACTACATGCTGTCATTGCAATAGGTTTCCAATTTCATCAAACAAGGAAAAAAAGAGAAAACATGACATGCTTCATGGCATTAAAGTGGCAGCTGGCAGAATGTTTTTGGCATTATTGGGCAAAACAAATCATTTCTAACCTTTCAGCATATCGTAATTCAAGTGTTCTGAGAGATAACTAGACTTCTGCTCCTCCTCATGGTTCTGTTATCAGGCTTTACAAAATCTAGAGAGACTTTGGCCAATCAGGTCATTTCAGAGATATTTGATCAGCGCTGCCTAGTTTGACCATTTGAACAGAGTTCTCCGGTGATTGACAGCTGCTCAGAGAAGTACGACTCCAGCTCGGCTCTGATTGGTTGTTTCCCTCAAGTCTGTGAAATCTTGCAGATGCCGTTAGGAGCACCGGAGGACACAGAGGCACGGGATTTTTTTTTTGTTCAGATTACCTGTCTAATGCACTATGATTTGCGATAAATATACAAATATTGAAGTGTGCATATTAGCTATACATATACATATACATATACTGTATTTAAAACATAACTGGGCTAAATGTTGTTTCTAGAGCAGCAACAGTAAAGTTTACAACAGCAAAGCCACCTTATAAACTCATTAATATCTCACTGGAAACAAATCTAACATGTTAATAAAATAAATCATATTCCTGACATGAAAATACTAAGTGAAGTTTATAAAGACCGAAAAACACAGACATCAGTCAGTATCAGTCCTTCCTCCTGTCCTCTGTCCTCCTGTCCTCCTGTACTCCTGTCCTCCTGTCCTCCTGTCCCCTGTCCTCCTGTCCTCTGTCCTCCTGTTCTCCTGTCCTCTTTCCTCCTGTCCTCTGTCCTCCTGTCCTCCTCCCTCTGCTACAGGTAACATTAGGGCTGATAGAGTGAAGAGGAGCTGTTTGGTGTCATCCAGCTGATGAGCTTACTAGTGAGATATGTGACAAACTAACCTAACCAGTCAGACTTCACAGTCTGCTGCAGCTTTAGTTTCAGCTGCTGTAGCTGAGGATTTATGATACTTTATGAAGATAATAAATTAGGTCACATACTTTGCATGGTATAGGCTAAACCGGTTTTTAAATGTGCAATCATCGCACACATAAAACGAAATTTCACTGATAAGGCTATCTGCTTTCACTATCTGCTATCTCAAACCACAAGACTACATCATCACAGACTGCAGATTCCATTCACTTCCCAGACCTCACTCACAATGTTCCCACGAGGCCCCCTAATATTTCCTTTTCTCCTCTACCTAATCACACTCACATTCGCTCACACTACTTCAACACTGCAACCCCTTGTAGGATGTGGAAATCCTGAACTAACATACCTCAGATAAAACAAACAGGTTCTTGGAGGATGAATGAATAAACTCATGAAGTCCATTAAATAAAGCTGTAGGCTACTTACCACGAGCAGCGGGGAAACCACAAAACAGCGTAACTGAAATCAGGTAAACAGAGGCGTGATTAAAGTGATTATAAACCATCACTGTCATGAATCCAAATGAATTTGTGTAAAGGTGCGCCTGTAGCATACCCAACAATGCCCAAAGTGGGATCATCTGAGAGCCTGTTTGAATCATCATCCCACTTATCCTACTGAGAGACCGATATGCCTTGAGAAGCAAAACGATGGGCCTGTGTCTAAATAGTATCAGTGAGCCACTCCCACCTAAAAATAGTGCATTCATAAACCTGTAGATCAAACGCGCCTGACGCACATTAATCCGCACTGTTAAGAATCTCCCAGTAAAATAACAGTAAATAATTGGCAGCACTTCTCCTCAATTAACTCATATATCATGATATATGAGTTAATAGAGAAGTGAGAAAGTGAGTTTTTATATTATATTATATTATATTATCAGAATCATAATATAATATAATATAATATAAAAACTATCTATTTTTTTTTTAAATGTATTTACATCCCAAATTGAATATAATGAACAGCGTCCCAAGTTTATTTACAACCCAAAAATCCATCCGGAGTTAAAAAGTATATAATGCAACCCTTATCACAACTCTTCCTCAACCATATACCTCCCAAAAATATATTTTTTGTATAGCTTTTTAAATTGATTTATATTTGTGCTCCCCTTCAACCCATCACCCAACCCATTCCACAAATCCAGCCCACAGGCTGAAATACACATACTCTTCTTTGTTGTAGGAACACAATGCTTTTTAAAATTCAATTTTCCTCTTAAATTATAACCTCCCTCCCTGTCGCAAAACATTTTTTGAATATTGCCCGGAAGTGAATTATGTCATAATTATTGCGTCAGTGTGGAGTGAGAGCTGAGATGGATTAGCTAAAGATACATTATATCGCTGTTTTTCACCTCTCTTTTACATTATCTTACTAATTTGTTTTAATGCACTATTTAGGTTGTATTTTTTACATACATTTCAATAAACATTATTGTTTGCCTAGATGAATAGACTTAGCAGGTTACAGACATAGGAATAGTCACACTAAATACAATTAAAGGCACTTGTTAGGAAAAAGGCTATAATAGACTTGTTGACACTTTTCCCAAAATGTCTGTCTATAGCTGCTACAAGCACAGAATGTAAACCAGAACAACATGTGAGTGAAGAACAGAGCTAATTCACTGATTTTACAATCATGTACAATGCACAAGCCTCACATGAGCAGATCAGGTCCCAGAATTAAAGAAATACTGCATGAAACTGTTACTGATGATACTTTAGACAGTTGATCAGCAGTAAAGTGCTGTTCTTTAAGAATGCATTATAGTTCAGTTCAGCGTAATTTAACAGGTTTTCTTTTAACAGTAAAGCACTGTTTTTAGCAATAACAGGTTTATACTGTTGAAATCCTGCTGTAAATTAACAGCAATTGTTTACAGTGTAGGAGGTCATAGGAAATAGTCCTTAGTGCATGGAAGTCACAGGATATATGAGTTCACGTTCAAGAGACTCCTTGTGAGATAATGGAAGAGAGTTCAGGTCCAATATAATTAAGATAGGGATGCCAAATATTGTGGAACTAATCTACTTTGGCACAAATTCCAAAGGGACCATCTCAAATATGACTTTTCGTCAGCCTTGAACAGAGGGTTTCTTATCATTAATCCACATGTGGGAATATATTTTTTCTAGCAGCAAATGTAAGACTGTTGTATAACCTTTTGTTGGCTGCAGTAGTTTATATTTGTACTTGGGATTCCTAAAATCAAAGACATTGGATTCATTTCAGACCAGTACTTCTGTAATGTATGACACGACCAAAGGCAATAGGTTATGGTACCTATTTCGGTTTTACATTTGAGACACAGAGGACAAAGTGAGGGGTCAAAAAAATGACTGCTATTAGGGGATATATGTATTCTATGTATAATTTTTTTCTATAGTCTAACTTTACAGAAATGTAATATGTTCATAAAGTGATCCATTAGGGCTCAGTAATGTGTGAAATGTAGATAAACGGATGGACTATTGAAGTGAGGAGAAGAGGCTACATTCTCTTTATAATCACAGGTGTTGCCTTTAAAACGTTTTGCTCCAGGCGGAATGAACCTCACCTGATTTCTTCATCACCCACACCATCCAGGTCTGGTGAAAAATGACACCATTCAGCTGTGCTTCTTGGGGTTTTTTTTTTTTTTTTCAGTGGATGACATACACACGTAGGCAAAATTGTTGGTACCCTTCCGTTAAAGATAGAAAAACCCACAATGGTCACTGAAATAACTTGAAACTGACAAAAGTAATAATAAATAAAAATTCACTGAAAATGAGCTAATGAAAATCAGACATTGCTTTTGAATTGTGGTTCAACAGAATCATTTAAAAAAACAAACTAATGAAACTGGCCTGGACAAAAATGATGGTACCCTTAACTTAATATTTAGTTGTACAACCTTTCGAGGCAATCACTTCAATCGAGTGATTTCTGTAACTCTCAATGAGACTTCTGCACCTGTCGACAGGTATTTTGGCCCACTCCTCGTGAGCAAACTGCTCCAGCTGTCTCAGGTTTGAAGGGTGCCTTCTCCAGACTGCATGTTTCAGCTCCTTCCACAGATGTTCAATAGGATTTAGATCAGGGCTCATAGAAGGCCACTTCAGAATAGTCCAATATTTTGTTCTTAGCCATTCTTGGGTGTTTTTAGCTGTGTTTTCAAATATCAATGAGGTCATCGCTGTCTATACAGCGATGACAGCGATGACCTCCCCCCGTGACTGTCCCCCCGTGACTGTGTAAACAGGTTTATGTCGCCACAATTTGACTGTGTAAACAGGTCCTCCTCACATGCTTATGCTTTAGTATATCATACATGCCCTTGAGCTCAATCTCATTTCTTGCCCCATCTTAGTCTGGACATGTTGCTTGATATTCTGAAAGCAAATACTTATGATAAGCTGCACCTTTGCTGAGGTTTTAAACTTTATTGAAACTACAATATGCATTTTATTTTGGTGGTGTGGCTCTACTTATTTGGTAATCCAGAAAAAAATCTTATTTTATAATAATATGTATCTTTGTTTGGGAATATACACAATGAAAGGGTATCAAATGACATAATAAGGGCCTTAAAGGAAAACTCCACTGATTTAGCATTGCACTTCTATAACATTGTTGGGCTCACGATGGAATTGTGTCGTGTGTGTCGTGCACGTGTCAATTCCTCCCCCCCTCCCCCTCTTTTAAATGTATTTTAATATTTTAACAATTGTTTTAGATTGGCTGCTATTTGTCTTTTGTGATGCATTTTGTGTATGAAAGTTGCTACAAAATAAATAATAATTATTATTATTATTATTGTTATTATTATTATTATTATTATTATTATTATTATTGTTGTTGTTGTTGTTGTTGTTATTATTATTATTATTATTATTATTATTATTATTATTGTTGTTATTATTATTATATTGTAATTGTAGTATTGGTGAGGGCAAGTATACTTTGAGTGAACTCAGACATTTTTTCCCTTTTGACTGTGGTTTGCTTTCTGTTAACATTTCCCAAAGGCACCCTCAAGTCCTCCCCCAGTACAGAGCTGTACTGTACTCTATATTTTGGCTGCACTTGCTGATGCGTGTGCGATGCCAGGTGCAGCATCGTGCTGTGATTGTTGAGGATGAGATTTAGATCTGCAGATGTGCTTGCCCTCGCGCGGAAGGACCGTTTTAGGAGGATGAAACACAAGCAAGGCTTTGTGTGTGGCGTTGTGTGTGTTTTACATGAAGACACCCATCATTTTACAGGACTTCCTTCCCGCAGCTAATCGGCTCATCATCTTTTTATTCACGCTCTTCTTTTAAATCAGAAGTGCTTCCTCAACACCTTCCTAAACACCAGAGGTATTTATTCTAGTCAGCTGGACACTGTTATGGTATGTACACCAGGTACAAATCATTGTTGATTTACAGTATAGTGCTGATAGCATCCCTGACACTCATATTTAGCATTTATATGTATATAAGTGTAGTAAACCAGAGATAGAATTATCCTACATATACGATAGAATGCACATCTTCATACAATAACAGGTAAACTACAGGCAACTCAACAGTGTAATTGTTGCACTGCTCCTTTAATGGCAACATGAGTATAACTAACCCACACCTACGAGTTTATAGATACTACAATCACCAACATATGAACAGATAATTATTAATAATTATGGCCCTGTTCCATTGAGGCTGTGACCCACTAAATAGAGCGGGACCATAATTCATGTTGTCAATTACACCTGTGTTAACCCTGCTATAACATGTCAAAATTGGCTGCTGTGAAAAGGACCTACCATTAGAAGAGGATAAACACTGAACATAGCTAAGTATAATTTACCAGGCATTTAGACACAGTCACAAAAGTTGTGACTTCTGACATTCTGAATCATGCACATATACTTCTCAATAGACAAATATGTCTCGGGAGGAACGTTATAGTCTGCACTGGGAAGCAATCACCTGCAGGAAAGATCCTGGATGCTGACTGGGCAGTCCATAAGTGGCTATGACCTATTACAGCATTTTTGATTTGTCATAGGAAAAGCACAGATATGTCTACTAAAAACAAGGATGTCTGCATTCCACTTAAGGGTGGTCCTGGTATTGTGCATTCTGGCTCACTGGAATAGCTTCCCACAGACCCGATGGACGCCAATCATCCAGGCACACCCCAAATGAGGGAAGAAAAAAATGTAAAATGTATAACTTTTACTATTTTTACATTTTTACTAATACCATTTTAGTACTATTATTGCAAAATATTACCCAAAAAAGCCTGCAACAACATGTTATTAAATAGGCCCTATTTTCTGGGTGACCTTGGTGCATCAAGGCTGCGATGCAACCAAAATCTTCCTCCCGGAACACTTAATGGAACTGAGCCTTCGTTAATGTTACCGCTTTTCCTACTATGACATGTCAAAATGCCTGCTGTGAACAAGGTCCCTTATTTGTTATAAAATATGCTGATATCAAAGATGAACTCTTTAAAAGAAAAAAATCCCAGTAGGGGAATTTCCTAGTGATTTTCTTCTTGATTTCCTATCACTCCACTTATCCAAGGCCGAGAAACCAAAACAATGAGCTGAAAGATGCTAAAATGCTGCAGAGTCAGGGGATAATTCTTTGTGGGTTTGTTACTATGAGTGACCCCTGTCACACACACAGTCACTGGATTCATTGTGTATATTAAACTATTCATTAGTGAAGCTTTAATAGTGTTTAACAGAGCTTTAAGGTTCAGATTTCTTCACAGCGGAGCAGTGACTTGTAATACCAAGATTTACCATTGCATGGATTGGCCTACAGACCAACATACTTGGAACAAGATGGCTTAATGTTTGTAGGTATCTCATATTTTTAAATTTTCATACTGTAAGCAACTCAGTGACTCATCTTTCAATGTGAGTTTCAGCTGTCCAGTAGAGGGAGACATTATCCTAGTATCATCCATCTAATCGCCAAAGCTCTCCAGGTAAGAGTAGTGATGAAGTATGGTGTCTCATAGAGTAGTGATTAAATCACTGAAACAGTGATGAAGGTGGGATGGAGTGTACAGACTTGTCAGTGGCGGACTAAGGAGTGTTTTTTTGTCTGTATCTCCATTTTACACAATGTTGCATCATATTGACTAATTCTGAGGATACAATAGAGTTCAATAAAGGCAATGGACTCAAAAACTGCTTTATCACTAAGCAAATTATTTGTTTTTCATTAGAATCAATCAATACAGAATGGGTGGAAAATTGATGAACATAAAAAGAAATATAAATCATCTCTTACAGATCCATCTCATGTGGAATATTGTGATAAAATTCAGATGTTTTCTGTATGATTTGTTGGGAAAATATGTCACAGTTATAAAGAGTAGAAGTCCAAAGATATGCACATTGTACTTATAGCTTGATCTTTTCTGCCTTCTTCTGGGGAACTATCTTCATTTCCCTTATCACTGTTTTTCTATATAGTTGCTATAATAATTGCAGTCTCTCGTAAATCTGTCCATGTATATTTGAGCATTCAAAGGCACACATTTTACTTTGCAAAATGCAGAGTGAATATGTGACTCTTTAGGAATGTGTGAGAAAACTGGAGTGGAAAAAACTACAACAAGAGGTTAGGTGTCTGTCGCGGGGTTCTATGTCAAAATTCCGTGCAACATAAAAACCACTGGCGTAGTCGGAAAACGTTGTGTTAATCCCCTTTTTATTATGCCGGCCTCCCAAAGTGCAATCATTGCTTACTATTTACAAAAAGTGAAAAATAGAAAATAAGCTCCGTACTATTTGCTGTTTTGTACAGAGCTTATTTTCTATTTTTCACTTTTTGTAAATAGTAAGCAATGATTGCACTTTGGGAGGCCGGCATAATAAAAAGGGGATTAACACAACGTTTTCCGACTACGCCAGTGGTTTTTATGTTGCACGGAGTTTTGACATAGAACCCCGCGACATATGGTGTCAGAAGTGGGATGGCTAGTCGGAAGGACATAACCACACAGGAGCGCACAGGACTGCGTTCCCAAGGGCAAGGGCAGTCAGAGGAGGGCGCGGCCGCCAGCATGGACCCAGCTGGGGAGACGGATCATACTACGTCGTCCTCAGAGGAAGATGAGGAGGGGAGCAGGTACAGAGAAGGTCTCATAGCACCTGCAGCTCCATCATCAACTGGGGGGCCAGGAGAAGAACTACTGACAATGATGAGAGAATTTATGACAGCACAAAATAGGAGGGAGGAGGGCCTGTTAGCAGAGATCCGAGGCCTGAGATATGCTGCTCCTACTCCAAGCACGGTGACAGCAAGCAGTCCAAGAATTGATCTGCCGACGCCAGTACCCCAGCGTGGGCAATGGGATGCACCAACAGAGACGTTCTCTCCTATAGCAGCAGCTATAGACTATAACAGCAGCCCTGAGCATCCAAGACCAGGGTGGAGACATTACAACGAGCCCAAATTATCCCCGTTTCAGATGGGGGAGGATATTGAGAACTATTTGTTACGTTTTGAGCGTATTGCCAAAACATGGAGATGGCCGGAGAATGAGTGGGCATGCAGACTCGTTCCACTGCTGTCGGGGAAGGCATTGGAGGCCTACACCATGATGGATGAGGAGAGGGCCCACTGCTACAACGACCTGAAGGGAGCACTGTTGACCAAGTTTGACATCTCTCCAGAGACGTATCGGCAGCGGTTCCGGTCCACAGTGGTACCACCTGGTGAAACCCCCACAGAGACCTACCACCGCCTGAAGGGTCTCTATCGACGCTGGATTCGGCCAGAGCAGCACACCAAGGAGGAGGTCGGTGAGGCCATTATCCTGGAGCAGCTACTCCGGATACTCCCCCCTGAAGTGAGGACCTGGGTGAAGGAGCATGAACCAGAGGGGGGACTCTCCGCTGCCAAGCTGGCGCTACAGTACCTCAACGCTCAGAGAGGAGGACCAGCTGCACGTTCCTACAGTGCAGCCCCCAGACCTACACTTCAGTTACCCCAGCCCCGGCCTACGAGGAGAGAGTTTAGCCAGGAACCACCAGGTAACTTCAGCTCGGCCCTAAACCAACGAGGACCCGGTAAGGACTTTGTTTGTTTTTATTGTCAACAGCCAGGGCACAAAGCTTCTGTGTGTCCCATACGCAAAGCTAAACTCACCTGCGCTTGCTATGCTCCCCGGCCTGAGGTGGAGGATAGTGAAGTGAGGTTACAACGCTACAAAACTGTGACGGTTAATGGCCAGCAGGTTACTGCTCTTTTGGACAGTGGTAGCTTCATGTCGCTGGTGCGGCAGGATCTGGTGCCTGTAAACAGTGTGGATTACAGCAGACAAGAGGACATACTATGTGTTCATGGGGATAAGCATCCTTATCCCACAGCTGAATTAACTGTTACCATTGATGAACAGTCTTACTTGTTGACTGTTGGGGTGGTTGCAAAGTTACCTGTTGCTGCCCTCTTGGGTTGGGACTTACCTGTACTTCTGGACTTGCTGCAGGAGAACAGGCCAGTGGAAACTGACACTGGGCAGAGGGGGGAAGTTAATGTCACTGTTTCTTGTCCTGTGATCACTCATGCCCAGGCGAAAGCTGGGGTCCAACCGCTCCCAGACCTTCACCGTGGTCTGTGTGAAGGTGGCACTCAGGGGCTAAGAAAAGAGGAACCTTGTGCGCATCCTTTCCCAGACTTTGACAGTAGTCTGTTCGATGGTGGCACCAAGGGCCCAAGAAAATCCCGCCGCCAACGCCGCTTTGAGAAGCAGCTGAAGTCAGCAGAGTCCAAAACAAAGAGTACACTGTCAAGTGAAATGTGGGCAGTACCTGATGATATTTCTGTGCTACAGAGGGGGGATACAACTTTGAAACATTTGTTTGCTAAGGTGGGGGAGGCAGCAAAGGGAGATTGTGTGGGAAGGGAAAGGTTTATTGTGGAAAAGGATGTGTTGTACACTGTTGATAATGACCATAAACGCCTAGTAGTTCCTGCTAACTGTAGGTCACTCGTCATGCACCTAGCACACACACTCCCATGGTCTGGACACCTTGGCCGCAACAAAACATATCTGCGCATCAGTTCACGCTTTTATTGGCCCTCCATGTACACAGACATTCAGAAATATTGTGCCACATGCCCAACATGTCAAAAAACATGCATTGCCCGCAAGTCTGACCGAGCTTTTCTGCAGCCACTACCTGTTATCTCCACTCCATTCCGCAGGATTGCAATGGATATTGTGGGCCCGTTGGTGAAAAGCAGTGGGGGACATCAGTACATATTGGTGGTGTGTGACTATGCTACTCGTTTCCCAGAGGCTTTTCCCCTGCGCACGATCACCGCTCCTGCTGTGCTGCGTGCATTGGTGCAACTGTTCTCCAGAGTGGGAATACCTGATGAGATCCTGACGGATCAGGGAACAAACTTCACCTCCAGGTTGATGCAGCTCTTCCAAAAGCAGCTGGGCATCTCAGCAATCAAAACTACGCCATACCACCCACAGACTGATGGTCTGGTTGAAAGGTTCAACCAGACATTGAAGAATATGCTGCGGAAGTTCGTGGATGATACTGGCAAGGACTGGGACCGTTGGCTGCCATTCCTGCTCTTCGCCTATCGTGAAGTTCCCCAGGCATCAACTGGTTTCTCCCCATTCGAGCTGCTTTATGGCTGGGAGGTACAGGGACCCTTGGATCTGCTCCGCAAAGGCTGGGAGACACCTTCCACCTCGCAAGACGACAGAGGGGTGGTGCAGTTTGTGCTGGAGATGAGGGATCGGCTGTCAAGGTACCAGGAGGAGGCAGAGGTTAACCTGCGGGAGGCCCAGAAAAGCCAAAAGACCTGGTATGACCAACAGGCCCGGCACCGTGAGTTCCAGCCTGGCCAAAAGGTTTTGCTGCTTCTCCCTTCATCCAACAGCAAGCTCCTAGCAAAATGGCAAGGGCCGTACCTCATCACCCGAAAAATGGGTCCGGTCACTTACGAGGTCCATCACCCAGACAAGAAGAAACCCAAGCAGACCTACCATGTGAATCTCTTGAAAGAGTGGAAGGACCGGTTGATCCAGGTACCAGGGGAGGTTCTGATGGCAAGGAAGGTCGACAGTGAAGAAGAGGTGGAGATGGGACCAGCGACCCTTACTACACCAGCTGCTCCTGTGTTGGCACATCTTGAACCAGGACAAGTTGCACGGCTCCTACAGGTCTTCAAGATGACGCCGTCCTTATTTGCTGCCAGCCCAGGGAAGACAACGCTAGTGGAGCATGTCATTCGCCTCAAAGATGGACGACCAATTCGTCAACGTCCCTACCGTATTCCGCAGCAGCTGGTGGGAAGACTGCAGCAGGAGGTGGAGGAGATGTTGAAACTTGGAGTGATTGAACCATCCAACTCAGAGTGGTGTAGTCCGGTGGTCATCGTCTTCAAGAAGGATGGCTCCCTCCGAATATGCATTGATTTCAGGAAGATCAATGCCATCTCAGAGTTTGATGCCTATCCCATGCCAAGAATCGAGGACTTGCTGGAGAAGATCGGAGCTGCAAAGTACATCACCACCCTTGATCTCTGCAAGGGATATTGGCAGGTGCCACTGGAGGAGACAAGCAGACCCTACACGGCGTTCCGAACCCCAGCTGGACTCTACCAGTTTACAGTGATGCCATTTGGACTACACGGAGCACCAGCCACCTTCCAGAGACTGATGAACAGAGTACTCCAGGGTTGTGACAACTGCAGCGCTGCATACCTGGATGATGTGGTGATCTTCAGCAACACCTGGGTAGAGCATGTCCAACATCTATCACTTGTTCTGGGAAGGATCCAGAAGGCTGGGCTGACACTCAACCTTTCCAAGTGTGAGTGGGCGCGAGAGGAGACACGGTACCTTGGTTACCAGTTGGGACGAGGGGAGGTACGGCCACAAGTGGATAAGGTGGAAGCTATCCAGAACTGCCCTCGACCACGGACCAAGAAGGAGGTACGGTCCTTCCTGGGATTGATTGGGTGGTACAGGCGATTCGTGCCACAGTTCGCGACCATTGCAGCCCCACTCACAGCTTTGACCCGCAACGAACACAGGAACCCAGTAACTTGGTCAGATGACTGTGAAACAGCCTTCAGCACCTTGAAAAAACACCTGTGTTCTTCTCCCGTCCTCAAGAGTCCAGACTTCAACAAAAGATTTCTGGTACAGGTGGACGCATCGGCAGTCGGCCTTGGAGCAGTCCTGGCCCAAGGGGACCCTGGGGACGAACACCCGATTTTGTACCTCAGCCGCAAGATGCAGCCACGTGAGACCAGGTATTCCACTGTGGAAAAAGAGGGCCTGGCCATCAAGTGGGCACTGGATAGCCTACGTTACTACTTGCTTGGACGAGAGTTTGACCTGGAAACTGACCATCGGGCTCTCACCTGGATAAACACCATGAAGGATCACAACAGCCGCCTGACTCGATGGTACCTCTCACTGCAGCCCTTCAAGTTCTCCATCCGACATCGATCCGGCAAGGCCAATGTGGTGGCAGATTACCTTTCCAGGTTGCCGCACATCGCCAACCTCCGGGAGGAGGGGGATGATGTGACGGAGTAGCCGTCACTGACTGTGGGCAGCGCACACACATCACCTCAGGCCACACACACCAACATTTCTCCGCTGCGCCGCAGGCACACACACACACACACACGCCAAACATTTCTCCGCTCCCTTCCTGATTCACTCCGTAGTTAAACACATCGCGACATATCTCTCTCCCCTAAACTGTTTATCAGTAGTGCGACCAAAGGTGCACACTTGATTGTTCTGCTGTTTCCTATACGCATATATTTACACAAACATTATTCACACTCACCAGTTGCTGAAACAAATAATAAACATATTTAAACTGATCACATGATCTCCAAAACGCGCGAGGGCGCCCTTTATAACTGGGGGACTTGTTACGGCCCTGTTTGCTCGTCAATCCCACTTCTGACAAAGGTGGGACAGGCAGCGTTTCAGCAACTGGTGAGTGTGAATAATGTTTGTGTAAATATATGCGTATAGGAAACAGCAGAACAATCAAGTGTGCACCTTTGGTCGCACTACTGATAAACAGTTTAGGGGAGAGAGATATGTCGCGATGTGTTTAACTACGGAGTGAATCAGGAAGGGAGCGGAGAAATGTTTGGCGTGTGTGTGTGTGTGTGTGCCTGCGGTGCAGCGGAGAAATGTTGGTGTGTGTGGCCTGAGGTGATGTGTGTGCGCTGCCCACAGTCAGTGACGGCTACTCCGTCACAGTGTCATTACCACACAGATGTTATCTTAATATTTTCCTGGATCATTTCCCGATCCTTGATTATTCTGAATGGCTGTAGGTGATCTATCACTCCCACACAACAAACTCATCCTTTATTTGGAGTATGAACTTTTCCATAAAGCTTTCAAATTGTGTCAGTAGCACCTCTGTCTGATCAAAAGTGTCATGTCTTTTTAATTAATTTAGTAAGATTTTTGTAGCACGACACAACAGGTGAAATTAATCAAAGAATCAACCCCAAAGAAGGCTGTTTGTGCCGCTACGCGTGGGTTGTTACCCACTCTTACATGTACCAACATTGTTTTTAGCATTTCATCATGAAATAGCCAATTGAATAAAGGCTTTTTATATTTTTTGCCAGAAGAGTGCCTTGGACTCCCCCCTTTTTTAAATCAATCACTGTTGACAAGGGACCCCTGTTAACTGTTACATCGTCGAACAGCATGCTGGGTACAGCCCTTCTCTCAGCCGCTCGCATAGACTGTGTATAAGAAGTGGATGTAGTCACCGTGATGTCACCCATTGGTTTGTGGACTGCCTCGAGTTCACCATTTTCGCTGTTGCCATCTTGGTTTTTGGCCG
Organism: Sebastes fasciatus; assembly: GCF_043250625.1. NCBI lineage: Eukaryota > Metazoa > Chordata > Actinopteri > Perciformes > Sebastidae > Sebastes > Sebastes fasciatus. The sequence goes on from NC_133801.1 coordinate 20,309,779, forward strand.
TCGCCATGTCGGTGTTTTGCAACCAGAAGTGACACAAGAGGATGGAGCTAAGTACAACCGAACACTGAACAGGACATTTTTAGGCGACCAAAATGTTATAATTAATTTTCATGAATTGAAAACACACTGTGAAAGGGTTAAAGTTGTAAGACAAAAACGCGATCAACTTGGCAACGCCGTGGTATCGACCTGTCAATCGCAAGGTAGCCACGCCCTAACACATACCCTGCTTTATGGTCTATTAGACTCTAAATGGGACCATAAATTACTAAATGCTGTATTGAAGAAGACTTGAAACTAGCGATTGAGACCATAACCTCATGTTAAAAATGTTTACTGAGGTAATAAATCAAGTGAGAAGTAGGGTAATTTTCTCATAGACTTCTATACAATCAGACTTCTTCTTGCAACCAGAGGATTCGCCCCCTGCTGGCTATTAGAAAGAATGCAAGTTTAAGGCACTTTTGCATTGGCTTCACTTCTCAGACCCGAAGGTTGCCCACTGTATATTCAAGAACAGATAAAAAAAAAGACAGACCGCAGAGACCGAATACATATTTATCAATCATTTTCTCAACAATCTGATCGACTTCACACTTGGCAGGTGTATTGCTCAGGACCCAAGGAAGCACAGAGTCGAGTGTGAAGTTGTTTGGATGAGCGGTTCTCGAGAAACCTGCAAGCTGCAGTACCTGAGGCCAAGCAATCGGCCCGTTCTGAACAGGCCTGTTTTGAACGGACAATGCACTAGTCTAAATCAGCCACATCTTGTACTGCATCCATACAGTACTAAGATGTCCTTTCACGGCTGTGCAGTCAGGTGTAAATAATAAAATGAATGATGGCTAAATTCCATGTAGCTGCTTCTGTCTCAGGGTCCTGGTATTGTGCATATACTGGCTCACTGTCACACTGCCATGACTTACTGGGACACTTGATTACAACAGAGCCATCGTTGACGTTATTAGTAACAGGTGCTTTTCCTTCTCTGACAAGTCAAAAAGTCTGCTCCACAAACCACAGACCATATGCCTTTAGTGGATTCAAGTGTACGTGAATTTATCAAAGGTTAGTGGGCTTAGTCAGCCAGTTGAAGTGGCCATGGAGGTTGAGCAATTAATGAGGAGGGTTTCAGGAAGGAATGTGTTAATCACCAGTTTATAATCCAAACATATCAGCCACAAAATCCGCAAGGGAGGTGGCCGATTTCTACGAATTTGATGAGGTGAATGTAGAGAAATCATCGGTTTTTCAAACCCCACTTCTGGCAACAGAATCACAACTCAATGCTTTGTACGGGAGAGGAGAAAACACTGCAGTTCATTCACGGACCCCAGGGTAGGATCCACTCAATGACGTGAAATACAAGCTGGTTTAGGCAGCCAACAGTTTGCTGCGGCACATGCAACATATATCCAACAAACAAACATATATTCAATCATGGCATTGTATGGAAGTCCTAAAAGAACATAGTTTAAAAAAAATTGTAATGCCGTTATCTTAAGAGAAAACAAGATAATTAACTCGTTATCAAGAGAAAACAAAATGTTCTTTTATTACTAAAAAGTATACAATATTACCTGTTTCCCTTTTAAATTAAAAAGAAAATACCTCTTAATTGTGAGGGAAATGTCTTTATTATGGCTGTCAATCGATTAAAATATTTATTTGCCAATAAGTGCAAGATGGCTCATAGTTAATCATGATTAATCACATATTAATTGCACATTTTTTTATCTGTTCAAAATGTACCTTAAGGGCGATTTTTTCAAGTATTTAATACTCTTATCAACATGGGAGTGGACAAATATGCTTGCTTTATGCACATGTATGTATATATTTACTATTGGAAGTCACTTAACAACAAAAAAAAAATGATTGTGCATAAACCCTCACAGGTACTGCATTTAGCATAAAAAATATGCTCAAATCATAACATGGCAAACTGCAGCCCAACAGGCAACAACAGCTGTCAGTGTGTCAGTGTGCTGACTTGACTATGACTTGCCCCAAACTGCATGGGATTCAAATTGGGCATGTCTGTAAAGGGGAGACTTGTGGGTAAAATGTCCATGCCAGTTTTCCCTTGCCAAAATTTAGCCTCCTTTGGACCTAGCAAACCGGGACGTCTGGTCACCGTATCATAGGTTGCAGTTGCTTGCTTACAATAGCGCTAAGATGGGCAGTGTTGTTCGTGGTTTACCTTCATGTGGTAGGGCTCAAGTAGCAGCTGCAAATGTTTCCAATATTTCGTAATCATTGTTTATCCCAACACAGTCCACATTTCTCAGGATGTCAGTGGCATGTCCAGAGTTGTTTGACTGGGGCGGCCCAAGTGGGACACTGACTTATGCAGGGGCAACATGAACCTACATGTGTGCACACACATTAGAATAAAATAGATTCACCATTTATGTCTCCACTACTCATATCTACTGTTATTGTGATACCTGAGGTGGCCAATCAGATTTCAGCAATACAGGGCCACTCCCTGCCCCTGTATTGCTGAAAAAACTCTTGTCGGTTCACACAATCTAACCATTGTCTGTTGCTGTCATCTCAACCATGATCTCAACACCTTTAAAGTCTGAGGAGGATGCTTAAATGATTTGAGCAAACAATCTCCTGTTATGACACAGCGACCCTCCTGACTGGATAGAAAGTATGCTCTTCTCTACTGTAACATTCAGATATGATTTTGTTGATGAATGGTTCTGCAAGGAGGCCCTGTGATGGTTCAACGATTACGCAATACGGCGTATACAGCAATACGTGCATTATCCCTTACATAAAACACAGCATTGCTTATTTCATTTCACTCAGGATTTTCACCCCTACAGCCTTACCTGGTCTGGTATGACCAGTAGCTTATTGTGGCTAATGTTAACAAACTTTAGGTAGATGCTTTCTAACTGAGTATGTTATTTGATTGTTTTTCTACTTCCTGTCACACATTTCAGCATGTTGATGACGATGTCTTCAAAGCAGCTGATTCCAGAAGATCTTATGAAATAAAGGCAAATTGCCATTATCTTGTAATTAGTACTTGTGGCCACAGTGTATCAAAACTTACATAGTCTCACTTTAAGTAAGATTTACTGTTTATGTATGTGATAGTTATTGAGAGTAGTTCTGCCAGCAAAATCCTTGTTCCTGCTTGTTCCCTAACTCTGTGTAATTTGTGAGCGACTGTATTGTTTCCATGTAGTTGCTACTGTTAGCTCACAGCAGTTCAAATGGGGATATTTCTGGGAATTAGTAGGCAGCCCAGGCTGCTAAATTGAAACTTGTCAAGTAATTATGAGGTCCCTCGACCCATACATGCGCTCCCTCCTACTGCTCGGTGCCCGAGGGCAGGTTCGGCCTTGGCCTTACCCTCGGCAAGCCGCTAGAGGGAGGCCGTTCCAACGTCAGTAAACCACAAATATGGACCCTTGTGACACCGAGTATGTTACCACTAATCAATTTAACAATGATTAAGGTTAGCAAGAAAGTGTTAAGATTTGTTTTTGATTAAGTAAGGAATTATACATGAAAATCAAGTAGGTTGTGATGAAAATCAAGTAGGTTGTGATCAACAGATGTGTGTGTGTGTGTGTGTGTGTGTGTGTGTGTGTGTGTGTGTGTGTGTGTGTGTGTGTGTGTGTGTGTGTGTGTGTGCTTTGCAAAATGCGGAGTGAATATGTGACTCTTTAGGAATGTGTGAGAAACTGCAGTGGAACAAAATACAACAACAGGTTAGGTGTCATTACCACACAGTTGTTATTTTAATATTTTCCTGGATCATTTCCCGATCCTTGATTATTCTGAATGGCTGTAGGTGATCTATCACTCCCACACAACAAACTCATCCTTTATTTGGAGTATGATCTTTTCCATAAAGCTTTCAAATTGTGTCAGTAGCAGCCCTGTCAACAACGTGACTCAGGGGAAGCTAAGACACCCAGAGGATGTCTGCTTTCCAGAAGGAGAAGTGACTAAAGGCATCAACAGGTCCCGAGGATGAATTGAGAAATGAAATGATGTTGTAATGAAATATGGTATTAAGAGGAGAGGGGGGGTGAGGGCAATATGGAGCCCCACACCCTTGCTGCAAAGCTGCGCACGAACGTCCAAGCTGGAAATATAAAAACTGAGGACAAAGTGAAATCGGGGCATTTTTCTCCTACACACATTCTCTGAGCCTGTCTAGGCTATTCATCAGGATGGATCACCCTTAAAAATTAGGATGAGTAGATTTTAGACTTAGCTAGATTTGACAGAGAAAGGATCAAGTTTTTAAATAGGAGTTTTTGACAACTAGTGTCCTCGGTGACATGGAAAGAAAATAGGAGATTGTGATTTTTTACAGAGAATTTGCCCTTTCCACTTCCAACCGAGGAGCACAGATTCACTTGTCATGATTTCTCAGCTTGAGCTGCCAACACAGGTTGGAAGCCAGCTTCGAGGTGGGCAATGATTTTAGACAGAATTGCGTCTTCCTCAGGAGTTTCTAAACCGGCGGTAAAAGAGGAGCCTAATTTCCTACCATTTCCTAATTTTCTTATAGTTGTGTCGCACATCTATAGCCAAGTTAGGATGAACACTTTCACCCAGTAGACACCTGGGAAGGGAAGCACAGGAGAAAAAACATTTTTTTAAAGGGACTGTGGTTCTCTGAGACACTATCGCATTTCTCCACAGGGACCATCAAAATCAACACAAAATTTAAGTTCCTCATAGCTTTAACCAAATAAAAGTTATGAAAATGCTTTGGTTTTTCTAAATGCACTGAAGGGGAAGAATGTGATGAAATACTGATAGACAGTCGAGAAAACCCAGGAGCGAAAGCCAAAAATAATCAAAGCCACATGCTGCCGACTTTTTTTTACATTACATCGACTGTACCAGTAAATTATAATTTTACTGAGTGTGTTTGTGATTGCACATGAGTTTCTGACGGAGGATTTCTTGTGAGTCAGTGGGAGAGGAAAAGTAATCACAACACATCAAAATAGAACATGATGACAACATTATGTGTGCTCATCATCTAATCCCTTCTCATGTGTACTTGTTGTTACAAGCCTGCCTTGTGATCATCATGATGTAATGCAGGAGTAACTATCGTGAGTCATATGAGTCATGCTAATGGTAATTTAATTGTTGACTGCATTGAGACTGCATATTAGAGATAAGGATGGCTAAACTTTATTGGACATTTAAAGCCCCTATATATAGATGTTTTATGTGATTATGTTAAACTTTAAATTATTCTGATGACATATGTTTTCCTTTATTGAAACATGAGAACATACCGGTGAAAGTTGGTGCAGTAGTTTTTTAATCGTTTATTTATTGTCACCTGGTGCAACACATTCTCACTCCCAACTCATCAAATACCGCTCTTTGGTAAGTGCCCCTCAGCATCGGAGACCGACGCACGGGGTACCCCTCTTGCGTTACTTTTGGACGGACCAGGGACTATGTGACAATATACGCCCGTTACATGCATAGTGTCCTTTCAAAATAAACTTCCATTTTCACAGGAAGTTAGGTTTAGGCAACACACCACTTGATTAGGTTTAGGAAACGGTCATGGTTGACTCACGGGGCTGACATACGATACTAACGACTCACGTGTCTAACAACTCAAGTGACTGGCGATACCGACTGATGTGACAAAATAAGTCAATGTTACTTTTAGTTTCACACGGGACACGAACACCGGCCTTCTGGTTGACAGTCTTGTGTTTGTTTGACCCATCAACCACCCCGCCCTGAAGGGACTCTCGCTATTAATATTTTGTCACTTGCTTGGACCGTCGAATAACGCCACATGTGGCTTTACACTGGATTTCGTTTAAAGCCCGGTTCATCACATACTGTTGCTAAAGGGTGCTTCTGTACGTCGGTTTCCGATGCCGAGGGGCACTGCCCAATCGGCAGTATTTGACGAGTTGGGAGTGAGACTGGGTTGCCTGGTTGGATCCGTTTTGGCTTTTTTGGGATAATACCATCAACGTAAGATATTTTCAAATCCTTCACATATGAGCTTTAAACAGTTTTTTTTCAAATCTATAACTTTCTGCATGCTGACTTTCTAAAACAAACGTGGCGGAGTTGCTGTAGAGGCTGTTTGGGAGCCTGCTGTTTATTTGAATGAGCTGCTGCAAAATATGGACAACGTGCGTCCCGCAGACAACTAACTTATGTTGGTATTGTGGTATATTTTCAAGTCTTGCACATGACCGAGAGGCCATAAGGGTAAACACATGGGTAAGAATCATAAGTGGAGAATATGGTCACAAGATATGACATGGGGCTGAAAGATAAATATGTAGGACAAAGGAGCCATGCATGGTTATGTAGGACAAAGGAGCCATGCATGGTTATACGCTCAGCTCAGCTGTTACATGCCATGGACCCGATATAAGGAGGCGAGAGAGCTCCGAAGGGAGGACTCTCAGATTTGACTTGAGACCTCCGGACGTTCTAGACGTTCGTTATGACATTTGTTGCTTGTTTGTAATAAACTCTATTATACCAAAAAGAACAGTGTCCGCGAAGCATCCTTCATCATCACTTCAACAGCACTGTCGCAGGAAAGAGACTACAAATTTGGCGTCACGAAAAGGATCGGAGGTGGCCGCAACAGCAGTACTGCTACAACTTCACAAAACGGTGAGCGCACTCATTGAATGCTGGTCATAAATTGGGGCTGTTATGTGGAGTTGTTTGGCCACACCGTAAATTAAGAACCTTCTTGTTATGGACATGTCCTGTTGATTTGATGTTTAAAGTGAGGCTCCGTGCTAAATTTAATGAAAAAAAGGGGGAATGAATAGAGAAAAAAAAATATATATATATATATATACATATATATATAAAGTGAAGAAAAGAAGTATGAGAAATACAAGGAATAGTTTAGAATAGCTTCATGGTAACGGTAAGGTGTGTTAAATAGTATCGTGCGAGATTAATAAAGAGGGGCCCTCAACTTATTAACGGTAAGACACATGCATATTAGCCACTGCGTAACGATGGCTCTGACATAGTCCGGAATTAAGTTAGAAAGACAAAAGTGGGAAACCTGGATCCAGGTAATTTGAATAAATAAATGTAAAGAGTGTTAAGAGACAGAGAAATAAAGGAAATAAAGGAAATAAAGGAAATGATCATATGACAAGCCGCAAATCGGATAGAATAGAAAGCCCTCAAGTGGAGGAGCATGTAGTATGGGCCGCAATTAAAACCTGAAAACGACATCTTATGGTCAGTTTAATAACTGGAGAGTGTAGAATCACAATTCGAATGACCGTTACCACTCTGACGTTTGTTGACGAACGGTGTCTGAAGCAGCCTCTCGTCGAAGATTTTTACACCTCAAAGGTAGCACAAATTTTATGAGAAAAAGTAAGGAAAATAGCGGCAGAAAGCATGCTGTACGAATGACGATATCTAAAGTTGGAGTGAAGAGAATGTGTGTGTATGGACTTTGGGAGGAGGGAAAATGTGTGTGTGTGTGTGACATTTGGCTCCAGAGAGTATATGTGTCATTTAATAATTTGTAAGAATAGATACGTGGCCCGAGGTATTGTATAAAACCATGAGCTTCTGTTTCCAGAAGACTAAATGAATTAAATAATGTAAAACATAAGCTGTTGATTGTGGGAATTTCTCTGGATCAGAGATCGAAGCGCGCTCTCTCTGGATCACTGTTGCCACTCACGCCGTTGGGCGTGATGGCACGGCCGGTAGGAGTGGATGCTTGTTTTCTCTGCAAAAGAGGGATTTCCGGGAGATACAGTAAAAAGAATAAAACGATGAGCCACTGAAATGAGCCTGGTTACGATAAACGCATACACATAAGATAAATAACTATAAACCAGGACAAATAAAGTGGAGTTGTGTAACTGCAGTACCCGTATGGCCCTTGGAAAAGAATAGAAATATATGAATTAAATGAGTCGGTAAATAAAACATGAGCTCTTCTTAAAGGGGAGGAATAAAATTGATGATGCTGTTAAAGGGACCTAATGGGTTCACAAGAGACTAAATCATTGCATGTTTTTTGTCTGTTATGTCATTTATGGTGAATGAGAATTGAAACGGGAGGCAAGGCAGCGAGACGGCCCACCATGGAGTGTGGCTTGCTGACGTCCATGAGGAGGCTTCCGCTTCAATCTACTAAAGGCCGGTACAAATTTATCCACAGACTCTTTAACAAAAACAAAACCTGCATTTCCATATTTGTATATATTCTCAGTCGTAAGCAACATTGATGGTACACATATAAACCTGCTTGCATTTATAAACCTAAGAGGAGACTGACCTGCTCCTATACACATGAAAGAGTACATGCTCTAGGCAGTTTGGAGAAATAAATAAATGAATAAATAGACAACTTGGCAACGGATTGATCAGTTAATGCATTTGATTAATTAATGGCATATGATTGTTTAGTCTAACCTCTGCTGACAATTGCAGATGTTCATTTATGTTATTGTGCGTGGGTTGTCTGATCTGTGCTGTGGTGGATATTCAATGTGGTGACTGTTTGACGATTTGAGCTGAATATTGATTAATTGGATAATTTATGATTGGTTGATTTGTTGATTAATTTAATTGGATAAATTGGTTAATTGATTGATTGGTTAGTTGATTGATTGGTTAATTGATTAATTGGATTAATTGGATAATTGGATAAATTGGTTAATTGATTGATTGGTTAGTTGATTGATTGGCTAATTGATTAATTGGATTAATTGGATAATTGTTGATTGATTGATTGGTTGATTGGATAATTGGTTAATTGATTAATTGGTTAATTGATTAATTGGGTAATTGGGTTAAAAAAAAAAAAAAAAAAAAGGGGGGAGTAATCTAAAAAGCCTTGAGTAGTTTTAATTTTAGCAATTACTCATTAAAGTACAATAACGGAACATAAGGAAGCCGTTATAATGGGAAAAAAGAACACTAAAAATCCAAAAGTAATCACTCCTGTTGAGATAGTACAGAAGAATAATCCTTTAATTAGGGGCATCGCAAACATTGCAAAAATATCGGAAAAATGGCACAAACGCTGGCCTGAAATTGACCAACCATGGCCAATGGAGGGGACTCTTAACCCAGATGTAATCAGAAGTAGAGCTAGGGTTACCACTGTGTTACAGAGCTATGGTGGGAGTTTCTCTAATGTACAATAAAGCATCCTCTGTAACAATGGGTTATCCAGTGACAATTCTTACACATCATAGTCTCAGAAATCTTTTGAATTATGGTAAGAACAACTTGACCATGTCTAGGCTCAGAGACTATCATAGGCTCTTAGAGCAGGAAGATGTTACCCTAGCAAGATGTGTTACGGTAAATCCAGCGGAGAATTTGCCAACCCCAGAAGACGGTGAGCCACACGATTGTGTTCATGAAGCAGAGAAATACTCTAGACTTAGATCGGATTTACAAGCCCTCCCATTGCATGTGGTGGACTTGGAGTATTGGACCGATGGGTCTTGTTATCGTGTGGGCGATAAATTAAGGGCCGGCTATGCGATAGTAAAAGCCCAAGGAACTGGATTTACAGTGGAGAAGGCTGAAGAGATACCACAGCCTGCATCTGCACAACTTGCTGAGCTGGTGGGGTTAACTGAAGCGTGTTTGTTGGCAGAAGGGAAGCGAGTGACGATATATACTGACTCTGCATATGCACATAATGTGTGCCACTTGTTTGGAGCAGTGTGGAAGAACCGAGGGTTTAAGAAAACGGATGGTTCGCCGATACAGCATCACGCCCAGATCATGAAATTGTTGCATGCTATGATGAAGCCTAAAGAAATAGCAATAGCTAAATGTGCGGCACATAAGAAGGATGCGTCAAGGGTTTCACAAGGGAACAGAGCGGCTGATGAAGCTGCAAAAGCAGTCACTGGAGCAGATAAATTGGGCAAAGTTCTTCTCGTCACGCATGAAGTGAACTTGGAAGACAAAATTACGCTCAAAGATGTGATTTTAATGCAGGAAGCTGCTCCTGAAATGGACAAACAGTTGTGGCTAGACCGAGGTGCCACCCGAGATGCTACTGGACTTTGGAGAAATCATGAGGGGCTGGTATTATCACCTCCAGACCTGTTGGGTCTGATGATTCAGGAGGCGCATGGCTTAGCTCACGTTGCAAGGGGGGAAGTGAAGAGAAAGATCACGAAAGAGTATGGGTTTTGGGCACCATGTTTGCTTGAACAGATTGATTATGTCATAGGCAGGTGTACTATTTGTCTGAAAAACAATGTTCGGAGGGGAGTGCCGGTTCCTCCTGGCCACATCCCAACTCCAAGAGGTCCGATGCGGGAACTAGTTATAGACTATGTTGACATGATAAAACCGATTGAAGGGAAAAGGTACATGCTAGTCGTGGTGGACAGATTTTCACGATGGCCTGAGGCCTGTCCAACAAAACGAAAGGATGCTCAATCGGTTGCCAAGTTCTTATGCAGAGAGGTCATAAGCAGGTGGGGACTTCCAGATCGAATATCCTCAGACAATGGGAAAGAGTTTGTGGATAAGACGGTGAAATTGATTTTGCAAAAATTAGGAATCAAACAGCGTCTTGGGGCAATCTATAGCCCACGTAGTCAAGGAATCTGCGAGAGAATGAATGGTGTTCTGAAAAATCGTATTGTCAAAATATGCCAGCACACGGGGTTAAATTGGATAGCAGCACTTCCATTGGCGTTAATGGTATGTCGCTCTAGTGAGCTCCGCGATTTACATATGACACCTCATGAGTTGGTTACAGGAAGACTGATGCCAACGCCTTGTCTGCGGACAAGTGGGAAAGGTCCAAGTTTGGCCCTTTTAGAAGATGAAATGCAAACGTATGTTACATACATGGTTAATCTACATAAAAGAATATCCACATATGTGTCTGACAGGCAAACTAAGGAGGAGGTGCAGGAGAAGCTCAATGAGCAAAAAAGGATCACAGTGCAACCTGGAGACAAGGTGTTCGTGAAGGTGTTTAGACGGAAGTGGTATAACGAACGCCGTGAGGGACCGTTTGAAGTGGTTCGCAGTACTGGAACCGCGGTCCAGGTTAAGGGGTCTCCTACATGGTATCATTTATCACATTGTGTTAAAGCACCAAGTGAAGGGGCGCCACATTCACTGATTCAAGATGTTGAAGGCTCAAGAGAGCCCGAAGACAATGTGGAAGAACACACACCAGAGAGGGAGATGCATGAAAATCCCCAGAGTCAGAACTCAGAAGGAGAGATCACCCAGGTTGTGGACAATGTTGATGTTTCTGTACACATTCCTGATGATGCCAGAGATGACTCGGCAGTTGATGGACAGGACAGAAGATTTAGAGACATTGTCTTTCAACATGTCCCAGACCCAGCAGGACCTATTTCAGTTGCCTGCAAAGCGTCAGAGATATCAAAGGGCGGTGACTCCGCTGCAGGACAACCCAGGGATCCAGTTAGACCAAGGAGCCCGAGACCAGTTAGGAGAAGAGTCAAACCAGACCGTTATTAGAACCAGGGTTGAAGCAACCTTGGGAAAGTCAGTTCGGCTTCCATGTCAGTGTACAGAAGAAAATAGTGGTAAAGGGAAACTCAGAGTTCAGTGGGAAGATAGCCATGGTAAGATCCTAGATCTGTCAGAGACAGCACCATTAGGGAAATATACATTAGTTAATGACAAAAGGAGAGCGAAGGTTGAGGGAGACTGTAGTCTCTATGTATATAAGCCTCAACAGGAAGATCAAGGTGATTACAGGTGTTCTTTTTACGATCGACGTATTGGAAGTGAGCGGTCCGAGTTAGGATTTGTAGTTCGCGTGGTGTATCTAGTGATACTAGGGGGGAATAAAAGCATAGACCCCCAAGAGGTTGGGGAAACAAGAGAATTAACAACTATGACATCAACTCTCCAGATGAAAGCTGGACAGATGGAAGAGAAATCTACTCCTTCAATGGCAAAAGCTATTGGAAGTATAAATGCATCACATGTAACTACAAAGGCGCCTCAGGTGATATCTATAACGTCACCTCCTTTGAGTACTGTGATCAGAGCTAGGTTAGGAGGAACAGTTTACCTTCCTTGTCAATGTGGGAGATGGAATAATGGAGGGAACTTGTTTCCCAAATGGGAAAATAGTCGTGGTGAAGATTTGTTGTTGACAAGACCTGACGATGACGTTGTGCCTCGTGGTCAGAGGAAGTATATTTTGTATAATGAGGTTAGGTGGATAAAAATTAAAGATGATTGTTCCCTTGTCCTGCGTAACGTTACCCGGGAAGACGAAGGAGAATACATGTGTTCTTATGAAGAACCGGAGTTCAAATTTGTTCCATATCATAATTATTGGATCACAGGTCGTGTGACTCGTAGAGTGTCACTCCTGATAAAAGATTTGGGGCCTATTGAAGTTGCTATGGGTACTAAAGAAGTTCAGAAACAATTTACTACAGTAACCACTCCAAAGGTGATTAGTACACAGATAAAGCTTGTTACATTAGTTCCAAAAACAACTAAGAATGTTCATACACCTACTCTGGCTACTACTCTAGTTATGACTTCAAAGGGGATGAATGCTACAACAGCGACGACATCCGTGGCATCTACGACATTTGTAAATACAACGCAGATATCTAATATGACATCTTGGACCTTTAAGGATGTGACTAATGTACTCCAGAAGCAAATGTCAAAAATAGAGCCTAGCGTGAACAGCAGTAATGACATTGTTGAAGTTAGAGAACAGAGGATAGAAGAGAAGTATGTAGAGTCATCTATGACAGCCCAGAGGACTAGTTTAAACATAGATGAAACCTTTGTTGACTCTGATCAGACACCAGAGTACATGATGGATCATTACCATACAATACAAAAGAGAGACACTAAATGGAAGGCATTTGGGTTTGATCCTTCAGTGTTACAAATCGCAGACCCTTGGGCAGGTAGGAACTTATGGTTTCAGCAAGTAACCCACTCCGTAAGATCGGTTGTGAAAACGGATGGTCCGTGTCTGGTGAAAATCCGATCGCCAAGCTCATGGCCTTCGATTTTAGAGACTATACCAGAACCACTAACCACTATGTGTCAAAGTTATGCATTATCATGGCTCTTGTATCAACAGCAATCATCAGTGGATAAAGTGATGGCTTTAGCAATGAACCTTTTTAAGCCTAGATTGACTTGTTCTTGGTTGGCAGAATTACCATATGTAAATGTACTTGATCAGCATGAAGATATCAGAACAGCGGTCCCTGATATAATGGAGGTGACAGCAGTAGGAGCTACCAGCTGTTTTTGTTCAAATACAACTCATGAAGGGCCGGGAACGTTTATGGGGTTATCAGAGTGTGATAAATATATGATGGACTTGGGTAAAATGGAACGTGGGAATAGTAATGATTCGTATGAAGCATCTTTTCAGGTACCACAACACAAAGAGAAGACAATTTTAAGGGTACATAATCAGATATTGCCGGGGAATGTGACTATAGGGAATTTCAAGGATATTTGGTGGGTCTGTGGTAATAAGGCATACATATTTCTACCATATGGGTGGACAGGATGCTGTTATATGTCACTGTTGAAACTTCCATATGAGGTTCTTACTATCCAGAAGGGAGTAGGGCCAGAGGGGGTCCAATCTGATGTCGCTTCAAGTAGTAGGAGAAAACGTGAGTTGGCACAGTTTCACAAGTTGGAATCCTTCCATTGGAGAATAAGTTTAGGAGAGAAGTGGGGTATAGGATTTTTTCCGTGGTATGGTGTGACATTCTTAGCAGATCACATCGACAACATTACCTACACCTTGCAAGGCTTTGCGAACGAAACCATAAGAGGTTTCGAATTGTTGTCAAACACCCAGAGAAGTCACAGACTGACGTTGCTGAAACATGACATGGCTCTTGATTATATTTTGGCCAAACAAGGGGGCTTATGTGTTGCTTTAAATTTAACAGGAGATGCCTGCTACACTTTGATTCCTGATAGTTCTGATAATATGACTAGTGTCATAGGGGCATTGAAGCTCATAAGAGATGCGTTTGGCCCATCAGAAGACGCGGGATGGTCTGCAAATGCTTGGTTACAGGATAAATTGGGGCCACTAGGGGCAGTGTTAGTTCAGGTTTTGGTAGCGCTCGTTCTGGCGTTGTGTGTGATGTTTTGTTTTTGCACGCTGTTGTTGACCTTTGCAAAGGCTATGATAATTAGATGGGTTGGAGTTGTGCTGCCCGGCGAGCAAACGCTGATGCCATTATTACACGAAGCTGACACGGACGGGGATGAGGATGACGCAATAAAGATCGAATTGGTGGAGGAATATCCATTTTAAATATCTCATATGATTATAATCCTATTATTTACCTCTGTTTTTGCTTGCGTAGTTTGTAGTGTTGATTTTGTTTTGCTCTTTCGAGACTTTGTTTAGTCTCGAAGGGGGGATATGGCAACAAAGGAACAATATGATTTCTAATTTCACATTTTGACTTATATGATTTCTAATTTCACATTTTGACTTATATGATTTCTAATTTCACATTTTGACTTATATGATTTCTAATTTCACATTTTGACTTATATGATTTCTAATTTCACATTTTGACTTATATGATTTCTAATTTCACATTTTTACTTATAGAAGTGTTCTTATTCTGTGTTTGATGTTTTAATTTGTATCTGTTATGTATGCAAAAGATACTGGTTTTCTTTTCTTTCATTCTAGAACATATTGGGGGAAGACCACTGTGAGGGTGGTAGATTGTCAGGGACTCCGATGGGCTGAATGGATTCAGACACTTCAAACATGAAAATACGAATGGCCTGAAGAACTCTGAACGTGGACTGGCGATACAACATCCAGAGTCAAGACGTCATCGATACTATACCGGAGTCAAGGCTGCTGAGAAACTGCAGCGTTATATAGTCTTATGTCTTCTCTTAGATGGTACATTAGTATTCTTAAAAATGAATTGTCTTTTTTGTGTATTACATGCTTGGCAAGTGATGGTTTCTAAATATAATGGGACCTCAGATGTTTTCTTTTTCTCGATGTTTAGGGACAGTGGGGTAGGCAGGAAAAGGTCCATAGAAAGGTGCGATGGGTCGACCAGCCTGACTTTGGACATTGTCTTGTTTTAATTTGCTGAGAGTTCCATATGTATTTGCTTAAATCATTTCCATACACAAATTGCTAAATTTCCTCATTTCAGTGGTATGAAGTTCCACGTATGGTCGCCTTGGCAGAGGGACCGTGAGAGAATTTTCCTGTCTACATTGTTCAATGGATATTTCAAGAAAGATTAGCTGCCTGACAGGTTTTTCACTCTCACTTTTAGACTCCATACAGTTGTTTCAATGGTAAAAAGGGCGGGTTGTTAAATTTGTCATGTTAAATACACCTGTATGTATCTTCTTTTATTTTTTCGAGACTTTGTGTAAGTCTCGAAGGGGGGAATATGTGGTATATTTTCAAGTCTTGCACATGACCGAGAGGCCATAAGGGTAAACACATGGGTAAGAATCATAAGTGGAGAATATGGTCACAAGATATGACATGGGGCTGAAAGATAAATATGTAGGACAAAGGAGCCATGCATGGTTATGTAGGACAAAGGAGCCATGCATGGTTATACGCTCAGCTCAGCTGTTACATGCCATGGACCCGATATAAGGAGGCGAGAGAGCTCCGAAGGGAGGACTCTCAGATTTGACTTGAGACCTCCGGACGTTCTAGACGTTCGTTATGACATTTGTTGCTTGTTTGTAATAAACTCTATTATACCAAAAAGAACAGTGTCCGCGAAGCATCCTTCATCATCACTTCAACAGCACTGTCGCAGGAAAGAGACTACAGTATTCATAAATTTCTGTACTGTAGTTGCCATGACAATTGCTGTAAACATAAACCATTTAAAAACACTGGCATTGAATGTAAAAAAAACAAAACAACATGAACTAAAAGTATTTAATCTGCTCAGAAAAAAATGGCAACTGGGCAAACTGATGTTCATGAACTGTTCCTTATGGTCTTTGATATAATGACCCAGAGGTACAGGATATAGCCTACTGAAACGGAAGTCAGTGGTATGATTTACCACTTACTTACTTACGTCACTCATGCAACAACCAAAAAAAACAAACTTGATGACTCCCTCCATGAGCTGCATTCCTTCGAAACACAACAATAGAAATGGGACTTTCTCTCAAACTGTGACGCACAGACATTAACCTTTGTTCTACAGTAAACATAACATCATTCTGGTGCTCATCAATATTCTGAAGAAACTAAAATATTTTGTTTTGTTAGCAGCAGTTTTGATTTGCCAGCCAACACACAGCAGCTGGCCAGAAAGGATGGACTTTAAAGGGACTATTTGTAACTTTGTACGCGCATAAATGTAACGGGTCGTCACACAGGCGCGCTCGCATATGCGCGTTCGCGTGTAGCCGCTGTACCCTCCTCCTCTGCCTACTCGCCTTCACTCAGACAGCTCAGCTCGCTCCACCTCTAGACGTGAACGCGCGCTCACTACACACTGCAGAAGAGTTAGTTTAGCTCTGAGAATATTTAGTGAATGTACAGGGGACGTTTGTGCAGAAATAACTGCTGCAGCTCCTCCAGACCAACATAGATTTACGTTGACTTCTCGTTACCGACCGGGTGCCGGTGTCTCCTCTGTTCTCTCAGAGAGAGAGAGCAGGGAGACACGCTGGAGAGCCCCGCTGCCTCAGCCTGCACTTAGGCAGGAAAAGCCAACACTAGGATCAGATCTAAATCATGTTCATGGAGAGACCTTCGTCTGGTCAGCTAACATTACTGCCATGCAGCTGAAATATAGAGTGATATTGTGGTTTTAGCTGACGTGTGTCGCCTCACTGTTTTGAGTGATGCTCGTTCAGGTATGTTGAGAGCGAGCAAGCGCGAGCCCGACGCTGACTTTCGTTGATTTCACGGCCACAGGTGTCGCTTTTAAGAAGCATTTCTGAAAGTTACAAATAGTCCCTTTAAATTAAAGTCATCACAAAATGGAAACTGTAAATATTAAAGCAGCAAACACATTCATTGTGAGATGGAATTTGACAAGCAGACGCAATCAATTTATTAGAAATATGTTATATTTAAAAGCTGTTTCATCAATTCATCATTGAAAAACAGAATAAGGAAATATAATTATAAATTGGTGGGAAAAAAGTACTTTGACTTTTATAATGCATCATTTAAATTGGTCAGTGTATTAATTGATTATAATTAAACACTGTTAAAGTCTATAATTATTCTGGTGGCACACTCCAGGCTCCATACTGACTGGCACAAAACTCTGGGACAGTGGCTCTTGCCAAGAAATTAGGCGGCAGTGGCGACCGGACTGAGTATCGACCTCGGCCCAAGCAGGAAATGTTAACAGAGTTTGGTTTGTCTGTTCTGGGCTACTGTAGAAACATGGTGGTGCGACATGGTGGACTCCGTGGAGAGGGGACCGGCACCCTATGTAGATATAAACGGCTCATTCTGAGGTATGGAAAACAACGGAAACACTAAAGAAAAGATACTTATTAATATTATATTCCAATTCTGCCAATAGATTCCCCTAATTGTTACACACTGGTCCTTTAAAATATTACTTAAAAGAAACAGGATTAGTAAAGAGCAGTAGTGGAAAGTAACTAAATACAATTACTCAAGTAGCCTATTGTAGATACTAGTTCATGTTTGAGGTACTTCCACTTCCATTTTCTTTTTATACTTCTATTTAATTCAAAGGCAAATATTGTACTTTTTACTCCATCACATTTATCTGATCACTTTAGTACTGGTTACTTTGCATGTTCATATTAATAATACAAAATATGATGAACAAATAAATTATGATGCAATATTATGGATTGAGATTAAACTTTATGGATCTTCTGGGAGATATTCCCAAGGTACCCAGCAGATAAAGTATATAAAGTAGTTAACATTAGCTCCACCTTTAACAGCTGCAACATTAAAAAGATGAACACATTAATGCATAAATCATATTCCAATATATCATGTATACATTCTGCATAATGAGTACTTTAAAGGGATTGTTTGTAACTTCTTACACGTATAAATCACCCGGGTCGGTGTCCCATGCGCGCTCGCGTGTGGCTACGCTGTTCAGACAAGACTCCAGCACAAACTACACCGAAGCACCAAAACCACAAAGTTATATCTAGTGAAGCCCGTCTGTTAAACAGTGTTGGCCACGGTCGGAGGACGCGGGGGAGACCGTAGCTTTGGTCTCCAGGGCCGGAGTCTCTGCTGTACTCTGCTCCTCTGATCCTCTGCCTGCTTGCCTTCACTCAGCTCGCTCCACCTCTAGACGTGCATGCGCGCACACTACACACTGCAGAAGAGTTAGTTTAGCTCTGAGAATATGTAGTGAATTTACAGTGGACGTTTGTGCAGAAATAACTGCTGCAGCTCCTCCAGACCAACAGAGGTTTCCCGTGTCTTGTGAAGTGACGGGGCTCCGCAGCGAGAAACGTTATTGTCTCTGACCAGGTGCCGGTGTCTCCCCTGTTCCTTCTGACCGCGGTCGGGAGGCTGAAGCAGGAAAAGCCAACACTAGGATCAGCAGTGATTCATGAAGAGACCTTCGTCTGGTCAGCTAACATTACTGCCAAGCAGCTGAAATATAGAGTGATATTGTGGTTTTAGTTGACGAGTGTCGCTTCACTGTTTTGAGCGATGCTCGTTCATGTCTATTTGACTTAGCGGCCACAGGTGTCGCTGTTAACAAGCATTTCTGATTCTTACAAACAGTCCCTTTAAGTATATTTTGAATACTTTTGCACGTACTATTTGTTCTTGTCAATCTACTGCTCCCTACTCCAGTCCACCAGGTGGAGGTAATGCACCTATAAGCTGCTTTGCACATCCGCCAATAAACCTCAAAGAAGAAGAAGCCTTGTATCCTAGCTGTTGTGCTAACTGCTGCTGATGATGCAGATAATTGGAGGAAACAGTGAGTACATGTATATTTAAACAACAAAGGTTAAGCGTTAGTGCATCATTGATTAAACTATAGCACTGCATTAGACACTGTTGTGAGGAAGAAAGCTGCCTTAACATTAGTAACTTTATGACGTCAACTTGGACATGTTGTATCAGCTGTATCAACATGCTCTAAGTTGCTAACTCAAAGTAAGTAAAGTCAAGTAACTTTACACATTAATTAATACAATATCCCATGTTAAATGTCAAACATATGCAGGTTAACGTTCCCACCTACAGTACCAGCAGCTCAAGCTATAACGTTGTTTACTACCTTAACAACATGTAGCCACGTGCAGCTTATTGTAACTTATAATCTACATTATCAATGTTCTCTGATGTCGACGATGTTAAACGTGTGACTTACATTTTATAGGGTTGCTTCAAATTTTCTTGTTTTGTCTGAACAACAGTTAAAAAAAAACCAAGTTGTTGAATTTATAATAAAACGGAGAGAGCAGTAAATCTTTACCTGTGAGAAGCTGCTTGATAAATATATATACATATGTATGTATGTATGTATATATATATATACATATGTATATATATATACATATGTATACATATGTATACATATGTATGTATGTATGTATGTATATATATATGTATACATATACATATGTATATATACATATATATATATATTTATACATATACATATGTATACATACATATGTATATATATATATATACATATACATATGTATACATACATATGTATACATACATATATATATATATACACATACATATGTATATATACATATGTGTATACATACATATATATATATACATGTATGTATGTGTATATATATATAGATATATATATATTGATATATATTGATATATATATGTGTATGTATATACATGTATGTGTATATATACATGTATGTATAATAATATACAGTATAATAATAATAAAGGAAGTACTTGGTATATGGTAACTATAGAAGCAAATATATGTATATATATGTATGTATATATATATATATATATATATATATATATATATATATATACGTATATATATATATAAAAATTAATTAAAATTAATTTGCGTTAATGCCTTATTATCGCATTAACTTTGACAGCCCTATTTGTAATAGATTAAAAGGATGACAGAAAACACGAAATCCTTATTTTCAGTTCATGATTTAAATTTGTTGGTTATCTGTGTGAATATACGCCCAATAAATGTTTTTAAAAAGGTACAGTGTCTTTATAGTAGGCGTATTGCCTAGCTATTGTTAATGGTTTTTATTCTTCTTTAATTGGTATTGGCAGAAAGACCCAACATGGCAACGCCGGTGTCTGTGCTGCGCCTGCCAAAAGGACCTGACCCCAACAGCCGTGGATTTGACCCCAAATCTCCCCGTTTCATCGCTCTCTGTCGCACCTCCATTCCCACTTCAGCAGCGTCCGACGCGGACGGCGAGCAGCTGCCGAGAGAGCAGCACGCCCGTTCTGTGCTGAGAGAGAGTTTCCTCCGATGTCTCCTCTCCATGACCAGCAAGAAGGTTCAGTTTCACATGCATGAGAGGGTGAAGGTGGAGGCCACGTTTGGAGCGTCCGACATTGACGTGCTGAACTTTCAGGTGTCGGACCTGCACACTCCCATCGGGGTGCAAAAAGAGGCCCTGATCAGGTGTCAGGATGTGATTTCATTCACTTTTGATGCATGAACTCTTGAGGCTTTTGTTTCCTGTTTAAATAGAAAATGTTACTTTGGATGAGAGGCACTTGGGAGTCTCATTTGTTATTGTAAGTGAGCTCTATTTTCACACTGTCAAACAGTTTATAAAATTGGTTATATTTCTGCAGGTGCGGTTGTACATTGCCGTTTTCAATCCTGTCTGTATAGCTCAGCCAATCAATCTGCTCTGTGTGACTGCTTTCAAAAGTCCAACACTGACGAGTAGTCCCACTTTTTCAGCACAAGAGGGAGTCGTATGCCTGTGTTTCAAGAGAGATGTGAAGGTTTGCAGTAGTATTGGGTGATGTCAGATTTTTGACAAAGCATTGACCAAAATTCTGATGATATGATGTTTGACTATTAGTGCTTTCAGAATATATTTACCCACAATAACATCTGGAAAGCAACTGTATGTAATAGCTGAGCAGGTCATTTCTTTCAGCTAGAACAACTAAGTTGAGCTACTAAGTTCGAAAGCTGCAGCCTTTAAGAGCAGGAAATCAAACAACCAAACCAATATTTAACCTTACATCACAATTTATCAGTATGTCTGCTCTACACTCTGAGACTTTCTGTAGATTGTCAGCACTGTTATCTTCCTTGTGAGATGCAGAAAGAGGTTATTACTGTGCTGGAACTCGAGTTGGCAAGTTTTATATTTTGTCATTTCATTCTTTAACTGAGGCAAATGAAACATTGCATTAAACGTTTCTTTTGAGTTAACCACTTTTGTATTTCAATGTCTATTTTGTGTTTTGTTTGGAAAAATGATCGAGACACCTGAAGAGATTCCTGTTTGATAAAGATTGATGTTGCTTAAGAAAAAAAAACCTTGTAACTGATGTGTGTAACCCCAAGACCACCACATCCATCAATACTATATCATATTTCGTAATCGTTTTAAAAACAAAATAATTTAATTTCTAGATTAAATTGAGTTTTCCTCTATGCACTGCTTGGACATGGTTGTCCATAACTCTAATAGAGTATCTCTTTGTCAACAGTATGACCAGTGTTGGGTCTTTTATTTTATCAAACTTGGTCAGGTTCACATTTAGAGCTGCAATAATTAGTTGATTAAACGATCAGTCGATCGACAGAAAATGTATCTGAAATTGTTTTGATAATCGAGTAATCATTTGGATAAATTTTCAAGCAAAAATGCCCAAACCATTTGATGATTTCAGGTTTGCAATTAGGAAAAATGCTGCCCTTCTTTGTTTTACATTGTAGCAAATTGAATCTCCCGAGTTTTTGACGACAACACCTCTACAACGACAACGCTCTAGGAAACTGTGTCACTGTTCTTTAGCGTTTTATAGATCAAACTATTAATCAAGAAAATAATCTGTAGATTAATCGATAATGAAAATAATCATTAAATGCAACCCTAAACACAATAATGGCAGATTTAAAAAAAAAAATGTTAATGAAGCTCTTGCTGTACAATTAGTCAACTGGGAAACACTTTCCTTCAAGTCCCCCTAATTAACGTATATAAGCACGATATAAACATCAGATTAATGGTCTATAATACACTATAATGTAGTTGTAAGCAGATAAGTGTTTGTTAATGTATTTGTCAACAAATATCTATGAAAGACACAGTTGTAATGATATAAAATGTCTTCATGGGCGTAGTTGTAATTGTTGACAAATGTACATTAATAAACAACTTAAATGTCCTTAAATCTTTTTACAACTACATTAGTGTGTTATAAACCATTTATTAAATGTTTGTATAATGCTTATATATGCTAAAAAGGCTTTAATGAATGAATGATAACAAGAGGAAAGTCATATGTCAGATTCTTCTAATATGGTGGCTGTCAAAAGGTGGGCAGCAGGGTGTTGCAGTGATACGAAAACATGCAACCGTCTCAGCAAGTAGCCGCCCAACTGAAGGGCTCGTGAGAAAGACGTCCCTGAGCTGGGATCGTCGTCCTGTCGTATTTTTGTATTATTCTCTTTGTAGCTGTTTTGTGTCTCTTTTTAGTAATTTTGCATCTCTGTAGGTGTTTTGCATCTCTTTGTAGTCATTTTGCATCTCTCTGTAGGTGTTTTGCGTCTCTGTAGTTTTGCATCTCTTTGTAGTAGTATTGCGTGTTTGTAGTTGTTTTGTGTGTATGTAGTAGTTTTGTATGTCTATATTTGTTTTCCGTCTCTAGTTTTGCATCTCTTTGTAGTAATTTTGTGTCTTTTTGTAGAGGTTTTGCATCTCTATGTAGTCATTTTGTGTCTCTTTGTAGAAGGTTTGCATCTCTATATTTGTTTTGTGTCTCTGTAGTTTCACATCTTTTCAGTTGTTTTGTGTCTATATAGTTTTGCATCACTTTGTAGTTTTTTTGCATCTCTATATTTGTTTTGCTTTGTAGTTTTGCATCTCTTTGTAGTCGTTTTGCATCTCTATAGTTGTTTCTGCATCTCTGTAGTTATTTTGCATCTTTGTAGTAGTTTTGCATCTCTATATTTGTTTTGGGTCTCTAGTTTTGCTTCTCTGTAGTCATTTTGCATCTCTTTGTAGTCGTTTTGCGTCTCTGTTGCTTTGCATCTCTGTGTAGTAGTTTTGCAAATCTATAGTTGTTTTGCATCTCTTTGTAGAAGTTTTGCATCTCTACAGTTGTTTTGTGTCTCTTTAGTTTTTCATCTCTTTGTAGTCATTTTGTATCTCAATAGTTGTTTTGCATCTCTATATTTGTTTTGCGTCTCTGTAGTTTTGCATCTCTTGGTAGTCATTTAGCATCTCTTTGTAGTAGTTTTGCATCATTGTAGTTGTTTTGCATGTCTGTAGTTGTTTGCGTCTTGTTGCATCTCTTTGAGGTAGTTGTGCATTTCTTTGTGGTCATCTCACGTGTCTTTGTAGTCATTTTGTGTCTCTGTAGTCGATTTGCGTTTCTAATTGTTTTGTGCCTCTTTGTTGTTGTTTTGCATGTTTAGTTGTTGTGTGTCTTGTCGCGTCTATTTGAGAGGTTTTGCATCTCTTTGTGGCCAATTCATGTGTCTTTGTAGTAATTTTTGGTCCTGTAGGTTTTTGCGTCTTTTTGTAGTAATTTTGTGTTTAGTCATTTCTTTCCAACAAGAAATGTTAAGTCACATCAAACAGAGCTTCGGGCATACGAGCCCCGAGAGCCCTTGGGGCCCTGGACCTGTGACCAGTAGGCCCATTCAATAATCCATCCATGAATACAGAACTTCTGTAAAATCTGAACCGATAAACACCAGAAGGAACTACAAATTAATTTTGTTATCAGTCACAGATCCAAAACATTTAGAGAGTGGGCTATTAACCAGAATCAAAGTAATAGACCCTCAAATATACTGAGGTATTAGATGGATCAGGTGCACATCAGATCATTCTTCCTGAATGTTTCAGTAATCTAACACAGCCAAAACTGAGCCCATGCCTGATGGCAGCACAGGTATTCATTATAGTCACTTATTTAAATCCTTGGTCATAAATAAAACAGAAGAGCAGGATTCATCATTGTTTAGCACCGGCCTCATGGGGAGGAGGAGGGGGCATCAATACTATTTAATCTTACTAAAAGGTGTATTTTGCGAGTTCCCAATAAGTCATTTTATTTGAGTGCCATTAGGCGGTCGTGCTGTGCCTGTGTCTCTTTTTGTACCTGAATTATCTGACCACTCAGTGGAGACAGTCATCAATGAGGCAGTGACTCATCCTCCCTCCCTCGCACTCGCTTTCTCTCCCTCTCCCTCTTCCTCTCTCGCCCTCCCTAATCCGAAATATGACTTAAACCTCGCATGACGTCATCGAGCCTGTGTGATTCAATCAGGAAGCCCTCAAGGACAACCAATGTTAATTTCATATACACAGGCGTGCTCCCTCAGTTCTCACTCTCACCTCTGTGTTGAGTGTCCATAACATCAGCAGGAACACATACTATACATAAATATATGCTTATCGATTACTTTTTTTTAATTGTACTTGCACAGTAGTTACTTTGCAGACTAAAATTTGACATACAAAACCCATGACCAGCCAATGAAATATGATGAATTGTTGAGCTGAAACTGCCCAACAGTATATAAAGTAGTTGAAATTAGTTCCACTTAAACCAGCAACACCATTAAGTCCCTTGCAGTCTAATAATTTACTTTTACATTGTCGTATTACTATTTTTTACTTAAGTAGATCCAGATCTGAATTCATCTTAAACGACTGAATGAACATCAACTTATAATTCATTAGTACCACATAGTTAGTGTCTTAATTGGGAAATTGTCTGTGGCTTCACCATATAGCATTAAAACAATAAAAGACAACTAATGAGGACATATACTGAGACACAGCATCAACAAACAACTTTTAAAAAACATAAATACAGTTACAAAGAAAGGAAGCAAAGAGGGGCAGGATGTAAGATTTACTTATTTAATTAGTATTGCTGTTTTTTTTTAGTTCATATAGAATTTTATAAAAAACATATTAATCAAATGTGGTCCAAACTTCTAATTTGATGATGTTGGCCAAATACTGCTATTTCTTATATGCTTCTTTTGTGTTTGCCAACTTTAAAGCTGCTAATAAATATTTTTTATATTAACAAAGGATGAAGTGACTGTGCATAATGTGAAAGGGGTCTCTCCTAGTGATGAACGCAAGTAATATTATCACAATCTGCTTCAGGGCCGGTTTAAGGCATAGGCCATATAGGCGCCAGGGCGCCCAGTCTGGGGGGCGCTGGTCACCCTTTACCAAAAGGGCTAGAGCTGGCCCTGATCTGCTCTCCCTACAGCTCTATGGGGAGTTTTAGCATCTTTCAGCTTATTGTTTTGTTTTTCTAGCCTGCAACTTTAATGTTTTATTGTGTTTACACTACAGCTTGTTTCTGCTTGATGATTTTTTTTTAATCATAAACGACCACAGAGACACAAAAAGTTTCATAAAGTTTATCAAGAGTGTCTTCACACCACTACTGTAGAGAAATTCAAAGATTAAAATATGAACAGTTTAGTGATAATAAATGTTTTAAAAGTGGATCAGCCATAAGAATGATCTCTTCTGACGAGCTCGAGCTGGAGTCATGTTCTCTAATTTGTAGCTGTGCACGGGGACACACTGTCTCAATGTTATCTACTCTTACTGTTTGTCTTTCCTGACAGTCTGCTTCTCCCTGATTTGAGTGGAAAAACATTCCTGCCTCTTAGTAAGCATGTGTATTGTGTGTGTGTGTGTGTGTGTGTGTGTGTCAGTTATGATGGTACAAGGAATCTGCCCTGTATAACACCGCTGGCCAACAGGAAGCACATTCCGCTCCTTCCTGTTTGTGGCCCTCTCTCACTTCCTGCTAAGTGTCTGATAACTTAGAAAACCACTTAATCACCCTTTTGCCCAAAACTCCTGCCAGCAGATTAAAATAATTGGGCAGTAATAATGTATTTTTAGTGTGTTTCATTATGATGGAGGAGATGATGATGATTCACGTGACATTCATTTCCATGGAAGAAGTATCAGCTCAGGTATTATTGTATCAGACTGATACAGCACAAACAATGACATTAAAGTTGCAGTGTGTAGGATTTGGCGGCATCTAGCGGTGAGGTTGCAGATTGAAACTTGAAACAACTGAAACTTCTACCGTGTGCCAAGCGTGGCGGCCGACATGAAAAAGTGAATGGCCCGATCTAGAGCCAGTGTTTGGTTTGTCTGTTCTGGGCATGGAAACATGGTGGCCGGCTCTGTGAAGAGGACCCGCTCCCTATGTAGAGATAAACGGCTCATTCTAAGGTAATAAAAACACAATTTTTCTTATTTTCAGGTGATTGAAAACTAAAGAAAACATACTTATAAACAAGCATATTGCTCACATTGATAAGAGTATTTAATACTTGACAAATCTCCCTTTAAGGTACATTTTGAACACATATCAAATGTGTGATTAATTTGTGATTAATCACGATTAACTATGGACAATTGTGATTAATCCCGAATTCACGATTGAATATTTTAATCGATTGACAGCCCTATTTTTTTACACGAGGTTAACGTTGTAAATTGAAACAAAACAAAACCTCAACAGAATTACTTGGTTATATTTAAGCAAAAAAAATACTTGGTTAGCTTTAATAAAAAAACATGGTTTGGCTTAAAGTAAGTACATTTGTTACGTTATTGAAGTTACGGACGTAAATTAAAATAAGTCAACCTTGACTTTTCATTTAACAGCGTACATGAACAGCGGCCTCCTGGGTGAAAGTCCTGTGTTTGTTTGACCCACTCATACACGCAACATCCCCCGTACGTGGACGATGATTAGAGAAACGTATTGTGATAGGCCCTACGTAAAAAAAAATTTAATCCGGGAAAAAATAAGTTTCCCTCAAAACGTAACACAATGCAGTTTCGCTGTAGGCTGACTTTATTTTTCGAGAGACCAGGCTGCTCTAGGGATAGCAACTTCGGTCTGTTAGTCCTTTACCCAGATTGAAATACCTCAACAAAAATTGGTGGATTGCCATCAACTTTTGTAGAAACGTCGATGGTTCCTTGAGGGTGAATCCCACTGACTTTCATTACCCCCTGATCTTTCCTATAGTGCCACCAACAGGTCAACATTTTCAATTATCCTTCCAATTGTCCTTACTTTCTCAACATGTATTCAATGTATAAGCACGACATTTGACATTCATGGATCCGAGGTACAGTATCCTGATGACTGGGGATCCCCTGACTTTTCGCCTAGCGCCATCATCAGGTCAAAATTGGTTTGTCCAATACTTTGGTTTATGACTACATACCTGCAAAATCATCCCTATATAGCTGCAACAGCATGATAATATTGTCGCAGACGCTTAGTCTGAGTCTGAACTCACACCCTATTCACTATGTAGTGCATTACATTTACTTTCCACTATTTTATTTGAGAGTTTGAACTCTGAGTGTGAATTTCATCCACTATATAGTACCCTCATAAATGTTCATAATGGAAAGAAAACTGCAAACAATCCCACAATGCAATGAGTACTCTAAACTATTGAGTGTGCATTATATAGGGAATAGTGAATGAGTTTATGAGGGAGTGTTTTTGGAGCTTTAGTTTGTTTTTTATTCGTAATTTGTATCTCGTCATTATGTGTAGACATTGTCGCTATTATTATTATAATCACAAGTATGGTGTAAAAATCATTACCACAATTACCACAATAAGAACAAATTCCATCTACGTCAATGCATATGGTACAATCATTCATGAATACATTTATCTAAGTATGACTGCATGGTGATGTTTACTGTTAGAGGTGATGTCGAAGCAGCCAGACAGGCAGACACGAGAGGAATGGCTGAGTCACAGTCGGTCCCCAGGTTTGTTTGAGTTGCCACCGGGGGGGAATGTTGGAGGAGCTCCAGCGATTGTGAGGACCAGGCGCTGTGTGGCCGCCATCACTTCCCCGACTCAAGTGGCCAGGGAGATAAAGAAGCTGGCAGGGTAGCATGCCAGCTGGACCCCACTGAACATAAACAAACATTACATTTTATTTGTGTTTAGGGTGATTATAATGTGAATGCAACAGCATATTCAGCTGGTTTTGCATGAAGCTGCCAAATGTTTGAATTTTAATCCGTTTTAACACTTGCATGCTTTTAGGCAACTTGAAGAAATCAAAGCATTGTTTTTCTGTCAAATACTATGTGAGTCAGTCACGACATTATGACCTGCAACCCTGTGAGGTCCGTGAATGCTACTGTAAATGTCCAATATGAAAAGACACTAGAGTTGTGCATGTGATCAAGATGCTGCCGCAGCATCGTAAGGAAAAGGGGACACATATTATGCA
This sequence comes from Sebastes fasciatus, assembly GCF_043250625.1. Lineage (NCBI taxonomy): Eukaryota > Metazoa > Chordata > Actinopteri > Perciformes > Sebastidae > Sebastes > Sebastes fasciatus. The sequence continues at coordinate 20,338,287 of NC_133801.1, forward strand.
TAACTCAAGTCTAGACAGGAAGACATATGTGAGTTGGTGGGAGGAGAAGGGAAGTGCTCATTAAGAGTGAGATTACAGTTATCTTCATTTATCTATAAGTCTGTAGACTCCATCGTGGTCCACTCCCTTTCCCACAGGAGTAAACACAGGAAGATGCGGCTAATTAGTGTCTGTGATGCTGAAGACCCTCTGATATCAGCACTGATTGGATAAATTCACCTACTGTGACCATTAGTCCTGACCAATCAGAAGTGGCAGTGCTGACATTTCGCTGACTGGTTTGTGAGTCTTACTGTGGGAAAGTTTAGCAAATGTGTATCTTGTGTTTTACATGTTTAAATGCCTAATTAGTGAATGACGTTTGTTTTAAGCCGTAGAGATGGCGTGTTGGTTCAGACTGAAATATTTCAACAACTACTGGATGAATTGCCGTTGAATATTATGCAGACTTTCATGGTCCCCAGAGGATGATTTTGGTGACCCGCTGACTTTTCCTCTAGTGCCACCATGGGGTTGATATTTGTGTTTTTTAGCAAAGTATAACTATACTGTATACACAGTATACTGTAGAACTAATGGGCGGATTGCCATGAAATTTGTTTCAGACATTCATGTTCCCCTCAGGATGATCCGTAATCCCTTTTGTGATCCTCTGACTTTTCCTATAGTAGGCCTACCATCATCAGGTCAAAGTTTTCATTTGTCCAATACTTTGATTTATGACTAAACACCTGCAAAACTGATAACATTGAGATCAGCCTCAACTGTTCTTTGTTTTTAGTGCAAGTTAGAAAATGTTACACGCTAAACTAAGATGGTGAACATGGTAAACATTACATCTGCTAAACGTCAGCATGTTAGCATCGTCGCATCTGAGCATGTTAGCATGCTTACATTAGCATTTAAAGGTACAGTGTGTATGATTTGGCGACATCTAGTGGTGTGGTTTCAGATTGCAACCAACTGATTACCCCTCCGTTCACGCCTCCCTGTGTTTACGTGAGCTGCCGAGTGCGAAACCGTGGTAACGCCGTTCGCCTCGCTCAGAGGCCATCCTTACCATAATAACACTATTTTTGGAGCAGCGGAAGTCGGCGGCTGGCGGTACAATAGTTTCACAAGGATGTCGGAGAACTACGGTGGCCTTCAGGTATCGTAAAAATGTGAAAGGTTCTCTCTAGAGCCAGTGTTTGGTTTGTCCGTTCTGGGCTATACTGTAGATATGGAGGGCTCATTCTAAGCTAACGAAAACACAATTCTTAGTTTCAGGTGATTATACACTAATGAAAACATAGTTATATTTTGTTTGGTATCTCATATACAGTATTTGTGTAGCTTATCTATTCATTATTTACTGATTCTGCTTTTATGTGTTGTCTCAGGTTAGTTTTACTGTTACAATTTTTTTTTAAATATTTTCCCCTTCCTTTTGTCTTTACAATCTGGACTTTAATTTTATATAATCTTTACTTTGTATTTGTTCATGTCATTTTGTTATTACATTTTCCTATATTCTATTGATGTTCAACAGTGCAACAGTAATTTTTCCACAAGTGAACCATTCAAATTGATCATCTTATTAATCATCTTATTTTATCTTATATCCAGTAGGCCTAGTGGGTCAGGCTCAATAAAACCCACTTCACATTTTCAGTAGTTTTTACATGAAATTACTTCCTGCCTCATCTCTAAAACATGATTCGAATCACAGGTTGCACTGAAACTGGAGAGCCACTGGTCAGCCAGTGCCTGCTGCTGAAGCAGTTTCCATTTCAGTGCAACAATCCTTTAATTAGACAAAAATAGGAAGTAGTCATGCGGTATTTGAGAAGTGGTTTCCCGTTGGAACCGGCTGCAGGCACAGACCCAATCCTGACTTCTGCTGTGTGTGCCCACTCTCAAAACGGATCATATTATTATTATCAGCATCTTATGTGGGAAAACATATGGTAGCACTCCAGCGAGCAGAAATTCCTTTAGAAATGTTTCCATGACCTTAAATGACTACATTGCTGTTAAAGAGATGTGCTTATGGTGTTTGTGAGGGAGGTTGAATGATGGTGTTTGTAAAGGGTAGGCTGCCTTGGCAGAGGAGGTGGTTGTCTGCTACAGAGCTATTTAATCAGGAGGAAGATCACATACTTGTGAAAGTTTATCTTCCTTTAAACTTCCTTTAAACTTTAGGTGTTTCTCACAAGGATGAAGGGATGTTGCTGAACACCAGTGCTACATTTACTCAAGTGGTGTACTTGACTATAATTTTGTGGTATTTCTTCTCTTTACTTGAGTATTTACATCTCCTGCCTCTATGCTGTAGTTACGCATTACTTTTTACTTGTGACTTTTACTTAATAAATAACAATTTTCAGCCCAGTCGCACTGCACTTCGTGAAATAGTCACGAAATTGAATGCATTGATTTGTGTACATATACACAAATTTCCCTTTTTTTTTTTGTGATGGTCAGCACAAAATCAATTCATATGTAATCCACGTAATTGTGAACCGGGAAGTATAAAGATCTGTGAACGCTGCATAGGTAGGAGGTCGGTTAGATGGGTGGGCTCAAAAAACACAGGAACACAGAACTTTCACCCAGGAGACCGGTGTTCGTGTCCCGTGTGAAACCACAAGTCAAAGTTGATTTATGTAACTTCCGTACTTAAGTTACAGTGCTTCCAGAGTTATTTTAACCCAAACCACGATCTTTTCCTAAAGCTAAGTAAGTCGTTTTTATAACGGAACTTCCATAGTGAATTTACGGCACTTCTAGTTTTATTTTAACCCAAATCGCGATCTTAAACTAAGTCGTTTCTTGCCTAAACCTAACCAAGTCGATCTTTTCTTTTCTTTTCTGTTGTATTTTGAATTGGAGCGGAAATTGACTCGTGCGTCACGTGTTGTTGAAAGTTGTGCTGAGCATCACGAAAAAAAATTTGCGTCTATGTACACAAATCAAATAGATTCAATATCGTGACTATTTCATGAACTGCTGTGAGACTGTGTTTCATTTTGATAATGTTGTGTTGCTACTTTTACTTGAGATCTTCTTCTACTCCTCCGTATCTTCAGATCAGCTTCCATCTCTGGTTTAAACAACGCAGCCCACTCTCCCTAAACAGCTTAAAACACTTAAACTGAGTCATTTCACCTTCTCTGGCTTCCCTCCTTCGTGTTTTCTACCTTCATCAAAACAGCATTTCAAAAGCGGACTCGGAGGCTGAACTAATTGCTTATAATTTCACTTAGACACGCACTCACGTCCAACTCCAGCGCCTCGCTCCTCAACACGGCAATCTCAATCTCTGCCTCACTTGTTTCCTCCCTTCCTCTCCTCCTCTCTTTCTTTTATTCTTTCCCCCCCAAGAGACATGATTTACTTGTGTCAGGGACAAGGACATCTGCCTATTAGCAAGTGCCACTGACGTAGACATCGCCGTCCCCTCCTCCTTATTATCCCCCTTCCTCATCCGCCTTCTTCTCCCGCTCCTCCTCCTCCTGCCTTACTCAAATTGGGGTCGCCAACCTTCGTCGTGCGGGCTGGTGAATCATCAGTGGGACTCGCGCCGCACAAGGAGGAGGGACGTCGCCCGCCCAGGATACTTCCGTCCTCCTTCCCAAATTACCAGGGTAACCCGACATTGTCTGCTCTCTACTGTCACATCACTCTGTCGCAAAGAGAGGAATGAAGAAATAGAATATGAATGAGGGACGTAGTGGTTAAGCGGAGCGGGGACTTGTGAAAGATACAGTATGATGCCGCCTACATATCAAAGCTCAACACCTTTTTCATGTTTCATCCAACAGCCATTGTGTTATGATATAGTTACCCCATTAGTACTCATTCACTGCATGAACAGGGAGGACAGAAAGTAGACAAGAAATGCAGCTTATACCCCAATCATCATTAGGGGAGAACAGGGTTGGTCGACACACTTTTGACTTTAAATTGAATCCCCCAAAAACTATATCCTTAATCGATTTTCTGTAATGGAAGCCTAAAGTGTCAGGTAGGAATGGAGCAACCTTACTCTCTTTAAGCTTATTCTGTTCAAAAGATGGACTGTCAAATACGTCTTGTGCACTTGTGACAACCATCCCCATCGTTTAATTTCATTGAAATGTAACGACCAAACATCGGAGAGCATAAACAGGAAAAATCATTCCTATAAGTGCATTTATATCCTTATATAATGATACTCAACTCATCCTTATGTCAGTCACTCACTATCAGTTACATGTGACAACCAACCATGGGATTTTTTGCTAGTGACTAAGTTAATAACCACATGTTGTAGCCCAGCTAAGAAAAAATCTAAACTATAGCTCTCCCTTCATACTTTTGTTTGGTAATAATTGCTTTATTATAAACCCATTGTGTAAAAGGTGGATATATACATTTTGATATGAAAAACACCAAAAGTCCTCTCACCTCAATGTCAAGTGTCTTACTCCTGAAATCACCATGTAGGTGAACTTTGACCCCAGTTCTGAAACATTTTTTAACAGCGCCCTCAAGGGAACGAGGTCTAATGAATGTGACAACCAACCCTGTTCTCCCCTACCTCAGCAGTTTTGCTATTTGTATTGCTATATGTTGTCATGTTTATAACATACACCACCACCATGTTTCTCAAAATGAGGTCCAGGACTTAAGAGCAACAGTTTAAAGGGTCACTTCACCCAAATTCCAAAAAAGTAGATTTCCTCCTTTACCTCTTGTGGCAGATCCCTAGAAATTACAACCATATCGGACAATTATGCACCTCACAATTTACGCCTAATGTTCTGTACCATCGCAGGAAGTAGTGTTATACGTAGCAAGGCTGTAAGTAAGGCTGTGGAGGTCATGGTGGTGGATCAGTGTGTAGCATGTCATGCAGGAGTTTACCGCCAATCACAGACCTGCAGTTAATCTAATCACCTAACCCTAACCGTACCTTTGCCAGTTTATTTGCCATAACCACTATATTTACCTAACCTTAACATGAATTCCACTCTCCTGTATGAAAGTCAAATGCAATACACACCCATCTACGACCTCAATCGTCCAATGTTAACGTAATTCTTAGGAATACTGGGGTGGGAAATTGCATTTAAATGTTAAAATAATCATCAGCAAAATCTCTTTTCCAGATCCTGTGTCCCAGTTACTATAATAAGTTTGTTCTCATACACCATTCATAGCTTTATACGAAAAATAATGCACTGTAATTCGTATATATATCCCATGAAATCAATTTGTATTTAATTCACGTAATTGTGATGGGTTGGTCAAAAAACATCAACATTGATTTATTTGTCACGTAACTTCTGTACTTAAGTTAGGCCACTTTCATAGTTATTTTAACCCAAACCACGATCTTTTGTTAAACATAACCAAGTAGTTTTGTTGCTGAAACCTAACCAAGTTATTTCTTATGAAGACGGAAGTTTATGTTGGAAAGACTGGAGCGGCGCGTAAAAAAAATGAGGAATAACATTTCGTAAGATATCATACAAAGCGTTGTACGAGGATACGTTGCTATACTCCACAGAACATGCTGTGAACAGTTTGAATAGAGACTGAAACCAAAACTATCTGCATGGATGGATAACATGTGAGATACTCAGTAAGATTTTGTATTGTTATTATTATTATTTTGGTGAGCTGAAACTTTAATTCAACGGTTATTTAACATTCTAGAAGTTATATACTATATGTACAAAATTCATATTTGTCATCTTTACATAAAATGACAACAAAATCTCACACAGGGCCTCACAAAACGAAATTAAGAAGACATTTTATTTATGTTCCTCAATTGAACCAAACTCTCTGGTTTTTCTTTGGCACCACCAACAAAAAGGTGTTTGGACAGAATGTAAAGAACAGCAGGATTGTGTGCGTGTATGTTATGTGTGTGTATGTGGATGTGTGTGTGTTCACAGAGGCAAAAGGTCAGCTTTGGCTCGGTCCAACAGCATGCTGACTTGGCCACAGAGTAGGAATCTGAGTAAACAGTGAGGCAAGATAACAAGGAGTGTGCATCTTCCTTCTTCCCTCTCTCCTTCTGTTCTCCTCCACAAACTGCCCAAATCCTTACAGAGAACTCATCATCCCTCCATCTCCTTCGCATCTCCCCCTGCAAGAGCTTTATTGGAAATCTCTTTCAACCCATAGACCCCTCTCTATCTGTTCTGTCTCAGTCTCTCTCTCTCTCTCTCTATCTCCCTCATTTCTCTGTGCCAGAGAATGTAAGACTCGAGTGCCCTTTTCCTGTTGTAAAATTGCCAGATCTCTGTCCTCAAGCTCGGTCTTGTTCTCCTTGCCGAAGATATCAACGGACACAGCTGTCCCGACTGGACAGACGGCCACATCCTGCCAAAGATAGTAACAGAGAGATGAATCACTTGATTACTTTATTCAAGCCGGAGATGCTCGTTCATTTTAGCACACAGAAGTTCATGTTTGAAATCTTTTCGTTCGTATTTTTTTCTCTCAAAGAGAATCTGGAAATGTGTCTGACCCTCTGACCTGTTTCAGGCTCTTAAGGAGAGTCTGGAGTGCATGGCGTGACACTGCAGGCCACACCTGGACACATCTGGACAGGGGAGGGCAGCCCAGCTCTGACCCTCAGCACATCTGGAGCTGACACACTCCGAGACAGCGAGGAGATGCATATATAACACTCACACATATGTACAGTATGTTCTTCATGGGAAATACACAAACGCAGACAGGCATGCACTTCTGCACCAAAGAACAAACATACGTCCTCATACATGTGATGCATGTATTTGAATGCACACGTATGCAGAAAGACAAAATGTATGTTACACAGACACACACACACACCAGATGTAGCTGGTCCGTCCTGCCATGTCATGAGTTGTGAGCCTGCGTTTTTATTTTATGTATGATAGGAGACTTGTGTTTTATCACACTGTCTCAGAGAGAAACATGTGCAGGTGCTGCAGCTGTTTGAGGGGCATTTTAACCTCCCAGGAGAGCCCACGAACAGAGCCGGACAAGACATCCCAAATTAAAGCTCCGAGCCTCCCTCAGGGTCGACCCAGGGATACAAAATCATCTGTGCTGTGGAACGCTTTAAATGAATAACTGGTCATTCGCACTCAAATCAATACAGAACGGTGTCAGATAGGAAAAGTCTGAGTTTCCATCCATCCATCTTCAACCGCTTATCCGGGATCGGGTCGCGGGGGCAACAGCTCCAGCAGGGGACCCCAAACTTCCCTTTCCCGGGCCACATTAACCAGCTCTGACTGGGGGATCCCGAGGCGTTCCCAGGCCAGAGTAGAGATATAATCTCTCCACCTAGTCCTGGGTCTTCCCCGTGGTCTCCTCCCAGCTGGTCGTGCCTGGAACACCTCCCAAGGGAGGCGCCCAGGAGGCATCCGTGTTAGATGCCCGAACCACCTCAACTGGCTCCTTTCGACGCGAAGGAGCAAGGACTCTACTCCGAGTCCCTCACGGATGACTGAGCTTCTTACCCTATCTCTAAGGGAGACGCCAGCCACCCTCCTGAGGAAACCCATTTCGGCCGCTTGAGTTTACATAACAGTATGTATCTATCGATCATGAGCAATGATCTTTTTAAAATGAGCACTAAAGAGGTAGTTTAAAGCAGCAGTGGGTAGAATTGGAGCAAATATTATTTTAAAACGTTTTTTTTATAAAACGGTCACTATATCCTGACAGTAGTGCATAAGACAGGGATCCTGAAAAAGATCATGTGCCTCTGTGTCCTCCGGTGCTCCTAATGGCATCTGCAAGATTTCACAGACCGGAGGAAAACAACCAATCAGAGCCGAGCTGGAGCCTGCCGTCTCTGAGCAGCTGTCAATCACTCGTGAACGCCGATCAAACGGTCAAACTAGGCAGCGATGATCAAATATGAATCAATATTCTGTTACTGTAATGCCTATTTCTCACCTTAAATGTTTGCAGAAACATCTTGTAGTGTACTGTTTAGCTGTAAAATGAGAAAGTTTGTGACCCGGCAGCCATGTTGAGATCAGTTCAAGAAATACCAAGCACCGCCCACCTGCCGGAATTTATCAAATTTATGTACAGTACATGTACATGTTCTTTGAACCTTTAGTGAGCCACTCAGATACGGATAGCGAGTTACTGGTAGCTTGTGAGCAACTTGATGGAGACCCCTGTTTTAGTGTAAAAAATAAAAGACACCACCCTCCAAACTCTTTTTATTGCTCTTACTACATACGGTAAGAGTGGCACGTTGAGAAATCCAAAGCTTGACAGGCCTTTCTTGACTTTCATAGTCACTGTTGATGAGCTATGACTGGACAATTGCTGTTCAGGGACAGGGTCAGTTGATGCTTTAAGTCATACCAAAAGCAGCACACATCATACTGCTGAGATGCAGCGACTGGTGCAGAAGTCCAGTCCTTTTACATTCACACTGGTTGTCTTGAACTATATCCTCTTCCTTTAATTCTCTTTGTTATCATTTCCCTCATATCTCCGTACATCCAACATGACTGCTGTTCATACACGTGCATTCCTCTTGTCAGTCTTGTGGCCTTGGTGCCACTGCCACTAGCTGACTCTGAAACCAGTACCGACTCCTACTCAAACCACATCCCAGACTGGGTCTCACTCTCTTTAAAATTCCCATTTTTTTGGTCACCATACATCCCCTTTCTCGTCTCCTCTTTGACTTTATTTGTCTGTCTTCTGATTTCATAGTCTGTGTTTCAGCTGTAGGTCATCCACCATCTTCACTCAAGCCCGTCTGGCATCTGCAAAATCTCTCCCACCCATCCCCATCCTACTATAAACTGTTTGCTTGCAGTGCAATTGGTCGTCGTGACGGCTGGCCGGGCCCAGGGGTGAGCTGCAGGTGTTCCTGTTTGGGTTTGGCGGCGCAGAGCGCTCAGCGTTTCTTATTTTACTGCTTGTGGAGAGCTGTGCTGCTTGTGGGTTGAGTGGGTCGCTCGCTTGTTTGTTTATTTATTTCAAATAGCCAATCAACCGCACAGGTTTGTGTCAACATGGAGGGCAAGCTTCCTGTTATTACTGACCACACACATACATATGCTTATACAAACCTGTAATATATGTACTGTAATTGTGTACCGGCATGTAAGCATGGAGACAGACAGATGTGTTGTATGTGATCTGCATCTGCTTTCCTAAACAAAGAACATGGAAGCATACAGTACGTAGAAATGTGCACAAAGTGGTGAACGGACTGTAAGACACAACCGCAAACATCCTCTCCTTATGTGTGCTTGTCTGTTGAATCCACATTTTTTTAATAGTTTCTCTTGTAGGTAGTCTCACCGCATGCTCAACTGACAAAAAAAGCTGACCCACAGATATGATAAACGGATCTTAAATCAGATCAATCAAACTTTATTTGTATAGCAACTTTCATACAGGTTAGTGTAATTCGACGTGCTTTACAGATGACTGACAAGCTGATAAAAAGACCACACAAATGTAGGCAGTAAAGCAATTTGAGACTAATGCACACAATAAATAGAAATAATAAACATATACCCTTTTTATCATGTTCAGGTCAGTTATGTAATTCATCTCACCATTCATTTGAGTCATCTCTGAACTCCTTGTTCAACATCACAGAGATTCAGAGGATATTCTTATTCAGCCTTGACAATCAGAAAGAGAGAATATCTCATTACCCTTCAGATAAAGTTGATGCTTTTGACACATTATCCATGTTTCTATCTGCTCCTGGATGAATCGAGCATTGCTCAATCAAGGCCCACTGTGTTAAACTGTACATGACCCTCACAGGGGAGTGTGTGCCAGTATAGACCAAGTCTGGCGTCTGGGTTTGCTGGCACCCACTTTTTAAAATATACACTATATATAGACTATATTAATCAACTGGTACAGGAGCTGGAATGTCTTTTAATAGCTGCTCAATATACTCACATAAGAGTGTAAATTACAAAGCGTGCACTACAGTCTAATGTGGCACCATTTCATCACTTTGAGTTTATGAAGGAGGACTATCGATTTAAATTTTTATTCAGTGGGCTGTTGTATTTTGGTTCAGACTTTTGCTGTTGTGTGAAAACTTGATTTTTTTGTTTTTACACTACTCGTGAAAGATTCAATGTTCACAAAATCAGTATAAAGAAGAACGAACGCTGCGTAGGGAGGAGGTCAGGGTAAATGACCATCAGACTTTTGCCCAGGAGATCAGTGTTCGTATCAAAACCAGAAGTCAACGTTGATTTATTTGTCACGTAAATTCTGTGTTGCTGGACATTCGTGGAAAAACACGCGAAAGATGAAGACTAACTTTTCGTAAGATATCATTCAAACTTAAATTGCAAAGCATAACGTTTGCTTGGTTTCTGACATATTGTTTTGCATATGTGTGGCCATTTTCGGGAATATATTTGAGTTATTTTTATTTTCATTTTTTATTTTCCTCTCTTTTCTCCCTTCTTTCCCCTTATACGAATCAAGAGTTTAAGGACAGCCGGTGTCTGTACAGATTGTACTCTACAGCCCCTTGTGCCAAATTTTGTGATTGAGTCTGAGATCTGATTGAGGTAATTATTTTTAAATATTTTGACCTGATGATGATCCGACTGGAATCAAAACATTGTCTATTTAGATATATTTGTGGTTTGGAGTCAGTGGGAAGTCGTTTTTCTTTTCATCAATTGTATTCACGGTCTATCTCCTACATTAGATGCCTGTTGCAGTTTGTGGCTTATTTAGCCCTAACATTTTATTTTGAAAACTGGACAAAAACTGTGTTATTTCGGTCACTTTGTGTTATTTTGTACATGACCTACCAGATTGTGTTTTGACAGCTGGAAATAATATAACTGTTAGCAAATGATACAGTATAAACCAGTGCAGCTGATGCATGTGGTTTAGACTGCACAGGAGCATGCATGAGAATACGGCTCTGAAATTATAAATGTTATTCCCTAATTTGATGTTTTCCTAAATCACAGTGCAGCTATAAGGAACTGTAAATATCCACTGCTGAACAACGGTTTAACTACTATTACTGCACAACATACGGTATGTTTCATATATACAGGCTTTTCTTAAGTGAATTCAAAAGACAGCACACCTTCGATGATCACACAAGGTTACTTTTGTACAGTCTGCACCAATAAAGAAAGGTACTTTTTTTAGGACAGCAATTCACCACTGTGTGTGTGTGTGTGCGTGCGTGCGTGCGTGAACTCGGGTACGTCTCCCTCTGAGCGCTGAATCACTGAATGAATTTGTGCAGCAGCAGTAGTAGTTTCTGGAGTGTGTAGGTGGGCGTTTGAATGAAAGACGAGTCCATCGTTGTTTCTGTGTCCTTGAGCTAGATAATGAATGCATTCCAGCTTATAGGATGCTCTCTCTCTCTCTCTCTCTCTCTCTCTCTCTCTCTCTCTCTCTCTCTCTCTCTCTCTCTCTCTCTCTCTCTCTCTCTCTCTCTCTCTCTCTCTCTCTCTCTCTCTCTGTCTCATACACACACACACTCTCTTGACTGACTCTTCAATGACCTTGTCTTTAGCATCTGCAAACATGATATGACTGAAATGTGCCGTGGAGGAGTGTGACCATGAAACTTCCTGTTTCCCTTTGCTTTTTATTGCTCTTTCTATCCGCATTCACCATATGCATATTTAACTTGTGTTTACTCTCATATAATTTTATTTGCTGTTATGATAATACTAATAATAAACTTTATTTATATAGCACTTTTCTCAACAAGGTTACAAGAAGCTTTACAGGGAAAAAAACAGCAGATAAAAACAAAAACAAATAAAAACAACACAGGGATCATAAAACACCAGGGGATCAAATAAAAAAAAAATTTAAATGGCAAGAGTGGAATAATGAAGCCCACTTATATATTAAATATTAATAAACACTTTTCGATAAAAGACAGTTTTAAGAAGGGATTTAAAAGACTTTAATGATGTAGTCCATGTGATCTCAATAGGTATTTCATTATCAGAATCTATCTCCATTTATATTGAATTGTTGGCTTGTCTGTAGCCAAATTTTACATTTGTGTATGTGCAGTTGACCCGTTGTGCTCTGACTAGTTATACCCGAAATTACTCAAAAATTAACTGGCATTAATAAATTGGAAATGCATGTGTAAAAAGCCAGAACATTCACTCTCTTGAGACCCCTGACCAATCAGTGTTGAGAGTCAGCGCGTCGGGTTCTGTCACTCATCACTTGCACTCAGGCAGCCGACGAGGAAGGACCGCAACAGTTGTGAACGGACTACTTTATGTTCTATTTCCCCATTTTCGGACTTCATGAAGTTATGTGTGTACTCGATATTCACCTTGTCATTCATCTGGTATCTCAATAAACATTCCTGGATCGTAAAGTCAGACATCTCTGGTTAAGTTCTTACCGGACACCCTGCAGCGAGCCAGTTAACCAGTTTCTAGTAGTTTTTTCATGGTCCTTCGAACTGGATAAAGGGCCTACTGCAATGCAAGATGTCAACCCCACAGGAAAGAGAACCAGAACTAGACGTGCGAGTCAAGAGGCAGATAACCCTCCCGGCACACCTTCAGGACTGCGACCTCATTGGCCCGGGCAACTGAAAATTGTTATCGACAACAGCAGCACATGTTTCAGGTCATGAGCATTGCATCTCTCAAGACCCCTCACTCTAGGTGAGGTGAGGTCAGGTGGGGCAGCCAGCATGACGAACTAAAACCACGACTCCCTCCTAGCTGCAATGGAAGACCTGAAGCTGACCAACTACAATCTCAACCTCAAGACCCGGCAGTTAATACAAGTTGGAACAACTCAGGCGCCACAGTACGATGGACTGAAGGTCTGTTCTCTAGGTAGCATGCTGGAACAGATAGTGAGCAAGGGTGTAGTGGAACTGGAGTGTGAATCCCATGTTTCCAGACTCCTTGGGAAGCTGCTACATGACCTGAGATCTAGTTCTCAGGTTCATCCATCCACGGCGTGTCCCGATCCCTACTCTCTTTGACCTGTCCGACTGGCTGGAGTTTGATATCCAGATGCAGGTTGAGAAGTCAAGGTTCAGCTCCCGTAAAGAGGCCGGCACCAGAAGGGAACCAGGTAGACCTGCCAAGCCCTCTGGGAAATCAGCTACCATCCTGCTGGATACTGAGCACCCACTGTCTAAAGTTAAGTCCAAGGCTCCAGCCAGCCAGGAGAAAGGGAAGACGTATTGCCCCTACTGCAACCATGGGAAGCACTCCCTCAACAACTGCTAACCACAGCCCAGAAGCACAGCTGGATCAGAGATATTAAAAGGTGTTGGCGCTTTGGGCGAGCGCACCGAGCAGCGGAGTGTGATCTGAAGATGACCTGCAAGAGCAGACACTTGCACAAGAAGGCAGACAAGGGACAAGACAAAGCCCCACAGCCAGACTCCTGTCCCCTGAACACAGCAGAGGAGGTCCTGTATGTCAAGCAACCACCTGGAGCACAGAGCATGCTGTTGAAGGTCAGCAAAGTTTTACTCCTCAATGGAGAACAAACCTTGGAGTCATACGCTGTGTTGGACGATGGCTCAGAAAGGACAATTCTTCTGTATGCTGCCGCCCAGCAGCTTGGACTTGATGTCCAACCCGAGAGGCTTGCTCCTCAGAAACGTGCGCCGGGATGTTCAGGTCTTGCATCCCAGCCACACAGAGTCGACCAAATCAAGGGAGCCTTCACTGCCGCAGAACTTGGATTAGCTGAACACACACTGCTGAAGAAGTACCACCACCTCCGAGGGCTGTCTGTGCAGAACATAGAACAAGCTCATCCAGTTATGCTTATCGATTCTGATTTATTTGTATGCCTCCGAGCTGGCCACAGCCATAGCCGAAGGCATTATGTTTTCGGGTTGTCCGTCCGTATCATTCTTGTGAACGCGATATCTCAGGAACACCTGGAGGGAATTTCTTCAAATTTGGCACAAACGTCCACCTGAACGTGAACTATATCTGTTTAAAAATAAGAAGAGCCATAAAGTGTTTAAAACAAAGAAGATGGAGTGTGAAAAATACTGATGAGTGTGCAAATGTTCACAGTATAAAGAATATACAGATATGTGCAATAAAGATTTGTTTTAATGTAACGCGTCAAGATAGATATGGAGATGTTTTACATTGTGTGTGTTACGTTAGACATTACATCATACATGCCTCCCTCTTTCTCTGAACTACAGGCGTATAAGATCCCCACAGGCTACTCTTGACCAACTTGATAGGCATCTATAGCTCTTTTTAGAGCATTTTTAGAGCCACAAGAAATTTGATAAATAGCTTTTTTTATTTTTCGCAGTTTGAAAAGCATGGTCCCTGTTATCTTTCTAGTGAAATGGTAGGAGGTGCGAGGGAGGGGTTTGAGTGACTCAGTGTGCAGCAGAGGGGGCATGAGATGATGGCATGAGAAACACACAATCACACACACACACACATATTTATTCCCCACGTCTCTCTCAGGAGAAACAGTGACCTCAGGACAAAGGAATGAAATCTTATCGCTGAAAAAACTCACATAGAAATTCTTTGCCGGTGAAGACGACGTCAGACCTTGTTTGTGTGACTGTGTCTGTGTAGAGTCTGTCAGTGCATGTGTGTCTCTGTCTGGGTGCACATTCATGTAGGATGTGTGGCCATTTCAGTGGAGTGGACTTCTTCATGTGAACATCTAATGAAATCTCGTCTTTGTCTCCCTCTCGTTTCTCTGCTTCCTTCGTTCTGACATCCATTCGTCCTTCCCAGCACGCAACACTCACAAATCATCCTTCGTCTTTTTTTTTTTGCAATGTCATTCCCCTCTAAGGCCCGCTCAATGTCTGAAAACAGCATAGAGTGTCGAAGTATTTACTGGAAGCATCTAACCAACAATCTAAACATGTTTCTCATGTTGCTGTTCTCATTACTACAAACTCTAGTGTTTGACAGTACCAGCACAACGAAATGCAGTTTAGCATAGATGGTGCAAACAGTAACAAAAATTGCATATATATATAAAGATAAAATAATGTACAGAGAGAGCAATAAACCAAAGGGGTAGTAATAGAAGAATAAACAAAAAACATTTAATAAAATGTGCTGTATGAATGAATGCATCTATGGGTTATGCCATATACAGTATAAACAGCAAGCAGGTATAATACTGTATGTATGCACAGTGTAAAAGACGACAATATACACAGTTGAATATGGTTAGAGTTAAAAAAGTATTCATTGAGCTCCAACAACAGTGGTATTGTATTATGAAGCATTCAGTGTCTGGAAACTAATTCCTGAAAAAATATTATTCACAATAACAATTACATCATGAGACACAACTTAGAAAAATAAATTTAGAGAAGCGTATTTTGTTTGTTTTGTTGGTTTGGTTGCATGTTCTCCCCGTGTTAGCGTGGGTTTTCTCCGGGTTCTCCGGTTTCCTCCCACCTGTGATAGGCTGGCAACCTGTCCAAGGGTGTACCCTGCCTCCGCCCAATGTCAGCTGGGATCGGCTCCAGCACCCCTGCGATCCTGAGTAGGATAAGCGGTTACAGATAATGGATGGATGGATGGATGGATGTTGGTTTGGTTTGGGGGGGAATTATACAGATTGCTTCTCTGCTTAATAACATAACATCCAGTATCATCAGCATATAAGGAGGTATCCAAGTTGGTTTTCCGACATTCAGTAGAAGCCACCTGCTGCCCTTCACTCTTATACGGCATGAAAAAAGTTGTTTTGTCATGCCTGAGTTGTCAAGTTGACCAATGCATGTTTTACCTTTATAGATTTAGACATCGGAAAGGAGTGGCTGGAGGGTGTTTCTGAAGCTTTTCGACCATTCGACAAACAGTTCTGAAGAAGCACACTGGCAGCTTTACAGTAGTGTACTTTATTTCGAGAGCTGCATTCAAGGCAGATTAATTGACAAATGAACACTTTTGATGTTTCTACGAGCCAGTTCCATACCGCTATGCCAAAAGTGAGGTGCCTTTACCTCTGTTCAATATGTCCCGCCTCATATCTGCGGGTGCCTTTTTTTTGCCATTTTTTTCTGTGAAGTCTACAAAGTTTCATAGTGGCACATCAGAGGCATCTAGAAAAAGCAAAACTATGTAACTTCATTACAACAACACAATGAAGGTAAATGTAAGGTCATCACAAAAACGACTCTCCAGCTCCTCATGTTTGTCATTCAGGAGGTTTCCTGGTGAGGCATCGATCATGTTAAGTGTTTGAACATCAATCTCTGCTTATTTTTAGGGCCGTGAAGCTTTTCTCTCATGACTCACTCTGCTCCATGACGTGCTCTTCTCAGGAAAATTTGATTTTGGGAAAAGACTGCAGACGACATCAGACAAGTCATTAAGCTCCATTGTTTCCATAAGTTCCAAAACAACACGTCACATATGTTGACATTTATCAGCGTCACTTCACCAGTTTAATTTTTAAAACTGTGACAACCATCTTTGTATTTGTTCTTTTCCAACTCATCTGCAACACAGTGAAACTTTTACATGCTTAGTTGTACAGTAAATAATCTGATTCATTAATTTGAACTGGCTCCATGATTCACAGTAAAGTGATTTTCCCTTTCACACAGGTTTACATGAGGTGATTTAATAGCTGGGTTGATTACTCAGAGAAAGATGTGACTTTAGCAACAGTTTCCAGCTGCAGTGAATATGTTCAGCTATCCTTATAAAAATGGCCTCACTCATTGAAGTAGATATAAAAATGTTATCATTTGGGGTTGTGCACTGACAACTAACAACTTGAAGACACAAAATATGTCAAATTTTTTGAATAAGTCGTTAATAAAAATAGCAGCTGCATCACATTTCGCCTTCTTTTTGTCACACTCGCACTTTTCAAAAATTGTTTGATTAAGTCACTAAGGATGATTTTGCCACCTGGCATATTTAAAGGGACTGTTTGTAACTTTTTAAGCGTATAAATGTACTGGGTCGGGATCCCATGCGCGCTCGCGTGTGGCCGGAGTCACTGCTCCTCTGCCTGCCTGCCTTCACTCACACACCGCGCACGTTCTCGCTGTCTCGCTCCACCTCTAGACGTGAACGCGCGCTCACTCCACACTGCAGAAAAGTTAGTTTAGCTCTGAGAATATCTAGTGAATGTACAGTGGACATTTGTGCAGAAATAACTGCTGCAGCTCCTCCAGACCAACAGAGGTTTCCTGTGTCTTGTGAAGTGACTGGGCTCCGCAGAGAGAAACGTTATCGTCTCCGACCGGGTGTTAAGTGTCTCCCTGCAGTCGGGAGACGATAACGTTTCTCTTCCTGCTTCAGCCCCGGCACCGACCCGCTTTTGCTGAAGCAGGAAAAGCCAACACTAGGATCATCAGTGATTCATGGAGAGACCTTTGTCTGGTCAGCTAACATTACTGCCAAGCAGGTGAAATATAGAGTGATATTGTGGTTTTAGCTGACGTGTGTCGCCTCACTGTTTTTGAGCGATGCTCGTTCATGTCTATTTAGAGCGAGCAATCGCGAGCCTGACATTGACTTTCGTTGACTTAACGGCCACAGGTGTCGCTGTTAACAAGCATATCTGAAAGTTACAAATAGTCCCTTTAAGTAAAATATTCACTCTCCTTTTAGCGTCATTTTCGTTTTCTTCAACTCCTGAGGGAAATATCTGGGAGTGTCATTTTGACCGGCTCTCAGTTTCAGCAGTTTGGTTGAATTTTGCGTATTCTTGTCCTGCTGTTAGTTAGTAGTTGGCTTTTTTTTTTTTTCTTCTTTTTTTTTATAACTGATGACTGTAAATTTTGATTGTATGGACCCAGTGGTAGAATTGAAATGCGGCCCCCTATTTGTTTGAAGCAGGTGGCTAGGCATTACACAGTGCACTTTTAAAGCCAGTGACTGAGTATGATTGCTCCCCCGTCTCCGTTCAGCTTTCACATTAGTAAATTTTTTCCGTACCCGAGTACACTTGCGTTATCACCCACGTGTATTTGTTTATGTTGTGATCAGCTGTTATTAGTGGTGGAGCATCGTAAAACACTTCATTCAAACTCGACAGAAACAAAATAAAACTCACCAAAACCGTCGTCGTTAGTCTTTCCAACAATCACCAACTCTGGTTTGGTCGAAATAAACCCTTCCTTTCCCGGAATTTGATGTGAAAATATGCCGCATTACACGTTGTCTCACTCCGCTGTCTCTTTCTCTCTCTCTCTCTGCCCGCTGAGCGGCTCTTGTTCTTCGGAGGCTGACCATTAAACTAGCTAAATAAAATAACAAACATCGCCCGACCCCATCGCCTACTATTGTTTATATTTTAATGAACCTCTCGCCTAACATTACGCACGTTAAATAGCGGTCCACCTCCGTGTTTTGGTACGGTTGGCTTTCACACCTGATGCCAACTATGCCCGAGTACATATGATCCGTACTCCAGACCACCTTTTCAAGTGGACTCGAGTACGGATCGACGAACCGTGCCCAAGTACGGTACGGAGCATTCACACTATAATCGAACTGGACTTCGGGGACAAGTGTACTCGGATCCGGGCCTGGCTCCCTAATGTGAAAGCACCCTAAAAGCCATATCAACATAAATCCAAAACATAAATGTATGAAACAGTGATTTCCTGAAAAATGTGACAAATTTAACTTTTGTACTGCAAATCAAATATGATAATGTGATAATATTTTAGTAAAACAACTGCTGGCAGTAAAACTGGCCCTTTTGGCATCCGTTATTGACATCTGTCTGGCTAAATTTAGACCTTACAAGTAACTGTCACAAATCATTGCTCTCATGGCAACAGCCCAGACACCAGCTTTAGCATCTTGCTCTGCCCAACTGCTGTTATTTCAGAGCCTGACATTCCCTCTCTGTCCAACAGTCCCCAGTGTCCATCACCTGACCTCCACACCCACTTGATCCCCCTGATCCTGATTCCCTCATCAGATCCTCAGCATACACACCCTCCCTTTAACCATACAAGTGATTATGTTATCCAGCCTGTTTATGCCCCTTTGGACTTCGTTGGCTGTTCTGACTTCCTGTCTGATGCCGAACATTTTTTCTGTTCGATGACCCAGTAAAATAAAAACGATTAAAGAATTGACGAAGTTTTATTAATATCACCCAATAATACCAATAACCTCACTATTGCAGTGACATGACTTCACCATATAAAAACCTTAATGTAGATGCACTTGTACACATAGATAATGGTGAACTTGACTCAGTCTAAATCCTGGACATTATTTCAACACTTATTTACCTTTGGGTGACAATCAACAGTCAGGTTCATTGAGTGTTGTGGACCGATAACATTGATTGTTGGGCCTTTTATTGAAGGGCTAAAGAGCCTCATAAATTCCCATATTATCACCCTGGAAGCATTTACTTCACACACACACACACACACACACACACACTTGAGTGGGCGTGTGTGTGTTTACAGCTGTTGCTGCTCTTTCTACGAGGCCAAGTCACCTTTCTATCCAGATTTACCGTTCTCCTTCCAACCGTCACTGAATGACTGATGACCACGTTGATCGATGAGTAATTATGTGTGACACTTTGCTGAAAGAGGAAAAAGAAGAAAAGAGGTAGTTGAACAGGGAATAAGTCCAAACACCCTCCTCTTCCTCCTCCTCCTCCTCCTCCTCCTCCTCCTCCTCCTCTCCTGACGAGGCCTCGCTCTATGTGTCCATGGAGGGAAGGAGCGGTATGGAGGTGGGAACGCTGGGATGCAGGACGGATGGATGGCTTGTTAAGAGGGCGGTGAGGTATTACTTTAAAAGTCTCTCTCCACCCCCGTCGGAAGTCAGCGGGACAGGCAGCCGACGGCTTTTCCAGAGGATGGGAAACCTGGAGGCTGGAATTACTGCTCATTTGGAGAAGCCAGAGCTGTGGGTCAGCTTTAATGTCTGAACCATGAAGACCTTTATCCATTTTTATAGAACAAATGCTCACATATATTAGACTTTTAAAGGTCCATTAAAGTGAATTTAGCAGGTTTTAGTCCCTTTTTTGTCCCTTTGAGTATAGCTTTAAGGTTGGAAAAATCACCTTAGGCTACCCCAATGTCTTAAAGTGTCATATTCTTTATCAGATTGTTCCAGCTGTATGATGGTTTCAGCGAATGAAATACTCGAACCCATCAAATGGAGATATTCTGGATGTCTTCTGCATTATTTATACATGTGTCCCCTAAATTTAACCTCACAAATTTGATATCTTTGGAAACTCTAAAGTTTGGCTGCTCAACATGAGTTTGTAGTAATGACTGGCCAACTGTGGGTCAGTGAGGTTTAAAAGGCTTTCTGAAATGTAGGAGTATATTTTACATTTCTGCCGACTATATGTTATATATGACAGGTTTTATTACCCTCCAGGCAGCTGTTTGTTTCAGGTCATGCAGTACGACAACAACTTCAAGTGACTAAACTTGCCTGAGTTATGCAATCCATCACTGTGAGCATTACTTTGCTTTTATGGTTTTATGTTATCATGGTAATGTAGTTGCAAACAGGGACCATGATTACTGTAAAACTCTCCCTGGCGGTGCGTTCAAGGGATAATGAGAAGCTCTCACATAGACGTAGACTGTATATAAAATGTGGGCGTAGTCACCTTGACGTCACCCATTGGTTTGTGGACTACCGTATTGAAGCCTCGAGTTTGGCATTTTGCCTATCACCATGTTGGTTTTTTGCAACCAGAAGTGACACGAGAGGGTGAAGCTAAGTACCGAACGCTGAATGAAACATTTTTAGGCGACCAAAATGTTACAATTAACTTTCATGAACTGAAAACACACTGTGAAAGGGTTAAAGTTGTAAGACAAAAACACAGACAACTCCCAGACCGGACAACGGCGTGGTAGCAACCTTTCAATCACAAGGTAGCCACGCCCTAAAGCATACCCTGCTTTATGGTAATAAATCAAGTGAGAAGTAGAGTCATTTTCTCATAGACTTCTATACAATCCGACTTCTTTTTACAACGAGAGGAGTCGCCCCCTGCTGGCTATTAGAAAGAATACAAGTTTAAGGCACTTCCGCATTGGCTTCATTTTTCAGACCCCGGAGTTGGCCACTCGCTTCAGCAGTGTCCATGTTTGTCTGGTGTGTTTGTCTCCTGGACAAAACTCAAGGAAGTTTTGTGACTCTCTAATATCAGAGTTACCTTGAATGCACCAACCAAGAATAGTTTTAAGGCAGCCCCTGCTCAACATTTAACAAAAAACAAGATGGCCCCTTAATAGTGACTGTGATGGATCACCTATACTGTATCTAGCAAGATTTGATTATGCAATTTGAAGGTAGAAAATCTAAAAACTTAAAGGTATGCTTTTGGAAAATGGTCAGTTTACTAACAAAACCCACACCACTTCGCTAAGCAAATTAGTCAATTGGAAAGGTAATGGAGGTGGGTTAAATGTTGAGCACAAGGGGATGGACTGGGGGCCAAATGGGGATTGATGATAGGAACCCAGAGAGTGAGACTCAGGGTGGGGGCTTCATGGCATCATCCCTTCAGAGAAGGACAAGAGGAAAAAGAAAAAGTGTTTTGTTTGAAAACTGACAAAAAATGGAAGGGGAATTGGGTCACACCAATATAGGTAGGCACAGGAAACTAGATTAGAGCATGTCCTGGTGTTTGTTACTGAAGTTATTACCTCTGCCAAGGCCGAAGGCCTAGGAAGGAGGTTATGTTTTCACAGTGGTTGGTTTGTTTGTTTATTGGTTTGTTTGTTTGTTGGTTTGTTTGTTTGTCTGTTAGCAGGATAAATCCAAAAGTCTGCGATGGATTTAAATTAAATTTTTTGGAGGGGTGGGGTGTGGCACAATGAACAATCCATTAAATTTTGGTGGCGATCCGGACCATGATCCAGATTCAGATCCAGATGATCCAGACAACTGTAGATTCTGTGTTTTTTCACATTAAACTCTGATAAATTACAGTTGAGTTCAACCGAAGCACACTTGGTGATTGTTGGAAAGAGTAACGACGACTGTTTAGGCGAGTTTTTTGTTTCTGTCCAGTTTGAAGTTGAAGTTGCGAAGTTGATGGTGGGCTGGAGGACTCATGGTGAATGTTTTCTGACATGAAAGCTTTAACCTCAGCTGAAGGTCACGCTCAGTACTTACTACGCCTCCCAGCCAGACGATTCATTGATGTGATTGGCAAATTCTGTATAGATTAGGTGTTTCAGTTCAGTTTGGATCCTGGTGTTTATATTAGAGGAGACAATTTAATAATCTCACATTTCAACATGATTTATAAAAGCATACTGAATCTGATAACCCAATTCAGTCAATGAGAGCGTAGCGAGTGTGTGTTTGTGTGTAGTTGCTCTGCGTTGGGACAATTACTCAGCCTAGGGGATGAATGAGCTCTCTAGATTAGTTTTTTTTTTTTGTGTTTGTACGAGAGTGGACGGGAAGAGCAAGTGGAGGGGACAGAGAGGAGGAGCAGGGGGACGTGGGCAAGTGATTCTCCAGATGAGATCTAATATGTGAGACGATGCATCCTAAAGAGACGTTTTCTCATGGGCCCACCCCATGAATACAAATTCACCCCGCCACCCGCTCGGCGCTGGAAGGACAGATGCACCTTGCTTCAACCCGTAGTGGAGAAGTACTGCTTTTTTTTTTTTTACCTCAACGTTTTCTTCCATCCAATCACAAAACTCAACTGAGGTGACTTCACGGCAGCTGTTATGAGTCATCCATTCATACCTTTTCTCTTGTAACTGACTCCGTGTGCTCTCATTCAGTGTCATGGGCACTCGCGTTGGCCGAAAAGTAACATGGTGCCAACGAAAAGCTGCAGGTGAGTCTGTTAAAGGAGGAATTGTGGAAAATAATCAGTCTGCTTCTGTGTGCTGCTGACCTCGGGGTTATCTGGAACAGGCCGTACGCATGTGTATGTGTAAAAGTGTGTGTGTAAAAGTGTGTGTGTGTAAAAGTGTGTGTTCATGTGTGTTTGAGTGCATCCTTGTCTGTTTGGTTTGGTTTTAGCATGATTGTGTGTGTGAGAATGTTTGTACTCATGCTTGTTTGTATGTGTGTGTGTATTTGTGTGTGTATGTGTGTGCGTGTGTGTGTGTGTGTGAGAGAGAGAGAGAGAGAGAGAGAGAGAGAGAGAGAGAGAGAGAGAGAGAGAGAGAGAGATAACAGCAGTACAGTAAATGTTCTGGGGCCGGTCTTAGTGACATCACTATTTGGGAGGATCTTAGTGGCCAGGCAAGTCAATTAGAGTTAAACTGAGTTTACCAGCTGGGCACTTAGTATAGCATAGAAAGAAGCAAAAAAAAGTGTGTGTGTGTGTGTGTGTGTGTGTGTGTGGGGGGAGGTGGGGAGAGCGAGAAAGAGAGAGAGAGAGGAAAAGGGGAGGAGATACAAGAGGAAGGGAGAGAGACATAGTAAGGAGGTTTAGGAACTAGAGGGAGTTGTTGCCGGTGATACAGTACAGACAGACAGACAACTCATTTCCCTCCTGCAGCTTCCATATGCACGGCAGCGAACACCAGTGTGTTTTAAACAACCAGTGCAGGCAACAGAGAAAGGGAGTCGCCCACTTGCAGAGGTCAGGCAGGCGGGTAGGCAGAGGGGAAGCCGGTGGATGTTTGAAAGAGTTTGCTTATCTGACACTGACAACAGGATGAGGAGCTGAGCGAGGGAGCAGAGAGAGGGGAGCAAAACATGGAGAGAGCAGCAGCATTACCTACAGCCCATTTACGTAGGAGACATAGAAGAGACAGACACCGGTTACCTTGAGAGAGGTAAAAAGAGAGAGAGAGAAGAGGTAAACAGTTTGTCCATTCTGTCCAAAGGAGCGGGAGCGAGAGCCGAGGGATCGTAACACTGGAGCTCAAGGATAAACCATGGACTCTGCATACATCCCACTACACCTGGACGTGAGTACTACATCCCTTTCACACACACACACACACACACACACACACACACACTGTATACACATCTGTCTGTCTGTCAAGCCACAGGCCACAGGAACTGTGCTGCTGAAACCATTAGTCACTCTGGGGAACAACACACACACGCACACACATGCACACACATGCACACACC
Source organism: Sebastes fasciatus (assembly GCF_043250625.1). Classification (NCBI taxonomy): domain Eukaryota; kingdom Metazoa; phylum Chordata; class Actinopteri; order Perciformes; family Sebastidae; genus Sebastes; species Sebastes fasciatus. The sequence continues at coordinate 20,362,349 of NC_133801.1, forward strand.
GCTGGCACACTGAGTTGCTCAATCAAAATCTTGTCTGGTGGTGGTGAGCAACTTGTCCAAGAATAATGCACCCATTATGAGTTCAAAGAGCATAACGTAACTCGTCACCGCAGCATACATACGCAGCTATGAATTGGCCCTCAGTGTCTACGCTCAGCAGCTTTAATGTGAAAAGCAGAGGTGTGTTTTTGTTCTGTATTTCACATCGGCTCAGCTGTCAGACGCACGACGAGAGCGGTCTCCGAGCTTTCAGCAGTCACGGGTTAGATATGTCAGTGTTTCCACTGATGCTCGCACAGTGTTGTGCCTCAGCGGGGCCTCCTGTTAACCACAATGCCCATGTGACACGGAGACCTCCGTTGGGCATCCCAAGCCCAAACAAAAGTGGAGATAATGAGAAAGGAAAAAAAAGGAGTATGAGGGTGAAAGTTGTAAATACATGGCAACCTGTTGATGCTCTACTCAAGCTCACACAAATGAGACTAAAACAAAGTGTGTGTACATACCTGATCCGTCAGATAGAAGCAGGGAAGCACCGGTTCGACTCCACTCCTGAATGTCCGCTAAACTGAACCTGTGTGTGTGTGTGTGTGTGTGTGTCTAAATCTGTTTCCAACCGCTCTCACATACTTACAACCCAGCTCCTCCACAGTTCTACATCTCTGGTGTGTGTTTCTACGTATGTGTTAGTGCTCACTCCGCCTGGCAGTTAGCATGTGTTTAAACCCTGTACTGTTCTTACACATGTGTGTGTTTGACGTCTGGGTCATTAGCCAGCTAATCGGTCCAGCTGGGATGAATTAGAGACCCGTTCTAATAGAGTCCAATAAAACCACACAGCAGCCTATCTGGAATATTGTTCTAATGATTTCATCTGTCGCGCCTCGGAGAGCAGCACCACAACCCCACAACTGTTTTGGACCCCCGCCCTCATTATATATTAATTCCCCCAGCTCAAAGTCGTGCATTAATGACTAGTTAAGCATGAGGAGTATTGTGCAGTCATAACCTCACAGTAAATTATACACTCTATGGCGTGCATGCTCCGTTTATAAGTGGAAAAAAGAGCAGCAGTGAATACAGATGTATCCTCAGAAGTGTTCTCATGTACTGTACACTGTACTGTACATCACATTTGGGCTCACGAGGCCTTCCGACATGACATATTTTGCTCAGAGAGAGCAAATTAACCCTGTGGCATATACGCTGCACGTATCAAGTTCTGAAGGAATGAGACGGCAGCGTAGAAAAATGAGAGCTGGAAGGGGAGGCGGGGGGGATCAGGGAGAATGAGAGAGGAGGAATTTGGTAAAAGAAACACGGGAAGAACAACAGGAAGGGAAAGTTGAGGGACCAGGCGTAACATGAAGACAGCGGCGGTGGATAAATCAGCCGGCTGCGGTGACACTCCGGCCCTCTGGCCCCGGCAGCAGTCCGCCGCACTCTTCCGCAAAAACACCATTCATTCAAAGGCCTAGGAAAAAAGAGCAGCATTAATGGGAGAGGAGGAAAGGGAGAGAGGGAGATAGGGAATGGGGAGGTGATGCAGGGAAGCACAAAAACAGATATTGTTAGCGAGAAATAACAAGAGAAAGTCAGAAAAATATGGGGAATTGATGGATGAATCAAGAGAGGAGACGGGGGAAACAGAAGGGAGAAAAGCAGTTATGACAGCATAGAGAGCAAAGCAAAAGGACAAGGTTCAAGGGATGCAAAGAGGAAGGAGGAAGGGGAAAGGCAGCAGGGTTTGAAATAAACAGATAAAAAGAGAGGCAGCGAGATAGAAGCACAACAAAAACAGGAGTTAGAAACGGACGTCGGGGGTCAGGGGTTTTAATCAGCGAGTTCAGAAAGACACGGGGCAGGCCGGCGACGACACTCGTCCGCCGCGCGCCAGGGTCGCGCCACTGTCTGCTCGGGAGGTCAGGTCACATCTAATATGTCTAATAGGCCGAACTGCACGGGGAGAAGATGCTGATGCTGGAGGCCCCAATCCTTCATCTCACCTTATCGTGGACCCATTCATCATACAGCTCTCCTCTCTTATCCCCAAAGAACATTTGATTAGTCCACGTTCCTGCCAGAGAGAGAAAGAAGACAAAGGGTACAGTGAGGCAGGGATGGTCAGATATAAAAGCAGGAACTGGGGGGGTGTAATCATAAAAATGTCTGGCTGACTGGAATGAGTCGACATCAGGACGCACGTGACGCATAAAGATGCTAAATTAGGCCTGTGCACGGCTTAAATTAGAAGTCATAACACAGACACTCAGGAAGGACGGAGAGGCTGTTTGTATGTCAAAGAGATGTAGGGCAAGCTGGCCTTCGCTCGCAAACCTGTGTCCCTCTGCCTCGTGCGGGCCGCGACACACCCCGAACCTTTGAACCTCCGAGTCACCTGGGTGGTTTTCTAGGTGAGGAAAGTACAGGAGAGAGATGGTGTTGTTGTCCTTAATCTGCTTTACAAGCCTCCACAGAATATGGGAGAGGCCGTCCAGCAGTGGCGTCTAATCTGTAATTGTCCTCCGCTTCGTTGCCTCAGGTGAAACAGCCCTGGGTGGGGCCGCGAGAGTTTAATGGTTAGCCAGCAACAATCCCACGCTTGCAGGTGGCTTATTTTCCCAGGCCTGCCCTTTGAACCGCGTACCACATGAACAACGCACAGTGCATAAAAATATACACACCTCCACACCTGTGACCTCCTTTTAACCCTTTTTCTGACAGCGTGGTAAGATTAGCGGCCATAACAGTGTCATTATGTGTTCGCTCAGCCGTAAACGCCTCTACTATCTCGCTGTAGAGGGCTTAATCGATCCGCTGGCCCTTAGAGAGGTGAGATAAGGAGATAGAGGAGAGAGATATGTGAATGCTCGGACAAGGAACAAGGTAACTAAAGCTCTTCTTTGAGTAAGGGATAGACAGGTGCACTTTCTTTTGAAAAAGGACACATGTCCAGTCAACCCTGGGCGACAATGGGTACATGATTCACTTCTACTCTATTATGTCGCACATTTGCAGTTTAGATTGTCTTGTCTCTGACTGGTCAACAGGTTTTACTCCTTTGCTCTGACCCTTTACTCCTCACCTCGACCTCTTCGGTTCAAGAGGGACGTTAACTTGCTGGTTTCTAATTACTGGCTCAGTCATTATTAACACCTGCACTACAGAGGCGCAGGGTGTTAGCCAGGTCGTAGTGGTAATTGCATGACCCCGTGCGGTCATGTTCCCGCACTGAGCCTAGTCCATGTAGGGAGAGATAAGCTGATCACTTTGAGTTGAGTCAGCTGAAAGACGCTTAACACAGTCAAGTTTAGCTTAAAGGAGCGCTGTTGTGGCATCTGTGGGGTTTCGGTCAGATTTCTGCTTCAGGAATTTGAACGTCGAGTGAATGAAGCAGGTGATGATGTGAATGTGGGTCGAAGGGGAGATCAGGTAATTCATAATACAACACTACAGTTGGGGAAAGCTCACACTTCTACATACTGTGGGTGCAAATAATCCTCACTTTGGAAGAACCCATAGAAGGGATTTTAACTAATAAAGATTCAAGAGCACCCAACGCGCAAACCACAAACAACTGCATATTTGAGCATATCTTTATTAAAAACACACTGATTTTAGTTGAGCAGGGATGGATTCCCAGTAACATGGCATTATCACTGCATGCTCATTATCCTTATGTATTCTGTAATCTGTTTTTCAGCTCAAAACACCAATGAAACCAGATCGTCCATCTCTTGTGTCTCCTTAGTTTTCTGCAGAGTTTGGCTGTGGAACAAGGCGTTGCACTGCACACACAAGTTTTATAGTATTATGTGACACCTTTGCACACATTGGCACACTTTGTTTCAGGATTTAAAGGACCAGTGTGTAACAATAAGGGGGATCTATTGGCAGAAATTGAATATAATAACAATAAGTATGTTTTCTTTAGTCTATAATCGCCTGAAATTTCGAGTCGTTGTGTTTTCATTACCTTGAAATGAGCCATTGAGCGGGTCCTCTTCACGGAGTCTGCCATATTGCGCCACCATGTTTCTACAGTGACCCAGAACAGACAAAGCAAACACTGTTACCTTTTCCTGCTTTGGTCAGAGTCGATAACATTACTCACTCTCGTCGCCGCTGCTCTCTCTCTCTTGCTTCAGCACTCACTTCCCACATACACACACACACACACTGTGCACTCTACTCTTACAACAACTGGCTCTAGAGTTTTCGTGTCAGCCACTGTAGCAACCATACACGCTTGGCACAAGGGAGAAGTTGTAATCTGCAACCTCACCGCTAGATACCGTCAGATCCTACACACTGTTTTTTTAATACTAGCTGCTCGAACAAAGTTTGTTTTAATGATGTTTTATTTGAAATTCAACATCAACATATTGCATATACACAACCTCCAAAGGTCAGTGCATAGCACATATTCAAATTCAAAATTGTGACTTTCCAAAATTTCTATATACAGACAAAGCTCTTCTCTTTCCCTTCGAGAATATACATCAGTGTCAAGGTCCATGTACCTGTATGTCCATATTCTTCTAGTACAATTATCCTCCTGACCTGCAGAAGTCAAAGGTCAATAAGCAATGAGTGCTTGGTTGTAATGCTTTTGAACATAGTTGATCCAAAACTAAACAAAGGGTCTTCCCAGCACCAAAGTTCAAAATGCCGGATTTAACCCTGATATCAGACTAAACTGGCAAGTCTTTATAAACAAGCATCAACATTAAACAACAACTACATCAGAGTTATAAATGTTTTCTAAGGGTTGGGTGAATATTGTTGTTAATATGCTGTCAATAGAGCTGTAATTTAAGGGTCAATTTAATTACGCCTTTAAATTAAAAGCGTTCTGTCTTGTCCACTCATGCAGACATCGTCACATTCTCCAGTGATTTGAAAAGGAAGGGAGGAGAAAATATCTGTCATTGTGACTGGCCTCTACAACTCCATTACACGTCACCAGAGTTCACAGCCTTTGATTAATGCTCGATGTCTTTCAGTCACAGCACTGTGATCTCTTTCACACACAAACACACAGCATGATTAAATTACAGATAGAGACGGTTTAATTACTCTTGTTTAGATCTCCTAGGATTTATATGGGCCTCTGGAGTAAGAAGCTCGCCATAAATTAGCAGAGGAAAAACACAAAGTGGCACGGTTTCTGCAGCCAGGAGTAACAACCAAACAACTTCGTATGGATATGTGGACAGTAAATTCCTTGAACATATGCCACATGAAGGCTGAAGACTAATGAGAAACTAGTGTGTCCAGGAAGGGGAAGACATAAGCATGATATACAGAGTCCTGGAGCATCTCAGAGGGGCGATCTCTTTTGCAAATTTTGTGAAAAGGTTTGAAAGCACCTAAATTTAACCACCACTTCCTCTCTTCTTTTCTCCACCACACCTGTCCTCCCATCATCTCTCCTCACCTCCCTGCAGGTCCACCATGTTCCCTGCTAACCTCCTGCTCCTCATGGTCCTGCTGCTACCTCAAGCCTCGTCTGGTCGCCAGGGTGGAGACACCAGCAAGATCGACCATGGCAGGGTGTCCCCCGTGCCTTCCTCCCTGTCGCCCCCACCGGCTGGTTCCCTCCTCCTGGAGCCCAGTCTGGCTCAGACCATCCAGAACCTCCTCCTGAGCCGGCTGGGCCTGCAGTCGCAGCCCGATCCTCGGCCCGGAGTGCCGGTGCCCGGGTACCTCCTGGATCTTTACCGCTTCCACCAGCAGCAGTACCATCTAGTGGATGACCCTTCGTTTAGCTTCCCCAGCCAGCACATCCAGCAGGCTAACACCGTACGCAGCTTTCACCACAATGGTAACACATCATGACGCCATGCTGTCAACCTATTTTATTGCAATACAAGAATTCTAATTGTACTTGTTTGGCCTTTGAACTTCTGTTTCACGGAAGCTGTTTGTGCATTCTGCTGAATTCCTTTATTAACCACAGATGAAGTATAAAGATCCTATTTATGGCAGTGGCAGATGTTTGTTGTGACTCACCAACACTGAGTAAGATCCGGCTGGGCGCGCTTAATTAAGATGGGTTGTTTACAGTCCTAAAGTCTTCTTTCAAAACATGTGTGAGAGCAGACTTAGATACACTGAGGGGAAGGTTGTTCTGGACTCTGCACTGCAGCTCTGATCAGGGCTGGGTTAACCTGTTCGGGGACCCCAGGGCAAACATTTGCTGTTGGGGCCCCGCTGATCCCCCACCTATCGCCCTGTCAGTCACCTCCAAGTACCAATTAATTCCAGTGCAACCACTTTACAATAACTTTATTAGGATTATGCATTACGTGGGGATAATAAACATGATGAAGCTTTTAAAACTAGATTTTGACACAGAGTCCCTGCAGCAGATTTTGAATCACTCAATGCATGTTGGTGTAGGAATGGTTGACCTATTAAGAGCCTCAAATTAAAGAGTTCTTGATTCAGATACAATATATACAATGTATAATTCACAAAAGTACAAATGAATGCATGTAGTGGTTCAATTTACTCAACTTTGAACTCACAGTGTCAATTTGAGATATAGCTTTCTACCCCTGTACCATGCTTTTGAGATCATTCAAGAAATATCTGGCAAATGACAAATCTTACTAATGTAGCAAGCATTTGTTTGTGTTTCTTGTTAAGTGTAAATAAAACAGGGCTGTCAAATTTAACACGATAATAACGCGTTAATACAAATTTGTTTTAACACAACTAATTTGTTTAAGGCATTAACACAACTTGCGATTTTTAGGTTGTAGCGGGCTCAGTTTTAAAGCTACCATGGCGATTCTGGTATCATATGAAACTAGAAAACCTATGGAATCCATTGTCATACTAGCTTGTCGCGAAGAAGGCTTATATAACGCTCCAAACTTTCGCTAAATTTTGGCGAGGAATACCTGTCATGGTCATTTTCAAAGGGGTCCCTTGACCTCTGACCTCAAGATATATTAATGTAAATGGGTTCTATGGGTACCCACGAGTCTCCCCTTTACAGACATGCCCACTTTATGATAATCACATGCAGTTTGGGGCAAGTCATAGTCAAGTCAGCACACTGACACATTGACAGCTGTTGTTGCCTGTTGGGCTGCAGTTTGCCATGTTATGATTTGAACATATTTTTTATTCTAAATGCAGTACCTGTGAGGGTTTCTGGATCATATTTATCATTGTTTTGTGTTGTTTATTGATTTCCAATAATAAATATATACATACATTTGCATAAAGCAGGCATATTTGCCCACTCCCATGTTGATAAGATTATTAAACACTTGAAAAATCTCCCTTTACGGTATATTTTGAACAGATAAAAAATGTGTGATTAATTTGCGATTAAATATTTTAATCGATTTACAGCCCTAAAATACAACCCAAGTAAGTTTAAACCACACTAAACTCCTGCACCCCCCTTGTTTCTCTTCCTCTTTCTCTTAGAGCCCCTTGGAGACAGTCCCATAGCAGAGGATCGTAAGAGGGTGCACATCTCCTTCAATGTTTCCTCCATCCCTCAGGATGAGAGGGTGCTCTCCGCTGAGCTCCGGCTCCTTCGCAGTGACAGAGCCTCCCTGGGTCCTGGAGCCCACAGACTAAACCTATACCTCACTCAGCACCATGAGGACCCTGTGCCCACCCTGCTGGAGACAAGGTTACTCACCGCTGGCCTCCACAATCATAAAGCAAGTGATTTCTGGGAGGCTTTTAGCCTAAGTGCAGAGCTCCTTCATAAGGTCCTTGCTGGGACTGGCAGCCTGGGCTTCCTCCTGGAGGTCAGACCTGAGAACAGCACCGCCTCGCTCCCTGACCAGAGCCTCTCCGCTGCTGCAGGTGAGGAGGAGGCAAAGAAATACAAACAGGGACATCTGAGGGTATGCAGGTCCGTGGGTCAGGACGAGCACAGCTGGGCCCAGGAGAGACCCCTCTTGGTGACTTATAGTCATGACGGGCGTGGAGAGCCCTTAGTCAAACATAGCAGGAGGACCCCCAGTGGAGGCCAGAGGATGAGAGGGAGAAAAGGGACAAAAGAGAGGGCGAGGAGCAGCAACAAGGGCCGCAACAGAGACCAAGAAAAACCAAAAAAACGGGGGTATACAGTGCCGGGCTGGGGGGGTGATAAAGGAGGTGTCAGTTGGAGCGAACGTGGAAGGGTGAAAAGAAATGGTGGTCGTGCTGCGAAACTGAAACGCCTTTCCCGTAACAGATGCCGCCGCCACCCTCTATATGTAGATTTCAACGATGTAGGCTGGCACAAGTGGATCATTGCGCCCAGCGGCTACGACGCCTTCTTCTGCCTGGGGGAGTGTCGCTTTCCTCTGGCCGACCACATGAACTCCTCCAGCCACGCCATGGTGCAAACTCTGGTGAACTCTGTGAATGGAGCAGTGCCCCGGGCCTGCTGCGTCCCCACCTCCCTCAGCCCCATCGCCCTGCTCTACCTGGATCCTCAAGACCGAGTGGTGCTGAAGAATTACCAGGACATGGTGGTGGAGGGCTGCGGCTGCCGGTAGTGGGCTGGAGAGCTGACCCAGAGAACGCTAGACGTGGATGGAGGAACAACGAGGGAATAGGAGAAAGACGGAAGCGTGAAAGGGCAGATGGTGGGAAGAAGAGACTGTAGAAGCCAGCTAACTGCAAACAGACATGGAGACTGATGGAGACAAATGTAACAGCGTAAGAATGATGAGGGAGATATAGCAGCTAAATCGTCATTAAGAGGAGCAAGAAAAAGGGTCAGACACAGAAAGAGAAAAAAAAGAGTGAGAGAAACAGAAATAATCTGCCACACAACAGGATACATGATTAGACAGTGAGGCTGAGGAAGCAGAAATATGGTCAACACAGATATACTGCCAGGAATTACTTTTCACGTTTTCCCATTTAGCGACGATGCAGCTGTTTACACCATCAACCGTCAGGCTACGTGTTCTCTCACGAGAGGCCAGCGCTTTAACATCAGATGGCGTCTATTCTATATCCCAGTATTGCCACTCATCTCACTCTCACACGACTGTCTGACAGGAACATGCACATGTGTTTAGCAGCCGAAATGGTTCAGAGAGGACACACGATTTAAGCTCTGGAGCAGAATCCTGTAACTTCCCGATGGACTTCCTGATGATCTGATGATCAACAGCATTAGCAATACGACGATGGCACTAGCACGGCATCTAAACTTTGTGTGACAGTGTTGTTTCTGCAGTATTTGAACCAAGAAGTAGGGTGCATCTGTTTTTACGAACGTTAATATAATGACAGACCGTCCCCGTACAAGCACCCTTACATCACAAGCTATTTAAAACCACAACAATAATGCTGAGGAACTATTATGCTATTGTTTGAATGTACTGCTATCACTATTATTTAAAAAAAGAGACTTTTTTTGTACATTTATTTTGCAGACGTGAAGAAAACCCAAGTGATGGTTGTCTTGTGATTATACATAATTCCACTGAATGGCAATTCTAACTTAAAAAGACACATTATGTATTTAAATAACAGCAATATGGTGTATTTAATCTTGAAAATATTTAAGATACCTGCACTCAACGGAGCATACAGCAAAACTGAAAGCCTGCCGTCCACATGAAGTAAGTTATGGTAGCTTTACATCCGTACAAATGTTCAGTGTCTGTGTCACTTCCACTTCCCGCCTTATCATTGCACACATTTTGGTGTCCTACACATGATAGCAGACATAAGTGATGTTGCCTTTAAAAGCTCAACTAACAAGTCAAGTGAAAGCTCTGTGTATTGTAGCTACTGAAGTGTGTAACAACAGGTGTCTTTGCTAGTTGTGTCTGCATGTGTCAAGATAAAAAAAAAAGGACCGACGTTAAAACTGGGACTTTAGTGCCTTTCAAACAGGGGCTTTAAAAGTGTTCTCTGCTGAGCTTAGTAATTGTTTTTCAGTGTTGCATTTTTCTCTCTAAGTGGAAACATTTAAGCAACAGCTTGTAAAATGTTTGACAATATACCTCTAATAAACAAAGCAAACAGCAAACTGTCACGTGACTTTTCTTTTGCATCAACCATGTTCTCCTTTTTTCTTTTCCTAGGGCTTGAGTGCATGAAAAAAGCGTTACATACATACATTGTTCTTCAGCTTACAATGGAATTATTGCCATGTTCAGGAAGAAAAAAGGAAGCCAGAAGTCCCACAGATTTGTGTATATGATACTGTAGCTAAGGAAGTAGCTTCACATTCTCACATCGAAACAGCTGTGAGGTTTAAGGGAAATGTCTTATCTCCACCGAACACCCTTGCTGCCAAAACCAGTGAACCGCTGTATCACTTCACACTGAGCACATGTTTCTGATCCCAGATATCACACACAGAAAGACAGAAAGAAGGAAAATGTAGAATAAGATGGAGGAGCAAACGTTGCCACCCTTGGCTGCAGGTCATTCCTCAATGCAGGGGTCAAAGCGACTCAACAGCGTCTTCGACCTCTGCATTCCTGCGTGTTTGAGAAGACGAGGGCCCTGCCCTCTGCAGCCACCGCCAGATGGACCAGCTCACTGCAACTCACAGGTGAGTAAAACCCACAACGGGTGAGGGGAAGGTGTGATTTGGTTTGTGCGAGGAGGTAAGGAGCAGAAAGAAGTGCTTTACATAACTCATTAATGTCCAACAAGCAAGTACAGTAACTGGGATGAATGTAAACATTCAAAATAAATTCCTTTCTCTGTTTTCTTTGCTACTACTTCCAGTGGGCAACTCCAGGGTCTGAAAAGTTAAGCCAATGCTGAAGTGCCTTAAACTTGCATTATTTCTAACAGCCAGCAGGGGGCGACTCCTCTGGCTGCAAAAAGCCCAAAAAGTCTGATTGTATAGAAGTCTATGAGAAAATGAGCCTACTTCTCACTTGATTTATTACCTCAGTAAACATTGTAAACATGAGTTTATGGTCTCAATCACTAGTTTCAAGTCTTCTTCAATACAGCATGATGTTCATTTAGTAAATTATGGTCCCATTTAGAATAAAATAGACCATAAAGCAGGGTATACTTTAGGGCGTGGCTACCTTATGATTGACAGGTTGCTACCACGGGGTTGTCCGGTCTGGGAGTTGTCCACTTTTTTGTCTTAGAACCCTTTCACAGTGTGTTTTCAGTTCATGAAAGTTAATTATAACCTTTTTGGTTGCCTAAAAATGTCTTATTCAACATTCAGTTGAACTTAGCTCCACCCTCTCGTGTCATATCTGGTTGCAAACAACCAAGATGGCGACATCCAAAAATCAAGTTGGCGATGGCTAAAATGCTGAACTCGAGGCTTCCCAGGAATATATCACTCTTTTCCCAGGATTCCCAGCATTTATTGGCATAAATGAAGGTCTGATTTTAAACAGAACTGTAATTAATCATTAAATGATGTTTATTGTAATCTTATAATGTTGTTCTTTTATATTCTTTAGATGACGTGGTGGTAGATCAACACATGAAGCTCAGCATAAGTTCAATCAGGAAGACAATCTTCATGCTGCATTCATTCAATTCTGTCTCTCTCTTTCTCCTCTCGCTTTTTCTTAATCAGCTGATTATGGGCGTTCACACTTTTTTAGTTAAACCAAGCAGATCTTGCCACGATCTCTATCACCCATCATGTCGCTGCTGTCAAACTTTAAATCTTTTCTCCTCTCAGCTGTCATTTTAGGCGAAATCACCTCCAGTCATCATGTCCTGATCCAGATCTTCAGCATTGTCTTCATCTCATCACCACAACCACCAGCATCTAGACTCCATAGGTAGGTTGCCTATTCTATTACTACTTCATCACCCCCTTAAAATATTAGATATTTCAATAGGGATTAATCGCTAAAGACTATTCACATTTCTCATCCTGTTGTGCACATGTCAATTAAATATTTTCTACTCAAAATGAAGTCGCTCCTGATTGAAATCCTCTAAAAGGTGCATTATCATTCAGGTGGTTGTAACACCAGGACAACTGTCTGCATTGGATGTCCACCTGTTGAATGCCACTTTGTACTCATACTCTGATTTGGGGATGAAGGCCTGTATGTCCAGCCCGTTCTCATTCCCAGGGCGTCGTCGTATGATACTGCCGCACAAGGCGTTATTTATCACCAGGCATTCCATTAACTACAATGTAAACCCATCAGCGGCAACGGTAAACTCTCAGAGAAGTGCGCCAGGAGGGTGGTGACGTAGTTTAAAGAGCAAAAAGACACACACCGGGCGGACGGTGGATGGGCCAAATAAACACACAGCTTTCATCCAACCCGCGTTCACAACGTTCAGTTTAATTTTTACTGTACAAACGGTAGTAGTTTTAAGCCTAACCATGTTGTTTTTTCCTAAACCTAACTATAGTGGTTTAGTTGCCTGAACCTAAAGTGACGCCAAGGGGCGTGACACAGCGGCAGTATGTGACGAGTTGGGATGAGAATGAGTTCGCATATCTTGCCTTCTTAGTTTTTGTTTACAGATTTTGAGTTCTATTTCGTTATATACATTCTGTCACACATCTGGATCGTAAGCTGTCAGTTTAGCATGAAAAGTAGCTGGCTGCATACAGCTGGAACTCTCTAAACTTCCTTTCCCTGCATATTTCACCTTTCAACACTTGTCAGGAGCTACACTGGTAGGTGTGTGTATGAAGAGAAAAACAGAGCAAAGAAAGTGTACTGTAGAGGCAGATAAAGGCGTATAAGATGTTTTATATAATATCAGGTTTACAGATGGTGTGTGCCTCTGCTTCTCTACAGAGCTCTGTATATGTGCCAGTATGTTACATCTCATGGGCTGTAGCACATCGTGGTTCACTTAGTAGTTGACTGATAACCTCTGGCCTTTTTCCTCCATGACCCATTATTCACTCTTTCAACTTCAATCCATTCCTTATTCTACCTTTCCTGACTCATCCATCTCTCTCATCCTCTAGCTTCCCCTCAGCAAATCACAGCTTCTTCAACCTCGTTCTTATCTCAGCCTATTTGTCAATCACCTGCCCATCCTGACACAGTTTTTGCTTCTAAACCTTGTTCCTCTTTCAACCTGACCCATCAACTCATTCGTCTCCCAGGTGCTAGATTAGAAACAGTTGTTAAACCGTTCATTTGTCCCTCATGATGAAGTGAGTGGAGTGATTATTGATAAGCCCCAACCTGTTAGTTCATTGTGCTGCTGATTGGATTATAAAAATATTCACTGATATATGAAATGTCGCTGTTCCGGCACCTTACATTAAAGGAAAAATTTTAGTTTGCTACAACATGGGTATCATATTTGTTTATAGGGGATTGTTCAAAGCCTGTGTGATTGTCTGATCTATGTTCCTTGATTGTTTTTGCCATATTAGTACTGAAAGGAATGATGGCACAATCTACAAAAATAAGGTTGCATGAAACAAAATATCCCTTTAACATCTTCAATCCCAGAATCCTGCTGGTGCTCCAGTCATTACAAACTCATGCTGTGCAGCTAAAGTTTGTTTAAACCAACAAAAGTTTATTAAAAATTCTAGAGGAGATCCCGAAGTTACCATAGTTATTAAGTATTTCAGGCTGAATTTTGAAGAAATTTGTACAAAATGATGCTCAAGACATCAAGAATATTTCTATTCGATGGAATGGTGCAGCCTTAAAAAACATGGATTTTAACATTTGCTCCGTGTAAATAGCTTCAATCAAGAGCTGGAACAAGCTGATAAAGTATAAATGTGACCATTTTTACAACATTAAAGCTGCTTTGAAGTGGTAAATTTATATCACAGATATTGTGCACAACATGTATTCTGACTTCTTTAAAATTGCAGTGATGATCTCAAAGGCAGCATACATGTACTTCAGTTTCTTATTTCGTTGTTGTGTTTTGGGGTCAGTAAATTGTGCAGTTCTAGCTCATCACACTTTGACCTCTCCCTTTATTAAAGCTGTACGCTGCCTCTATCTCATATCTACCTTTGAAACACGTTTTTTCTCTCCTTCTTTCCCTCACAGGTGCTTTGGTTATGAATTCTTAAGGGTGAGGTTGAGAAGCACAAAGACAGGATATGACCAGGCTTATCTTGTCAGGTGTGGAGTCTGTTTGAGGCGGCCTTGACCCAGTCAGCCGTGAGGAACACCTTCCCTCAGTCCATAAATCATGAAGGAGGGTTACGGAGGAGCAGTAGAGGGTTACTCCAAGTGAGAGGGCCGCTCGGACACATGGCTGCTGTGCTTCTGACCAGGTGTCTGGATTTATCTGTGATGAAGACCAGATAAGCAGGAGGGAGTACAAATGCCTCACATTACAGAGAGTTCTCACACAAGGAGTCGATTATGTCTATCGGGGGTTTTTAGATATAGTAATTACGACCACGGTTCACAACAATAGCACAGCCATAGCTGAGGTCATTACAAACTCATGCTGTGCGGCTAATCTTTGTTCAAACTCATAGAAGTTTATTTCAAATTCTAGAGTAGATTCTGAATTTTTACAAAGTTATTAAATATTTAAGGCTGAGTTTTGAAGAGATTTGTACAAAATGATGCTCAAGACATCTATAATATTCTCATACTTCATACTGAGGACAACTGAGCATCCTCTTAAGGAATTTTTTAACTTTCCACCAAAGAAATTTTCCCCACTCTGAATTTCCGTTTCAAATTTTATTTTTTAATGATCTCCTTAATGTTACTCAACATAGAAATGCAAGTCTCCTAGAAAACAATCCTGTAGTTTATGTAATGTTGATGATGGCAGAGGGTGCTAAATACCACTATGAGCCTGGGTCACCGTTGCTATGGAGATTAAGACGGTCTAAGATGCAAATCGATGCTACTGCATAGCAAATATACAACACTTTATCTCGAATGGGAACAAAACACGTCATCACTGTTGCAGAATTCATCCAAAATTGACCCATAATCCAAAACTGAATTAATGTAAAGTATAATTTTTTTAATTAGTTTTCTCAACAGCGTTATGTTTATCTATAACAGAAGATAGATATATATCAGAATCTTGAGATTTTCTATTTGATTCGTGTACTTAGACAGAAATTTCCTTTTTTTTCGTGACGCTCAGCACGACTTTCAACAACGTATTTTTTGTGCGTTTTCCTATGAATGTCCAGCAATACATGACACGATTATCAATTTCTGCTCCTGTCTTTTCAAGATAAAACTACTTAGTTAGCTTTAGGAAAATATCTAACTACTACGCAGTTTGGGTTAAAATAACACTGGAAGTGGCAAAACTTGAGTATGGAAGTAAGTATGGAAGTTATGTAACAAAAACTACTTATAGTAGGTTCAGGAAAAGATTGTGATTTGGGTTAAAGTAACTCCGAAAGTGCTGTAACTTAAGTATGGAGGTTACGTGACAAATAAATCAACGTTAACTAAAATGTGTCAGCAAACAGTGCTGCAGTTGCACAACCTAGTTATTTAGTATCATATACCAGCAACAACAACAGCTCAACAGAGAGATGTCATATTGCTTCCTGGTTGACTGCAGTGCGGCCTCGGTGTGGACGGGTTTCATCAGGGCTGGCCTGCCAGTCTTTCCACCCACACTGACAGAGCTGACAGAGCCGAGGTGAGCCACAGACTCAGGCAGCCTCATCCGTCCCTGGTGTCCCCTGCAGACTGACAGCCTGCTCTACAGTACTCCCTCCCTGACTGTTGGACTCACTGCTGGGTCAACCGTTCAGCCCACCCACTGCACATATATAACATTTAATGATACCTGTCTGAAGCACGTCTTGGATTACTACTTATTTATATTTCAATATGATGACTTAATAAACTATGAATTTGACTATTTGTGTAGAAGAACACACTAATACTTAGACAGAATGGCTTAGACATTTGGACAGTGCAGGTTTTTTAAACCGCAATTATAAATAAAAGCCCAGATGACAGTGATATACCAGCAACAGCAGTACCAGGGCATCACAAATACTGCCGGGGTCACGGACCCTTAAAGGCATCAAAAATATTCCCTTTTGGACATCAGAAACAGTTTTCAATCATGCTAACCCCTTAAGTACACTAAATTGCAGGTTGATACATATAGTGTGTCACACAATAAAATGATAGTGTCCCAAATCACTGTAGCAGATGTGGATGTATCTACCAGTTGTGTGCTGCTGCTGCTGAGTTGGTGGTTTCAGTCTGGAACACACAAAACAGATAGCGAGGGTTTTGGGTTTCACCTGCAAGCTTCAAAGACAGACTCATGCTGAAACCGAATGAGCAGAACTAGACCTCTGCGTCGCAGAGTGAGGCAGGTGCAGCACGTTGATATGCTGGGAAGGCCGACCGGAAGCAGACGTGTCACGAGCCAGATCCCTGACCCCTGAAGTCAGGGAGGGCTGCTGTTTCCGTCTGTCTCTCCAAGTGTAGCTATGTCTCTTTTTCTCCGACTCATGTGTGCTTGATGTAGCAGTGCAGAGGTTGCATAAGGACCAGCTGTTGTCCTAAATTCATCCTTGTCAGTCGTCTCTGCCTGAAATATACCAGATAGCATCTTTATCAACCAGTTTAAAGTATGTAACAGTCTGTATACTGTGCACCTCCACTCTTTTCCATCCTCCTCTGCCGTCTGTCCATCTCTTCAATTATGTTTTCATCTCATCTCCATCCTCCCTCCTCCCATTCCCTTACAGCTTAACGATGAAAAATTATGTTTTTACAGGTGTCTCACAATGCGGATGCTGTCCCTGCTTGAATGGGAATTGCATTCATTCCTTCCCTCCTCTCTGCTACCTTCTCTCACCGCCTCTGACTTTCTCTCGACGCTCGAGGCATGCGTTCAGGGAAATATATACCACTGGAGTCGACAAGAAGGAGGGGATGTTGTTAAGTTCAGTTTTAATTAGACCTGTGCTGCGGAGTCTGCAGGGTCCCCCACGACATTTACCTCTTAATCCTCCTCTGGAGCAGCCAACGTTAAAGTTTATTTATGGTTCATTACAGCTTGGGTGTATTTCAATAGTTTAGGCCATCATTTCTATCCATCCATCCATTATCCGTAACCGCTTATCCCATTCGGGGTCGCAGTGGTGCTGGAGCCGATCCCGGCTGACCATGGGCAAAGGCGGGTTTCACCCTGGACAGGACTATCACAGGGCTGACACATATTGTAGAGACAGACAACCATTCACTCTCACATTCACACCTACGGGCAATTTAGAGTCAACAATTAACCTGCATGTCTTTGGACTGTGTCAGTTCATGAAAGTTAATTGTAACATTTTGGTCGCCTGAAAATGTCTTATTCAGCATTCGATTGTACTTAGCTCCACCCTCTCGTGTCACTTCTGGTTGCTAAAAAACAAGACGGCGACGGACAAAATGCCGAACTCAAGGCTTCAAAACGGCAGACGACAAATGAACAGGTGACTACGTACACTTCTTATATATAGTCTATGAATCTTTCAGCAATTAACTCAGTAAGTACAATGTTATTATTACCGACTAAAATTATATACAAAACTACAAAATTAATACTCAAATTAATAAATTGGAATTATTTTTAATTAAAAAAGAAAAAAAGAAAAAAAAAATATATATATATATATATATATAATTAAAAATCACTCAATCTGTGTCCTTAGTGTCCTCCATCGCTCAAATCCCAAAGCCCAGACCAGCGGGGTAACAGCAGCGTAAACATCCATCACTGATGGTTAGCTGTTGATGAGCCAACAGACAAGAGACGAACAGAGAGGAGGGGACAGAATGACTGAAACACAGCCTGTGAAGAAAAAGAGAGAAACATAAGGAGGAACCAAGTGATGAAGGGAAGAGAGAGATGGCGAGGGAGAAAGACAGGAGCTGGTGGACAGCAGTTGGTCTGTTTACTACGAGGATATCACTCTTCTCCAGATGTTTAGCAGCACACAGAGGAAGAGAGAGAGAGAGAGAGAGAGAGGAGGGCAGGGGCGAAGGAGAGAGAGCAGCAGAAGGATGTGAGTGATTGGATTTTTGGTGACGGTTGCCAAGTTGGACTCATCATGGTGTGTTTTATGACTTGCACATTCAAAGTGCTACGTGGTCGGCAACCAGGAGTCAGTGGTAGGAATGCCCTGTCACGGGACAACACAGGAAACAAACACCAGGCTCAACAATGACTAACCACATCCCCCTAAATCACCCCAAGAAGGAAAAAGAAATCAATGAAAAGTGAAAATGTGTGGATATGATCTGTTAACCTATAAGTAATTAACTCCTGTCCTCATGCAGAAAAATGGTGCTTTATTTCTTCTCACACGTCCACATGTACCTCTAATCTTGGGCTATATTTCCAGGCTTTGTGATCTGGGGGATTTTTCTGGCAGTGGCCTCTTTGTTTCTTCTTGTGTAGCGTGTCAGGAGGAAGAGGTTTAAACCGCAGGATTTGGGTTTGCTGTTAAATTCTGCCGAGTGAGATTAACTCCTGTGCGAGCACATCCGCTGAATCTGAGGGAGCTGTCAGTGTATTTCAATGTAGCCACTGTCTGACACTGAGTCTACCTCCTAGCGGGCAACAAGAGGGAGGAAGCAGGAGGGAAATCAAGGAAGAGAGTGACAAGAGGAGGAAATTAGTTAAAAAGCAAAGTGGGGCCTTAAATGTATTAGTTTCACAAGCATGAGAGGTGAATGTAATCCCTCTTTATCCTGTATCAGAGCCATATAACACAGCCGTAACACACTTTTGGCAGAGCTTATATAACAGGGAAAGTCAGTGGACTAACAATGTGTCATATAAAAGGAAGGCCATTGAACATGAATGATCACCATGGGTGATATTCTTAAAAAAGAAAAGAAAATGCCCCCTTTACATCCTTTCACATAGGCCGCTTTTCACAAGGTTATTTTTCATTATACTTTTTCTCAGTTCCAGACGCCTACAGTACATTGCAATTGCACATGTGTCTGAGTCTGAAAACAGGGCTGATAACAGGCACATGAATAACTAGGGCCCATCACCAAGCGGCAGCAGTACATGATGCTCCTGAGATGCATTAACACAGGCCGCAGCCTTTCCAACCTCCCTCCAAAAAAGTAAGAGGAGGAAAAGAAAAACTGAGACAGGGAGAGGGGGAAAGAAAGAGAGAGGAGGGAGAAGGCCTGGCATAAAGATTAGATTAGCACTTTAAAACATCTGTGAACTCGTCCGGCCCAAGCTACGCTTCCCCACAGATTTGGGCCTGATCTCACATTTTCTTTCCTCCACCTCCCCTCCCCTGCTCTCAACCGCTCCTTCCTCCACCCTCATCCCCCTTTTTTGTGGTTTGTCTTCTCTGTTTGTTCTGTCATTGGCCTTTTAGTTTGAGGCTAAGGATGGTGTTGTTTTATCGTTTTCGTTTTTTTTATTAGTGTAGCGTGCTTAAGCCACTGTGCTCCACCGTTCTCTAAGTGAGTCTTATATTTCTGAATTTCCAGAGCTGTACGATAACAATAATAAGACCTGACAAAAGCTATTCACTTGGTGAAATATCAGATGCAGCTACCAGTTTTGTTACAAAAACACAGTATGAGTCTCTCTCTCTTTGAAACGTGGCGACGTTTACTAGTGATTGAATACAGCGCCAGTCGGCGTCCTGGAGTGGTAAATACTACACTGACCAACCTGGAAGCGATATTACGAATCCTAGCGAAGGCATGACACACCCTACTCTGTCTCTGACTACTCTCACTCTGATCGGCTTACCATGATATTCTTACCCTAACCCTAACGAATCTCACTCCTCATGCCTAAACCTAACCAATCCAACCAATAAAGGCAGTGAGTACTAGCCAATCAGAGGCAGAGAAGGGTTGGTAATTTAGCAATCTGGAAAGTGAAAGTGCAGCGCAAGACCTTTGTTTTTTTACTCAATCTTTATTTATGTTTTCCAGACAGGGACCTCTTGTGGCTGTGTGAATAATGACTCTCAGAAATAGCATGCCATATTAAGGCCAGGGAGGGTATGCTTAAAGTAAGTTGTTCATAAAACGTGTCGTACAAACACATCTGAAGGCTAATGTGTTCATAAACCACACTTGAAGAAGGGGCGGGATATGATAATTGTTCAAATGGAAATAATGTTGCACACTTCCTTGAAGGCATTCTTGGTGTGAGGAGTAGGCTAACAGAAGAGAGCTTGCGAGACGTTCAAAACCTGCTTACTTGCTAACCTCGATACACCAGTGGCCAATTGTAGTGGGCGTGAATGTTGGATTGACGCTTTCGGAAAGTCACAGAAATTGTAAGACGCCGCGATTCCAATTTCAGAAAGGTGTGGGAGCAGGGGGATTCAGGCATTCTTTACAACCCAACCAAAGGTTGAAGCATACTAACCCCTTTATAGCGCCAAAAACCCTATTAGGGTTTTAGGATTAGGGATGTTTGGGTCAACAAAGCCAATTTTGGCATATGAACATCTGTTCTGATGTGTTTCCTTGTTTCTGTATGTCTCTTACTTTCTTTTTTAACAAATAGGACATCAGTGCCGATCTGAAATATGAGGTAGAGCTTGATGATGAATTCTTAGTATGCATAGTATGTCCGCTCATATGTGTTTCCTATAAAGCGCTGCAGCATCAACACTCCCACCTTCCCAGAGTTTTTTGTTTATTTAAGGCTCGATAATGTGCGTTACATTAAACACCCTCCTCTAGTCCATCCATCTCTGCAAGTGATGGCAAGGGACGACATGCCTCCTAATTCTGTTCACATCACCATTATATGCATCCACTGGGAAGAAAGCACTGGCCTGGTATGGAGGAAAAGGGTTTCCTCCGTTCCTTTCCCCTTTAGCTATGAGCTTGTTTCCAGCAGCACTGAGCTGTAACTCCAAAGGGAGGAAGGGTGGGAACAGTATGAGACAAAGCGATGGAAAGACTGATATATACCCTCTAATCTCCACTGGTGGGCTGCTAAAGACTCAATTATTCTGTCTGAAAATCGAGAGATGAGCTGAACTCCTGAGGGACCTCAGGAATGCCAATCCAAAACCACAAACTTACTTAATTATTGTGTATTCTTAAATGAACTGTATGATATCTCAATAAATCTTTGCTGGCACGCCCAAAAGCTCTCTAAAATGTAAATTGTTCCTTTAAAATAACTATTCAGTGATGTCCAGCATACTTGTAAAAAAAAAAAGAAAAGGGTATCTAACACTGAATTGCAGAATTAGCTTTTTTCATTAGTGGCTTTTTTTTGGGCCTTTCCAAAAACCAAAAACACAAGAGCAACAGTGCACACTTTAATAGGCTGCAAAAAATAAGCACAACTACAAGCCAAGTACACCTTTCTGTAGGCCTATAAGGCAAGAATACTTAATTATATTTTTCTTAAGTATATCTTGATCAAAAGATTAAGTCCAAGATAGGCCTATAAGCCAAGTATACTTAGACTGTTCTGTATACTTGTCAGTATGAGCCAAGTACACTTATGTATACTTTTGTTAAGTATATGTCTGATAAGTACATAAAAAGTAAACTGAAAGTATACTCTCTTGTTTTAAGTTTAAAAGAAGTATATTAATAGCACACTTGATAAACTTCTTTAAATAGAATAACCTGTGTGTTTGTTTGCTCTATAAAGCTGCAATTATTAGCAGACTCTAGAGCACCATACCAACTACCTTCAGTACGGTAGAAATACCTCTGTTCACGACTGGCACATCGACTGTGTAGTGTTTCCTCAGTGTGTGGAAGCTGGTCTGGATGTTATCAGAGTTTAGTCTAACATTAGCGGTGTTGTTCTACTGGATTTGGGGAAGTTTATACTCCAGCAACCTCAGCCAACATTACACAAGATAACACATCTGTCCTCATCCTAAAAGCCTTTTCTCTTGTAATGTGAAACGTAAATTGAAAAATAGGCTACTGTTTGATAATGTGAACAAGTATGTATGCAGCCAAAGGGCTGTTAGAACAAAATAACAGTCTGACCTTATGACTTTCATTATCATACTTATAGGATGAGCTATAATGTTCAACACGAAAATACAAGAACAATTCAGTTTTTTTAATTTCTTGTGTATGACTTCTACATCGATCATCAATAGTGAGGATTTTTTTGCCTCTGTTTTAGCCTTTTTGCATTGTATAATGTATGTAGCCATCAAGTATCTACTATAAGACAATTTTTACAGGATTCTCATTTTGAAACGAGTCAGCTGGAAATAATAAAAAGTCAGCCAGAGACGCTTTTTTCAAACAACTCATAGAGCAAACATGACCTTAAAGAAACAGTGTGTAACATTTAGGGGGATATATTGTCAGAAATGGAATATAATATTAAAAAGTATGTTTTCTTTAGTGTATAATCACCTGAAAATAAGAACTGTTATGTTTTCGTTAAAATGAGCCATTTATATCTACAAAGGGAGTGAGTCCTCTTCACGGAGCCGGCCGACCATGTTTCTACAGTAGCTCAAAATGACGTCGGCCACATAGTTTTCCTACACACTTGGCTTGGGAGAAGTTTCAGTTGGTTGCAATTTGCAACCTCACCTCTAGATGCTGCCAAATCCTACACACTGCACCTTTAATTAGCTAGCAAGCTATAGCTGATCAAATCTGCCAGCAACAGTTGTCATTTGAGCCTTAAAAATCAAGGTTTGTCCACTAAAAATGAGAAACATACATTTGTTTACCTCTGTCTGAAATCAAGGGCCCATTGTTTTAAGAATAACAAAGCATTTTGTAATGTATCTGCCATCATTATCGTTGTAAACTGTATATGCTGTGCTAGAACAGGAAGCTTGACAGGCATAGAAACAGTAGCTAAGGGGGCAGAGCTTAGCGAATGATCATTTGCCAGGTACAAGTGGCTGTTTGTGGCTGGCCGCTCTAAAAATAATGTTTTTGTTGAAACACGATATTCTTCATGGTCTGCTGTAAAACTCCTCTCATTTCTTTAACTGATGTATTATTTCCTCTCTCTACCTTTCTCTGGCTGCACGAAAACACAAACTTTAATTCAAAATCCAGACAATTTCACCATCAACCAGATGTCCGGCTGAGATCAGTGGTTTACTGGAAGCATGTACCCTTCTTTAAATAAAAACAAGCCGCCACATGGTCCTGCAGATTCACAAAACTTGGTCTGAGTCAAGATCAGGTGTGTGTGAGTGTGTGAATATGTGTGTGTGTGTGTGTGTGTGAGAGAGAGAGAGAATGTGTTTGAGTGTGTTGGGATGCTATGTACCTCACATTTGGCAGATTGTGGCAACAGCTAGTAGGAAGGAAGAGAAGTGAGGCCAGCAAGAGGCCATGGAGCATTTCCATCTGAGCGCTTACGGGACATCAACAAAGTCTGTTGTAATAACAATGAGCACTATAGCAGGTGTCCGTATTATACTTGTTTTGAAGATGTCTGGCAAAAATCGTTACAAACTTCTTCCTTAATATGAAATAGCATTATGTTTTATAGGGAGAGAGAGAGATTGTGGTTTGGTCACAACACAGAAACACCAAAAACATGTTATATAAACATCACACACACTCCATTTGAATTAATTTATTCAGGAAGTAGCTCAGGAACCGGAGGCTCAGAGGTTTGACTGTATTAAATCATAGACAATGGTAACCACAGCAGGAGAGAACGTGAGTATATACAGACACATACAGTGTACAGCTAAAGCATAAATAACAAGAATATTAGGAAAACCAGCTAATTGGACATGTAAATCATTGGCATGCCAGTGTACAAAATGCTACTGTTTGTATTAGGGTTCATAAAAATCTGTCAACTATGGACTATTTAAATGTGAATCAAAGAGGATGTTTGAAACGACCACAATGCCATAATTGTCGTGGATGGTCTAACAGGTATACGGGTGCCTGCAGTTGTTTTATTGTTGACTGATGTCATATGTATGTGCTCTGATGAGCACCTCATGCTGCTTTGTTAGTCTATTAGTTGTAAGTAGTCTGTAAGTTGTAAGACATGAGGTGATTCTTTGCCTTTTCTACCACCGAGGAGTGCCGTCTTTTTCCTGACTTTATTACATGATAACAAACACATTGCACTTACTTTTCAGAATGCACATTTCACTGAGTCATCCATTCCAACGTAAACATAGTAATAATACCACATTTACATTGGTAATGTGTACCAGCAGTGATCAGGCCACATGCAATTTTAGGGGTACCAAAAATACCAAGCACAACTAGGCTATTACATACATCTGGAGGTAGAGGTGGAGGACAGGGGATGTACAGGGGTAGATAAAATGTCAACAGTATATGCCACACATAAGTGGTGTACATCAAGTTATTCTAGTAATAAATCATAAATAAAAATGTATTAATTAAAGGTACTGTTTGTAACTTCTTACACTTACACTCTTATAAATCATTGCGGGGCGGTGTCCCATGCATGCTCGTGTGTGGCAACGCTGTTCCAACACAAACTACACGGAAGCACCAAAACTGCAAAGTTATATCTAGTGAACCCCGTCTTGCAAAACAGTGTCCACTAATCCTGCTCCAGCCGTGTCCAGCTGTGTTGATCAATGCTCGTTCATGTCTATGTAGAGCGAGCACAGCGGTGAGTGCGAGCAACAGGACGCTGACTTTCGTTGACTTAACGGCCACAGGTGTCACTGTTAACAAGCAATTTCTGATTCTTACATAGAGTCCCTTTAATTAATAAAAAAAAAAAAAATCGAAAAATGGTCTCACTATATGAAATGGCTACTATGGGGACTAACATCATCACACATAAATACAATTGGACTCGTTGGATCCACAAGAGTCTCAGCTTTCCAGCCATGCCAAATTGATGTAATTCCAAGACTGTTTAAGGACCCCAGTATGCAGAAATATTACATTACATTATACATTTTTGCATGTGATTTGCTTAAAGTGGGCATGTCTGTAAAGGGGAGACTCGTCGGTACCCATAGAATCCATTTTCATTCACATATCTTGAGGTCAGAGGTCAAGGGACCCCTGTGAAAATGGCCATGCCAGTTTTTAGCATCCTTCCCGACACGCTAGCATGCATGGTTGGTACCGTGACACAAAATGATTCCTCAGGTTTTCCCTATTCATATGATGCCAGTATCTTCACTCTAGCTTTAAAACTGAGCCCACTACAACCTCTGAAAGACTGAATAGTGGCCGGGCCAGCGGACCTGTCGCTATTCTGGCAGATTTTTAAGAGGATAAATGTGGGCTGAATTTTTTTTTTCCACAGTTCAGGGGTCCAGAGGGGGGTCCAGGATTAATCTTACAGGGACACTGGCCCCCTCTAACCCCCCAGGTATCGCCCCTGGACCAGCAGGCAACATCTCAGGGTCTTGCCAAGCTACAATTGACCATTCAACACTACAACACTTTCCTCTGTCCAGTGGCCCTTCCGTCCGTCCCTCTGTCCCCTCAGCCCCCTTCCAGCACAATAACATAAATCACAGGCCAGTTTGTAGCCAGAATGAGAAAAACAAGCCTGAAGCTACGAGAGCATCTGTTCTTCCCTCTGAAACACACAAACATACACAGACATGCACGTAAACAAACACAAGCCTGAGAACGGCCTTGAGCTGTCAGCACAGGGGCCTGAATGCTGCAACAGGTTATTTTTATACATATCGACAGGCAGGGAGGGACAGACCTGAGGCGTCGTGAGGTCCACATGGGAGAGGGAAGGAAGGATGAAATCGTGGAAGAGCAGGAAAATGCAGATGGAGAAGAGGAAGCAAAAACTGAGCAAGAGCAGGAAAGAAAACACAAGCACACAGGCCATTATGATAAAGGAGGGAGATATTCCAAAAAGCAGCTTCATGATCTCCGTGTATCAGAGTATGTGTAGCAGAGGAAACAGTAAAAAGACCACTAGCAAGTTGTCTTGACAGTGCTGACCTCTGTTTGAGTGTAAACCGTTCCACAACAGAGGAATGGTTTGTGGACAGTCACAGGTTTGCCATTTGTCGTTTTTAATTGGTTGTCAATCTCCAGAGGGCGGGTCTTACAGTACGTAATATGAGACTGCCAGAGGTAGCGAAAGTAAAGGCCATGGACGTATTAAGAGAGCTGGTTACGACGCCGCCATTCAGCCTTGCTGCCAATTTGCAGTATTGCAAAAATAATTTTCCCCATAGACCACCATTATAAAAGAGTCGTCTGTAAATCTGTTTGCACAACACCACCAAGTGCAAACTATTTATTTAAAACTAAACTTTTTAATATTTGCATGACAACATCCCAATTTAAAGTTTGTGGGGCAATATCATCCGATGGTAACCTGACCTGCCAGATGGTTTGTTACACAGAATCATCTGAGAAGCTGTCTTTGGAAACTGATTGGAAAAAGGCAGGCACTTGCAAAAAATACTTGGCAGTTGATTGGATGAACCATCTGTCAATCAAACTCTTGCCGAAGCCGGTCGGAGAAGAGCGAATCACCATCAGTGCCGTTCTCTGCTCTTCTTTCAATGAAGAAATGCTCTCCAGTTCTGATATAAACTGATACTATTGCAGCATACACTAACCTCCTCAGGTTAACAACAATTGTTGTTTTGGAACGAACAGTCGTCACTCCGTGTCATCGCGTCACACACATATAACGAACACCCATTGCTGCCCATAGCTCCTCACAGGACGCTGATTGGTCCGTGATCTGGCTTACCGGACATAAACGCATTGCTTGAAGCCTGACAGATTTTCTGATTCCACGATTCTCACGTGAACTCGTGACATCGCAAGAATCTGATGTGCCATCTCTTGAATAACTCTCATTAGCATGTAGAGCTTTTTCCCTTTTCAGTAAACCTCCTAGTGTGTTAGCAGTTAGCTTAACAAATCATTTCGCAAAGAGGCGCGGATGTAGGCTATTTCACGTGTGACCAGGCCTTAAAATTTGATGAGCAACCAAATCAGCTGCACACACATTCATGTCAATCTGTTTCCTCTCTTTGACCCCCCTTTGACTCAGACCACCAGAGAGACTCATCACCTGACAGTTTACAGTTCCTCTGAACTTTTAATCAAAAGTAAGTTTTTAAAAAAAGTTGATATTTTCCAGTCTGAAATAAAATGTTTATGTTGGGGAAAACATGCATAGCTTCCTGAGTGACAACCTGGGAATTGTTTCTGTCAAAAGAATTAGAGAAATTCTAAGAAACCACCAGCTGTGAAATAGAGTAATATGCTGAGTTTATTAGCGAGCAGGGGTGTGCAGTAAAGAGGGTGATATTCGCTGGGAAAAGACTATTGCAACAACAATTTTTGTAACAGAATCCAGAAACCCGTAATATTAAATGGACAGTAACCTCTATATGGCAGAGGTCCATCTCTCTCTTTCCCTCTCTTTCCAGCTCTGCCGGCCTCTAGGCGGGAATGTGACCAGTCGGAGGTGGAGGAGGAACTAGTGCCAGGACTGCCACTTCCTACATGGCGGTTCTCAGGGAAGCAGCAGGGCTGGGAACAGGAAACTCCCCAAAACACATCACAGACAGGCGGAAATGAATATTTAAAGAAATGAAGTGTGTGAATGCCTCTCTGTGTGTGTGTGATGATGAGGTACCAAGGGTGTAAGGAGGAGAGAGAGAGGACAGGAAGAGAATTACATTAGAAAAATGAGTTACACAGTGGACAGTAGCCAAAACAGGTTACGGCTGAAAAGAAAGAGAGACAGAAAGGAAAGAGAGAAAAACAGATGGAGGAATTAAAAGCAGGGAGTTGTGCACAGGTGGGATGGACGGAGGGGTGGCTGGGCGGATGATGGAAAATCTCTTTGTCCTTCGGTCTTCCCCCTTCTTCTTCTTCTTCTTCTTCTTCTTCTTCTAATGACGTGGCAGTGGATTTGCGGTGCCTCTTTACTTCTGGTCAATCCCCACACACATGTGTTCAGTGCCAGATCAAATCCTACCCCGATTTTATATCTCCCCCAAGATACACCCTCTGTTTTCACAATGTTTAAAAAGGGAAATGTTTTTTTTTGTTTTTTTTATTGGGAAACCGGTGACATGTGGTATGGACATATGGTAGCCATCACAGCTGGCTTAGGACCTGGGGAGGATAAAAGATGCGTAGAATGATGCAAAAGATGAGGAAGGTGGATGGGAGGATGGTACGAGAGAGGAAGGGCCGGAAAGGATAAAAAAGTTCACAATTTCCAGAAATAGTAAGCACAGGAGGGACTACTTTTGGAAACAGACCTAGCCTAATGTTATGACTTTACCATAGCAGGATAACCGAGCAAACTACACAAACTTGAATCTATCAAAGTTTTTGTGTTTTTAGTACCATTTCTTTTTTTCCCTCCAGTGCAGCTCGGCAAGGAAACATTGTCCAAGGAAACACAAGAATGAATTTCATACTAAAAAAGACTGTAACTTTGGAATATACCCATTTGAATTGTCTAACACAGACTGGTGAAGCCTCATATTAGCTTCAGTTGAACATTAGAAGTCATTTTTGCACAGAACAAAGACTGTTGACTTATTACTTACATGGGAAACGCGTCAGCGAGGAATCTCTTAATGGAACAGTGTGTAACATTTCGCGGGATCTATTAATAGAAATATAATATTCTTAACTATCTTTTCATGAGAGTATAATCACCTGAAACTGAAAGAATTGTTGCGTTTTCCCTTCATATCTATATAGAGAGCGGATCCTCTTCACAGAGTCCGCCATTTTTGCTACAGTAGCCCAGAAAATCAAACACTGGATCTAGAGAGAGCTTTTCCCGTTTTTACCTTACCTGAAGGCCACTGTAGTTCTCCAACACACTTGTTAAACTGCGTTAACATGAGCCACAGAGTGAAAAAACGTGGTACCGCCAGCTGGCGTCTGACTTCCGTTGCTCCTAAAGTAGTGTTATTACGGTAAGGGTAGCCTCTGAGCGAGGTGAATGTCGTTACCAGAGTTTTGCACTTGATGGCTCACGTTACCGCCGATTTGGAAAGGGAGGCGTGAGCAGAGGGGTACTCAGGTGGTTGCAATCTGCAACCACGCCACTATATGCTGCCAAATCACACTGTACCTTTAATATAATGGGCAGGAGGGGCAATTACAGCAACAAACTCTTTTAATATGCATAAGCACATGTGAATATTATTTTAAGATATGCCTGTATTTTCTGTTCATTGGACTGCTGTGTGTAAACCAAACTGCCTCTCTCTCTCTGTTTGAGCTCTCAGCATTGGCCAGAATGTGAAGCGACTCTCACTACGCACACTTTCTCTGCTCACCAGAAAGGTTTACCGGCTCATCCTGATACAAGCAAGATATCTGGATTGATCAAGGGATCAGCAGTGAAGATGCCAGGTGCCTCCTTTCTTATGAAGAGCAGATCCTCCATGCAGGGCAGCAGCTGCAGATGTGGGTTTTTATCAGCCAGTGGATCCAAGCAATGGCTGACGAATACAGTGTCGTAAGCTAACCAGCTGCTGGCTGCATATTGAATGGACAAACATGAGAGCAGCATCAATGTTCTCGTCTAACTCTCGAACAAGAAAGCGAACAAGATTTTTCACCAAAAATGTCTAACTATTCCTTTAAAGAGGACCTATTATGCTTTTGTGCTTTTTCCCTCTCCTTCAGTGTGTTATATAGGTTTTTGTGCATGTAAAAGTTCTGCAAAGTTACAAAGCCTAAAGTCCACGTCAAAGGGAGTTACTCTCCCCCACAGAAACACTGCTCCTGAACTGCCTGAACTGCCTTGCTTGAAGTCACGCCTCGTCTGTAACGTAGTGATGTCACCAAGTAACACATTTGCATAAAATCTGCCTAGCAGATAGTTTGGCACGCACTGGGTTTTTTTTTAACATTAAAGCATGTAAACATGTTCAAGTAGGAACCCAAAATACGAGTATGAACCTGAAGATAAGCATAATAGGTCCTAAAAAATATGCTTCAGAGCAATAAGATTAACATACAAATGAAAACTTACACATAAAATGTATAAATGCAGAATGTATAAGATTTCACTCAGAAAATAACTTTGAGTCTTAGCCTCTCAAAGTAGTTTCTCCTTTATTTAATGGGAATGAGCCCAGTCTGTTGCAGAAGAAGTCATGGAAAAACAATCACAGCCTCGCAGGCATTTTTTTTTTCAGGAGGCGACAGACTTTAAGCACCTAAGGATCCTGGGACTTCGAGACACCCGGCTGCACTGTGGGTGTCCATAAGGTTTCATAATTAAAGTAGATGCACTCAGAGAATGACTCACTCTCCAATTACTGTGTGAACACCTCACATTAATTTTCTCTTTATTGACTTCAAATTACAAGAGGGGCCAGACGTATTTAACACCTTTTTTCTGCTGTCAATGAGGCATTATGAGGCTAATGTCGCCGTCAACTGGGAGTTTATGAATGAGGAAAAAGTGGTTAATGATGAATAGGCTATTATCTGTTGAAAGAGGTGAACAGTTGCAATAAATATTTTCTATAGATTTGGCTATTTTCAGAGGGGTTATTGCCCTTTGAATGTTGTCAGGAACACCACTCTTTCCATGTGAAAGCATGTCTGTCGTCGTACAAGTGTGTCTGCAAGAATTGGACGCAAGAAGTCGTTGACCCTTGAGTTGGTTTCATGTAGAAGATCAATTTGTTTCCAAAGATCAGGCCCAATCTCCTGTAGTCCGCCACTGACATCTCCATAAAGCTGAGGAAAGGGGAAAAACTAGAAGTCAAAGTAACAGTGCAATCCTCCTAAAAGCCACATCTACAGATTTATTACTGCTCAGGGAAAAGAGGAAGAGGCCTCCATGTCTCAGCTAAAGAGGGCTGCCTTCACTGTTTACCTGTCCACCTGTCTGGTGCAAAGACAGAGAAAAAAGACCTACCTATATATTCAGTCAGCTTTGTGACAGAAAGCATATAAGGGAGAGATCTTATTTAAGTTATCGTGGCTTAGCAGACATAAAAGAGATCTTGTTAGGGGCTTTGGTGTCTGGTTTTGCCTTCAATCTGTGAGTTTAATCGTATGTTTGGATCATTTCGTAGCTTCCTCCGCTCTCCCTTTCATCTCCTCTTCTCACTCGGCAGCAGACTGCAAACTTCAGTGTTAGTAGCTACTGTTGCTAATAAATACAGACGGCCTTCAGCCTTTATCCAGACGAAGGCTCTCAGGAGGACTGCACAGAAAAACAAATGGCTTGTTTCAATGATGACAACTCACATGATGAAAAACTATAGCCTATGCACTGATCTACTCTCCACTTGAGTGCAAATAAATTTTGTTATAGGAACAATGTGTGTTCAATGTGTGCACTGGCTTTATACTTTACATACTTGAAAGTCAGAGATATGCATCATGGGAACTGCTCCGTGACAGCTCGTGAGTCCTGTCCTGTCCTCGTGTCGGAGGATGTTGAGAGGTTGAACAGAATCACATCCAATCTGTCCAAGGACGACCTGCTGGGAAGGTCCCCGCTTAATTCGTCTTCCCGCTGCTCTGCGATTGGCTCTTTGCCACGTTTTAAAGTGAATCGGAACAGTCAAAATGTCTCTGCGTGTCTCCCCTCCATCTCTCACTGTCGGCACATGGGGGAGAAGGACGAAGCTGTTTGCCTTCAAATTTGGCAATGAGGATATTGACAATGACAGAGCCACCAGTCATTGCGTTAAAGCAAAAAGAAACTGAGAAAACATGTTGAAAAAAATGTGGCTGAGGTCGCTTCCAGTGTGATGTTAAAATATTTACTTTTAGCTCAGCAAGGGGAGCTCGTCTTTGCACATTCTGCTCAGTTCATGTGTGCCATTGGCAATTTAAATCCTTGTTTGGTGCAGAGTTCAAACGTCCT
Organism: Sebastes fasciatus; assembly: GCF_043250625.1. Taxonomy (NCBI): domain Eukaryota; kingdom Metazoa; phylum Chordata; class Actinopteri; order Perciformes; family Sebastidae; genus Sebastes; species Sebastes fasciatus. The sequence goes on from NC_133801.1 coordinate 20,394,050, forward strand.
GAGAGCTGCTCTAGGGGCCTTTACAAACACATGCATACTGTAACATATCAGACAGACAAAAGCAAGCAAGCTTTATATGAAACATCAAACTCGTCTCAATCTGTGTATGTTCTTCAAGTGTTTTATAGCCGTGAACTAACCTTTATTGAATAAAATCAGCCCCCTCTGTCCATTCAATGAAACTGATTAAACAGTAATGGACTTAAAGCAGCAGTGGGTAGAAATGGAGCAAATATGATTAAAAAAAGTTATTTTTATAAAACGGTCACTATATCCTGACAGTAGTGCATGAGACAGGTAATCTGAAAAAAATCATGTGCCTCTGTGTCCTCCGGTGTCCTACGGTGTCCTCTTTGATCAGCGCTGCCTAGTTTGAACGTTTGATCGGAGTTCACAAGTTATTCAATGCTGCTTCCGTCTCTGAAATGACCTGTGATTGGCCAAAGTCTCCCGTCACGGACTAGATATTCTTAAGCTTGAAAACAGAGCCATGAGGAGGTGCAGAAGTCTAGTTTTCTCTCAGAACACTTGAATTACAATATGCTGAAAGGTTATTATGGAATGTTTGCCCAATAATGTCAAAACATTCTGCCTACTGCAGGTTTAATGTCAACTTACTAGCTTTTTCTTTCAACCGCATCACATGGTCTTCATCAGCAGATGGAGACTGCCCAGTTGTCATGGGGATGGATCGATTGAAATGCGAGTTTAGTTGCTAAAAAAGGTGATATGCATTATGTGGATTTGCTAAAAAAAAGAAGTTATGAATGAAATGTAAACAGCTACTGAGCTTGCAGCAAGCTAGAAGACTGTAATACAGTTGAAAGAGTAAATTAGTGGACCTTCTATCCTATTTCCAAAGTCAATAATTAGCTTTGATGATTAGTTTAATCAGTGTTTCACCTCAAAAATTAGATATAACACAGGTTACCAAGTTTGGGTTATTAGTCCTGAATTAAACATGAATAAATCCCTGTTTATCTCTGTCTGTTTCTGCATGTAATGAAACACTTGATACCGGGTTGTACACAGTGGAGATGAGTCATCATCACTCCCCCCCCCCCCCCCCCCCCCCCCCCCCCCCAAGCAGTTGGTTAGTAAGCACATCAGGCGCTCAAGGAGACAGACACAGTCAAGCACCTAATCATAAAGCGAAGGATCATGACACCACTAAGTGTGGTTTCATAAATGCTCCTTTATTAAGAATATGTAATTGGAGTAAAAAACAATAAAGACAAACTGCAACAAGCTAGGAGTTAAATCTGAAGCCTTGTGCTGCCATCTGCTGTTGATGTTTTTCAGCACATGATGGTATGAAATGTATTAAAATAGGTGGAAAAAATGACATGCTAACTTGTTTAAATTGTCTATTTTATGTTTAAAAGAATATATGTTTTATGAGCAGCGTGTCCAGATGCATGTGTTTCTCAAAGAGAGCATAAACAAATATATTTATTTAAAGTTTTTACACAGGACGGTAGAGTTCAAGAGTCAATATTACTGTAAACACTCGTCTACATATATAGGTAGACACCATTGGTAAAGAAAATACTTCTTCAAATAGACATTTGTCCCACACTGTGCGTGCAAAACATTTTTGCACTAGAAAATTACCATATGTTTCTTTTTTTTTTTTACTAATATCATTTTAGATCTTAATTGCTTAGCTCACTTCAGCACTCTAATAAAACAAAGTGAAGGGTAATGGGGTTTTATGACAAAAAATGGAACTGCTGACAGTCCAAAAGTTTTCTTTTCTTCACACACATATTATACTAAAGTAAAGGAACAGAAAATATTAGTATCAAAAAGAAGAGTGCTCAATATGCAGCAGAATAACTCGGTAGTATTGTATTAAAATAATACATGTTATTTGATATTTGCCTCTGACAGGTTATGGAATGGGAGTATAAAGTAGCATAAAATGGAAGCACAAGGGCCTCAAAATTGCAATTAAGTGCAGTACTTGATGTTCTCTGTTGCACACCACCACTGCCTATTACTCATACATATCTTGCTCAGATTTTTCCAATCCAACCCACAGCAATTTTGTAGCTCTTATCTGAGATTGATTGGGAGGTTGCACTGTTGAAATCTCATTCACTGCCATTGAAACTTGAAACTTCTCTCTCCATTTTCCCTTTTCTCCGGTAATTTAACCACTATGCACACATATCACCAGCATGTTCAGGTAATCCCGTTACCACTCACAGTGTAATGATCTTGGAGCTACAACTGACTTTTTGTGCAACTATTGTGTGCTTGTGCAGAAAAGCACAACCTACTCTTTTGCATCAAGAAACAAAACTCTCCACATGCAGTGTTACTCAGTACATTTGTCTATAACGTCATCAATTGTAGGTTCTTCAGTTTGTAATGACGGCTAGCATCCAAAATGTTGCATACCACCAAATACTGGATTTAAACTAAAATCCACTCCACTTACTAAATGAAATAACTCCTTCCCACCCATTTCCCACTCTGCTATAAATTCTCTATTTTCCAGGTGTTTGTTCTTTCAACTGCTGCTGCACACGTTCTCCAGAAACACCCACGACACTCAGAAATCTCCTTTAATTAAGTCCATTTCCTCATATTTCCTTTCAACTCCAGCAGTACAGTTATTACCATTGTCAAAAGGGCCCAGAACTTCACCTGATACGACCTGATTGTTCTCCGTAGCTTGTTGCCTCACATCATATCTTGTTCTACTTATTTCCTCATGCTTATGTTGTTTCTTAGATCTAACCCTGATTATTTCTGTATCCTTATTTCTGACTCTCTTAGTTATCCTGCTATGCTGCGTTATTCCTTTTGCAAAGAATACCATGGTTCTTTCTCACTGTCTCCTTCACATTCATTCTCCACATTTGTCAAATGTAGGTGATCAGGTGATCCAGGTAACTCCAAGTAGCAGAGGAGCCAGGTGTCAGCAATCAACAAATTACTGCCTGCCTCATATAAAAGCAGTTTTCTGTGTTTCAGTGTTTAGCTGCTGTCTCAACCTGAAGGGAGTGCAAAGATACTGGTGAGTGGTCTTTACATTTTGATGTGGTTCTACCTCAGGAGAATGAGTTTATCATTTGTTATATTGTGCATTGTAAGATGGTGGTGTCTCTAATGTTTAAACATGTTCCAAGTAGCTGCTCTTAAAGCCATTTAACCTTATGACCCCAACTTCTACAGGCCTTTATTTCAAACATGGCAGATGTTTTAATGTTCTTCTCTAGTTGGAGGTGAAAATATATTGAATTGATTTGAAATTACCTAAAAATTTCTCTCAACTCTAGAATAAAGATGTCTGGCCGTGGGAAGAAACCTGTGCCCCCACCAAAAACTTCAGTGTCCAAGTCTACCAGAGCGGGGATCACCTTCCCTGTGAGCCGCATCCACAGGCTGCTGAAGAAAGGCCAATATTCTCGGCGAGTTGGCGCTGGCGCTGCGGTGTACTTCGCAGCCGTCCTGGAGTACCTCTGCGCCGAAATCCTCGAGCTGGCAGGAAACGCCTGCCGTGACAACAAGAAGCACCGCATCACTCCTCGCCACATCTTATTGGCGGTGAAAAATGATGAAGAGCTCAAGCAGCTGCTGGCAGGGGTCACAATCTCAGATGGTGGGGTCATCCCAAATATCCATGCCCTGCTTCTCCCCAAGAAGACCCACGCACCCAAGGAAGACGGCACAGCTAAAGATGTTCAGTCTCAAGAGTTTTAAATTATGAATGTACAGGTTTTAAAATGTTGATATTAAACTTTATAATAAAGATGTTAAGTTTTTAAAAGTGTGCTTATCTTATTACTTATTGAGCAAGGCACTGGAAGCGGTAGACTTTCTGGGGAAATTTCTCTACTTCAAGAGACCACTGTCTTGAAAGCAGCTGCAAGGGGCTGGACAAATTTCTCTGAATGCTAAGACAACGGGCTTTATTTCCTGCTTTTTGAGGAGTCTAGTATCCCTAAACCATTTGTAAGATTAAAAACCTTGGCATCTGCTCTCTACAGAATGTGGATGGCTCAACTATCTTACATGCTGTCCAGAAAGGGCAACTATGCTGTTTGAAGTTGACATTGATGCTGTTCACTTTGTGGTCAACTTTAGATAAACCAACTTTTTACTTGAATATTTCTTTAAAAAGCTGGTAGGTCTAACTGGCCTGTACAAGATAGGCCCAGAAAGCATTAGTAGTGCAAAAATTATAACTGTTACCTCTGTTCAGAAGGTGCAGCAGTTTAACCCAAAAGCATCCCCTCACCAGCCCATGCATTGTTCACATGCACGGACCAATAGTCTGTGGCTTGGCGCATGGTCTTCACATGATCAGAGAGTGCTGTGATTCCAATCACCTTCTGCAGATCACAAGCCTCATTTTGTCCTCCAACTCAGCTCAGCATCAGTGTTGCACCTTTCTGGACTCTTTTCTATTTATTTATTGATATGGTCTTTCCTGTGGGTCCATCCAAACTAAAAGGACCAGGATTCAAACCCCACTCTAAACATGCATGTTGGTTGTTGAAGACACCAGTTGTAGAATATCTGATGTGCACATTTGAAGCCATTTCTCTGCTAAATCAAGTATTTATGTAAAAGTTTAAACAAATGTGCAACAATCAGACATCCCAACTTGAGCAGAAGGTTGGAAATATACAGTGCTGGTGGAATGAAATGCTACAGAAACTGTTTAGCAGTAAGATAACTGTTTGGCAGTCGTGACCTTTTTTACTTTTTCTTTTAAGGGAATCCTTATAGTTAAATGGGGGTGGGGGGGGAATTACATTGAAATTTGGGGAAGATTACATTTTTTGTTTGTATGTGTAATTAGTCAAACACTACAATAAAATCAATTGTATTTTGGAGTCAAATAATTACAATAAAAGTAAGCAACACTGTCTTTATTAATTAACTATTCTATAACCTAAATATTCCTCTAAACCAGGGGTCTGCAACCTGCGGCTCTTTAGCCCCTCTCCAGTGGCTCCCTGTGGATTTTTTTTAAAAATTAGTTGAAATGAATAGCTGTTTTTTGTTTACATTTTCACTTTTATTTATCATTGTTGTAGGTCTATGGTACGACGGAGTATTAGGGCCACATTGAGGAAAACAAATAAAATAAATCTGAGATTTTGAGAATAAAGTTGTAATATGAGATTAAAGTCATAGGTTTACGAGAAAAAAAGTCATACCATTATGAGAATAAAGTCATAATATTATAAAGTAATAATTTTACGTGTTATTTTATTTTTTCTCTTAAAGTTATGACTTTATTCTCGTAATATTACAACGTTTTTTTCTCGTAAAGTTATGGCTTTATTCTCATAATATTACGACTTTTTTTCTTGTAATATTATGACTTTATTCTGGAAATCTCAATGCCCTCAATGTGGCCCTAATACTCTGTAGTAGAGCTTGTTATCCTTAGAACATTTTAAAAGGAAATTATCATCACATTTAATTCATGTCTTATTATCTTTTGATATGTTTAGATACATTTTCTTTTTTTGTGTACTGTTTTTTGTATGTATTTCATTGTTTTTATTGGATTGTTTTTCACTGTTTGGTTAGGTTTTTCTGAATATTTTGTGTACTTCTTGTTGTTGTTTAACTTTTGCTGTATTTTTAAAATGATATTAGTTTAGATCGTTCTTCCTTTTTTGTTAATGTTTTTTTTTTTCTCCTGGGGTTGGGGGGAAGGTCCTTTGTATAAGCCTGTAAGGCTTCTTGACCTCTCATGACACATTTCTTGTCTAGATTTTGTGCAGTTTTATATATGTGCAAATAAATAAAAACATTAAATAAAAAAAGTATATTTGCACTTTGGCCCTCACTGCATTAGAGTTATATACTATATACTTAGACTATAAACTGTGTCACCTTCATCAAAATGCTCAAATGTTTTGCGGCTCCAGACAGATTTTTTTTTTTACTTATTTTTTGCCTGAAATGTCTCTTTTGATAGTAAAATCTCCAAACCTCTGCTCTAACCCCCTTTAAAATACAACCCTTTTCATGTTTGTGTGCATGTTTTGCAGCCTTTCTGTAACACTGACGTCTGTTGAACGTCCCCCCCCGTGTGCGTAACGACGTGCTGACGTAAGACGTATGAACAACAAACAGTTGTTGGACTTCAACAAGCTAGCGAACGGTAGACAAAAAAACAGGTTGAACGTACTTCTCCTCCTGGATACAGAGACTACTCAACGAAAACCCGGGAACATCTTTATAATATCATAATACTAACTAGCACAGACAGGTGTAGTATCTTCGGCTGGGTCTCCTCTAAAGCCAGAGCTAACATTAGCCACATAAACATGCTCATCGCTCGGAGTGTGACGCCTGTTTTTTCTCTGTCTGCTGCCTGAGAGGTTTGATGCGAGGAGCCGAGCAGCACGACAACACAGGCTGAGAGACAACAGCCACAGCCGGACACATATCTGTCTTCTTGACGCAGAAGAATGGACTTTGTCGGGGAGAAACGTAAAGAAGCGGGCATGCGACCGTACACCGGCCTGGACGTCGTTGTTGTTGGGCAACAACTTTAGCAAGATAGCTCACATTCAGCTCATGCAAATGAATCGGTTTGGTGTCAGCTCTCTGCTAGCTTAGTCCTAGTAATGGAGGAGTGACTTTGTTCATTTCTGCTGGTCTGTCCTGGTCCTCTTTAATACCTTGGCTGCTGGCAATGTGCTGAAGAACCAGGGGAGCATTTTAGTCAGTTCACACTTGGATTAATAGGACACAGACATTATTAAGTGGTGGTTGCCTGTCTGGCTTGATAGGTGAACAAAGTTGGCATATAAATAATTACTGAAACAGTTATCTATTTCACAGAGGCATCACAAATTTCTTGATATTTGTGTGTAAAATTGCTTTTTTTATTTTATTTTAAGGATGCACCAAAGTCATCTGTGATTTGTGAAAACCATTCAAATCAGTAAAACAAACTTAAAGGTATATATAGGTATCATTTTTCTGATTGCACTTGATTATAATTTGGTAAATAAAGGACCAGGATAAGTGCACATTTACATATATTGTTGTGAGACAAAAGGCCAGAGACAGGCTTATCCATGTCAGTTGGTTCCTAGTTACTGTTTAACCCAACATCTAGGTATATATAGGTATAATTTTCTGATTGCACTTGTTTATAATTTGGTCAATAAAGGACCAGGATAGGTGCATCTGTGACTACCATTCAAATCAGTAAAATATAATTTTCGGATTGCACTTGAATATCATTTCGTCACAATAAAGGACCAGGATAGGTGCACATTTACGTATATTGTTGTGAGACAAAAGGCCAGAGACAGGCTTATCCATGTCAGTTGGTTCCTAGTTACTGTTTAACCCAACATCTATAGGCTGTCTCGCACAGTTAAAAGACTTGAGTTTCACTGGAAATGAAAACATGAATATCGAAGAGCAGTGTCTAGATTTGTGCAATGTCAAGACAAAAACCAGCAGTGTGGATGATGATCACAACACTACCAACAACACAGAGGGGGTCACCCCCCGGATCTCTGAACTGATGACGGACAGTAACACAGAGAAACAAAACATTGTTCCCACAGAGGCCTCTGAAACCTACCTGATGCCTCAGCTCACTGACAACCTCCAGGCAGCTGAGGAGGACAACCACCAGGCACAAGACACACTGGAAATTGATGAGGTGAATGGAAATAGAAAGAGCACTGCTCAAGACACCCCTTCGGTAGTGAATCCCACTGACTTGATCTTTTCTAATGATGAGCAGCACAAGGACGATATTGGGGTGGAGAAAATGAAGGAGGATAAGGACACTGATCCTGCAACGTTTGTTGTGGAAGAAGAGGATGATGGTGGGGACATGGACATAGGTGTGGATCTGAGTCTTGATGAGAGTGGGGTGTTGGAGGCTGAGGCGACAAATGTCAGACCACTCTCAGACAATACTTTAGAGTCAGAGTCCACGTCTCAGGATGTCCCAGCTTGCAGCACTGCAGAGAACCCATCAGATGCAAGCCAGACCAGCAGCACAGAAGCTCCTGCCACAGACCAGGCTGGACTATACCCTTCGGTCGAGGAGGGCGACGATAAACAAAAACCAAGTGGCAAAAAGGTGACGTTTCCCTCAGATGAGGATATTATCTCTGGAGCAGTGGAGCCCAAGGACCCCTGGAGACATGGTAATCTTGTGTGTTTGTTTCTGCACGCCTGTTTGTGTGAATGACTTTCTATTTATACTCCTTGACTATTGTATGAACATGACAGTTCAACATGGTTTGCAAGGATTCATTCTCATAAGACGTTTAACAGCATTTTTCTCCAGCTCCATATCTAAAAAGCTGTTCACTCTATTCACATTGGGTTTAAAAAGTGCCCTGTCATGGTCCATATTCTGTGTAGTCGGAAAAAACGTGATATGTTGACACTGATGCATGAGAGGTGTGTCGATGGGCCGTCTTTTTTTAAGGAATGTTCTTTTGTGTAAGCTCTCATCTCTTGCATCACACTCCAGTGTATTTAGTTCTTAGTCAGCACCTGTGCCCCCGCCCCTTTTTCAAACAGAAGTTCAACTCTTACTTTAAATAGTCAAATAAATAACATAAAGGCTTTGCCTGTTTTTCCCCAACAGCCAAAGCACACCTGTATCTAAATATAGGCCCAGGCCTGTGCTGTATGCCACATTGTGCGTGGATCCCACCACTCCTTGAGGTGTGCCATTTTACCACTGTCGGTTCCTGTTTGTTCAGTGGAAACATGTCAAAAGGAAGCTCATGCAGGATATGGAACTGCCTTGGCCCTTTACTGTGTTCATATAAAGAACAAGAGCTGCAACAATTAATCAGTTAATCAATTAGTTGTCAACTATTACATTAATTGCCAACTATCTTGATTATCAACAATTTGAGTAATTATTTTAAGAAAAAAAATCTTAAGGTTTAAATTCTCTGATTCCAGCTTCTAAAATGTGAATAATTTCTTGTTTCTTTACTCCTGTATGACGGCAAACTGATTCTATTTTTCTTTACATTTTTGCAGTCTTGTTCCTCTTATGAGATGTACTGCTTTAGTACACAGTTGTTTCATGTATATTTCTTTTTTTGGATCAACTGGCGAGTCACATATGATCTGACCATGACTCACACGCTCCTTCATCTGGTGTGGACAATGGGCATCATTTAACAAACGGACCTGCAGTCATAATGTGACAACTGGTGTTTGCTCACAGTACTGTGACGGCAGTCGACATAGTTACGCAGTTGATTGCAGTCTGAGAAGATGCCAAATCTGTTTATTTGTACAAGACTACATAACGCAGGCCTTACGGTGTCTTCGTGACCTGTGTGGTTTTAAGGGTAAACCAGAGAGAGTCCTGTTTTTTTCGTGATGTATAAAACCAAAAATGTAGGCCAGGCCAAGGCAAGGGTCAGTGATGCGAGATGTCCAGATGGGGGAGGGGGAGTGGGAGTAGAAAGAAGCAAAAAAGCATCAAGGTTAATATGCATGAACAATACTACCTCATGTTCAACTGAATATAAATTATTCTATTAACACCCTTGCAATTGATCAGACGGCTACTCAGAAAGACACTTGTGTTTTCACCCATTTATCCTCACACATTAAAGCTGAAGTAGGCGAGATTGGAGCAAGTATGATTTAAAAAAAGTTATTTTTATAAAACGGTCGCTATATCCTGATAGTAGTACATGAAACAGGTAACCTGGAAAAAATCCTTTGCCTCTGTGTCCTCCAGTGCTCCTAACGGCATCTGCAAGATTTCACATACCGGAGAACAACAAGTAGTCAGAGCTGATCTGAGTTCTGCTGTCCATCTGCTGTCTATGAGAGCCGGCTGTCAATCACTTGCGAACTCGGACCAAACGGTCAAACTAGGCAGCGCTGATCAAATATGAATCAATATTATGTTACGTTAATGCTTATTTCTCGCCTCAAATGTTTTCAGAATCATCTTGTAGGGTACGGTTTAGCTGTAAAATGAGAACGTTTGTGACACGGCAGCTATTGTGAAATCTCTTGAAGGAACGCCAAGTTCCGGTCCCATGACCGGAGCACAGCCAATAGGAACGCTCCCTCAATAAAATGACCTGTGATTGGTCAAAGTCTCCTGTCACAGGTTAGACTTTCTAAAGCCTGAAAACAGAGCCATGATGAGGTGCAAAAGTTTAGTTTTCTCTCAGAACACTTGAATTACAATATGCTTAAAGGTTATTATGGAATTTTTGCCCAATGATACCAAAAATATACTGCCTACTGCCACTTTAAGCTGCATGTTACTTTAATCTCTTCTACCCACTCAAAGTAATTTACATGTTTGTTGCATCCATCTCCCTCACTGCTTGCAACCCTGTTGCTTTTTTAAATGTTTCTGTATTAATTCACAGTGCGCATGCCAGGCAGCCAGTCTGATGGTAAATTGGACATGTAATACTGTATCTTTAGCCCAACTCCACGGGGGCAAAGTCCAACCCAGTTAGCCAAGATTTCTGGGACCTTATGAAACATTTGGCGCTGCGAACTGTCAAGTATCTAAATGGCTGTACTGATCTGTGGCTCAGATTATTTATTACAGCACATTTATCATGTAGTTTATTTAAGTTTCAAAGGTCCAACTGATTGTGGCGTTGATGTAGAGGTAGACAGACAGTTGATGGCAGTGAAGTCAATCGCATGATACAGTGTTCTGGTGTTAATGTAGGCAAAGATATAACACTGTGGTGCATTTATTAGGACAATTTTAAGTCCAAGGGATCAGATGAATACAATCATTTGAATCCCAAAATCTCAAAGAATTATAGTTTATTTCAGTCCAAAAGTTACTGGCTATATTAGGCTTATGCGCAGTCTGCATTTGTATTTGTTCATATATTTATCTTCAATTTGTATTTCATACTGTCCATAGTCGTCATTATTCTTGCATTGTTTTACTTTTTAATTGTTTTTAATAGGGCTGTCAAAGTTAATGCAAATTTGTTTTAATGCCACTAATTTCTTTAACGCATAACACAGTAACGCAACTTGCTTTAGGTTTTAGCAGGCTCAGTTTTAAAGCTAGAGTGAAGATACTGACATCATAAGAAACTAGAAAACCTAAGGAAGTCATTGGTACCAACCATATCATACTTTAGATAAGCACTTTAGATAATTTGATAACATCTTAACTTTTTGCGACTAACAAAGCCTGATTACTATATAATATACTATTTGTCATGTTAAATTTGGAGATAGCTTCTTGTGACATGTTTTCAAAAATTGCTAAATTACTCTACTAGTGTGTCAACGCTGAACTCCCTGAACCTTTGACGTTTCCTTTGTCCTGCTTCTGCCATCTATCTTTAGGACATGCTTGCACGTGGGACAGGCTATCTGAATGTGTATGCGCGTGTGTCTGTGTTTCTGAGGCAAAGTCAAGGAAATTAAATGTATCTGTACCTCCTCTCCAAGGCCCTTCATGCTTTGTTAGGAGCACTGTGCCACAATAGCTCCATAATCCATCCAGACCCTTTATCTGCGGATCTATTGTCAGGTTCTCCGGGTCCCTGTCTTATGTCATCCGTCAGAAACATAACAGTGAAGCGAGCCTGAGCTCACCGAGCCTGGAGCTTCATCCATGCACAGTATGTGTTACTGCTGTAAGAGCAGAGGGAAGAATGTGTTGGATGGGTATTGAATGTTCACAAAGCAACATATATCTGGTTTAATAGGAGTCACGAAATGAGCCTCTGAGCAGGGGTTAGAAAGCTGCCATTCAAAATAAACACCTGGGGTTCAGGAGGGAACAGAGTCAGGGGAACAATAGTAGCCAGATGGGGTGTCATTTTCCATCTCTTCCTTGGCACTTTCGTTTTCCCAGAATTGACATCCAGTTTTGTGGCATCGGCTAGCATACAATGTGTGAGGCTAGAATTTACACCAAAAAAAAAGAGTCGTATTGTACTCGAGTTTAATTTTGTAAGCTATGTCAATGTCATTTTGTTCTGATAATATCTTTCCTAGAGCTCTTTTTTTTCTTTCTTTCCCCTCTCCCTGTCGAGACTTGAGGGACGCCTGTTCTTTCCCTCCAGGCCTGGGCAAATACTACATCATATCCTGAGATTCCTGAACTTCCCAACATGCTGTGTTGCTTCCCCTGCTCCCTTCACTTCTCCTTCCTGGTTGGCCAATTCAGTCTTGGTGCAGCTCGGGCCCATATCAGCAAAGCATGTGATTACAAAAGCACTGGATCATACTGGAAGCATGTGCTAAGTCATTTATTTTATCAGACTTATCAGTCCATGCAAACACTCTTTAATGCATAGGGAGTGTTTTTGTTAAGTCATGATGCAAGATAGTTTTTCACAGTAACTATATAAAATGATAGAGCATGCTAGAGTACTATAACGTTATTGTATTACAGCTTTGTGTACAAGTAAGTTAAAGTCTACTACTTGCAATCCAGACAATTCCTTCACATTAATGACTGTTTATCCTGCAAGCGGCCAAACTCTTTGGCCTACGTGCAGCTCCGTCTCATGTCATCAGACCCAAGGCCCACTTGGCAACAGGTTATTAGAGGCTCCGTGACCCATGAAATGTTATGTGTTGTGGCTGTAGACCAAGTTACACACTGATAGCAGAGCTTTCACTGTACAGAATGGACAAAGGCTTTGAAAACCTAGAAGTTAGTTCAGTTCGCGCTAGAGGCAGACCATTTTCTGGGCCGAAGCCAATAGAGGAAAAGGCTTAAAAACCTTTTTGAAGTCATCGATAAATGGAACGTGAGTGTTGAGTGTTGTATATCCTCTGTGACGCACCTTTTCATCCTATTGGGAGTAACATGGCTGCAAATATTTGAGTGTTAAATCAGCCGAGTTAACATTGTCAAATGTCTGCTGATAATGCCAGCTGTCGTATAGGTGTTATTAACACCCAATTTGCAATAAAAACATGAGAGGAAATAAAGTTCACACTATCACTGAGGCAAAGAATGTGCGGAAATAGAAAAAAGCTTGCAAGTTTTTAGAAATAAATGAAAATCATTGTAGGAATGTTTAGTTGCAGAGCTATAGAGATGCACTGATCACCGGTCGAAGCTGATCGGGCATGATCAGTCTCAAATAATTTTTGCCGGTCAAATTTACACACGTGTCGCATGATGGTTTTACGTTGCACACACAGTGGCAAAGACGGTAACGTCACAGCCAAACACACACATCATGCCATCGGTGTGGAAGTTCTTCAGTGAAGAAGACATCAAGCTCGCAATTTGTTACCCCTGTTAGTCCAAAGTAAGCCGTAAGAACAACCTTAAAACAACTTTGAGATTTGTTTGAGTGAGAATGAGAGCAGGTCCTGAAACTTGGTACAGTTTTGGAGAAAATTTAAGTTATTTAATAATGTTTTTTTATGAACATACAATTGAATTTCAATTTTTCATGAAAGAAAAGTTACAAAAATGTTTTTTGTTTGCTATCAGTTATAGTTCTTAGAAAGAAAATCGGAATCGTCAGGTCAGACTTTTAAGAGATTGTAATCAGCCAAGAAAATTGCAATCGGTGCATCTCTACAGAGCTTTTAGTGTAGCTGTATAATCTATGGCAGTATAAATATCTTTATCAGAATTTGGTATTAGGTAAAACTTGATTGGTACGTCCCTACCTATCAGCAGACTGGGGACCAGCATCTGCTCAGCTGTCAAATAGCTAGTCAGGCCTTGCAAATTGTTGTGACATTGGTGACAAACATTGGTGTCTGCTAGATAAACTATGTAATGTTGAGACTGTTTCTAAATAGTTTTTCTGTGTTGGGATATTTGTCTTTCCTAACCAACAATGGACACTAATGCTGATATGTCTGTGACATAATAATAGCTGCTGATAATATCAGCCCTGTGGAATAGCTCTAGTGGGTACATTCATTTATTATGCAGTGTGTTGAAATGTGTGCGTCTGTTGGGTGTGTGTTTTGTGATTAACCCTGCCCTTTAACCTTGCGTCTGTCTGCACTGTAGCCCTAAACCATGATAACTTTTTACCGACAAAGCTGGAGATTAATAGTAAATGGTAGAATAGACATGGAACATACCAGTCTCAGTGACGTCTATCAGCATTTGGCTGGCGTCTACTGAGGATTTCTCATCCTGTCCAAATGTCTGCGTAAGACTTTCTTCCCTCGTCAAACAGGAATTCCTTGCTGTCTTATCACTCCTGAGGAGGCTGGAAGTGACAAATATTACCTTCACATTGCCTACAAAATGCCCCCTCATTTAAAAATGGAGCATACAACTGTTGTTTGCTCATAATGTCACTCTCCATCTGGTCTGGCAGCTTTCTCTCTCTCAGACGCAGGCCTGGTTTCATGTGGGAGATGGTTTAAAATGGCTGCTCTGTTTTGTTTTTTTAACCGTCATCATAGTTCATCATAACATGAGAGAGGCTGCTGTTGATGCGGAGTTATGTCTTACATTGCTAAAGGCATGAAGTCAACATAGACATGTTGTGATATTATTTACTGTTCAGCTGTCTGCAGTATTGTGCAAACAGACCTAAAATACTGGAGGTCTATGTTGTCTGAGTATAGGGATGTGAAATTTGAGGACTGGTATTGTGTGGGATGTGTGTGAAGCCTGGTGTTGTAATTTTTCAGATTCAGTCTAATGCGAGTGCTGTCTGTTTATTATTGATCTGCACGCAGCTACTTGGAATTGATTCCAGAGTTTTTGCATAATTATACTCCAGCAGTGTCTGGATGTTTCTTGAGCCACATTATTAGAAGCCATCCCATGTATTACTTTGTTTACCTTTTGACCAACTGCTCTCATGTAGACCTGTGCTGATACAGTATGATTTAGGTTAAGTAAGTGGGTTTAGGTGGTAGTTTAAACCTTTGGGCTCATCTGTTTTATGCAGAAGGCAGCTCCCTTCTAAAAGTTGAACTTTTCTCACTTTGTGTTTGCTGCCGTCTTGTCATCCAGACTGGTAGAGGCACACTGCAGCAGCGCCACTTACCCTGCCTTCTGCCCCACCTCTGACCAACCAGGCAGCCAACTGTCATGTGTGAATGACGCTGCTGTCACCATCCACAGCACAGTCGTGTGAAATGGCAGGGAAAGGGGCTGGAGACTGGCAGAGGGGGACTATTTTGAACGCTGGCACTTGCATGTTAAGTAGGAACTGGCAACACTTCGCTGTTCCACCCACAACATACTCACATCTATCTCTGGAAGTTTGCCCAAAGGCTTGGCATGTTATTTCATACATTGTTGTCTAACCCAAAATTTAAGCTATATACATATTTCCACTTAAGGTTACATCCATACTGTGCCAGCTAAATTACAAAATTACTTTTACGTGTGAGTTTTCAGGTAGATGTCCATCCACACCGAAACAGTTCTTCTTTATCCTCCGTGCTGCCTTTTCCTTCTCTCTGTGATTACCTGTACAAAGTTTAAATACAGCCTAACTGTATTTTGTGGTGCTGTTGAATTGTATTGCGTTATACTGATAGAGTAGGTGTTTCTTCAGTTTTTCCACCTGGCGCCGCTGCGCTGCACACACCGGCTGTGAACGCTCCGTCCTTTGCACGGCGATTGCCTCATTAACGTTATGATTCCCTTAAAGCATTAGGTTTGAATTCGAAAATTGCCAAATAGGTTCTCTTGCTTTGTGCTTTGACACCAAATCCTCCACCACCATCTTGTCAACTCTATTTTGTGTGTGTGAGATCTGACTCCTGCTACTCTGTGCTGAGCCTCTGTACGGACACTTAGGTGGGGGCGATGGACATGCAATGTAATCGGTGTATGCCTGAACACCGTGTAACACTAGTAACACCGACTACCGCGGCAAGTAGGGATTCACCGATCTGACTTTTTCAGTCCCGATAGTAATACCTGGGCTTTGGGTATCAGCTGATACCGAGTACCGATCCGATACCGGTGTTTAATTAATAAGCTGTATGCCCCTCACTGTGTGGAAGTGACGGGGATCATTCTTTTATGTGTAAGGCAACATCAGGCTTGACTTAAACATTGCTTTCCTAACTTTGTAAAACAGAATTATTATTAAAATAATAAATCGCACACCAGCAACTTGGTAAATGTAATCTTCAAAATTAACAGGAATTACAATTCAAGTGTAAACCTTTTTAATGCAGCAACAAATTGGTAAAAACTTATTTATTTATCGTTTATTGTATATAAACATAGAACTGAATTTAATAGATCAGCCCCATTGTCACCAATACCCGATCCAGCTATTTGAGTCATTATCGACCCGATATCCGATCTAGTATCAGTATTGGTGCATCCCTAGCGGCAAGCCTAGCTAGGTGTACCTTATAAACTGGCAACTGAGTGTAAGTCATTCTTTTCCTAAAGTCCTTCCGAGCTTAAACAGCCAGCCCGTGTTTTCAGATTCATCCGCGGTTCAAAAAGTACCATTTTTGGATGTGTAAAACACAGGCTTATAGTGTAGACTGAAGGCCAAAACAGAGAGAAAAAGATGCATTATCAAATTTACCCAATAAAGTATGAATGCACTCTTAGTTGAAGGAATACACAGTTTGAATTTTCTCCATTCTTATGCTGATGAAACCTTTTTGAAACCCTCTAGAAGACCCTCTACTGAGCTAGTAATGAATGTCAAACGAATAAATAAGTGACTGACCCTCACAATTAAATGGTTTCAGTCAACAGGACAACAAATCACACCCAATGCTGAGGATATTGGCCGTCAGCTGAAACACAGCGGATTATTGGACACCATGTGGCCTCCATGTGTTGCTGAGTGCTCTGTTTCCAATCCTCTATATTGGAGCACCTTTTCTGAACTGCTGGCTGGGAATAATTTCCGCTTGAAGCATGTAACCTGTCAACACTTGTTACTCTGTTGTAACCTTTCATTAAAGACATTTTAACTTGTCTAAATGATCAATCCAAGGTCACTTTCTATTATTTAAGTGTTTAGCTTTCCCTCCACTCAGTGTGCTAATCCTTTCAGAGGATTGGTCGTCAGTTGTCGTAGGGTAGTATTAGCTGCTACATAACAATTTGTCCAAGAATAAACTAGGTCAGTGAACAGGCTGACTACCTTTCCGACCACAGTTTTCTCTCTCAGTTTGTTGTTATGTAACTGAACATGAACCCCTGCTGTCCACGCAGCTCCAGATGTGTGCAGACAGCAGGTCAGGTGTTTATCTGCAGTAGCTTGACTGAGGCTGGTACAGTCTTCACCACATTCCCAGTCACTGCCAAAGCTTTTCTTAAGCTCACCACATACACAGTATGCTGTATGATTCTTAACTAGTGGAACCAGATTGTGCAGTCTAGTGTAAACGGAAATAATTCAAGACATTATGCAAGTGTGCAACATTATCAAGGAAATCCTCTTTGTGCTAAGTCCTTCAGTCTGTCCGTCCTCCTCTGCACACAGGCAAACACTTGTCTTTGCTTGTATCCTCCTTGTTGTTTGGAGTGAGGGAAGAAAGCGCATCACCTGTAGACTGTGTGTTTGCACGCCGTTTCTTGTCAGCTAGACAAGGAATAAGAGTGAGTGATGATGGCAAGCCTGAGGAAGACGGTAAACAGACTGTGACTTGTAGAAATTGGGTCAGACTTCACTCGAATGCCTTCTCAACAATTTACAACATGTCTGTGAGAGCAGTAAAAAGCAAAAAAAATAATCATTTGTTGTACAAATGCGGAGCAAGTGCTGGCATTGGATGATTTTTTGCACGTGACAACAGCTTCTAGGTAGGTGAGGTGACGGCTCTTCTTCACCACCTTGGTAGATAATAATCCCGTGTTTTTACAGGCCCTAAAGGTTTGGCTTCAACATCAAAAAACTTCATAAGAAAATAGTTAGGGCCCACCCCCTACATGATCCGTTAGATGTTTTTCAAAAGGCCTGAAAGCAGTGGAAAGCTCTTTTCAGAAGTTTGGGAGGTGTCCGTGTTGCCCAATTTCTCTGAAACTTTCCAGAACAAGCACTCCGATGGTCATGCTGCTTTTTGCAGAATCTGCCCAGGTGTGAATTTGTGTAAAAATAATTCAAAACTCTTCCCAATCCTCTGACTTCCTCCCTTTGTTTTTGTAGTTAAACCATTATAAACACACTAGGAAAATGCCCCAACTTGTGCCCTACCTTTACATTCAAAGGTAGGGTAAATGCAAACATTTACAATGGAGCAAGAAATAAAAAGCTCTGATTCTTATTCATATATTTGCATTTATGGTTATGGTAACAGTTTCATTCACCAGTTCACTCATCTGTCCCAACAAGACGAGCACAAACTGAGTTTAGTGCTAAAGCCCACTGTGGGCACTCTGTGGGTCGATCTATTCTGAGCTTTTGTGGGTGGTGGTAGGTTTTGACTGCAATAGTTTTATGATGTTGTGCAGCAACAAAGGAGAGAGGTCTTGTATTTTTAGCTGCTGCATTTAATAATGGTAAAACGTTTTTGATGAGTTGTCATATTTACACAGCAAGAGGCTTGTTTGGCAGCGTTTATTGAAAATCAAAAATAAATCACGCTATGTTACATTAGTTTGATGAATTGGCAGCATTTAACTAGGTAGTATAATTGTAAGTAATTTTAAATTAACAACTTTATTAAATTAGTACACAGCTGATTACACTTCTTCTGTTTTACACTCGTCAGGTAGATATGTTTTCATGAGACAAATTCACATCATTTGGGAAACAAAGAATCACAGAAATGGAAAGGCGACCTGTGTCTATTAGAAGTTCAGGCCCGACTGTATGTTTTGACCAAACAGCTTGTCGCTCAGCTCAAATGTGGAGCAGTTTGGTGGTGACATAAATTAATACAATGACTAGTAGCTTTTTTTTTGCAAAATTGCAGCTCAAATTCCCCATGCTGCTTTTTCACAATCACAATGTGACAAATGCTGTAGTTTCTAACAGGGTTGCCAATTGATGAAATAACATTTAATCACGATTAATTGCATGGTTGTCCATAGTTTATTGCAAATTAATCACACATTTTTTATCTGTTCAAAATGTACATTAAGTATTTAACACTCTTATCAACATGGCAGTGGACAAATATTCTTGCTTTATGCAAATTTATGTATATATAATTATTATTGGAAATCAACTAACACAAAACAATGACAAATATTGTCCAGAAACCCTCACAGGTACTGCATTTAGCATATAACATATGCTCAAATCATAATATGCAATATCCAACAGGCAACAACAGCTGTCAGTGTGTCAGTGTGCTGACTTGACTATGACTTGCCTCAAACTGCATGTGACTATCATAAAGTGGGCATGTCTGTAAAGGGGAGACTCGTGGGTACCCATAGAACCCGTTTTCATTCACATATCTTGAGGTCAGAGGTCAAGGGACCCCTTTGAAAATGGCCAAGCCAGTTTTTTCTCGTCAACATTTATCGTAACTTCGTAGCGTTATTCAGCCTCCTTCCTGACAAGCTAGTATGACATGGTTGATACCAGTGGATTCCTTAGGTTTTCTAGTGTAATAAGATGCCAGTATCTTCACTCTGTCAGTATTTCATCCTAGCTTTAAAACTCATCCCCCTAGAACCTAAAAACCTAACCTAAAATCATTTCAGTTATTATCGCGTTAACTTTGACAGCCCTAGTTTCTAAGAAATGTTTTCATATTCACCTCAGGCTTGTTGTTTGAAGTTACTGCTCTGGTGCCTGCCTGTCTTTGTTGAATTAAAATTACGTGTTCAATTTTCACTGAAAACCTTGACCTCACCTTGTGCTTTATTCAGTGTAATTAAGGTGTGGAAATATAGTAGCAGGCTTCAGGTGACTGAACATCTCCTCACATTCAATGCCTAACTGTAAAAACAACGTTTTCTATAGAAAGCTTTGACATACTGTAAGTACAGCTCTCTCTCAACATATGTGCCTGTACTTGTTGCAGCTCTGCCGGTAAAGTAAGTGATTTATAATGTATGGCAGGTATACTTCCCTTGTTGCCTGCAGTTTTTCTTCGCCCCAAGATACCAATCCAACTGGCTGTTTACTGAAGCACAGATGCAACAGAGCCTCAGTGTGTTTGGCTAGAGTTGAAACAGACACGGATTAATGAGGAACTTAGGAATCTGGTTTCCTATATTTGATATATTGATAATGCTCTAGACTTTTAATGGACGTACCACATCAAACTAAATTATGCCAAATTGATTTCCAGATCTGGTGTCATGACGGGACCACTTACCTACGTACTGCATTGATTTTCTTTTTCCACTTTTTAAATCATGAGGGGAAGAGATTAGGAGAACAATTTAGAGATCGAGAGTTGTCGTACGATATTCATCAGTTTAATTTGCTTGTTAGCACATTAAAAGCATTTTTGAATAATTTCAGTACAGTATTATTTGGACATGAACTATCTTGCTTTACTCCAGCCTACTGTTGATCCCATTGTTCAAAATGTCTGCTCTACTAAAGGCTAAAGCTCATCATCACTCTTACCCATAAAGTCCACAGTGCTTACTTTCCCTCTGTTGATCTGAGTCAGCAAGCTAGATGCTGTTGTAGCAGCGTCCTGCTTTTCTTTTCTTTTTTTCGCTCACAAGCTCAGCGATGGAAGCAGCAAGTTTTGTTGCACAGTGGACGGTGGCCAACAACAATAACAAGAGGACAAGGGGCGTGCTGCTTGTTTGTGTCATTTAGCGGATTCACTGAGTCAGAGCAGAGATGGACAAGTTCTTTCATAATACAACCATAATAATAGGTCTCATGGCATGTTTTGGTTAAAAGAATGCTGATTTAATTGAATCGTAACCATGCACTGCATTCAGCAGCGCACTCTTACATCACAATAATTTCCCACCATCCCATTAAATAGGAATTCAGTCAAATTACAACCATCTGCATGCACAGTGCATTCTCCCACCGCATGTGAAGCCCACACTACTGCACTGTCTGAGCCAAAGGACTACATGCTTTCATGTAAGGTTTGATTATAATACTGGAGTGATTATATTTTGTATGATATTTCAAGGAACCAGCAGATATTAGCCTTAAGTAAAGTACACAGTTTATAACTTGTTAACACCTTCTGCTAGTTTTTGCTGGCTGGCATCTTTGCTAACACAGTCCACATTGTCCGCTCAATTTTTCATAGTACTTTTCCCCATGAATTAACTTGCTAGCTAACTAAGCTAACTCTCCACATGGCACATTTCACGCTGTATGTGTTTGACAAATGAATGGATTTATTTGGCAAATTAATGGATTATGTCAGGTTATGATATGGTTAAAGGTTTGTTTCTATCTGTTTCTAAATGACATGAGCAGATAACCCCTATATTTTTATTTTATTCCTGTTATTTCCCCTTAGTTCCCATAGAAAGTTTCCACCTTGAATATTACTGTTTTGCAACCGTATGCCTGAAATCTCAATCCAAGGTGCCCACAGCTGCCCTTCTCTTAATGACTTCTTTCTACAGTAAAACATGAAGAGCAGGTTTTGTTTATCGAAGGGTCGATGATGTGTTCAGTGAACATCGGCTTATCTTGGTAGTTAAATGTCTCTCAAAGGAAGAGGTGTATTTAGTGATTCTTTGCACAGTCGCTGTAATCAGACTTTACCTCTCTACTTCCTCTTAACCTGGTTTTCAGAGAGCGGTCCTCCTTTCCCCTTATGCGTACCTCCTCCTCGCCACTCCCTCCTCCTTACATGTACCAGCAGCACTGGAGGGAGTGCAATAAAACAAAGACAAAGCAAGCAGAAATGCAGGCAACAGCTGTAGCTCAGCTCTTAATGATCCTGCGGGTCTAAAGCTCACATCTTCTGTTTAACGTCAAGCATTTTGCTCTCTGATACAAGTTTCCGTTTTTTTCTTTGTCTCTTTTTCACCATTTCCTTCTTTCACATACTCCATAGTTTATTTTTTGCTGAGGTGTTCAATCTAAGCCGCCACTGCTTTCTTTGCTTTTGAGCACAGTAGTGATAAATTAGACCATATACTGTAGACCGTGTTCTTTTTTTAATTCAGTCTCCGTCTCGCTTACCTCCCCGTCTCTTTCTCTAATTAATGAGCTACGTGTGAAAATACTGTGTAGTAAGCATGGGACCCTCCCCACCTCCGCCCCCCCTACCCTTCCCACAGGAAGTGTTTACCCACACACACATTTGCTCCACGGCGACTCTGCACAATAACACTTTTCCAAGGACACTGTGTTCACTGAAACGCACACACTGCTGTACAAATGTACAAGACTGCGCTCTCACACACTGGCAGCATAGGCATTTAGGTTAAATCCACAGATACTTTTTGTAGATAAAGCACAAATTGAGATTAACTGCATTAGCTTCTAACGAAACCCTGGAAGTTGGCATGAATGTTGGAGATGAGCCTCATCTTGAAACCAACACAGCAAGCTATCATGCTTTTTCAATTAAAGGACTACTTTACACCATGGAGGCAGAGTTAAAGGAGATATACCCAACAAACACTTTAATCTCACATTGAGTGAAATTTCACTTCTTCTTTTTCATTCTTTAACATGTCTAAAGATTTGGGCAGAAGTCAGATGTATTTATATGCAAACAGTTGATTAATGGTAAATCTACAAACATTTATGGCTAAATGTATGAGGAGAAATTAGGCTTGTGCACACAATTTCGCAATAATTGAAAGTAGGGCTGTCAAAGTTAACACGATAATAACACGTTTCTTTAAAGCATTAACGCAGTCAATATTTCAGAAGTTGTAGCAGACTCAGTTTTAAAACCAGAAACCTAAGGAATCCATTGGTACCAACCAATGGATTCCTTAGGTTTCTGGTACTACCAACCATGTCATAGTAGCTTGTCTGGAAGGAGGCTAAATAACGCTCCAAACTCATGCTAAATTTTGGCGAAGCAAAACTGTCATAGCCATTTTTAAAGGTGTCCCTTGACCTCTGACTTCAAGATATGTGAATGAAAATGGGTTCTATGGGTACACACGAGTCTCCCCTTTACAGACATGCCCACTTTATGATAATAACATGCAGTTTGGGGCAAGTCATAGTCAAGTCAGCACACTGACAGCTGTTGTTGCCTGTTGGGCTTGAGTTTGCCATATTATGATTTGAGCATATGGTATATGCTAAATGCAGTACCTGTGAGGGTTTCTGGACAATATTTGTCATTGTTTTGTGTTGTTAATTGATTTCCAATAAAAAATATATGCATACATTTGCATAAAGCAAGCATATTTGTCCACTCCCATGTTGATAAGAGTGTTAAATACTTGACAAATCTCCTTTTAAGTCACATTTTGAACAGATAAAAATGTGTGATTAATTTGCGATTAATCACAATTAATCATGGACAATCATGCGATTAATCAAGATTAAATATTTTATTCGATTGACAGCCCTAATCAAAAGTTATCAAACAGAACCATGTGAATGCATTCCTTTGTTAAATGTTATGCAGAGAGTGAATGCGTATCTCCATTTTTCTGCGTACAGAGAGTTTGAGTCTTGAACCTGCACAGAGTTTTATGTATCTTGTCACTGAACGTAGCAGTCAGCATATCTTCATTTTACCAGCTTTAGTGAGTTTTTGTGTGTATACATACATTCAATATCTACCAGCTCCTGCTGCAAAACTCAACTGGTTTCCATTTGAGTGGTTGTTTGGTGCGGGTCTCAAACTAAGTGGAGGATGTGCTGTGGCCGTTCTCATTGTATTCATGTGGCACTGACTCGCCCTTTAATTTAGTCTCGCACGCACACCATTACTTCAGACCCACCGCAGTGTTGTCTCCTGTAGTATTTTCAGCCATGGTCTGACGTTTCAATGAGACGGTGAATAACACAGTTGGTCAGACGTGCGCGGCTGCTCATGCAGGTTTTTGAACTGCCTCTTTGTCCCACCAGCAGGTTATTCATTCTGACCCGTACTTGTACAAACATATAAACATATGGATTCAACCAGCCAAATCTACATGCTGAAACTATTTGTATAGAAAGACAAAGGTTTAATTAAGTACATTTTAGTAATACCTTCTACAAATGGGTGGTCGGTGAGCTGATGGGGGACACTGTGGGAGACAAAGGGGAGACGAGGTGGAGGTGACTGAAAGGTGAAGCGGACAAATTGTCACCTTGGCGAGAGAAATCAAAATGCTGACTGCAGCACAAAGTCAGATTCACGCGCAGATAAATATGTGTACAGTACTGTTACAGTAGAAGTATAGGGACAGTTTCTGTCTGTATCAGCATGCACCGCTTACTCTGAATGTATTTATCCGTCTGTATACACCATCTAAAAGAAGTCTGGTAGAATGCTTATCATCCTGTTTGCATTAATCTAATTTTATGTCCTGATCTGTATTCCTGCATACATGCTCTATTTTGTCCTTCTTTTTCATTCGATTCTGTCATTTTTCTGTCTTTCTTTCCTCGAGTGTCTCACTTCATCTCTCAGCAGAGTCTCTCAGCCAGAACAGTGGGTTTGAATGTTGCCCAGTCATGTGACTGGAGTTAGCCGCCGCAACAGTCTGGGAGGGCAGCAGCGGCTGACCCACACACACACCAAGAACAATACCTCCTTTTTGTTGACTTAAGTAGGGGAGCCCTTAAAGGGGGTTATGATTTCTGATCCTCTCTGACAAGAGAGCATTCCCTAGACAGACAAGCGGATCCAAAAATAGACAGTTTTCCAAGTGTGCCCCAGTCATAGATTTCATTATGTTGATACTTTGCAAGAGTCATGTAGGGACAGTCCTGACTGATATGCAGGGTCGGCATCAGGTCAGATCCAGCTGAAGCCCAATCCAGTTCAGATGCTTTGTTTGTTGTCAGACCATCACCATTGCAATTTGTTGCACTGTTCGCACAGGCACCTCCGCGTCACAAGCGAGTGACCTGCGAGTGAACTGCATAGCATACAAAATAAATAAGCATCAGTTAACCTAATGATATGACAACGTGCGCCAGTAAACGATGTGAGCAGAGCCACTTTGGATTAAAAAACAAGTTGCATGTATTTCAGGGTCATATTACAAACTGTGGTGCGTTTGAACTTCAGTGTTGCTGGAGATGAAGAAAAGCTGTCTAAACCTTCCTGACGTATCATACAGAATATTATAGGAAACCGTCAAAAGAAAACTGTCATGCACTTACACCGTCACACGTAGTTAAATTGGATTACTATTTTTAATGCATGTAAGTGAACTCTTTGAAGCTTTATTATGCAGAAATAGAAATAAAAACAAATGTGATAAACAAAGATTATCAACAGATATCAGACAATATTAAAGGATACAGGGAAAAAAATATCATCAGGACATACTTGGTGTAATTTTTCCCTCAGACTGATTCTCTTGTGTGTGTGTGTGTTGTTTCCTCAAAGCAATAAAAGCAATCCTAACCTCTTTCATTTTCTGTTTTACAGCTCAGAATGTGACGGTGGAGGAGATCCTCTCTTCCTACAAACAAGCCTGTCAGAAACTCAACTGTAAACCCATACCCAAAGTGCTCAAACAAATACAGGTGAGATACAGCTTAACACAGATGAACAGACATCAGCGCAATCACACAGACACCCACACACAGCTCTCAAACAGTTTCAACACAAACTGAACATTATAACCCTCATGCGGTTAGGTTTGGGTTTTTTTCAGTTCCGTTGTGTTAGACTGCATTAGTTTTAGCTAGATGTACCTATTATGGAGCTTTTTCCTATCTTTATTAAAGAGTGTGGTCTTTCAATTTGAGAACATTACTTAATGATTACACGTTCAGATTTTGTAATGTTTTCCCATAAAATCCTTTCCTCACACCCGATAAATCTGAGAGCAGACATTTCACATGCACATAGAAGCAGCCGCAGTGTGAGAAGGGCTGAAGCTGGAGTGCAGGAAATCTGTGCAAGCAACAATATACAAGTGCAAGCATACAATTTGAGCAGAAGCAGGGCTAATTCAAGCACAAGCGGGGACTATTTGAGTGTGAAGACAGGCTTTGAGGGAAAGCATTACAAAATCTGAATGTGAAATCAATAAGTCATGCTCTCAAATTGAAAGACCACACTCTTGAATAAAGATAGAAAAAAAGCTGCATAACCTAACAAACTGGCAACTGGTTGTAGTCTCTCTAGTATTTTGTCCTTTTTTCTTATAGTTATAGATATAGTCCTATAGTTTTGGCTGTGTTGTAACATCTGCTTTTGGGAGAGGAAAATGTTCATTTCACCCAATGAGGAAGTGCTGAAATGCTGGCAACAATGTCAGAAAAGGTGGTGAATGAGAAGGGCCGCTTCTACTTGAATTGATGTTTGCCACCTCTAGTGGAACGTCATAATCTCCTCTTAAATCCCTTGGCAGAGTGGAAAGCCATCACAACCCCAGCCTGCTGAGCTCCTGCTTTTTACCCCTTTTTTCACTCAGATTTGATGTGGCCTTTTCCCCTGTACTGCAGTCCTTGTCACTGCAAACACTACTGTCATGAAGCTGCCGACTGCTGCTTTTTGATGGCAAAAACTTCAACAACATTTTTTATATCATATGTTATCTGGGTTTTTGACTGGTGGTCAGAAAAACAAGCAATTGGAAGACATCAACTTGGGCTTTAGAAAATTGTCATTTTCTGAGATTGTATAGTCAAATCGATCAAACAATGAATCAAGAAGATAATCTGCAAATTAATCGATAATCTTAATGATTAGTTGTAGCTTCGACATATACTAATCTTTATTTAGACTTATTACATTACAATATTTATAAGAAAGGTCTGACGTCAGTCAATGGAGTAAATCAAAATGGAATAAAAACGCCTGGCTGGATAGTGGTGCAGGAATGAGTCCTAATACCCGGAAATGAGTTAACATTTTAGCACTTTCGGTTCCCTTGTCTCGAAGTCAATGGGTTTTTAGTTAGATGCCTGAAATAAGGTCTGTGATTAACACAGGCTTAAGAGATTTTAACGTTTTGTTCTACGATATATCACGCCAACTCGTCCGCCGCTACAGCCTCGTTGTGTATACTCACGCTCATGCGACCGTTGTGTAGTTTGTTTATTGCCTAACGTTAGCCTTTTACTTCTGGCTATTCAAAAATTATAAAAGTGGTGTTCATTTGTGAAGATTATCTTGCTGAACAAAACGTGTCAGTATCATAAACATTTGTTTGCCACAGAGCTTATTTTCTGCTTTAATCCAAAACTTAATGGAAAAATACCATTGGCTTTTTGTCGAGGGAACCGGTGAAATTCTAACTTCCAGGTTGGCCTACAAAAATACGTCATCCCTGCACCACTCTATTTGTCTCTAAACAAAGAAACTAAAAATAAAACCGCAACTATGTAACCTACTCTGCTCTTACCAGTTCAAAACCTTTGAAGCAACACCCGTGTCACTAATGTTTCAAAACAAAAAAGTTGCTGACTGTGTGTAGATGTGCATTTACTCAAAACTAAACCTTGCCCAGTCCCCAGGTAGTTACCGTGAGCAATCTTCCAATACAAAAGCCAACACAGAGAATTAACACTTAACTTGTATTGACGGAGTTAGAGACTCAGTGGTGTGCTGTTCACATCAAGCGCATTGACTGATAACTTGGCTGTAGTTTCTTGTGACAAAATTGCTGCCTCCTGATTCAAGAGTAACACTAACAAGAGTGTGGAAGTGTACATGCTGTGTAAGTTCAAAACCGCTGAGGTACAAATAACTATATACCAAAAGGCTATACAACATACAGTACTATAATACAATACTACAATAATAGAAACTAGTCAGGCAGCACTGAGCTGCCTTGTGCAGCCAGGAGCTGGACAAACTGGCAGAACAGTTAGGAAGTCCTGGTAGATCCACCCAATAGTTGTTTGTAATGTGAAGGCTGCTGTTCGTGAGGGTGAACAAAATTTAGTTCCAAACAATTACATCCTAAACCTTTTCTTCCGGTGATGAAAACACTTCAAAAGCCCGTTAATGTGGTTTGAGGGCACGGCAGGGTGCACCACGGCATGACTCTGGACAAGTGCTATGATGGCATCCGGTAGAGGTGGGCTTTTTTCAGCGAGGGTGGTTGTTACTCCCAACAGGCAGACGAGTGTTTCATGTCTTGTTTTTCTGCCTTCTCTTGTGGGTTAGCCAGCACAGTCATGTGTCTCATAATCCCTCTGCATAAGCAGTTCTTCAAATCCAGTGGGGGAAGCCTCAAGGCTGTTTGTTTTTATATTTCTGCCGACCTCGTGCCTTTGTACGTGAATTGGTGCATGTGCTGGATCGGTTTT
This sequence comes from Sebastes fasciatus, assembly GCF_043250625.1. NCBI lineage: Eukaryota > Metazoa > Chordata > Actinopteri > Perciformes > Sebastidae > Sebastes > Sebastes fasciatus. Next base: position 20,422,264 of record NC_133801.1, read on the forward strand.
GCGTTTTTTAACATGTTCAACTGTTTTCTTATGTAGGAGTTTTTTCTACTGAATGTGAGATGTAGTTTTGTCACAGAGGAGGAAATACACATGAATGGGCAGAGCAGACAAAAAAGGCATTTTTTAACCTCCTTCTCAAGCAGACATGAATTACTGTCCACTCAGAGTTTTCATGAAGCAATGGGAGCAGTCTCTGGTTTCTTGTTTCTTTGTGGCCAGAGGGAGACAACCAGCATTTGTCCTAGACAATAAAAGTCTAGACAATAAAACTGACCATGTAATTCGGCCTGGACTGGCAATCGGGAGCACAAGGAGAATCCCTGGTGGCCTGGCCAGCTGATTGGCCTAGAGCACTTTCAGACACAACGCCGCTGGGTTCAGCACACATCACAGCGTGCATTTGGGCGCAAGCTCACCGAACGGCGCGCTGTACTTGATCTGGCGGTCTACAGTTCTTGTTCCTGACATTGGCAATATGATAATGGCAATATGTTTAATGTGATTGTATCAAAATAATAAGGGCCTGTTATACTGAGAGCCTCTGTCTAATAAAGACCTCTTTTATTTAAGTATATAAATGTCACAGGCATTACTGGGAATGTTATGTTTATTTGATATCTCTAATACTTAATAACTGTGTGTATGCAAACATACAGTATGTGTCTCTCTGTTTGTATTTGTGTGAGAACATCCCGTTACCAAACTGATCAGACGGAGGAGTTGGCAGTACTAGCGTTTGCAGCAGAGACACATTAGCACTCACTTTCTCCTGTTTGTTCTGTCGCACAGTCACTGCAGCACACGCTCATAAAAACCCTTAACTAGGCCTCTCCACTGGAGCTTTGCCCGTTTGTACCTGCAGGTGTGTCTCCATGTGTGAATGATGATGTTGAAGTAAATTGAGCCCCAGATGGGAACACATTTGTGATTCGAGAGACTCTGCAAAGAAAGTTGGGTTTACATCTCAGCTACTTGTCAAAATGCACATCACTATGCTAAGCTGCTGCTGTGAGCTTCATTTAGTCCCACAATCTGGGTACATTTCCACTGGGACTTAACAGACCTGGGATGGTCATCGCAGACCTTCAACCCGCCTCCCCTCCATCATATTCTGCTTTTTATGTGATTGCTCGTTTGCTCATGTCTGGCTTCTCTCCATCCCTCCCTGCCACTGTAGTCTTTTGGTCCACTACCGCCCCCTCTCATTTCTGCTTAGTCATCCTTGCAGTAACCAGCCACATAAACAAGCCAGTCAGACCAAATGGCTGACCAGTGAGAGGGGGGTTTGCAAGAGGAGCTCAGCCTTTTACAGATTTTTTTTTCCTCTTTCACTCTAAATGCTTTCTTTATTAAGTCCAACTGCACTGTACACGTGGCAGCTCGCCAGGGGCCCTGCCGGTTATGTACATTTCTGGCAAGTTGTTCGTGTGTCTGTGTGTTTTATAAGGGTCGCTATTTAGAAGCTGCATGTTGAATGCCTGCTCTGCAGTAATTCCCCACAGAGTCTTGAGACCTGGACACTTGGTAGCCTTGTGTCACATTTCTGCTGCAGCAATTCCCTCAGGGACAAGTGGTTTCCCTATTATGCAATGTCTCACACGCAGCCCATGTGCACACTTGATTTCTCAGAATATGCAGAAGCTTGCTCTCTATGGACTGGTTTAGTATATTTGGAACAAGGTAGTTTTATTCTGCAGGAAGTATACTGTAAATTTATATAAAATCTCTTGCTGCACACGACACATGTACGTCAACACTGTAAGACTTGGCAACATCCACATGCTGCATAGACACCCACGTCTATTATGCACAGAAATATCATTCTCATTAGGGATGCAATTTAAAGGTCATACAGGCTGCGTGCAGACTGATAGCTTTTCAAAGGCAGACTGCAAAAGATGAAGTGTGCTCAATGTGTTGCACGCAAAGCAGAAGTTTAACATTTTGGAGAATAAGTTTTCTGGCTGAAAGTTAGATGGGAGATTCAATACTATGCTCATGTCTGTACAGAAAGTATTAAGCTACAGCAATAGATTTTTTTAAGCGAGATATCAACTGTAGATTTTCAAATATTGGCAGTTTTACAAAAATTGATGGCTAATCGAAAAGTTGCTTCAACATTTTCAAAGTTGAGAAGCTCAACAAACTGGCTCGACAGTAAGCTCGTGCCTGCGGGGATTGTCAGCCAGCCACCAAGCCAGGCACACTCACAGAACCCGCTGTGAGCTGGCTGTAGCTTCCTCGAGAGACCGGTCTCCTAAATGCACTTGCGGGGATGGCTGGCTGGCGAGCCGGCCAGTCACACTCACAAGAGACCAAGAGAGTTTTTTTATTTCCCTGATGACGGATGGTTTGTTTAGAAGCGTTTAGAAGTCAGTAGCCAATCAGAGGCAGCAAGGCATACTGGCGCACATGTGCAGAACGGATCGAGCAGTCTGGACGGATTGGGCACTGACACCCCCTGTTTCCAGTTTTTGTGCTAAGCTAAGGTAACTGGCTGCTGGCTGTAGCCTTGTATATAAAAAACAGACATGAACGTGGCATCAATCTTCTCATATAACTCTCGGCAAGAAAGCAAATGGGAGTATTTACCAAAATGTCTAACTATTTAACAGTTGACAAGGACCTTTTGAACGCTCCATTTTGGTCTCTGTGAGGCCGGACTATCTCATTTAGGGAGAAGATGCAGCTTTATCCCCCTTCATCCTGCTTCTCCACCTGTTCTTTTCTATGCGAATCCCAGATGTCATATCTCTTTATCGACTTCAGGCTAATAGGAAATTGGTTTTGTAGAAGGTCCTTTTTACTAAAACACACTTTGCCAATTAAAACACACTAATGAAAACAGTGCAAATATATAACATAGACGCACAGTATGGCAAGAATCACCACAGAATTTAATGAACAAGATCAGAAAGAGAATCAGTAGCTCGATGTCATCCACCAACACACACACACACACACACACACACACACACACACACACACCCATACCACCACTCGTGCAGAGGCACACTATGCGTCATGCACTATTTTGGGTTCTGGCAGCTCTGTCAGGGAGGTATTTACACTGATAAAGTCATTCTCACTGACAGGTGTCCCATTTAATTGTAAGTGAAGATTGTGTTGCTGTTAAATTGCCCAGAATGTGCGTCTGGTTGTGTTTACATAGTCAACACCATCTGGTTTTGAAGAACATTCAGAGTTTTTTAATTAAACCATATTTCATAAAACGTACTGAGAAAATACTCTTGCAATTTTTAATTTTGGTTTTTCATATAATACTACCTCAAACGAATGATTCAGTCGGGTACACAGCTAAATAATCTTCTTAACTACTAAAGTGTGTTATTTAGTGCCATAATGTTTCCCGCTGATTGTATTATGACAATACAGCTTTTTAGATGAAGCATTTCTCACATAACATCATCATGTTTTTGGGACCCGTTGAGTCATGCAGGAGGCCATGAACCCTCTGTACAACTAAACCATCATCAGTATGGTCAGACACACGAGGGCAGAGGTTATTGAGTTCATGCTGAATGGGCTGAGCAGTCAACTAGAGAGAGGGATTTGCCGGTACATAGTTTCGAGGGGAGCACTCTGTATGTTGTCGTGTTTGTGTGGGTGGTTGAGTGTTTTACCAGGGTGAGAGGTTAAATATCCTTCCACCTTTTTGATCTGTGATGCTGTGGTGTCTGACTACAAGTTGAACACACAGAGGCAGACAGCTGTACCTGCTCAGGTTTAAAGAATCAAGTGGAACATAAAATGGTCGAGGCATATTTAGGCCACATTTCTATTGGCCTGGGTTAAGGTCTTTGCACACCAAGTTCGTATTTTCGTTTGCGTTTTTTAATAAATCATCCGATAAAAAACTTTACAATTACAAACCTTGCACGCTGAATCTGATGCATTTTATTATTCTATTTGTTGCAAAAATTGGCAGTACAAGACCAAACTGAATTAATGACGTGGATGCAATGGATAGCGTTAGTCCCAAACGGGGCTAATGAATGAAAGACATTTGCAAGAAGCTATCGTTAAGCTGTCTAGAACACAATCACTACTATCTAATCCCTGCAACCGTCCCCGATTCCAAACTGTTCTGTAATCACCTGCAACGATCTATCTTTAAATTCCGCATCTCTGTATTCTTTTATTTCTTTATCGTAACGTGCTTTGTGCTGGGAGATGAAGTGAACGTTTATCATGCCATTTTGAATGATGATGTTTGCCCGGACGGTGGCTCCGAGTGGTCAAACAACCCCCTTTTGCTTTTGACGGATGGGAAAAAACATAGAAAATCAAACCTGTTCTGAAAACTTAAATGACGGATGAAAGTTTCAGAGTCGGTGTGTAAATGTGATTGACGTAATATGAACATGTCGTATTAATTTTGGACGAAAAATACAGACTTGGTGTGCAAAGGCCTTTAGCCCGCTTTAATGGTGTTGATCTGCACCGAGTCGTGAACAAGCGTCGCTTCTACTGCTGACTGAAAAATAAATGTTTTTAATACTTTCACTGCGTTCAGCTCTGAATCTCTGTGGTTTGGAATTTAGTTTCACTCTTGCATGCCTGGTCATACTTAAGATATAAGCCCTATTTTTCAATTGACTGACTGCTCTCAGCTGTATCAGAGCTCTGTTAAGTTGTGTTTACTGCTATTGCACACCAAATATTTCCTGCTGCTGCTGCTTCAGTTTTTCCATCAGCAAACCAAGGGGAGGCTTTTATTGTGAAGCAGCTATAGGAAATGCAATCTATATGGACACATTCTGTGCCATTTGGTCAGCGGCAGATTGGTTTTCCATATTGCAGGGAGGAAAACGTCAAAGAAAACCAACATCTCTTACCTTGCTATGCTGTCCTGTAGAAAATCGTGCCAGCAAGGCTTGAATGGTTAGAGTGACAGTGACATGACTCACAACACATTTGAAAAACAGCATTAGGAATGACAGAGCATTTCTTTATCTAATATTGTTCAAAGTTGACATCATTGGAACTCGCTCAGTATTCATTCAGTACTTCCCAAAACTTTCCAGTGGTACCAGAACTCAAAGGCGCAGAGACACACACATACAGTATAGTAGGAATGCACCAGAGGTGAGTTGTGCAAACGTGTCCTGCAGATGCTTTTCTTTGCAGTAAAGGTTTATCTCAGTTTACACAAGATCTGTGTTTTATCTCCAGTACCAGTATGTACTGAATTGCCTCCTGTGTGATGTGAAAGTTTCAACATATGTAAAGCAAAGCTTCATGGGGTAATACACAAACTCAACTCGTACTGACACTGCTTTTTTTTTGTCTCCGTAGGAACTGAAAGACCTGACTCTGCGAAATGAATGCTTAGATCTAAAAGGTAAGAACCAAAACATCAGCTTGACAGTCTTGTGGAAATCAACAAATACCAACACTTTATCAGATTGGGAGATTCATTTTTTTTAACTTATTTTTTTTACAAATGTTCTCAACGTATTCCTTTAGGTGAGAAGCTGGACTACAAAGCATGTGAGTCTCTGGAAGAGATTTTGAAGAGGGTCCAGTTTAAAGTGATAGACCTGGAGCAGACCAACCTGGATGAAGATGTAAGAAGATCCTGCCTTTAAAATCTCTCTCATTCCCATCCTTCAATTCTCTCATCATGCATCATTTCTCTAGCATACTTCCATCTTACATCCATAATTCATGCCTGTCTCTCTTTCTCTTTCGCTGTTGCGTTCTGGCCCTCTGTCACACTCTGATCCTCTTTTTCACTCTCACTGTACTGACAGGATGTGGAGTGTTTGTCATGGGTTTTCTGATTACTCCTGATGTCCACTTGTGTAAACACCATTAGGGACATTTGGCTGTAGGCGCGCACAGATAGAGACAGTGCTGCAGTGTAGAGAAGAGGGACACAGGCCTTGACTACTTCCTTTCACACAGAGCTCCAGATATACTACATCACATGGACACAAGCGCTGCTTTTAGCCAGAGTCACATAGGATATGTTTTTTCAGGGTACGAAGGGTCACTTTAATTACTGCCCATTATTTGATTCCTGTCTGGCAAAGCCTTGTCAGTACTTTCACCTTTTAACCGCAGAATTGATTTAGGACCCAATCTCCTGCTTTTTTTCAGCACACTTGTAGATGGTGTGATCATTTTAGTCCTGTCTTTAGAGACACGTGTAGACTTGAGGATAATTTGGGCAGCTGTTGCATTACCTCCACACTGTCTGTTAAGTGTGCAGTTTGATTTCCATGAAAGTCAATATGAATTAGAGGTACCCTGTGGAGTTTTGGACACTAGTAGCGCTTTGGAGCAATGTCTTTAAGTCCCCAGTTTGTTTATATCATGTCTATTCTACTGATTGACAGTGTAGAAATTCATCAGCGAAGCCAAGGAAGAAGACTGCTAACATGGGTGTAAACAGTATAGGTTTCAAATTCTTCCACGTTTTCAGCTCTGCAATTGTTTTATGTGTAAGGAAATGCTTTCAACACATTTGTTATGCCTCAAAGATACACGCAGTGTAGTGTGGTAAAAAACTGTGGAGGTAAAACATAACCTAAAAACTCCTAAAAACTGGTCCCTTTTATAATAGAAGCATGTGAGAAGGGTAACAAACGGCTTCAAACCCACATAGACTATAATAAATACTAAAATAAAGCTGTAGTTTAACAAATGCCCTATTCATAATTACGAACCAGATTTCATCATATGATTTATTAGCAGCCATAAACAGTGTCTTGGTGGAAAGCACTATTATATAGCTTGAGGGATTGAACAATTGGCCCCAGTCCTTTCTTTGTAGAGAGTGCATCTTCTCCTTGTGTTTGTGAAGGGAAGCCCTTTGTATACTCTGAGTTTCTCCAACTTTCTCAATTAATAAAATCCGCCCAACAACTTAAAAGATCACCTAACTTCACCTCTTACTGCTAGCTTGAAGGGCGGATCCATCTGCTTTCTGTTTGTTTTGGGGGTTTTTTTCAAATGGAAACGCCCACTCAGCCTTTGCAAAAGCAGTGACGTAGGTTACCAAAGTTGTTACGTTGGGAAATAACTGAAAGGGTTAGTTTGGATATTTTGAATTAGTGTTGTATGTATACTCCCGTGTTCTGCGAGGTAAAGTTACTGCTTTTGTGAATGTAGTCGGGAGGCTTTGAAGACCACGATATAACAACTTCAGTTCCCCGTCAGGGCTGTCTGACGGCGAGGTAAAGTGGACGGGAACAGCAGAAAAACATATTTTAGCCACCTAAAAAAAAGAAATATCAGTTAAAGTGTACGCTATATTTAGAATATTTAGAGTTTTTAGAAGGGCTTGGGCAAATAGCATTTTGAAGCTAAAACATACCATACATCCTCTCACCAAAATTTTAATGTTCAGATTTGAATACATAAGAAATACGACTGGGAAGCTACAAAATGATTACAAAAAAAAGAAATAACGGACCCGCCCTTTAAGCAAGCCCAGAAAAAGCAATACGTATTAGTCACTTTCAGAAAGTGATTTATAAATGAATGACATCTGTTCGTGGCATTGCTTCCCTTGACCTGGGACGTGCCATGCCTATTGATGGCAATGCGGGAACAATCAAGATAACGAGAAAGCATTTTAATATCAAGTGTAAATGCAAAGACCCATGAATCAAGATACAGATGGCGTTATTTACCAGGTGTTGTTTACCTGTGTTAGCCCTGAGGTGGACTGCACCGGCTCCATAGTATAGTATAGTTCTTATTTACACACACAGAACGAAATGCAAGCAGTACACTCATCAACAATATTGTACATATACTTTTTTCACCGATCTTCATTCTAGAAAATACACCCACAGCTTATACACACATGCACACCAGAGCTTCACATAGTCCAAACAAATGGATTAAAATAACACATTTCTCAACCAACATGGAGCACTGCCCCGGAAATATGAATGAAGTAGTTGAATGAGTCACCAGAGAGCAGCATCTCCGCCTGAGACGAGTGGGCTCAAATGACATGAAATTAAATTAAAAGTGTTGAAAGGAGAAAAGGAAGTTGAGGGGAGAACAGAGTAAAGGAATCGAATGGGGAAGTGAGAAGATGGGGGAGAGAGAGACACAGACATTCAGTAGATGGCTTGATTTGGCAGAGCCCCAGTAGTGGCGTCTTGTTGGGAATGATATGGGAAGATGAAAGGAGGAAAATAGTTTTGGAGGGATGTTTTAAGACGCATGGGGAGGAGCAGGCACGGGGAGCACTAACACTGGCTGGCTTTTATTGGGCTCGATGTGACTCATCTTCCCCCTCCCTGTAGATAAACACACTTGTGTATACTCAGTAATGTCTCCCAGTATACACGCACACAAAGGGGAAAAGGTTATGAGACGCTATGCAGCAGCCTGTCTGATTTTGTTACTTATCATCAGCCTCAGTGGAGGATAAACTCATACGCTCATACTCCCATTTTAATCTGCTAGTCTCCTCCTGCGACTGGCTGCACACAGGAGCAAATTCACTACTGGCTGCTGACTCTGGTGGTGTTTAAGTTTCATTTTAACTGTTGCTGCGGGAAAGACACGGAGGGCACAGAATCCACACGAGAGCTAACGGCTCATTTTGCTGTTTAAAACATGTTAATAACTTGTTGAAAAAATTCAGAGAAGCAGAATAACAAGCCATCCACCTCCACTTCAGTGTCATCAACACCTTTACATAGTCAGTATTATCAGTGATAGATGAAAGAGATGCACCCCCACAGCACTACCAAAACCAAAACCAGATTAAAACACTGATCACATGAGTGCACTTCAGCTGCATCACATGACATTTTCACTTTAGTCCTTCATCTGCTCTTTTACCAAACAGGGAGTCATGCCCCTCGATTTTGCACAATTTTTCAGCCTGTAATGAATGCCGTTCTTCACATTATCTCTACAACACAGCTGAACTGACAATTAACTGATTACTTGTTCGACATAAAATGAATCAGCAACTGTTTCTATACTCGACTAACCTTTTTTTTCGTTTGTTTGTTTGATGGTTCCAGCGTCTCAAATGTCTATTTTACATAATTGTAAAGTGAATATTTTGGGGTTTGGACTGTATATAATGCAGAAAATAATCTGCAGATTCATTTATATTGACAATAGGGCTAGGCAATATGACTATATATATATATTGTCAAAACTGTATAAAAATTATATATATTTTTCTATATCGTTTCTATAGCGATTATAGGCTAGGACTATATTTATTTCTTTTTTCTCTATACCATAGTTTTACTTAACTTTGCACTTAAGTTATTAAAATGAGAACTTTTCAGTACTCGATACTTGTCATTTGTAAAGTATTTAATTCACACAGGAGTGTACAAAAAAAGGCTTTACCATGTGGTTATTTAATATAGACTATTGAATACCAGCAAACATACAAGAAACTATATTGTGATATACAGTATATCGTTATCGAGATATGAAATGACATGTATCAGGATAAAAGATTTTTGCCCTAATTGACAATAATCTAGAGCTCCATGGATTGATTAATCAATCAACAGAAAAGGTATCAACAACTACATATATTAATCATTTAAGTCATGTTTTAAGTAAAAATGCCAAACATTTGCTGTTTCCAGTTTCTCAAATGTAAGAATTTGAAGCTTTTCAGTGTCATAAATGAAAGTAAACTGAATGTCTCTGGATTCTGAGCCGTTGATCTGACGAAGAAAGAAATTATAACCACATTTTCAACTGTTTTCTGATATTTTAAAGACAAAACGATTAATGGATTAATCAAGAAGATAATCAGCAGATTAACGATAGTGGAAATAATCGTCAGTTGCAGCCTTACCCTTAATAAACTTCATGCAGTATTATATCTAGAGGATGGGAGCAGTAACACTTTTTATTTGCAGCTGCAGACGGTAGCCCAGACAGGTGTGTCTTTACCCCCACCTGAGGCTCCTTAAACACCTCAGCGGGTCTCAACTACTCTGAGGGTCTGTTACCGTGGAAACTACAGCCGCTCCAGACTATATCATGTAACATCTTTTTCAGGGTTTTGAAACTGTGACTCACTGACTGTGAGATGTGTTTAAAATTTGTTGGATTTTAATCTGGAATGACATAATAACGTTTAATTTATTTCCCCTATTCTCCGTCTGTGCTTCTCAGGGTGCCTCGGCTCTGTTTGACATGATCGAGTACTATGAGTCAGCCACACACCTCAACATCTCCTTCAACAAGCACATTGGCACACGGGGATGGCAGGCCGCCGCTCACATGATGAGAAAGGTGAGAGATCATCCCCCCCCACCCCTCCCATCTACAGTGGATAAACATTGTCTGCAGAGATAGAAAGGACAGGATGGGAATAGGAAAGGATTTATTCATGGATCAGTAAAACACTCCAGAGAATAACATGTGATAGTGAAAACACAAAATGGTCCCACGATTGTTAAAAAACAGATATAAAACATTTAACATAAAATTAACCACTCCATATACAATTATCAGCAATACAGTGGAATGAAATTGCGTTCCTTCAGTGCTTCGGTACACACAATAAGAACAGACGTGAAACAAAACAGGTACAAAGACAGTAAAGTGCAAGTAGTATTAAGTTGAGTAAAGTGCAATGAATGAAAAGTGCCGTCACCAAAGTGAGGATGTTCCTCGTTTCATTAAGAACCTTAAAATATTCTAATGGATAAAAATGTTCAGAAAATAATAAGTGCAACAGGAATAGCGCCATTAGATTCATAAAAGTCCTTCTTGTTTTTGTCAATTTGATAGAAGACTGTTCCACAGCGCAGCATCAGTGTATAAATAATAATACAGTATTAAGGAGATTACAGGCTGAATTCTGACAGGAAAATGGCAGAGAGAGAGAGAGAGAGAGATTTTCTTTCCGCAGAGAGGGCAGTGAGGATGGACAATAAAAGTAATCATTTATAAAATGGTGTGATGGACTACACTGGTCTGAGTGTGTTTGTCTTCAGCGAGGAAGTTCTTCAGTCTTTAAACCAAACTGTGTGCAATATTTCACATTATGCATTTTGTTTGGCCTGAAAAGAGGGTGTTTGGTCTCAAATACTACCGACTGAAAATCTTTTCCTCTACTTCTGTGTAGCTTTGTGCCCAGGGGAGAAGATCGATCTTTCCTCTGTTTTCTTTATTTTTTATTTTTTTCTAAACTTGTGTCGTGCAGCGCTGCTGTTTTTCTGTCAGCGCTCAGACATACGGGGTCGGCCTTTCCTCGCTTGCTCCTCCAAAGTCTTGGCTTTTACGATGCTCTTTGACGTCAGTCATCACTGTGAAGAATACAAATGGGTCGCCAGGCAAACACATTAATATATCACCTCTCAAGCCATATATGTGAGAAAACACATGGATATGAACAGCTGCTGGTTAGCTTTTGTCAAACAAACCGTGTGAAGGAACCGTTGATTGGGTGTCAGAGGAATAGAGAGGGTGAAGCCACTCAACAAAAACACATTTCAGACCGTTGTTTTTGTATATTTTAGGGCTGTCAATCGAAAAAAATATGTAATCACAATGAATCGCAAATTAATCACGCATATTGTATCTGTTCAAACTGTACCTTAGAGGGAGATTTGTCAAGTATTTAATACTAATCAACATGGGAGTCAGCAAATATGCTTGCTTTATTCAAATGTATATATATATTTATTATTAGAAATCAATTAACAACACAAAACAAAGACAAGTACTGCATTTAGCATAAAAATATGCTCAAATGGGGACCTGCGGTAGCTCAACTGATAGAGTGGGCACCCCATGTACCAAGGCAGAGTCCTTACCGCAGAAGCCCAGAGTTTGAATCCGACCTGTGGCCCTTTGCTGCATGTTATCCCCTCTCTCTCCCCCTTTCATAACTTGTCTCTCTCGCTATCAATAAAGGCATAACAGAAGCCCCCCCAAAAAATATACTCAAATCATAATATGGCAAACTCAAGCCCAACAGGCAACAACAGCTGTCAGTGTGCTGACTTGACTATGACTTGCCCTGAAAACTGCATGTGGTTATCATAAAGTGGGCATGTCTGTGAAGGGAAGACCTGTGGGTACCCATAGAACCCATTTTCATTCACATATCTTGAGGTCAGAGGTCAAGGGACCCCTTTGAAAATGGGCATGCCAGTTTTTCCTCGCCAAAATTTAGTGTAAGATTGGATCGTTATTTATCCTCATTGGCGACAAGCCAATATGACATGGTTGTTAGCGCGTTATTATCACGTCAAGTTTGACAGCCCTAGTATATTTCTATACTGTATCATAGTTTAAGGTGAAAGATGAAGTGTGAGATGATACACGCAAAAAACGAACCCTATACCAAATGTAGTAAATTAACAATTAATGAAAAATCAATCAGTTTCATTTGTATATTAGGTTACTAGATTGTGGAGTTTGTGGATATTTTTGGATTGGCTGAAGCTCACTGATGTTTCCTGGCATTGTGCAACACTGAACAACACTGATCTGTTTGCCAAACCACAAATTACTCTGCAGTGAGTGTAATATTGTGGCCTCTTTATTTTATTTTTTTTAAAGATTTGGTTCATTACTTACCCACCTAGAGGGAAAACCAACAAATTCTTAATCACAGTTACTAAATGATACAATAACTGTGTTTACAATACAACTGCGGTGCTCATACATTTTTGTATGAGCACCGCAGTTGTATTGTAATCACAACTAGAACTGAGTGAGAAGCTAATTTCTCATCTGATCAGTGTTTGTCTGCAAGCATCGAGTGTGTCTGGAGACACCAGCTTGTAGATTGTTTGTGTTGTAGCTTGTCAATAAAAAGTCACAGTAGCTAATTTCAGCAAAGCCCATAACGCACTAATGCTTTGACAAGACTGCGCGTCCGTGAGTCCCTGAGGTGAGGCCTCGGATTAAGCAGATGAAAACCAATATTAAAGTGCCTTTATCTGGGCGACAGTGTGCATTTGCGTCATCTTTGTCATTCACATTTGCTCATTTGAGGATAATGTTTTATGTATGGAGTCTGATGAAGCTGGTGTTCATCGGTCTACGACAGTAGCTACGGTATAATCACAGCTAATGAGAGGTTACAGGATCAGGAATAAAGATCAAAGGAAAATGTGTGTGTGTGTGTGTGTTAGCCAGATGTTGTTGGTCATCTACTTGCAAACTTATTTTCAGAAAGTCCTCAAGACAACCTCATATCAAAATCAGCATTTAACTTGTATAATTATACTCCCCGTCCTTTATAAATGTGTTATCTTATTGCACTTAAGAGCCACGCAAAGACTGTTTTCATCCTGATGACGAGAACGTTATTGCACTTTTATCCGTCTACTCCAAATTGATTGTATCTCTGTTGGTGTTTCCCCCCTCAGACGAGCTCTCTGCAGTATCTCGATGCACGTAATACTCCTCTGCTGGACCACTCGGCTCCCTTTGTAGCACGAGCACTCAGGATCAGTGGCAGCCTGGCAGTCCTCCACCTGGAGAACGCTGGTCTGTCTGGCAGGCCGCTCATGTTACTGGGTAAGATGGACAGAGCGCTTTCTCTCTCCAACCCCGCCTTCAGTGTCGGAGAATCACAATTTCAGAATTGAGTCTTCTATTCCTGACATTTTGGTTTTTCTTCTTCCCTCACCTTCCTTTATAATATATATTTCTGGACAGCTACGGCTCTGAAGATGAATATGAACCTGCGGGAGTTGTACCTGGCAGACAACAAGCTCAATGGCCTGCAGGACTCGGCCCAACTTGGCAACTTGCTCAAGTTCAACTACAACATTCAGATCCTGGACCTACGCAACAACCACATCCTCGACTCTGGTACACAGTGCAGTGATGGAGTACTAACACATACTGCAGCATAATTGTTTTATAGTCTTGTATGTTTTCTCAAGGTGGAACTGTTTTGTTAAAAAAAAAAAAATTATTGTGCACCTCAGTACATTTTCACAAACTCGGGTAAGATGAGTTTATTAATACTTGTGGGGAAATCGCAGCAAAATTAATACAAAATAATGCAATAAATTTAATAGAATAATAGCAATGCACTTATTGTGCAAAGTTACATTACATACTAAATAAATAGTCTGCATATGGCAATCTGAAAATGTACCTTTTATTTCTTAAAAAAAAACACTCAAACTGATTAATCGATTATCAAAATAGTTGTCAATTAATTTAATAGTGGACAACTAATCGATTAATCGTTGCAGCTCTAGTGCCTCAGTGTACTGTATTTACCAGCTGCTTGACAGAGGTGTCGTGTTTATAGAGAGACATCAATGAAGAGTTTGATCATCTGTTCACTACAGTGAATATGACACGTTTTGTTTTAAACACAACCCCAGCCAGTCTTATGCTGCATAATTTGGTTTCATTTAAATTCAGAATATGATTACTGTTCAGGCAGGGAAGCAAATAAAAGTGAGTAAAAGTATTACATTTTGCCCTCTTTGTTTTGCTTTATGATTAGTGATTTGTTTTATGATGTGATTTGGTTGTCACCACTTAATACAGTATAGTGCTATTCATTTGGATTTTACAGCATTATGTAGCCAAACAACTCTGAAGTATCTCTGTTTAGAGGTCTGCCTAACATCTGACTAATGAGCTAAAAATAACGTCCAAGTCTTGGTGTAAAAATGTGTTTTTCATGCTTTGCTTTCCACCAATACATACAGTATTTTTTCATCTATACTTGATGAATAGATTCACACACAACACTAAACTCATACTAGCACTGAGCTCCAGATGCAAATACACTGATGTCCTAACAGTCTGCCTCTGTTTGTCGTCACAGGTCTGGCCTACGTGTGCGAAGGTCTAAAAGAGCAGAGGAAAGGCCTCGTCACTTTGGTGCTATGGAACAACCAGCTCACACACAATGGCATGGGCTACCTCGCTGCTGCACTGGTACACACACACACACACACACACACACACACACACACACAGCGGGACAATGAATCTACTCACACACACTTATCAGAGGTTTTAAGAGGACAACGCTGGCTGTGTGTGGTTCTTTAACAGCTTAGGCAGGGAGAATTCAATTTTCTCCTCATTACTCTGTTAGAGAAGCGATCAAAATAGAGCTCTGCTTGTTGTTTTACCTCTTTTCTCATATCTCTTCATGATCGTCAGCCTTATTCCACACGTACACGTTGTACTGTAGCTCAGTCTCGTCTACACCTGGCGTGACTTTTGTTTATTTAATGGCTAGAGTTTACCCAGTAAAACAGAGAGGGCTTGATGATTATTTGCTAAAGACAAGATTTGAAAATATAATTTGCTCATGCAGCTTTTTAACCTCCTTACTGTCTGAAGGATCTTGCTTAAAACAAATAAGATTAAAAACTGCTTTGTAGTCAGATGACTCATATTTGCATTTCACTAGAGAAACCGCTATTTATTTGTGCAAACTTGCGAGTGACAGGTGTGTAGGTGAGAGATTAACATGCCGTGCAGATAGGTGTTATGACGTCTGATGTGACCGGACATTTCCACGTAGGCTCCTCATTAATACAGCTGACATTTTGTGCGGTCGCATCTCGTTCAGTGAACAGATGTGAGCTCAGGACTCGTCTTTGTGCCGTTGTCAGTTGTTTATCTTGGTTTGATTTCACAGCAGTCTGGCATAGATAATCCATTACTAAAGTCAGTGGTGTAATGTCTGTTGTTGAGTGATAGCATCATTATCTTCACACTCATTGTTTTAGTACTACAGCGTTTACGTTTAGACACTTCTGAGTCATTACAGTCTCAGTCTTATCAGATACACTTTTATTGTTGTTTTTAATGTTGTGTTACTGTTTTGTCTTATTAATAGAACCACTGAGAATTTTACTAACATGGCATGAATACCATTACTGAATGATTGATTGATTGATAATCTGCACCATGTTTCTTGCTCACATGATTTGCAGTTTATTGATGCTGTTTTATGAGATGAGATAAAAATGTAGTTGACCCAATGTAATGGCTACAAAACCTCCCTTTTGTTCAATATGAACAGTGTTCTAGTGGAGCTTTAATGTTGCTCATGTTTGATGATTTGTTAACTCAGAATTTAGCTGCATATTTCAATTTAATCCAATTATTTTTCACACAAGTCGTCTTTAAATAAAGAGACAGTGGTGTGAGAAAACTTTAATTTTTGTTTATAGACTATACCATTGTACCACACAGTTGTTAATATGTTTATAACTGATGCTTATGTTTGTGTATAAACAGTTACTGGTATTATTTACTGCTTCATGCTGCTATATGCGTCTGTTAATCTAAGTCACTAATGTGCAAATCAGTAGCCAAGAAAACATGTATCTGTACAGACCCTTATTATTAAAGTAACTCCTTATATAAAAGGTAGGAGGTATTTTGACCAGCAAGCTAAGCTAATTTAATTTTCTGTTTCTTAGCAGTATGATGTTTATAAAAATAATCGTCACGACTTTGAGTGAAGTGACGGGTAACTATTGATCAGACCAGATAGAGCTTTAAAGCTTTTAAACAAAACCAGACAAATGAATGCCTTCAACCTCTCACATGGTGTTATGTAATGTATGTAGAACTGCCGGACCTATTATTTTTAGAAACACATGACGGGTGTGCTAAATACATTTTTTTTTTCCTCCAAGAGATCTGTCTTATGGTGAGACTTGTGAGATGTTGCAGACACAAAAATGGCCTAAAACCCTGATTCATACTGATAAAGTACATCCCATGACTGTCTGATTCATTAACCCGGAGATAACCATCGTGTACTTGATCGCCTCATTGCAATGAAATGGTGGCAACAGTAACAGTTTAAAGAGAAAAAGGCCTGTACACTGACAAAATTAATAGAGCAATAGACATTTCTTACACAGTGAAAAATATGTTAACATAAATAAAAGTTCATGTTTTAGATCTCAAAACATCAGCAGCACAGCTCTGGCACTCAATGAGAGGTTTCAGCAGTAGCTAATAGGAACGATAATTGGAAGCCAGAGGTGCATACGCCACTAACTAGACTGAAGCGTGGAAAGAAACTGGAGCATAGGCAGTTGACGCGCATGCTATGCGTACACATTATAAATTCTGGGTTGCATGTGGGTGTCCACCCACCGTGTCCACCGGACATGGGCGGATGGGTTTTTATAATAAACTATTAAACACGTCAATATCTCTGTCGTTTCTCTGCCTCCCTCAGCCATGCACCCAGAGTCTGGAGACTCTGAACCTCGGCCATAACTCTGTGGGTAACGAAGGGGTCCACAAGCTGAAAGACGGACTGATTTCCAACCGCTCTGTGCTCAGACTGGGCCTCGCGTCCACCAAACTGTCCTGCGAAGGTGGGAACTAGTGCCTCAGATTTTGTGGAGGACTTTTTTGCTGTCTAGCTGTCATGTTTGACTTCTGTTTCTCTCTGTCATCTGTGCTGTAGGAGCTGTGGCTGTGGCTGAATTCATCGCTGAGAGCCCCAGACTGCTGCGTCTGGACCTTCGAGAGAATGAGATCAAGACAGGTGGACTAATGGCGCTGTCGCTCGCCCTAAAAGTCAACACCTCTCTGCTGCGTCTCGACCTTGACCGGGAGCCCAAGAAAGAAACTGTGAGCATGGGGACAGGGCTTGAGGAAGGGGATAGGCGAGAGGAAGTACAGGGACAAATAAAGTCCAAAACAGACGTTGACATGCACGCGTTTCTGTTTACTTTATATTGGGTGTCTTCATGAGCGTTTGTTGGCATACGGTAGACGCAATCATAAATTCTGGGCTATACGCGGACAGTCTGCACAGACCCTCGCAGACATGTGATTTTCCTTATTTTCAAAGCCATATATATCTTTTTCCTCTGTGCCATAGACCTTCATTGTTGCACTGGGTGAAGTTCTCCTTAAAGGTACAGTGTGTAGGATTTGGTGGCATCTAGTGGCGTGGTTACAGATGCAACCAACTGAGTACCCCTCCGCTCGCTCCTCCCTTTCCAAGACTGCGGTAACGTGAGCCGCCAATTGCAAAACCGTGGTAACGCTGTTCGCGTCACTCAGAGGCCATCCTTACTATAATAAGACGGCGGCTGGCCTTACCACGGTTTTGCACTCTGCAGTTCACATTACCAATATGGTCAGAGAACTACGGTGGTCTTTAGGTAACGTAAAAAAACGCAAAAAGCTCTCGCTAGATCCATTGCACACTATAATTTAGATTGAGTAGAGTTTTATATAGATTTGTTGTCCCAGATGGATATTTGTTTGGGGGGTGTGGGGAAGGACTAATGGATCACAAATTAAAAGCAGATTTAAATAGGTGGGTTTTGAGTGCAGTTTTGAAAGAGGGAAGTGAGGAAGAATGTCTGAGGTGTTGGGGCAGAGAGCTCCAGAGGGAGGGAGCAGCAGCGCATTGCTTAGAACAACAGTGCCCAACTGTTTTAAGAAATGATTTAGCCTTTCTATCCCTTAAGAATGAACTGATTAGATTTTGGTGGTCAAAGGTCAAGGTCAAGGTCACTGTGACCTCACGTCCGTCCCATTCTCGTGATATCTCGGGAACACGTTGATCATCTATCTTCAAACATCCAGATGAACTGATTAGAATTTGTTTGTCAAAGGTCACTGTGACCTAACAAAAGACATTTTTGGCCATAACTCAAGAATTCATATGCTAATTATGACAATTTTACACAAATTTCTAATAGGATAAAATGATGAAGTGATGACATTTTGGACGTGGATGTAAACTGCAACTTGACTGGTTGGTGGAGGCGGTAGTTCTAGTTTAAAAATGAAACTATGGATCTATGACCTGTTTTTTTATCATGTATGTGTTCAGTAGGAATCAATGGGCCTGCAGCTACAGACAGGGTAGAAAAGTGAAAGTATTGAGCGATGGACTAATGCAACTGTGGATTTTTCATTGGATTTTTTGACAATATCTACAATACAGAATAACACTAGCCTCAGACTAGCCTTTTTATGATTTTTTCTGGGAATTTTATGCCTTTTATTAAATAGCTGACAGTGGAGAGATGACAGGAAATGAGGGGAGAGAGAGATGGGGAATGACAATAAAGGTCTCCTAACCCCGTAGGCCACCAGGGCGCCCCCAGCTTTGGCTTTTTAAAGAAAATTGTGTTTTGAAATAAAGATATTACTGACTGAAACAGCAGCCTGAAGGGATTGTTTTGATTCAGTTTTTTTATTCTGATATTCTTGTTGTTTATGTTCCATCTCTTTTTGTTTTCCAGGTGAAGAGCTTCATTGAGACCCAGCGCGCCCTGCTGGCTGAGATTCAGAATGGCTGCAAGAGGAACTTCATCCTGGCTAAAGAGAAGGAGGAAACCGAGCAGATGATGAGGCAGTCGGCATCCATGGCTGAAATCGCCACAGAGGACGGGACCACAGAAGAAGAGCAAGAAGTACCAGCAACAGAGGAGAGAAAGGACAAAGAGGGGAAAGAGGGAGAAGAAAAAGGTGAAACAACAGGAAATGAAGGACAGACAAGCAGCCAGCCTGGAGAGAGCACTGAGACAAGCATTCCTCAAATGATCCTGGAGTCAGACTCGGACACTGAGGATGAGGAGGAAGAAGAGGTGGTAACAAAGTCATCTTCCACGTCAAAATCCTCCACTCGCTTAAACCAGACTCCTCCTCAAACCCAAACAGGGGTTGCAAAGCCCCTCCTCAGTGCCTCATGTACGTCCTCACTCCCGTCTGCCTCACCTGCTGGCGGACACCTGAGTGTCGTTTCCGGCATCACCGTCACAGAATCCACAGTTCCTCCCGGCACCCCTCCATCACCTGGTCGCTGTATATCTGTCTCTAGTCCAGGGAGAGGTCACAAGATCTTCATGGTAACTCGGGTGGAGAGCCCCCCTGAGCAACAGCAGCAGCAGCTCCAACTCCAGAAGAGAGCGCCTGCAGCTCCCAGACAGGCTAAAGAGGCCTCAAAGAAGCCTGTTGACGAGAACACACCCACGACACAGCAGACACGGCCACCTCCCTCATCTCAAACAGCTACACAAACACAACCGCTACAGGACGACGTGTTTGAGAGCTCACCTGCTCCGTCAACAGACTGTAAACTCACAGAGCCGAGTCCTGTAGCACACTTAGAGTCCGCACTAAACACTATAGAGCCACAGTCTACAAGTCAACCCACTGAGGATGTGACAGTTAGCACTTTA
The DNA here is from genome assembly GCF_043250625.1 of Sebastes fasciatus. Classification (NCBI taxonomy): domain Eukaryota; kingdom Metazoa; phylum Chordata; class Actinopteri; order Perciformes; family Sebastidae; genus Sebastes; species Sebastes fasciatus. Next base: position 20,442,420 of record NC_133801.1, read on the forward strand.
GATCCAGATGTGACAGATCCAAGTCAGCAAGCACCAGCCCTGCCTTCATATTCCTCATCTTTGCTGGCTGCAGCATTTCAGCTCACTGAGGAGGAAATAAAGAGCGTTAAAAACCCCCAACCTGAGCCCAGCTGTGTAGAAGGAAAGAAGGAGGGAGAGGAGGATGAAGGTCATATAGAAGATGAGAGACAGGTTAGCACAGAAGGAGAGTGTAAACTGTTAGATGAACTAAGTCAAAGCCAGACTAGTATTCCTGCAGTACAAACGCAGCAGCAGCAGCCGTTAACATCCGTTATTGAACAGCTACAGGACGAGCTAGCATCTGCATCAGAGGAGAACCAGTCGCTCAACCAAACAGAGGAAGAAGAAGAAGAAGAAGAAGAAGAAGAAGAAGAGGAGGAGGAGCCACTTCCACTACAAGGGAAGCAGGAAGCACCAGCCGACTTGTCAGAAAATGAAAAACCCAGTTTAACAGAGAAAGAGGACAGCCCGCCAACCGAAGAGGAACCATGTCCAAAGCAGCAAACGGAGGCTGATGAACAGGCAGTAGATCCTGTTCTCTCTGTCCAGACTAATCAACAGGAACCATCTGACACTCAAAGCGGAGCTCAGGAGTTAAATCCTGGAGCAGGAGAAGCCTCAGAGAGTCCCGAAACTGCCACGACTGAGTCTGTCTTCGCAGTCAAAGACGAGGATTCACCCGATGAGAGCTCTACAGACGATGATGAGTGTTATGCCGAGGCTCCGGAGGAGCTAGTCGGTTCAGCTCTACCCAACGGCCTAAAGCCTGAGTTCTCCCTCCATCTTCTCGACACTGAAAGCCCCAAGCCCGGCAGCTGTGTGATGGAGCACGGTGAGTCGCTGTGATCTCTGATGGTTTTCTTTAGATAAATGAAGTCACATATGCAGTTGGTTTTAGGTGTGAAAATCATGTTTGTTAATTTGTATTATGTGTCACTTGTGTAGTGAGTGTCAGCTGTGGACAAGACCTGGAGGAGCTGCTGCTAGAAGCCAGTTTGGAGACGGGGAGAGACGCGCCATGAGGTTGTGAGGTAAACATTTATCCATATGTATGTACAATAGATCAAGATAAATCACAAGTAGATTCATCATCATACTGTCGACGTACTGTAGAGTTTCCATGAAACACAGATGTCAACTTGCAGAAGCTATCTCTTCAAAAGCACTTAATTATTATCCAAACTGTCTGTTGTAAGCTTCAGTCCAGCCTACAGATAAGCAACAGATGCTTGCCATCAGGGGCATTTCTAGGAGTTTACAAGGTCTAATGCCCAGACCATCTGAGGCTGAGATCAGAGGGTGTGCGCGCACGCTGTGTTGTTTTGGGGGGGTCGCTGCTGTTCTTCCTGGAACACTACCCACGTTTCTACTCACTTAACAGTAATGTTAAGACAGTTGCGCTGTACAAAATGGACATTTCCAGGGCAGCTGAGGATTCTCAAAACTATGGTACTATGCTTCTTTATGTTTTTAGTTTATTTTTACATCTTTATTTGACTGCTGTAATATTTAGCACTTTGTGTTTATTTACGGTATATCAGATGTTTTGACCATCTCGCTTTTCTCCAAATTGTGTTACCAACAACTCCCAAAGTATCCTACATCCTTTAACTCATGTCATCTATGCCTACAGGACAGAATCATGTTTTACCTTAAACATTGTTCCCATAACACGCTGCACCCAGCGTCGTCTCTCCGAGCATCCGGCTTTTTTTGTAGTTGAAAATCTCTGAACTTTTCAGAAAGGCTCTGCTGATGTCATCACTGTGGATGAAGCGCTCCCCAGCGCCTGAAAAAGCACGCTATGGACAGCAGTCTCAGGACTGCTGCTGTGTGATCCCGATAGCCGGGCAGAAGCAGCAGGACTGGCTGAGCTTGTAGCCTATAGGTTACAAGAGGAAGTTACCCAGCCCCACTCCCTCAGTCTCGCTACATCCACACACATAGGCAGCAGAAGGGGTTGGTGTGGTTGGGAATTAAATTATTTACATTTTATGATAATTAGATTTTTTCCTCTGTCAGAAAGATTCATGGCTAGACAATAAACATTCCCGGCTGAAGCCCCGGAGGCCCGATGCTGACGACGCCACTGCTCGCCGTAGTCGTGCATTCAGTTTTTCTGTGCAATAACTGATTATTAGCGACACTGCAGCTGCGCTCACTTTGGGTTTTACCTCCAGCCAATCTGGTTTAACTGTTGCCCTTGGTTAGAACCTGTCTGATCAGCATTTTTTGATACTTCATTTACTGCTGACTTGCATGCAAAACAGTTATTTTACAACTTTGCAACTTTAAGAACGCTTGTAATTGCACCGCAGTGAACACAGCAAATATAGATAGACACTGACGGGAGACTGCAAGGACTGCTGCTGCTCTGCGGACGGGGTAGAAGAGGTATAAGGGTGGCAATATCCTCGAAAGGAAATTCAGGATGGCATGTATTTGTGCAGCCAAAGTAGCATTTTAATGACAAAACGTGCTGCAAAGAAGTGCTGCAATGGCCTCAGACACCACAGTGTGCACAGATGGAGCAACACGGTTTTATCTGCAGGAAGATTTTAATCAATCATGGATAACTACGTTTGCTATTATTGAGTTGGGTTTTATGTTCTCTGCTACGTTCAGGAATAATTTCTCTCCTCTCTTCTATTTCCACAGGGACGATGAGGACAGGAGAAAAACTCAGCACTCAGATAGTTTGTCTGGCTCTACTACGTGACTGGTTGCCCTACAATGTTTTTGCCATTTCTTTGACTTTACCACCAACACAACCTTTCCATAAAGGACCGAAGACCTGGTGTTACAGTCGAACGCTCTATACATGAACATACAAGCAATGGAAAGACTAAATCAACTTCTGGAGCTTTGCTGTGACAAATAAGGAACTCCTCTACATCCACACTACACCGACCACTGAAACACACATACATATGCACATTATGAGGAAAACGGGGGGTTAAAAGAGAAATAAAAATCACCATGTTATCACTACATTTTGTCAATCTGCAATCTTTACACACAAGCAGCCGCCTGTGAGTGAGAAGTAATAAGAGAGCTGGGGGATGAAACACTAACCAAAGACAGAACACAGACCTTTCTCACAGCCCTCCTGTTGCTCTCTCATGTAGATTTCCACTGTAGTTATGGGGGAAATATCTAGCAGTTCAAGATTTTTTTTTAATAAAACATACACATACCAGTGATACATGAGAAAAGCGGGATTGATGGCACAGTCACAAGACAAAAATAACGGTGATGGACTCTGCTGAGCGGACCTGCTGGCTTTAAACACTTGTTCTAGAGGTGGAAGTAGGTCACTGTCAAAAGGCTTTTATATCCAAGGAAGCTGAAGATGTTAACGTGTCTGTCTAAATGTCAAATGTTTTATGTCTGTGTCCCCACCCCCGACCATTTCTCCCCCTTCGGGGAAAAAAAAAAAAAGCAACTCTTAAGGGACCTCTGCCAAAGTGACCTCCCTCTTTGTCTGTTTTCTCATCCTCTGCTCACTTTGGCCCCTCAGGAATCAGCGTCCCCCTCCGGTCAGTCTCCTCAGATCTGATGTGGAGGAGCTGCAAACTCTCTCTCCGCCTGCCTCCCGCTACAACAACAAAAAAACTCTTTTTGAAAGTGACAAATTGCTCCCAGCTGAAAAAACCCAGAACTTCTGCGAATGTCGGAAAGCAAGATGCTTTTGGTTGAGTTATTTACATCTTTTTTTTTTTCTTTTTTTTTTTTTCATGATTCACTGCAACTTTCAGACACTTATTATCGCTTCGTTCGACCAGTCATTGTTGTGTTAAACTCTCTCAAGAAAAGCAGCTCGGTCTCTGTCATCATCTTCCTGTCTTCCACTGGTACTTTGTGCCATTTCACCGCTCCAGCTCATCATTCATGTTGCCTTCAAAACTCACCACTTCAGATTCAGTCGTCGTTTTTTTCGTTTGGGCTGCTTTAGAGAAATCAGTTATTTTCTATTTATTTTATAGCTATATGAGACTTTTCTGATTTATTTTTTTCCTTTTTCTTCTTCACCCCCCATCCTCATTTTATCTTTTTTTTTTTCATTTTTTGGGGTTGCTTTTAAAGATTAACCCCATTTTTTTATGTATATTTCAGATTCAAACTAGAGCAAAATATTTAGATTTTGTTTTTTTGGGGGGAGGGAAGGGTAATATGATTGAATGGTTGACGATGGTAGCAGTCGGGGTGCAGTAATACAAGCAAACACAAGGGAGCAGCAAACATATTAGTTCTCATCAAAGTCCTTGTTGTTTTAACACTACTCTGCTGGGTGAAGCTGTGGCCACACGGGAGCGCTAGTGGTTGTGTTGTTTTCCCACAGAGGAGACAGAAGTAAAAAGTCTGAACATCATATACCACACACTGCAGGCGCTGATGACCATCCTGTCCTGACTTTTCCAGAGCAAGGACTTTAGCAAGCACCTTTACATGAAAAGTCAGCTTCATGTATGTCCGTGACGAGAGCTGCTTTGAATTATTTCCTGAAGCAGTTGCAGGCAGGTGTGTTTGTTTTTTTCTTTCCTCTCAAAAGGAGCAGCATTCGACCCTCATGCTCCTCTCCACCCAACAGATAGTTTGCCCCCACTGTTTGTTATGCTTTAATTTTTAGAAAATTTTAATAATTTGTTAACTTAATTGAAATGTGCTGGTAATCACAAAGATATGTATGGCGAAATTTGTTCCTCTCAAATAAATGCATGTAATGACTAAATGATACAACTGAATGTTTCAATGTCTGAACTCTGAACAGATGGAAAAATGTCTTCAGATCAAGTTTGGTTGGGCTTTTTAGACAGCGTGCAAAGGGGCCTTTGTAGAGTCCTGTTTCTACCATTATTCATCATAACATGCTGCTGATTTGTAGTCTAATAATACTCATAATGCTTGTGATCAGTTATTAATCAAAGAACATAAATATACACATCAGAAGCAGTGAAGTGCTGCATAAACTGTCAGTCACTGTAATTTAATTTCTCCTCGTGGGTCCTGATGATGCAGGATGACAATCAGTGAGTTACCTGTCAGTCTGTATAACTTCCTGTTTACTCCTCTGGTTGGTTTGTAAAAAGTCAGTGTGAACAGAGCCGGACCAGAACTAAAATGTTTTCTTTTGGTCCGGACCAAATGAACCCAACTACAGGCGTGAAAGCACCTTTAATGTTGACATGTCACACTGATTAAAATGTAAAAATGGCACTTCATATCAAAAAGGTTGCCAACCCCTGCTGCACAACAACAACAGATTAGAACTGTTTCTCTTAATGTTAGACAATAGACTAGATTAGGTGAGAGTAGTTTTGCTCTTTTTTCCACTCTTTGATGTATTTATAGAAAATGTGTCAAAAGCGTGATGTTCAGGTTCTGTGGGGTCCTTGTACTTCTTACTGTGTTTCTCAGTGGAGAGCCAGCGTCACAGCCAGATGGGGAGCCACTCCCAGAGGTTGGTGCTGTTCCATCTGAAGGTAAAAACAAATACAACCCTCACACCGCTGCTCTTCATCATGTCAACATACCATGGACTGTTATACCATAATGACTCATCACATATTGAAGTAAAAGGATCAGTACGACAATGCAATAATACCTCATTGAAAGAAAATCTTGTGCAATACATTAAACTCAAGCAAAAGTATAGAAGTGTTTGCAGTAAACAGAGATGGTAATTGCCAAATGTGCTCCAGGCATGGCCGTAGGAAGCATTGAAATGTGGGTGGGATTTCAGATGGCAAAACCTTTGTTCACATTTCCAAAGAATGTTTCAGCGAGTAGCTTCTTCATTAGCAAATGTGTAAATAATGTTCTCCACAGACGGATATATATAGACATAAAGACTTTCTGACCAACCATTACATTGCTTTGTTGTTGTCAGTTTACTTTGTAAAATATTGTGTAGCCGACAGGCAAATTTCACCCTAATTTGCATAAAGTTTAACATTTTAAACTTTTGAAATCTCCCTTTTTTTCATATTGGTGATCAGTCCTACGTTGCGGGGAATCCCACAATGCCTTGTGAAGCGATTTGCTCATATTCAATAGAAAATGAGCTTTGCCTCTTTCAGTGGGTCTTTACCCTCATGACACAGTCAGACTGAAATTCTGCCAAGAAGAAGGGATGCTGCTTGCATGAGTAAAATGTTTCACAAAACATAATAATTAGCATTCAACAAAGTACAACTGAGACTGATGGGAATCATGGCATTCCCTCTAATAGTTGTTTAGATATTTCAGTTCTGGAGCAAAGCGGTGGACCAGCCAACATTACCATAGAGCCACGCTGCTAGCATGAGTAAAAAACTATGTAAAATATTCAAAAGCAACATCTCTTTCCAAAAAGATTTGTCAGATTAAAACAACAGATGTCTCTGCTACCCAAATTGTTGTTATTTTTTCAGAAGTGCCTCCAATCTTTTGTGTTTTGTGATCATTTGTATGTGCTTTAAACCTTTAAAAAAATATTCCAACAAAGTACAGAAAGCCCGTCGCTCCCTCACGTCTCGTGGAGTGAGGGTGTGTAGCGGTGGCGGGGGGTCGAGCACAGGGTGGGAGCTCTGCTCTGCTCTGCTCTGCTCTGCATGTGAGGAATTCCAGACCGCACTAATCCACTCCCGCCCAGTAATGCTCTAATAATACAGGAGACTGTGAGACAGTCAGAAGTTATTAAAATGTGATTTTAATTACCCTTCAACACTTACAGACGACCCCAGTGAGTCAAATGTCTCTAATATATAACACGGGGTCCTTTGTGTTTTATCTGTATGAGTAGCTTTTTGTGTTTTGACCCCTCGAAATGAAGCAATGTCTACTCAGGCAACCCTGTCTCCTAGAAACAACATTTATATAAGCTACTGCTGAATTGTTTTGCTAATTACTTTTTGAAGGGAAATGTATTTGCAGCCCGGATTATGTTCACTGGGAATGTTTTTTTGTAATGTAGGAAGGTAGAAAACGCACAAAGCAGGTTTTCTATCATGCTTCAAGTCACTGTTAACTTTTTAAATATTAACCATGATATTTTCCTAACCTTAACCAAGTGCTGTGAGTGCTTAAAAATTAACATTACAACATTTGAATCAGGCTTTAGTTGCTACTAGTAGATACTTTTATTAACGTTTCCTCATTATGTTGATAAAAAAAAACATAATCCCTTACAAAAGTATATTTAATTTATAGTTGACTGGAGAAATCTTGTCGCTCATTGCATTATGTCAGGGAGTAATTAGAGGCCAGACACGGTAAAACTAGTTATTACACAAGAAAAATGAACAATTAGGAAAAAGCTTTTTTGTGTAGCCGAATTATTTTATGCCATTTTTCCAATCCTGTTAAAAGCATTTTGGGAAATACGCTTATTTGTTTTTTTGCCAAGAGTTTGATGAGAAGATTGATCCTCTCATGTCTGTATGTTAAAAATGAAGCTAGTGTCAGGAGATGCTTAGGTTGCATCCGAAATTCGACACTAACATGCTATTTAGTACGCTAAAACAGTATGTGAGATATTTTAGTATGTCCGAAACCTTAATACGAAACAGAAATTGCATACCATTTCGTGTGAAATATTACAGTATGCAACGCTGGACACTACAGCACCATAAATATCCCACAATGCAATGGTCAATGGTGGTCAATGGTAAAAATTATTTAATGTGACCTTTATTTTCTACCCAAATTTTCTCACCCACTTTCTTTATAATTAGTTTTTTCCTCCTGAGAACCTGAGCAAAGGTTATTGTTAGCCATTTACAAGAATGTTGTGCAATCTTACAGTAATTTTTAAACTCACACAAAACATCCATACTGCTAAAGTGTCTCATATCACAGTGAGTTGCACCAAGGCCTATATTCACTCACACAAACCCGCAATATAGATATTGTAGTTTGCTGGTGTTCAGTGTGTTTTTGTAGGTTTTCTGTTCAGTGCACAGAAACATTGGGACTCTGTTGGCCTCCTGTTCTCTGTGTTTCCTTATCATATGGCCAGAGAAACTCCAGAGGCACTGTCTCTGTTCTTATCAATATGAAACGGGTGATTGAGCACCTCAGGGTGAACGGAAGAGTCCAATGTGAAGTTTTCCTTCTGTGAAACTGTTTTGTTGGATCCACAGACTTTAATTTCCTCAGTCAAAGGTAAGAAGAAGCTGGACTTTATTTGTTACTGCATGTTCTCAGCAGGGGGTCAAACTGGACCAGGATCAGGTATGTTGTTTCAGAAACATTAACACAACATTGTGTACTTGTTTGGAATTTATTTTTCATCTGCACAGAGGACCACTGGATACAAATTCTCGGAACAAAACTGCACCAGCAACTACTCACAAGAAGCACGACAGTAAGAAAGGTTAAAGGTTCAGCCAAGCTGCCAGGTCTGTGGCCTCCAGGGGACAGTGGCAAGTGATCAAATGCTTTCTCGCTGAATCTTTCCTTGGGCTTAGCCGTGCCTCAGGAATGTGCTGGTAGAACAGTAGGGATTTATCCGTGGTGTCAGCCCCTATCTGGCATGTTGATTCGCAGTCCAGTGGAGTGCAACAGACCTTTGCACACTGGCACACAAGAGCAGGGGCTGATGGGACTGCAGCATCAACTGTGGGTTTATGAGATGTCAGATCAATCAAGGAAGGAATAACACATTCTCCCTCCTGCACAGAGTTGATTTCATAAGATATCAAATGCACTATTGCACACCATCGTAGTCTGTGCTCAGGGTTTTGTTGCTACATCCATACTTGGTCTCGTATGACCAGCAGCCTATGGTGACTGTTATTAAATGCATTTTAAAGGTTCTATATATGACATTCAGAACCACTAGAAGTCACACTAGAGCACCAGGATCCATTATCTGTGACCGCTTATCCCATTCGAGGTCGCGAGGGGCTGGAGCCGATCCCAGCTGACATTGGGCGAAGGCAGGGGACACCCTGGACAGGACGCCAGACTATCACAGGGCTGACACATAGAGACAGACTACCATTCACACTCACATTAACACCTACGGGCAATTAAGAGTTGTTGGAAATATATCATGAAGAATAATATGGCAATGCTTAAACTATTATGTTACGAGTTCATTGGGTTGAAGATGTTTAGACTAGAATTATAATATGAATACTGTGGCGCCTGAGGGACTTCTCGTGCAGAGTCACAAGGGTGGGACGTCATAAACATATTTTTGTGTAGATAGAACAGTCTCAAGGATACAGCCTTAGGGAAGAAACAGATAGGGGGGAGAGGACAGAATGATATGAACAGTAGACAGCGTTGTTTAAGGATGGAGTCAGATAAGAAGAAGGTCACATTGACATTGTGGAAAAGTACTAAGACTGATCAAAACTCTGCCCCTCCTTTCGAACAATGTTTATGGCTGTGTATAAAAGGCAAATGTGAAGAACAGCTCGGGGTTCATTCACTGCGAACTGATCACGGTATTACATGGTATCAGGGACACATTGATGAATCCAGAATTCTGTAATAACTCTGTGCAACTTTGATGAATATATATACGGAATAAATTGATACTAATTTTAACATAATTTGCAATCTTTTATGATTTTAACTCTGAGCTTGCAGCTGCCTAGAAGATAAACCAACACGCATGAAGGTGACGATTTCCCTGAGGGAAATTCCTTCAGAGTCAACAATTAACCTGCATGTCTTTGGACTGTGGGAGGAAACCGGAGAACCCGGAGAAAACCCACGCTAACACGGAGAGATTGTGCAAACTCCACACAGAAGGGCCCAAAGCCGGGTTTGAACCTGTGACCCTCTTGCTGTGAGGCGACTAGAGCACCAGCATCTCAGACCAAAACAAATGGGCGCGTCAGCCACACCTCCCACTCCATTTCATTTAAATAACATTTAAAGTTCATTTGGAAAAGGTTTGATTGCACAGCATGATTTTGATGAGCCAGTGGGTAAGTTGACCCACCCCCTGTATCTTGGCAACTGTGATTATGTTTTGTCATGTGACCATAAATTCAGGAAGTACCCATCATTTCTATCTTGCTGTGATGGAGTTAAGCACATGGGAGAAGTAGTAAGTACTTTTTTACACCAAAAACAGTTTTTTCCCTATCAAAGTAAATTTTCTGCATGTCAGGAATAATGGATGTTAGGTCAAAGCAAATGTATCCAGGTCTAAAAAAATATATGATACATGTTGGTGATTTACTAAGGTATAACACCATGTTAATCCCTTCGTTAAAGATTAGCCTGAATTGCTAAACTGGGCCATTTTTTCCAAAATGGTAGCTATGGGGCAAAGTGAGCCAAAGGCTATGGGGTAAGTTGAGCCACTGGCTCACTAATATTCTACTATTATTCCGAGCCACTGGCTCAATTTACCCCACCATAAATTAACCAAATTAATTCTCTGAAGTATAAAATGGTATTACCGTTGAGTGTTACACAACTTGGTTTGATTTTTTGTATGTGTTAACCTTTATAGAAGAGGGAGATAAAGGAAGTAAAAACAGTTGGTTACAGTGGAACAGCAGAGGCAAAGAGGGTCCTCACAGAGGAGGTAGAGAAGGAGCTTGCAGACCATATCAAGAAGCTGGCTGAACAGTTCCACGGCCTTACTCCAAAGAAATGCTGTGAACTGGCATTGGAATTGGCAGAAAGAACAACCTTCCTGTCCCCAACAACTGGAAAGAGCAGGGTTTAGCAGGTAGGCCTAGGTCAAACCAAAGACCAAGACGAAAATCACAGCGTACAGCAGTTCTGAGGAGAGTGTGATGCCATCCCATTTGATGACACTTCTGAGCATGAGAGTTCTAATGATGAGAGAAGTGAATCAGACATCACAGATCTGTCAGTTGGTGACTTTGTCATAGTAAACTTTGTATCCAAAGGCAGAAGCTACCATTACATTGGCTTGGTTGAGAGCCTGGAGGGCAACGAAGTGAGTGCAAGATTTCTCAGAAGAATCCGGGGGAACACTTGACGTGAGAAGCCCACCTTTGTATTCAAGGAAAAGGATGAGGCATCTTTTCCACTGAGTGATGTGCTGAAGGAGCTACCTCAACCTCAAAAGGCTGGAGGAACTGCAAGGAGGGAGCAACAGTTCATATTTCACTGCAACCTTGACGACTGGAATATTGTCGAATATTGAATGATATTTTGATTGTTCAATGGTCTTGAAACTCACAGGTGGTTTGTTCTCACAAGTTCATAACTGTGAAACTGTTTGTTAACACACTTATGCTGAGGTTTAAACTTAAAAACTCAGATGTTCAGTTTACCTCACGATGGCTCAACTTACCCACTGACTTGGATCAACTTACCCCTTACCTGGGGCAAGTTGAGCCACAGGAGCACTTTTTTTGGGAAGGTCATTTTTTCCAGACAGCTTTGTGATGGATGCATGCTGATCATTTCATTTGATAGGTGAGATCCTGAATTTAAGGTTCAAGTTTTCATTCTGCTTCTGTCTCATTTTTCCTAACCTCAAGGACAGCATAAGTAAAAATTGGCTCATCTTACCCCACTCTCCCCTACGCTTGTTACATGCATAGTGTCCTTTCAAAATAAACTGCTGTTTTCAAAGGAAGTTAGATTTAGGCAACACAACCACTTAGGTAGAGTCAAGGCCTATGGAAAGGAGGCTGGGTCACATGCGGACATGGGTCTTGGGGTATGGGGTATGACACATGCGCAGTGTAAGCTGCTGCCGTGCCTTGCGATTGGCTCAATTTCGGCGAGTGCAGGCCAGATTTGACTGCACGTGTTATACCAACAAAGATATGACGCGTTGATGACGCGTGACCCAGACTCCTTTCCATAGGCCTTGGGTAGGGTTAGGAGACGGCCTTGGTTGACGTTAACTTCACTGACTAACGATTTATGTGACTAACGAGTCACATGACTCACGGGACTGACGATACCGACGAGTCACGTGACTAAAAACTGACCTGACAAAATAAGTTAACGTTACTTTTAGTTTAGTTTAGTTTCCTGGTTGAAAGTCTTGTGTTTGTTTTCCACCACAGCTCCCGCCCGTCCTGAAGGGACTCCCACGCTATTATACTACGTCTATTGCTCCGACCATCAAATAACGCCACGGGTGGGTTTACATTGGAGTTAGTGTAAAGCCCGGTTCATCACATACTGTTGCTAAAGGGCGTCTCTGTGCGTCTCTGTGCGTACATATTTTTAAAACCAAATCAAACACCTAACAAAGGCTGACCTCAGCTGCTCTCTCGGGTGTGTTTCAGTGCAGACCTCACCTCCCCTTTTATAGACTCTGGCCCTTGCCTGGGCCAAGTTATAGACTGCCTGTTACCTTCCCTTCCACATCAAGGCACAGTCTTTTTATTAAGACATAACCTTATGACCTGCTTATATAGTCCTGACAACACTATGGGAATTTAATTAGTGCAAATTAGCTTCACATGAGCTGCTCAGAGAGTGTGTGAATGATGGGTGGGCTTTGTGATCGTCCACTGAAGGTATTTTCTCCCACCAACCCGCTGAGGTGGTAATGCAAACGGGGATGACTGAGGAGAGGACGTTAGCACCCGCCCCACCCCCTCCTCCACAGCTCACATGACTGCGATTAGAGCAGAGGAGGAGTGTGGTGGGACAGAGAGAGGGAGAGATGGTGAGCACCATGAATGACATTTTTCTGATTTCGGCGCACAGATCACATCCAAGGATTTCCACTTGTCTTTGATTGCTGGCTGAGGGTCGTCCACTTTTCTGGGGTAATTTGACTTTATACTGAAGAGAAAATTGTTGACATTTGTCTTAAATTTTGATTCCCCAGTTCTGCTTGAGCAAATAGTTTGTTGTGTGTTACATGTACACACTTTTTCATACAGTCATTTGAAGAAGAAGAAGAAGCACTGTGATATTTTGCTGAAGTAAAAGTAGTAATACCACAGTGTAGAACTAAAAGTCATGCATTTCAAAATGCATCAAATTACTAATACTCAAAATACCAAAGTAAAAGTACTCATTATGCAGAATGGCTAATTTCAGAATAATATATTATATTTCTGGATTATATTTACTAACGCATTAATGAGTTCATTACTTTAATGTCGCAGCTGGTGAAGGTAGGGCTAATTTTAACTACTTTTAATATACTGCTGTGTAACTTGTGCATTTCCTCCCGATAAACAAAGTTTTATCTTCACCTATATTAATACATAATTATTTATTTGTTTATTATATTTTGCATTATGAATCTGAATAAAACTAACTTTCAACTCAAGTTATTAAATCAGTGTAGCGGAGTAAAGAGTATAATAGTTGCATTTGAAATGATGGACTACATGTATGGAGTTGCAGAAAATGGAAAGTAAAGTACAAGTACTTCAAAATTGTACAGGAGTGAATGACAGTCCAGTCAGGCTCAGTCATGCTGTGGCACACCGGTGTTGTTAATTTTAAATGAATATTAAAAGCAGCGGTGGAAAGTAACTTACATTTACTCAAGCACTGCACTTAGGTAAGAGGAACTTACTTGTATTACTTTATACTTCTAATCCATTACATTTCAGAGGGAAAGATTATCGTTTTATACCTGACTACATGTATCTGACAGTTATAGTTTGCAGATAAAGATTTTACACATTAATCTTATGAGCAATGTAAATTACCCGGCAGCATGAATACACCATAACTAGGTATCTAATCAGTAAAGACAGCACAATGGTTCACAATGTGTGAACTGTGTGAGCTTATGCAGCTAACATCCTGACCTTGACTGTATGCAGCTGCAACGTCCAGTGTTGCTCAGAGGAGCCTGGCCGATTTCTCTGTTAAGCTTTCATTTTATTTTCTACGTATCCAAAAAAATTGTTTTCTTTTTCAAGAATACACGGAACACTGCACATATAAGACAATGTTTCTAGAAATACAAAGTGACAAGAGGGGAGAAAATGCAAAAGAGTTTTTAAATCATATTTACATCCATGTTTTTTTAACCGAACACAAAGAGCATAGTGTCGAACATGCTATATAGAGGCTGTAAGTGTTTGTGTGTGTGTGTGTGTGTGTGTGTTTGACTGTACTGCCGTGCTTGTTTAAAATATGCCTGTTCAAAACGGGCCGAATGCTAGGCCTGTGTTCATACAAATGACTTCACACTCAGCACTGCGCTTCCTTGGGTCCTCAGCAATACACCTGACATAGTTGCGTAACACCAAGTCGCGGCTACTCGAGGTCAGAAACATTGTGGAAATACACTCTGGTTCAAGGGGAAAAAACACACCCAAGTCGTGGTTACTCACGGTCCGAAACATCGGTGAAATACACTTAGCGGAGGTAATTTCCAAATAGGAGTATTAGTCACCTGCTTTGACATAACCACTGTAGTTATAAAGTAGAGCATGGATTTAATTAGCGGAGATATTTTGCTGGTGGTAAAGTTACTAGTGTTATAAGTTAGCATCAAGTCATACACCAGGGAAATATAGTCTTACTCACAGGGGTAAAAGTAAGTCCCGGTTTACTCACAGTCACAACGGTGAAATACAGTCGATCCTGCTTCCAGTTGGCTATCCACTGGTGTCGACTCCAGGGAAGAAGGATGATTAACTTAGTCTGCACAGTCCTGAAGCCTATTCGCTTGTTTATTCAAAGTTCATTTTATTGAATGTGTTGCGTGTCCAAATTACACCAAATTCGACAAAGCACTTCCTCGGGTCCCCAGCACTACATCCACTAAGTGTGAAGTAGATCGGATGAACAGTTCTTGAGATTTGCGGAGGACATACCCACAGACAGACAAGCGGACAGAGATTCCTTGCTTTAAGGCCCTGACACACCAGGCCACGGTGAGCGAAAGTGGTGCGAAAATGATTGGCAAATGATGCTTTGTTTCATGTCGGCCAATGTATCAATCTTGATATGCTTGCTTGTATATCCGTCGTCCTTGGTCTTCCAGTTTCCCCTTTTAAATGACGAATACCGCTACCTGCTGGTGTGGAGCGTTATTTCCTCTCACACAGGTGCGAAGCGTACGTGCTAGTTGGCCGTCAGCTGTATTCTTTGCGGTGTGTTCAAGTGCAACTTTTTGGCCAAGACACAGTCGACTTTCATTGCCGCTAGTATTTTGATGGTGGTTTGGTGTGTCTGGGCCTTTATAGTTAGGTGAAGTATTCTAATGTGCGCTTCTCAGTTGCAGGTATGAGGGTGCTACACTGGTGCATGCTGGGAGTGACCTTCCTGCTGCTGGTGTGCGAGGTCACCATCAGTCAGCTGTGCAAGTCCCTCATCACCTTAGTGGATGGTTTCCACACGCTCTTCATCCTCGTGCGTATGGCTCTTCCTCCTCCTCAAACGGCAAGCATGAAAAGAACTCCGCTCTTCTCTTTGGACTCCTCTCCATCTCCTCCACATAATTCCTCCTCCACTCTGCCAGCAGAGTCCTCCGTCGAATCTCAACCTGGGACCCAGGCTGACGGGTCTTCAGACTGCGGCGTGGCCTTTACCAGCAGCAGAATTCAGCCTGTAGGGGCTTTCATTTCTGCTCTCCTCCTGACCTCTCTGTGTATCTCTTACTTCCTGGAAATCATCAGCTTTTCCCTGGAGCCACACCCAGTGCAGCGCCCCCTGCTGCTCATGGTGGTCGGCGCCGTCAGTCTGCTCCATAAGATGCTGGTGGTCTGGCTGAACTGGGATCGGCTGCAGGATGAGAGGGGCGGGGCTGACAGGCAGCCAAAGACCGAATCTCACCTTGAAGTAAACCGCAAAGGTAACATTACCTAGAGATTACATGTTGATTTTGAGAGCTGATACACAAATATAGAGTATAACAATATGTGGTATTGTTTTCTAATAAGGAATATTTATTATTAATGATCAATAAATCACTTACAAATGCTTTTTAGATCAGTTATAAGCCATTAATAACAACATTTGGGTTGCCAGGTTGTGGCTGCAGTTTATCCTCCTTCCAGTTTTTAGTCTTGATGCTAAGCTAAACTAACGGGATGCTCGCTGTAGCTTCACATTTACCACACAGACGTGAAAATGGTATGGATCCTAGTGTGATTTTTACAACTGAAATCTGTACATGTGACATCTAGTTTTAGCTCGATATCAATAGATTATCTGATTAATCTAATCTGAGAAACAATAGTTAGCTGTTTAATCTGTGATGACCACACTTTTACATGTACTTCACTGGATTTTAAAGTTTAATGACGTGTATTACTGCATTCTGGTGGCTGAAATTCATTCATTTTGGAGAATGTGAAATTTGTTGCAGCTCACAATGATGCATGAGGCAGAGCCCCTCTCAAGTTAGTCATGTCATGTGAAAGCACGTACTTGTTCTGGCATTATGTAATAATAATCTTTTACTACAGAAGAATTAGTGTGCCTGACCAGGTGATGATATTGCTCTGACAGATTTCACTTTGAAGCAGCAGCCAAGTGTATATTCAGCTGTAAGGAACATCAAACAGCGTCCATGTTTGTTTTTCATTCCTCTGTTCGACTCCCACAGTCTTGGCTGCAGAGGAAACCAAAGGCCAGGCTGAGCCGGGGCGAGTCCTGGGTGACGTTAGCCACGTCCAATCTGCCGTGGACGGCTCGCTCCACAATGGGGCGCTTGTCTTCTGTAACCCGGGGACCTCCAGCGTCCCTGACACTGACTCTCAAAATGCACAGCAACAGCCAGAAGTCCACCTGCATGCAGCAGCTCAGCAGGACAGCAGGGACTGTGACGCAGCCAGCGGCGCTACAGATTTGAAGGTTTGCAATTGGGAGAGTTATTCAGAAGACATCACAGAGTTTTCCAAAGACAACACCTGCATTGGACATCTTGGTAAGAGAATTTAGCTCATTGGACTGTCACCTTTCTCACTTTAGTGTCCCGTGGAAAAAGAGCCTCATGAGAAAATATTGTGAATTCAATGCACACATGTAAATATTAGTGTGGCCAAATGAAATTGCCTATTTGCTATGGGGTGAGGTGTGTTTTTGCAGGTGAAATTACAATTTTTACATGACCATCATTGGACGTCGATAAAAGAAACGTTTCGTCGACGTCCAATGATTGTCGTTAAAACAAATTTTTAAAACTTGAAGGAACAGTGTGTAGCAATTATGGGGATATATTGGCAGAAGTATGTTGTAAGTATGTTTTCTTTAGTGCATAATCTCCTTAAAATAAGAATTGTTGTGTTTTCGTTACCTTAAAATGAGTCGTTCGTCCTGACGGAGCCCGCCGCCATGTTTCTACAGTAGCCCAGAACGGACAAATTAAACACTGGCTCTAAGTAGGGATATTCGCGTTTTCACGTTTTCACGTCAGTCACCATAGTTCTCCTACATGCTTGGCACATGGGAGAAGTTTTAGTTGATTGCCATCTGCAACCACACCTCTAGATGCCGCCAAATCCTACACACTGCACCTTTAAGTTGAAAGTTTACATATCTGAAGATCATGTTTTAATGTTTTCTACCCTTTCAGATGGTCAAAATGCATCTAATACCCCAGCCTGCAAGTCATCACTTCACATTGAGAGGACTGTACCAAGCAGCCGTTGCCCAGTCAGTCTCCTGTCGTTCGTCGTCGTCATTCAGGGTATTTGTACCTCCCTTCTGGCTCTGGTCAACAGCCTGGTGATGCTGCTGATCGGTCCACAGTGCCTGCACAGCTCTGGAGCCTGTGGTCTCTTGATTTATCTGGATGCTGGCCTCTCCCTGCTGGCTCTGATTACGCTGATTGCCACCGCTGCGCCACAGGTCAGTGTGTTTTGTCATGCCTTTTAGTTTAAATGTTGCTTTCAAGCATTTAGCTGAAGCTCTTATGAAGACCAAATTAAGACTTCAACCCACTAATAACAATAATACATATTTGCTGCAGCTGTATCCAAACCCCTATCCTGTTTCCGTTGTTTCACCGGTAAATCTCTCCAGGTGCTCAGGTATGGGATGCTACTGCTACAGTGCACACCTCCACACATTTGTGTGTCTGATCTTGGACGGAGGATTACGAGCGTCCCTGGGGTGCAGGCTGTGCACGACCTCCACGTCTGGCAGTTAACTGAATCATTCACGGTGGCCTCGGTCCATGTACACTGCCATGCTGGGTTTCCAGTGCACAGGTGAAGTGGAAAAGTTTGACTTGTGTACCTGCACGGTGCTTCTAACTGTTTATAGTATGGCTATTGAGGAAAGGCACGCTTGGAAAGAGAGGAGTGAGCGTAGGGGTGTTCAGTTGGTTGCAATCTACAACCTCACCTCTAGATGGCACTAAATCCTCCACACTGCCAGTTCCAGCTCACACTGAGTGACAGATGTGGTCCACTAATCATACTCACATTGATTTTTATAGATTCTAGTGTCTGTTACTGGCCGGTTATCATAAGTATGTTTTTTGTCAAGATTAAAAATTCTATATTTTACACATTTCACACATGTCCAGGTGTGCTGATCTGATGTCTGGGGTCAGTAAGGTGCTGCAGAGTGTAGGAGTGAGCTGCTGCACTGTTCAGCCAGAGTTTGCCTCCTGCTCTGGATCCTCTGCAGGCAGTGAGGGGGACGCCTCCCCCGTCGTCCACAGAGAGGACCCCTCCCTGCCTCCTCTTCTGACCTGCAGCCTCGCCTGTGGAAAGGCCTGCGCTGGGAATATGTGTTGCTCTCCTGTGGTGGAGGAGACCAGGAGCCTTCTGGCACCACCAGCTGGGGAAACAAAGGAAGAGCCTCAGACACTGGTCATCGAGAACACCTTCCTCTGACTGAAAAAACTGCACTGGAGGAAAATAAATGAACATATGTAAAGATCATGGGGAAAATTAACAGATTTGAAAGTGCTCTCCTAAAACACTGTTTGTACGTTACATGAAATGTTCTGTTAGTTTTATGACATGGTGCTGCACCAAAGATTTTTATTACAACATCAAGTGAGGCATTTCTTCTTGCGTTGCTTCGTTTGTACCTGGATGGAACCTCTGTATTCTCTTCCATGTATGTATAAAACAAATAACAATACTAAAGTGTGTCTCTTTTTATTTTAAGATAATATAAAATTGATCGCAGTGTCACAGCAGCAAAACAAAGTAGAAGAACAAATGCATGGGTGTTTCTGCAACTACGGGCGATTTTAAGTCCCAGCAATGAAATTTGGGATTTTTGTTAAAAATGTTCAGTGCAATGCTTGATAAATACATACACAGTGTTATTACCCATCTTGATATGAAAAATAATTACTAACGTGTATTAAATTAAAATTAAATTAGATTTTAAAAAATGTATGAAGCATTTTATGGGTCTAAACACCACTTTTCTTCATGTCCCATAACTGTGGTCTCACTGTTGAGATACGTAAAACGTCAAATTCATTTATAATATGACATTATTTCATATACATATTACTTAACACCATATTAAATCATACAAACAAAACAAATACCATAGTAAAATAATAAATAAAAATAAATAGAGGAAAAAGAAAAAAAAATAATAGAAAAGGAAGAAAGAATATATATATATATACATACACATATAATTCAATTCAATTCATCTTTATTGACAGAATCGAAGTCCATTAGAAAACATACAACACAAACAACAATACATACATTAAAATAGAAACTGCCACTTTTTATAAAAGACAGTTATACCAATGTTTCCACAGGGATGACTGGTATCGTATAACACTAAAACAAGGATTTGACAGGAGCATGATAATGGCGTTCTGAGAATCATTTAGCCGACATATAAATGTATACATCAGGTTTCTCAACAGAGCCTGGAATGTGTTGACACCTGCATTACAGAACAGTTCGCTTGCACTACACCACCTGGGTTTCTTAAGTAATATCCGCATGCAGTCATTGTAGGCAACCTGAAGCTTATGCATGCTCGCCTTTTTAAACTTGACCCACAGGGAGGCAGTATAGAGGGGAGTGCAACAGGCTCTAAAGAGACCTAGACATGATCTGAACACATGTAGAATTTTCTTGCCAACATGTTAGCTTGAGCATATAACATACGGCACTGCCTGTACATGTCGTCATCATCAGACATTTTATCTGTAATAAAGTACCCTAGATATTTTGTTTTATTACAAACACATAGCAGTTGTCCTGATAGATAAAAAGCCGGAAAGTTAAGGTCCCTATCTTCTTTTGTTTTACAGAACATGACAATACCCCATATTGGAGCATATATTCATCAGCTGTTGAAACCCAGCACTGCTAGGAGAGACAATAGCCAGATCGTCAGCATACATAAAATGGTTTACCAGGGTGTTACCAATCATACAGCCTTTTTTACAGCCTCTTAGTTGGTCAGATAATTCATTCATGTACACCTTAAAGAGGGCTAGTGAAAGTAAACCCCCTTGTCTTACTCCATTACCAACAACAAAGGGATCGGAGACTCGATTGCCCCATTTGACCTGCATATTGTGGTTCGCATACCAATATGCCAAGATTCTTATAATGCTGTCAGGCATATGACTCAATTTCAGAAACAACTTTTGGTGATTTACTCGGTCAAAAGCCTTAGATGCATTAATAAAACCGATTACAACAGAGGAGTTTTTCCTTCTATAGCTTTCGGCTACTTCTTTCAAGGCATAGATACACAAATCAGTGCCACGCTTAGCCTTGAAGCCAAACTGGTTGTCTGTGGTACCAAGATATTTACATAAACACTCTAATAAAATCTTCTGGAGGACTTTAGATACCACACTGGCTAGTGCAATTGGTCTGTAATTATCCAGGCTCCCAACCTTGCCAGCTTTGTCTTTGATGACAGGCACAAGAGTAACAGACAACAATATCTATAATCTAACTGATAGGAGTCAGCACGTAAGGCTGGGGAAGCAAGTCTCCGACACCCAGACCATCAGCACCGGTGCCCCCCCAAGGCTGCGTTCTCTCCCCACTGCTCTTCTCCCTGTACACCAACGGCTGCACCTCCAGACACCAATCTGTCAAGCTCCTTAAGTTTGCAGACGACACCACCCTCATCGGCCTCATCTCTGAGGGTGACGAGTCTGCCTACAGATGGGAGGTTGACCATCTGGCATCCTGGTGCAGCCAGAACCACATGGAGCTTAACGCTCTGAAGATAGTGGAGATGGCAGTGGACTTCAGGAGGAACTCAGCCCCGCTCCCCCCCCTCATCCTGCGCGGCTCCCCAGTCAACACGGTGGAGTCGTTCCGTTTCCTGGGCACGACCATCGCCCAGGACCTCAAGTGGGAGCTAAACATCAGCTCCCTCACCAGTAAGGCCCAGCAGAGGATGTACTTCCTGCGGCAGTTGAAGAAATTCAACCTGCCACAGACCATGATGGTGCACTTTTACTCGGCCATCATCGAGTCCATCCTCACCTCCTCCATCACCGTCTGGTTCGCCGCTGCCACCGCCAGAGACAAGGCCAGGCTGCAGCGGGTCATCCGTGCTGCAGAGAAGGCGATCGGCTGCAACCTTCCCTCCCTCCAGGAGCTGTACACCTCCAGGACCTTAAGGAGGGTAGGGAAGATTGTGGCCGACCCCTCCCATCCTGGACACCATCTCTTTCAGACTCTGCCATCTGGCAGGAGGTTAAGGTCCATCAGGACCAAAACCTCACGCCACAAAAACAGTTTTTTCCCCATGGCAGTGGGGCTCTCCAACAGCCTATCCGCCCCCCTGTGACTGTCTCCCCCCCCCCCCCCCCCCCCCCTGCCTACACTGACTCTCCCCCCTCTCTCAATATTTGCACTATCTTTATATCATGTTTATAGCTTATTTGTAAATTGTACATTTTTATTATTTTATTCTAATATTTTTATCTATTCTTTTGTTATTATACAGTTTGTCTTGCACCAACAAAGCCAAAGAAAATTCCTAATGTATACCTCTTACACCTGGCAATAAACACCTTTCTGATTCTATAAATCAGTTAAAACAAATAAAGAGAGAGAATTACATAAGTAATAGTAGTACAAGAGATAGACATTCTCTTAAACGGTCTGACCATGGACAACACCATTAAGAGAAGTACCAGTATGTGTTTAATTGTAATCCTCTATCATATTTCTTACCTGTGATGACATGTGGCTCTACCTTTTTTTATTTTCGGACAGCCAATCACAATGCGTCTGCTTTGCATAAAACAGTACAGACCAGACTACGTTTCCCTTTTTGTGTGTGTTTATTTCACATAAATATGCTTTAGGACATCCAGTAGGTCGTCGTACTTTGTATAGGAGCTCGTTGTGATGATGCAAACTGATTCACTCATTGTGACACCCTGACTCAGAACACTAGTCATGCTATGAGGTATAAGTACTTCTGACAGACCTAGTTTAAAGTGCCCGGATGAGCCTCGGTGGTCCGGGGTGCAGGCTTCAAACCTGTAGCTGCTTAGCGGCAGAGTGGTTCAATTCCACCTTTCGGGCGTTAAGGTGCCCGTTCGTCATGATTGTTTCTTTTATTTATAGCTGAACTGGATTAAATAGCACATTTTAAACCCTTAACACCAGACTGTTCGTGTTTAATTCGGTTTTATTTTCACGTTTTTCAATTGTTTACATATCCCGACTACGTCACGAAACTACTTCCTTGACAAACTGTGTCATTGCACTTCACAATAAAAGTCCAACTTGTTAAAAGCAATGAAAACAAGGAAAGTATGCAATATCTTTAAAGTTTTTAAGTGAAATTATTGTCATACTCTCGCGTGGTCTTTTTTTTAATTATTATTTATTTATTTTTTATTGTGTTTTATCTTATGCTTGTTTTGTTTAAAGGGACTATTTGTAAGATTCAGAAATGCTGCTTAACAGCAACACCTGTGGCCTTGAAATCAACGAAAGTCAGCGTCAAGCTTGCGCTTGCTCGCTCTACATAGACATGAACGAGCATCGCTCAAAACAGTGAGGCGACAGACGTCAGCTAAAACCACAATATCATTCTATATTTCAGATGCTTGGCAGTAATGTTGGCTGACCAGATGAAGGTCTCTCCATGAATCAATGCTGATCCTAGTGTTTGCTTTTCCTGCTCAGCGCAGGCTTCAGCAGCGGGGCTCCTCAACGAGTTACGTTATCGCCTCCCGACCGCAGCCGTCAGCCGAAGACACCGGCACCCGGTCGGTAACGAGACGATAACGTAACTCGTTGCGGAGCCCCGTCACTTCGCAAGACACGGAAAACCTCTGTTGGTCTGGAGGAGCTGCAGCAGTTATTTCTGCACAAACGTCCACTCTACATTCACTAGATATTCTCAGAGCTAAACTAACTCTTCTGCAGTGTGGAGTGAGCGCGCGTTCACGTCTAGAGGTGGAGCGAGACAGCGAGGACGCGCGCGCTGTCTGAGTGAAGGAGAGCAGGCAGCGGAGACGAGGCTCCGGCCACACGCGAGCGCGCATATGCGAACGCGCATGTGTGCCGACCCGCTACATTTATACGCTTAAAAAGTTACAAACAGTCCCTTTAACTTCTGTTGTCCTTTTATGTTTGGCTGGCACAGCTCTCTGTTTATGTTTTCGCTATGCTTCTTTTGTATGTAAATGTTTTTAATGTTTTCTGCTGTTACTATGTATACTGTAATTTTGAAATAATAATAAAAAAATAAAAACTTGTTAAAAGCAAAAGCATCACCCGGTGAGTGAGACCTACATCAGGAAAAGAGTATCAGATCATGTGTCAGTATATACCACAGAACTATTGGCAATATTATTGGCCCTGCAGTGGATAGAAGAGAAGGAAATAAACAACACCGTTATTGCATCTGACAGTTTTTCAGCACTTACAAGCATAGGATTTGGTAGATCATCAATCAGAACAGATATAATCAATGAAATATTCCTCATAATGTATAGGTGGAAATGAAAGGCACAGTTACACGATTCATCTGGGTTCCTGCTCATGTTGGTGTGGAGGGAGGGAAATGAACAAGTAGATATTCTGGCCAAACAAACACTAATTAAGAATATTGAATTACAAGTTCCATTAAGTAAAGTTGAGGCTAAGCCATTCATCAAGACATTATGCACAAACAGTATGGCAGGAGTACTGGGATGATCAGGAAACTGGAAGACATCTGTACAATATACAAACACATGTTGGAGCAGGGAAAAAGGTGGGCTGGAAAAGAAGGGAAGAAAATATCATCACTCGACTGAAAATAGGACACACAGGTCTTCAACCATACATTATATAGAATAGGCAAGCACCCAACTGGGAAATGCACATATTGTAATCAACCAGAAACTGTTGAACATGTACTGATACACTGCAGGAATTACAGTATTCAGAGGAATCACTTTTTACAGTCACTAAGGAAGGCAAAACATCAGGACTTTTCATTGTCAGGTCTATTGGGGAATACAGCAGATAACATATACTGTGAAATTATTCAGCTTTTAATGGGAAACTTATTTAGTTAAACGAATAAAGAGTTTTCATCATTTTTTATTATTATTATTATTATTGATTTGTTTCTGCACAATCTCCTGTCCCACACTCCAGCCCAGATGTTGACAGAAGAAGAAGAAGAAGGAAAAGCATCAAACGTTTTTATTAGCTCTTTTTCTTCTTTAAATCAAATTAAAAAAAGGATTTGGATAACAATACTGTGCTGCTGTTCAGCATTCACACAATAAATAAATGTGGAAGGAGAATTTACTTTGAAACTACATCCGCTTTACCCAGAACACACCTATTGATTGACAGCCTCTGAGAGCCAATCATCTGAGAGAACTTCCTGTCCGACATCCAATCATGTTCCTCCTCGGTGTGGGCGGGCCGATCAATGCGGAAGTGTGCCTGCTGCAGTCAGTCAGTGCATGTCCTTGCCTGCTTAATGTGGAGCTAATTTTGGGCTAACCTCGATTGAAAACTCTCCTTCTGCTGGGTGGAGGTCACTGTTTTCTTCTTACCCGGTAAGACAGACTTGTAGACATACTCTGAACGGTGTATTAGACTCGTAGAGGCTTTGTTTACATGTTTAACTGTGTTGTTAGCCTGTTCCAGTTAGCATCCTGCTAACTAGCCACCTTATGAAAGTTGTTCACCTGATTCTGTGTTTCTGTTTCTATTGATATGTGTTAGTCTGTACCAAGCAACCAGCTGCAGCTATTTGATTTAGTTTGACAGTAACTATACTATCACTTATCATGTCAGATTTATTTAGTAGGTTTTAATTGTCCTAAGTTAGATATGTATAATGGCTAATGTATCAGTTAATGCATCTATTTGTGTTTGTTTGTTTGTTTATATCTTTACTTTAAGATATATATATATATATTTATGTGTGTGTGTGTGTATATATGTGATTATTTACGAATTTGTTTGGTTAATATGCCCATTACATAAAACCTTAAAATGGTAAGAGCCCTAATTTGTTCCTGCATTTTCACCCAGTCTTGAGGCCCTGTGTTTAGCTCTAAAACCTTTAGTATTTCAGCTGATATGATGCTTACGTGGTGTCTTAAACATATTTGCGTATAATCAAATAACCAAAAACAAACTTGCACACAGCAAACCTGCAGCAGAGAAGTATTTCAGTGTAGAAACACTGGTTGGTGACTGGGACTCTGGGTGAAATGGGCAGGGGATTGTTTGTTTGTAGGGTGAACAATAAGGTAGCAGGTTAATCTGCCTGTAATTAATCAACAACATTTTTAATAATTGATTAATCATCTGCCATTTATCAAGTTAATTGCCAAACAATCACTGCTTCAGATTGCAAGCAATTGAAGATGTCGACTTGGGCACTGGGAACTTGTGATGGGCATTTTCCACTGTATTGTGACATTTTACAGACTAACCTGTCAATCGAAACAGAAATAGAACGATTAAAAATCAATAAATATAATTGTTACTGGCAGACCTAGAATTTATTACTTGGTCTGATCGGGAGACAAAATAGTCAGTGTGTCATGAATGAAACTAAGAAAATTAGAAAACCTTTCCATTTGTAAATCGGTGATCATAAATCTTGCTTGATAAATGAGTAAAACAGCTTAATAGTAAAATTAATAATTTTCTTTAACTAAGTCCTTTAATCATTTCAGTACAAATCTCTAGTATAACTATGAATAATCTTTGCCACCATATAAATGCAACTCGCCAAACTTAGGACAGAAAGGGTCCTCCGTTTCAGCTCTGACTCAGTTAATACGCTGTGCAGTGAACCACTGATTTTCTTATTGATTTCCTACAGTAACTGAATAACAGTGATTCATTCTTATTCTGTCTTTCAGATTTGACTTTATAGGACCGTCTGTTATGCCTTTTCATAAATACCCCCCCAAAATCTGGGAGGCCTTGAAACTGAAGCAGGGCATCTATGCTCGTCTCCCCAAACACTACCTCAAGTCCCTCGAGCAGAAAGATCCCAAACCTGTGCATTGGAAGAGTCTGGGAGTCCAGTACCGAGCCAACCCAACGACGGGTCAGAAGGAACGGGTGCAGGATGTCCCGGTGCCCATCTTCTACCCTCCACAATCCCAGGACAGCCTGTGGGGAGGAGAAGGCTGGATATCAGGCTTCAGATACGCCAACAATGACAAAGTGAGTCTCTAGGAAGAGGATTGTCTTTCTTTAGTTGTGCTACAGTTTGTTGATATGACATGGTTATCCCATATTGCACCAGGTATAAGCTTCCAGCTGCTGTAGATTAACATCCAATTCAGGCTTTATTAGCATATTAGCCCCTTAGACCCTCTGCTCGCTGTCAACTTCACTCTCTTCATGTTAACCTTTCAATAAAGCAGAAAATCTAATTTGGCCTTAGTGAGAATTCAAATCAAATATCTTGTTGTAGCAAAAGGGTTATAAGTTATGTTTGTAGACAAATAAGCAACTGTTAATGCCATCTTCCTTTGAAGTGTGCAGTATTATATTATCACTAGGGGTGGAGAAAAAAATCGATTCACCTATGTATCGCAATTTTTTTTAACGATTTTGAAATCAATTTCTTTAATGTCAAAATCAACATATTTGCTTCATTTGAGTCTATGCGGAGGTAGAAGGAAGTTACTGCTTTTATTGTTGTAGTCAGAGTAACGTGACGTCATATCCTTTCCGTATCCGTCAACCAAAACAAACTGCAGAAAGTAGAAAACGGCGAAGGGTCTGTATGGATACAACTTGCACCCTCACATTTTAAATCCAACGTTGTAAACACACAAACAGTAAAGTATGGAAACACTTTGGGTTTCACACATTACCAGAAAAAGCAGAGCTAGACATCACGGCTAAAGCTGCATGCTAACTCTGTCATGGACAGGAAACGTTATCGTATTGCGGTAACGTGCGTTCAAGCCAGGCATCACTCTTATCTCCGTGGTC
The DNA here is from genome assembly GCF_043250625.1 of Sebastes fasciatus. NCBI lineage: Eukaryota > Metazoa > Chordata > Actinopteri > Perciformes > Sebastidae > Sebastes > Sebastes fasciatus. Next base: position 20,469,707 of record NC_133801.1, read on the forward strand.
AAATCGGCTAATGTTACAACTGTAGAGCACCCATATACTGACATTTATGTTAAATGCATTAAAACGGCCCCGATGGAGCTGATCATGGATGCATACAGAGAACGGAGCTGACGGGAGAGCTAACAACAGACATGGCGAAGTTAGTGGAAGTATACACGTGCGACTGACCGGTTTTCAAAATAAGGTGTTAACAAAAGGAACTGTATATACAAAACACATATATGGAAATTGATGAATTATATTCACCAGTAGTTTAAAACATTACATGCCCCTTATAAATTAAAAGAAAATACCACTAATTTGTGAGGGAAATGTATTAATGAATAATTCCTGACAGTGACTGATATATTTGACTTCAGGACATCTCTGATTACATACATGCTGAATATCAAACATTCTTTCTGTATTAATTTAGATATTTTCCAAAGTAAAAGTCCCTAGAAGTGTATGATTCAACTTTTTCCCATGGTCTAGTGTTAAAAAAGGTAAGGTAACAAAAATCGCAATAAATCGTAATATCAAATCGCAAGACTTGTAGAATCGCAATACATATAAAATCGGCACCAAAGTATCGTGATAGTATCGAATCAGGAGATAGGTGTATCGTCCCAGCCCTAATTATTACAATACTTAAGTATAATGTTTGTTTTGTTTTTTTAGATTCGAAATTTCCTCATATGTTGCAATTTAGAATGTGTTTTGAGTGCAAACTGAAAATCTCTCGATACACTAATATATAAAATATATAAAATATTTTTGTCCATTAAGAATTTATCCTTAAAAATACATTATAAGGTATATCAAGTTTTCACTTTGTCCATCTCACTTCTCTGTCCGTCTTTTTTATTGCTGTAAATGGGATTGTCGAGTGGACACTCAACAGCACTGTCTTAGATATCAGTATAAGTACAATATTATTTGTATTAAGTTGTGTGTTCACACATTCCAGCTTTGCTGAATGTAAATATGTGACCTAAATAAAAAAAAATCATTGCATATTTAAAATAATTATTGAAATGTATAAATATGTGACACTAATGCCCAGAAGACATTTAGATTTTTTTTGACACACGTAGCTCAAGACATCATACTTCTGAATTATCTCTTTCTGTAGATGTCGACTCGTCTGAGGAAGACCTGGAAACCACAGCTGTTCAAGAGAGAGTTGTACAGTGAGATCCTTGATCACAAGTTCACCATCACAGTCACAGCACGCACTCTGGACCTCATCGATGCCGCCTTTGGATTCGACTTCTATATTCTCAACGTAAGAGATCGCTACCTCTGTGTGACAAAATTATATTTTCCATCTGGCTTTTTATATGACTGTAATCATCCAACTCCCATCAGACATCAAAGGAAGACCTGAACTCCAAGCTGGGGATGGACCTGAAGAGGGCCATGCTGCTTCGCCTGGCACGCAGAAACACAGAGCTTTACCCCTCCGACCCCGTCAAGAGAGAGAAAGTCTACCACAAATTCAAGGTGGGTGGGATGTGTTCAAGTCCACTGAGTGATACTAAATGTTGTGGGAAGCAATGATTAAAGCTAACCTTGATGTTTACCCGCTACTGTACAAGAGAAGGAGTTGTGATTAAAAAAACAATTGACATGTTTCTTTTTCTGATTCATTCTCTCTGAGCAGCAGTTTGAGATCCCCGAGGAGGAGGCGGCCTGGTTGGGTCTGAGTCTGGAGGAGGCCGTGGAGAAGCAGAGGCAGCTGGAACACAAGGTAACAAAGTCCTCAAAACACGACTGCTTGAAGCTCACCTCATTCAACTGTTTTATCTCACAACAGAAATAGAAATTCCGTAGGTGTTCTAGTTTCATATGATACCAGTATCTTCACTCTAGCTTTAAAACTGATCCCACTACAACCTAAAAATCACAAGTTGTGTTAAACAAATTAGTGCATTATCTGCATTAACACATTATTATCGCGTTAACTGTGACAGCCCTAATAAGAAATGATTAAATTGGAAACACAGCGTGCAAATATCTTCGATTTTTGATGAGAAAGACATTCTTAAAAATCAGGGAAAGGGATTTCACATCTCTATCCCACCTTAACTTGAAAAAATGTTGATTTGTAATGATAACACCGTGTACAGTCTGTGATTAGCATGTCCCTACTCTGTCTCTCAGGAGCCGGAGCCTCTGTTTAAGGTCTGTGTGGAGGAGCTGGTGGAAGAGCTGCACATCCAAAAACTCTCGGAGCCACACCTCATAGAGAAGAAGTAACGATCTGAACCATCTGAGCAGAGACAGAGGCAGCTTTTCAGACTGAAAAATGAAGTAGGTTGAACTGTCAAGCTTCTCCAGATGGTGGTGTGAGTCACCAAGTTTCTGTTTGTGTGACATTTTTCACCCGGGAGAACTTATCGCAGTTTCAACTTTCAATTTCGATTTGGGAGCGACACAAAGGTGGTAGAGACACAAATGACGAGGTCATGTTGGAGTAATGCTTATTTATTTCCCCTTGCATTCAAGATCCATACATAAGACATTTAAGGAATTAAAGGAAAAGCTTCCGTCAGTGTAAATACTCCGACCAGCTGTGATATCAGGCCCTTGTACAGGATATCTACAAAATAAAAGATTCACTTTTTTTCTTAAACCTTGTTTCTGTTCTCCAATAATTATTAAATCACTACACTGATTATATAATTCTGATTTACTGCATTGTTTTAGGTGAGATGACACTATGAATGGTTCAACATTTTGGGTAATACGCTGAATTGCTTGCTTTTAAAATGTAATCCATCCAGTACAAAGTCATAAGACACAATTGTAAAAGTAAAAAGTAATACCACATTGATACTACTAAATACTGCCAAATAATAATGTGTCATAAGTGATACAGTTTCTTACTCCAGTTGGTAGGGAGGGTAAATATGCGAGTGGTATAAATCTTTTTAACAGTGGTGGAAAGTAACTATGTACATTTTCTCAAGTACCGCACATAAGTACAACTTTGAGGTACCTGAGTATGTCTGTTTTGTGCTACTTTATAGCTTTACTTCACTTTAAAGGGAAATATTTTACTTTTTGTTTCACTACATTAATCTAACAGCTTTAGTTATTAGTTACTTTATAGATTAAAATGTTACACACACAACCTATGAACACTCTACATTATCATTAAAATGCTGTTTATATGCATCAGCAATAGTAATCAAATAATCATATATGTAGTAATATAACTCTACTGCATGATGAATACTTACTACTGACACTAATAGCAACAATATTTCTGTACTTTTAATTAAGATTTTGGATGCAGGACTTTTACATTGTAGTACTTTTCATCAACTCTCTGCAAGAATGCAAATAAGCATATTTTCTAAAATGTTGAACAGTTTCTTTAAGTTTCTAAAGTACAAGTTGAATATGTTTTACTAGAAGATGTATTGTAAACCAAGGACATGTTATTCTGTGTTTTCCCAGTAGATGGAGCCAAAATACTTTAAATGAGTAAAGTCGCCATTTAATAGTGAGACATGGTTTGTTTGCCTACGTTGGTTTATTAAAATCAAGACACAACTTGAGAACTCCAGAAATGAATCAAGCACATACAACTGCAGTTAAATGTGTTTACAGTTCCAAAAAACTGTGAAAATACTGTTTTCTCAGCATTTTCTTGTTAAAGATGATAAGTTATACTACCTTCAAAACAAACATTTGTCGTAATAAACCACACATCTGCCCATGAAGACACACTGATGCAACAACCGTCCTTATATGGTGCTTGAGTTGAGTTGAACTACGAAAAAACAGCCGTTTCTCGTCTGGTTTCGCTTTCAACACCTCTGGACCGATATGTGACAGTTGTATTTGTGATATGTGGCTTTGTGGTTGCGACATGCTATTATGGTAAGATGGGGAGTCCCTACTGGAGTGGGGACTCCCGTGGGTGTTGTAACTTGGCAACAGTGGAAAATAAAATATACCTGACTCCTGTAAACAGAAAGATTCACTCCTTATATAGATAAACCTCAATCTGGAATTACCCTGTTCATATTGTGCACATGATTAACAAATCATCCAAATTAACACAAAGTCTTGCCAAATTTGGAGATTTTAGAGGAACATCTGGCTGCTTCATCTTCACTCCCCTGAGATAAATAAGGCTTCAAATTTTGACTTTTGGTTCATTTTGAATCGGGTTGCAAAGATTTGTTTGTGTGAAAGTGCCATCTATGACCCCGGCCCACGTATGAGCTGCCTTCCAGCTAATCATTAGCCAATAACTTCAATCTGTAGTTTCCTGTTGCAGATCATTTATCTCTCATTCCTATTTGTCTTTACTTGTGTAAATATTCATCACGGTAGTTGCTTCCTTATCAACCCCCTTTCAAGTCCACCTTTGGCCAAATATATTTTTTTATGGTTTAATGTTTAGTCAGTACAACCAAGTTAAATTTTAACTTTAGGGATGGCAATGTAGGTCAGTCTGGCACGTTGGTCCAGACTGAAATGTCTCCACTACATATGATTCATACCTTTAGTTGTAGATTGATATGGATAATAAAAATATTATCAACCAATAAATGATGAGGTATTGTTATAGACTATATATAGACTCCTAGGGGGAAATTCACAACCTACCCAGCAATAATTAAGTAATTAAAATGAGCCCCACCTTTACCAGCTGCAACATTAAAGTGATGTTCATATTAAAGCTGAAGTCGGTAACTTTGAACAAATATGATAAAAACGTTATTTTTACAAAACAGTCACTATATCCTAACAGTAGTGCATGAGACAGATAATCTGTGAAAAAAATCATGTTCCTCCTGTGCTCCTAATGACATTTGCAAGTTTCCACCGCGCCTGAACGAAAACAACCAATCACGAGTTTCGCGGACAGTGATTGACAGCTGCTTTAGAGACCGCTTGGCTCTGATTGGTTGTTTTCCTGCTGTGCTGAGAAATCTTGTAAATGCCAATAGGAGCACAAGAGGGACATGATTTTTTCCACAAATATTCTGTCTCATGCACTACTGTCAGGATATAATGACCGTTATGTAAAAATAAAGTTTTTATCATATTTGCTCAAAGTTATCGACTTCAGCTTTTAATGCATCAATAATTATAATGAAATAACACATTATTCTGAAATGGACCAGTCTGCATACTCTTACTTTTTACTTTTGATACTTTAAATATATTTTGATGCCAATACTTTTGTACTTTTACTTAAGTAAACATTTGAAAGCAGGATTTTTACTTAAGAGTATCTCTACACTGTGGTATTGCTACTTTTACTTAATTACAAGAGCTGAATTATTCACCGTAATGTGTTATTAATCAGTAAACAGTTGTAATCACTTGGGTGTGTCGCCCAGTGGGTGTGGTTTCAGTGAAAGCTCCTTTTTTAATGACTTTATCTGAGAGATGCAACTGAAAGTTAGACCTCCACCTTCACACATCTGAGGTTAAAAACCGTTTGATGATAATTTCTATATAAGATCGTTTCCACCACACATGACTCATCCTGTCTGCTCAGTTTTCCCCAGAGTCTCCACAAACCAACAGACACCTAATTGAAAGTTGAGATTCATGCCTGCTGTTTGAAACAGGTATTACCAGTCGCGGAGGAAGTATTCAGATCGTTTACTTACATTAAATAAAAGTACTAAAACCACACTGTAAAAATGTTACAAGGGAAACTCAAGTAAAAGTATGTAAGTATAATCAGGCAAGTACTTAAAGTGTTAAAAGTAAAAGTACTCAATGCAGAAATTTTTTCCCTGTGACACTCTTATATATTATATCATTAGATCATTATTACGCATGCATTAATGTAAAAGCAGGATTTTACTGTAATAGTTGGTTGAGGTGGAGCTCATTTTTAACTATTTTATATAAAACTAATGATTATTTTGATTATGTATTCATCCGCTGATTATTTTCTCCATTAATAAATTGATTGTTTTGGTTTGTAAAAATTCTGAAAATAGTGAGAAATGTTGTCTTCACAATGCTTGATTTGTCCAACCAATAGTCCATAGCTCAAAATCATAAAACAAATAAATTCAAACTATAAAAAAAAAAAAATAAAAGTAGCAAATCTTCACATTTGTGAAGCTGTAACCATGAATTATTTTTATATGAAAAATGTCTTTAATGATCAAAATAATTGCCAATTAACTTCCTGTTTCTCCACTAACTGGCTAATTGTTTCAGTTTGTCTATACTGTTGGGTTTAATTTTTAAGAAAACATCATAATTGATACACTCTTTGTATGTTTTATGCACAAAAATCTTAATTTGTAAAGGAAATAGCTCAAATGTTTTATCGGCATGAAAGGTATAGTACAACAGTACAACTATAAAGGGACTGGTACTCTACATGTTTTCAACAATGTTATCCTAGACCCATATTTTGTATATAAGTATAGCTGACAAATAATTGTAGTGAAGTAAAAAGTACAATATTTCCCCCTGAAATGTATGTGGAGTAGAAGTACAAAGTGCCATGAAAAGAAAATACTTAAGTTAAGTGCAGGAACCTCAAATGTGTACATAAGAACAGTACTTGAGTAAATGTACTTAGTTCCATCCCACCACTGGGTATTTGCATAATAACAGGAATACTTCATCAGATTAATTCAATAACCACAGTGAATGTATCCGGCACTTTACTTAACTTTGTTGCCTAATCATAATTTGGATCATGAAGTTGCTGTAACCTTTGGACATGTTGGACAAGTATAGATCACGACTGTGTTGCAAGAACACGTGAATAAAATAAATATACAGTCCCTTGAAGTATTTTAGTGACTTGTGCTAGGACAGCTAACCCCCATGTGACCATTTCAATGTCTTTTTTAAGTGCAGAGTCTTCTCATGGAAATAATCATTTTAATAATGAAGACATGGGTCACGTTCACAGTTGTCTTAGATCACAATTATCAATTTCATAGCAAATCCACTTGATTTCCATGGAGTTGTTAAACATTGCTTTACTGCAGAGCATAAACTTTGCCATAAAGGAACAATTTGATATTTTGAAAATAAAAGTTATAAAAGTTATAAAAGTTAGATGAGAAGATTGATACCACTCTTGTAAAAGAGTGGCACTGATCTTCTCATTTAACTCTCAGCAAGAAAGCGAATATGTCAGTACTGTTCCTTGAAATTTTTGTGGATGCCACTGTCCTAAAAACTCTTCTTCTGATGGGATCACACCAGCCACAACGCCAAATCTGGCCAGGGTATAAAGTTGGCAATGGCCCCTTCCGAAGATCCTATACCCCCATACTTCCGGCGCCCTTGCTCGGACCACGCTCATCTTCGAACTTGGCCTTCATTTTCGATCTCAACTACACACCTGTAAAGTTTTGTGACTGTGACAGAAATAGACACCTGGTAAAATACTCAAAACTACGGAGCCCCCCTAGACCCCTTGGAGAATTGTTTTATTAATTTGTGCCATTGAGTTAGTAACCCGTTTCCTCAAGTTAGTAACTCGTTCCTTCAAGTTAGTAACTCGTTCCTTCAAGTTAGTAACTCGTTCCCTCGAGTTACTTCATAGTGCACTTCTTCCAATCATTCCTGACAGTCCACACATTGCTACGGATCCCCCCTAGATGATCTACTTCAGTAAAGTTGGAAAGATATTGACAGATTCAAACTTCCTGGATCAATAACTCATAACCGAAACGTTGTTAAAACTCAAACAACGGCTCTTTCTAACCATAGTAAGGTAGACAACGAGCAACGACAACCTAAATTTAATCAAAACGAGCCGTGTTCCGAGCTGGACACATTACATTGGTCTCCATGTATATATTAGTTAGAGTTACCTAACTCGAGGGAACAAGATACTAACTTGAGGGCACGAATTAATAGAAATTTCCCCTGCGGTCTAAGGGGGCTCCGTACAAAACCACTTTTCAAGACCACATTTTGCCATGATGACACACACACAGACTCACAAGGGGAAAACAATACCAACCACACAGTGTCACGGCTTTTAAAAACTAGAGTTGTATAGAAATAAACCTGAAATAATTCTGAAGTAGGCCAACACTTCCTGTATCTATTACAGCCTTGCTTTCTTTAATTATATCTTTATTAAACCACCACTTTTCAGATCACCATGTTACAACTGATAGTGTGGACCAGACAAGTCCAGACAAATCACAGCAGCAGAGTATGGTCCTATGGTCAGGTGTTACCACTTTACAGGAAATGATGTGTATCTCTTTACACAAGGTCGGAGGCCCTGGCAACCAGCCCAGTGTGGAGTTTCCCAGCTTCACCTCAACTAAAAATAACAGTGTACTATGTCAAAAAAGTAATAAAAAAGTCATAGTATAGTATAGAAAAAATGATGGAAAAAAGTCATGGTACAGTATGTCGAAAATGTTCACGAAAAAAGTAATAATATAGTATGTCGAATATTTTTATTAAAAAAGTCATAGTATAGTATGTCGTAAAATTTCATGAAAAAAATTCATAGTATAGTATTTAAAAAAAATTATGAAAAAAGTCCTAGTATATTATGTCGAAAAATTTCATGAAAAAAAAGTCATACTAAAGTATGTTGAAAAATGTCATGGAAAAAGTCATATAGTATGTCGAATATTTTTATGAAAAAAAGTCATAGTAAAGTATGTCAATAAAATGTATGAAAAAAAGTCATAGTATAGTATGTCGAAAAAGTTCACAAAAAAGTCACAAATTAGTTTGTCGAATATTTTTATTAAAATTGTCATAGTAAAGTATGTCAAAAAATTTCATAAAATTAAGTCATAGTATGTCAAAAGAATTTCATGAAAAAAGTCATAGTATATTATGTCGAAAAATTTCATGAAAAAAAAGTCATGGTACAGTATGTCGAAAAATTTCATAAAATTAAGTCATAGTATTTCAAAAGAATTTCATGAAAAAGTCATAGTATGGAAAAAAATGATGGAAAAAAAGTCATGGTACAGTATGTCGTAAAATTTCATGAAAAAGTCATAGTATGACAAAAAAATAAAAGTCATAGTATTGTACATCGAAAAAATAAAAAAGTCATGGTATTGTATGTCAAAAAAGTCATAGTATAGTATAATAAAAAAAGTCAAAGTATAGTATGTCGAAAAAATAAAAAATTCATAGTATTGTATATTAAAAAATACTTACTTTGTATGGATTATAACTTTAAGTAAACATGCAAAAAAATTTGCTCACAAACCTAATTTAGACAGAAATTTTTCAATAAAGTTTAGATAAGTGTTGTTAATTTCCCAAACTGTGTCAATCTATAAAAAGTGGCGTAATGAGTTTCCCAAATGCCTAAACATGTGGCATTACAAAAGACTTATTGAAAACAGTTTTTAAACTGTAACAGTCACGTTTTTGAGAATAAAAAGGCATTGTGTGCCGTTAAGACGCTGCGACCACAAGGTGTCTGAAAACTATAAACAACAAAGGACAACTTTCAGCTGAGCGTTTCTCTCTAATTTCTTGACAAACAAGTCATTCAACATTGTGTTGCTACATTACTGACATTTAAAGCTCTGATGTGAAAATCAAAAAAAACATCTACTTGTTGTTGCCAAGCTTCATTGTTTTTATAGGTGAGCAAGCAGGTCAGGAATGTGTGTAGGCCGGCAGATGAAGGTCACATTCATAAGTGCTTTCATCCCTTTGTCACTGCTACAAATCATCACAAAGGCAGTAGTCAGTTTACATTTTACATTTTATTGTTTCTCTTATGAAACACTACAATGTTACAGCGAGGGGGCGGAGTTGGACTTGTGAAAAGCTGCGAGTGGAAATTAGAATGTTGAACACGAGAGTGAAACTGCAGGACAATGGGAACTGACGCAGACAGAGCTATAAATAAAAGGACTGGTTTCTATTGCATTTAAGTAGGTTAAATATTAAACAAGCCAGCTGGTGTGACGGCAACATCAACAGAGAGTAATAACAGGCGAAAACAATGTGTAAAGCAGATCTGAAACTACTGTGCTTGAAACTTTTTGTGTTTTAAAACTAAAATCCTACGTCAACTTCTTGTAAGAAGTCGGGTCGTTCTCCCAAAATTATGTTGAAGCAAACAAAACTGACCTTAGACAAACATTACATGACAGGTATTTCAGTCTTACCTCACCAGTCATTTACTACAACAGACGGCAATTCATGGGAGGGTTTCTGTTGTTCCCAAGTTAAATATAGATGTTCATTAGTTCTCCTTTTAAGCTCCACGCTGACTGTGAGTCACCTTCTTCTGACGAATAATGCTGGCAGCATTTAGCAGCACATATGTAGGACTGTTAACCGGCTCCTGGTTGCTAAAGCCTTGACCAGCAAGGTCTTCAGATAAAGATATGGAGCAAGCAGGAGGGCAAACACATTTCACAGTGCAAGCAGCCGGAGCAGTAGTCTTGGATTTGGGACAACATAATCTTGTTTGGCTCTAAATCCAGAGAGGTTCAGGGAGAAGTTCATCGTTTTGGGAAATACACTTACTCACTTTCTTGCAGAGAGTCAGATGAGAAAGATCGATACCATTCTTACAGATGAGTGGTATCAGTTTTCTCATCTAACTCTCTGCAAGAAAGCAAATAAGCGCACTTCTCAAAATGTCTATATCTTTTAAAGTGGACAGAGAAAGTGTGAAAGGGCGCTTCATGATCCTGACTATCCTATCCTCATAGCTCCTCTTCTGTCTTCACCTGAACCATGTTGGATGGGCTGTCCTGGGCCTCAGACTGCGGAGTCTGGCTCTCATTGACGAGCATGTTGAACTGCAAGTCGCTGTATTGGGAAAAGTCCGGATTGTACGAGCCAAAGTTCTGGTTAAAGTTCGTATCCATGTTGGCAAACGTGGAGCTGGCGTCGGAACCCTGCTCAAAGCCAGAGGGCATGGACGAGTTAATCATGTCCCATAGTGCAGGCATTTCTAGCAACTGATTAAGGATGGCCGTTGCATCGGTGGCATTGTTTGAGTCCTGGGGTTCGTTGAAACACATTTCCCCCAAAGCGGAGGCCCCAGGCTGGGCAGCACAAAGCCTCTCGTCTGGAGACATCATGGTCTGAGGCTGCTGGAAGTGGAAGGGCTGCTCCACTGCAGGTGCACCTTCTGATGCATGAGAGGGAACGGGGTTGGGTTGCAGAGAAAATAAATACCCGTTAGAAATATGATGAAAGATCCGTTATTAGGTAGAGAACTTTATACTTGGATCATGACATGAGATTCATGCTGTTTGAAACTTATTTAAATTTTGAAATAAATTCCAATATTTCAAGAGTTTTCTGCATCATTAGAGAAGTGTAGGCAATGTTGTGTGACAACAAAACCCACTTAAAGTTACTACAAGGAACTTTTGTGTTGATTTTGGCAGTCTCTGTGGACAAAAGCAGTAGGACCGGCGGCGCAGCGAGGCGGAGTTCTGTTCCTGGCCGGAGGTTAATAAACTCGTGACAACACCGGTGTTAGCGATTACACCAGACACTTTACAAGAAAAGATGACGGTCAATATGTGTAGAGCGCCTACTTTGATCTTTACCGTCGGGTGGCTGAGTGTCTGGCCTCTACGGTCCAGCTTTAGCTGCGGGGCCGCATTACGTTTTTGGTTCCCTTATAGCATTGTGTTTAAATCTAAAATATTGTCAAATAGGCGCTTTTGCTTTTCAAGTCGACACCAAATCCTTCGCCATCATCTTGTCTGACAACTCTCTCTCGTTCCGTGTGGGAAATCTGATACCTACTACTCTGAGCTGACTCCTTGCGGAGCAGATGCATTCACTTTCAGTTTGTAGTGTTCGTCGTCCGACTATGTATTGATAACACAGCGCTGATACGGCAAAATGAACTAAATGGGTTTCATTGCTGTTAAAAAAAAAGAAAAACGGCGAAGGGGTATATTATGTAATCGGTGTGTTCCAGACCACAGTGTAAGACCGGTAAAACCGACTACCGGGGCAAGCCTAGCGTTGAAGCAAATTTTCATAGTGGCCAAACGGTGGTACTACAATTTCTGTGTCGGTCACTTGATGCCATTGGGCCCAAAAAGGCCAGAGACTTACATTGGGAAAGAGACGTCTGTAACTCGGCGGATCTTTTTTTTTTTTTTAAATCATTAGACTCTAAAATGCCCCAATAGCCGAATCCAGAGTTATTTTCCTTCCTCCGTTCGAGTGAATGAGCCCCAGACCGAGAGCTGGGAGGCGGAGTTAAAGAAAACACTACTGTGCCTGCTCTGTGGGCCCAATGGATGCGGTTGATTGCCGGATGATCCGGGTACTTTATCTCTCGGCAGTCGAGCCATTTAGGCTTCATGCGCCACTGATCAACTCTCATAGGAATGAACGAGAGCCCGCCTCCAACGCTGTATCTAGTTCTCTCTATACATCCATGCGGCAAACCTGGCTGTAGTTAATACTCACAGCTGTCAAGCCAACAGTTTGTGGAAGACTCCGGGGACGCGCAATAAGTGCACGGGCAGAGTGCAATCAGGCAGGTAGACAGACGGGTAGGTAGACAGACAGGTAGGTGTCAGATTTCCCCACACGGAACGAGAGAGAGAGAGTGTTGACAGTCTTGCGACAGCCAGATTTTTTCCTTTTTTTGTCAGAGCATTTGATTAAAAAATAAAACTGGTAACTGAGTGTAGATGTACTTCTCTGTACAGTTGGTTCATTGCTTGTTACCTGAAACTTTGTAACTGGTTCATTAAAGCGTTGCACCTGTATTTGTTCTACTTCAGTATGTATGTACATTTGATTTTACTTTGTATGTGGTACATATAGTATGTGCATACAGTATGTATGCACATAGTATAGTTATACTACTTTTATATTTATTTCACTCTTTATATCAATCATCTTAGGCACAGAAATTTCCTTTGAGATGAATAACGTTCTCTTCTTTTGTCAGCATTGTTGGAATTGTGAACGGACAAAACAGACCTGGAGTTTACGTCCAGTGTGAGCATAAAAGTCGCAGTCGATTAAAACATGTAGTGTGAGTTCACACTTGTACAAGATTAATAAAATGCAGTGTCTGCTAAGGTTTCAAAGAACTGAGCCATTGTTAATGTTATTAGTAACACCTTTGCATCAGTTTGCTCCTAACTGCCTCTACACACCAGAAAACCATCAAATCCAAACAAAGAAAAGATGTCCGAGTCTCACCTGACACACACGGTTTGTCTCTGAAGCTGATGTCTGACTTTATCTTTCTCTTCCGCTTCACCTCATATGGATCTGAAATGAGTCAGAAATACTTCAATTAACCTGCTGTTAGTGTTTGTGGCTTTAAGATGCATTTGTTTTATATCAAGTAAATTTCAGCCATTCAAGCTGATGTTGCCATCAATAACTCTACAGTTCAGTGCTGTACAGTCCTGACTGACCTGGGTTGTGTGGCAGGTACGTGAAGGTAATTGACTCGCTCTCCATCTGGTCTGAGAGGCGACGCAGGACCACGTTGACTTCAATCTCCTCCGTGATGTCCTGGTCCTGGTAGGGCGGAGTCTTAAACACGATGGCGATCTGCCGGTGCACATCTGTCTGGGCAAACTCTCCGCTCGCCTTCCACGGCCCTCGCCTGAAGATGATCTCGATGTCATCTGTGGATCAGCGACAACACGCAGAGCCATGTCAGTCAAGACAAATACCTTAGAATATAAGATTAGTCTTTTATCCTAATTTCAATAGAACACTGTGAACTGTACAAACACTTTGTTTCTCCCTTGGCTTCAAGTCGAGTTCATGATACTTAACATTCATTTGGATGTTCATTTTCATTCTACAGGGGTGCACAAGATGACAAACACATTTCATCACAAAAATCCTGCAGTAAATACCAATTATTTGTTGACACTATCAATAAAAAACAGATATTCAGACAGCAGCTACTGTTAATCACAGTCATACTGGCATTTACTCAAGTTGAGTACTAGTTCTGCTGCATGACAAATACCAAATGAGTGACCAAGGCAACTTACAGTGGTGCAAAGACTGCTAAATAATAGGGCTGTCAATCGATTAAAATATTTAATCATGATTAATCGCATGATAGTCCATAGTTAATCGTGATTAAACACACATTTTTATCTGTTCAAAATGTACCTTAAAAGGGAGATTTGTCAAGTATTTCATACTCAACATGGGAGTGGGCAAATATGCTTGCTTTTCTGACAAAGACAAACATTGTCCAGAAACCCTCACAGGTACTGCATTTAGCGTAAAAAATATGCTCAAATCATAACATGGCAAACTGCAGCCCAACAGGCAACAACAGCTGTCAGTGTGTCAGTGTGCTGACTTGACTATGACTTGCCCAAAACTGCATGTGATTATCATAAAGTGGGCATGTCTGTAAAGGGGAGACTCGTGGGTACCCATATATTTCATTCACATATCTGAAGGTCAGAGGTCAAGGGACCCCTTTAAAAATGGCCTTGCCAAAATTTAGTATAAGTTCGGAGCGTTATTTAGCCTCCTTCACGACAAGCTAGTATGGTATGGTTGGTACCAATGGATTCCTTAGGTTTTTCTAGTTTTAAGCTAGCTACTAGCTTTAAAATTGAGCTTGTTACAACCTAATAAATGCCTTAAAGAAATTAGTGGCCTTAAAACGAAATTGCGTTAACGCGTTATTATCGCATTAACTTTGACAGTCCTACTAAAATACACACTGCTACACTGCTAAATCATAGGATGTAGCAAGAGAAAATGTCTCAAAAATGAAGGAAGGAAAATGCTATGATAAAAGAGAAACGGCGGTCAAAAGAAGACCCTCTTCAACAATGATTGAAAGATGTAAATTCAACAAAAACTAAATATAAGCAGTAAGCTTAACAAAATTGACCCCTGCCTTAAAAAAACACAAATCGCATAAAGTATACCTTAGTTCGTATCAACAGCACTTTGTTTTAAAAGCTGTTAAAGTTTGGGAGCTTAGAGAGACAGAGTCACATCATCATCATACTGTGAATGTCTGCTGTTTGGTCTGGTGCGTCTCTGATCTAACAGAGGATGTTTTATACATTTAACTCCTGTATTAAAAACTGAGCTTCTCCCATGAACTCTCTGCTATAGGAGCCCAATTTAAAAACAAAAATAAAACTTCCTCTTACCTTTCTGCACTTTGTCACACAACATGTAGATCTCGGTCTTGCCGGCGCAGGAACCTCTGTACTGGTTAAAACGGTTGATCTTAAGCTGCGATGTAGTTGTGGCCTCTGTGAAAAAAACAAAACATGCAACAATGTGTGAGAATCATGAAACATATTTACATATCGTTGGTGCGGTTGTTTACAAGAGTGTGTTTCTTACTCTTGTCATAGATGGGGCTGGACACCACTGGGCTGAGACAGTCTTTTCTGCCGTCCTCCCACTCGAACTCACACTGAAAACACAGACGCACTGAGTTCATGTCCATGTCCTCAATGCCCTTTGTGTGACCAGCTGAGGGAGGAAAAGACACAAAATCAAAGTCTGTTTGCAGGAGTCACAATGAATTTCAACAGCAAGGAAAGAAGAAATTATCATCCTTTATATTTAAATATATGGATGTGTAGAAAGATGACAATGCGTTTGTGTAATCTTACTTTGAAAGGGGTCAATATTTTGGCTTCTTCTCTTCTGAAGTGAAGACTCCAGCTCTTTCCTCCTAATACACTGGATACCGAGGTTACCAAAGCTGCATGTCCAGAAGACAAAAAAACACATTTTGTCAGGACATTTTATATGTTAAAAAATGCAAGAAAGACATTATGATGTCCAGAGTCTGATGTTAAGAGTCTGAGGAAAAGAAAAAAAAATGTATTTGATAAAATGTAATGTGTTGGCAGAGGAGACAAATGAGAGATAGGATGAGCACCTGTGACGTCGGCTGCTGTGAGGATTGAGCGTGACCATACAGATTCCTGAACCGTTCGGGCAGTCTTTACCCACAAGGCAGTGGGGGTGAGGCCGGTGTGGGAGGTCTTTAGTCACCAAGGAAACGGTGATTGTGACCCTCTTTAAGTGTTCGATGGGACCTTGAATCTGAAAGAGACAGGACAGGAAGATTAAATGTAGGAAAAATACAAGGCAACATTAAACATATCGACATCTGGGACACATAAACAACCAAACAGCATACATACACACCAAAAAAATACACATTTACTGTTATGCAGGAAGTGTAATAATTTCTAATACACCAAAAAGGGAAGAGTAGCTGTCAAATTGAGAAAATTTGATAAACTATATGTTAATATGCAGCAGATGCTGCCTGAGGAAGCAGAGTAACTGCCAATCAAAGCATTTCATCTTGTTTTTCACACCATGGAGTGTCTGTATTTGTGCATATATTTAGCATATTCTCACTTTTCTGCATTCAACAGCTCCCCTCCTTTTTTCTATGTATTATAACTGACCCGATCACCAGTGCCTGAGGTACCGATTTCACCAAGAAGAATGCAAAATGCCAAAAATAAAAGATCAATCAAAGGTTTTACTTAAATAACTACATTTCATTAACACAAATGCGCAGATTTTAAACTGTTAAAACCTTCACACGCCTCTACAGCCATCCTCGTTGTGTGATGATGTTTGCATAAGGTGAAGATGAGTGGGAGTGGTTGTTAGTATGTGGGCAGGGCATAAACCACACGTCTTTGACCTCACTTGAGCTGGGATTTGCGGGGACTTTCTAATCAACTCCAACAACCCACATCCTCCCAGCTCCACCCGTCTGCACCGGACGACGCGGGGGGTTAAAGAATACAAACCAAACAACTGTGGTTAAGAACCTCTCTAACTGTCACTGAGATCTAGTAAACCCCCTTAAAGGTCCAACACAAAAAAACAAATGCGTCTGCGTCTACCTCTATCGCAGGCTGACTCTTGTTGGTTTCACTGCTGGACGCCCCCAGGATGCTGCCGGCCGAGCGTCCCTCACATTCATAGCGAAACCTCATGCCTCTCTCCTTGGGCTCCTCCACCACCACCAGCTTGGGCTTATTCAGAAGCTGCTCCAGCATCTCGGTGTCGCCGCCGCAGTTCTGAGAGGGAACGCCGCGGGAGCTCTTAGAGCCCGGCGAACACAAAGAGCCTCGACCACGGCGAGAGGAACCGGCTGGAGAGGCTGCTCCCCTTGAAGGATGAGCCATCACTCTGGAAGTGCACGACTGCTGCTGGGGCTGAGGGAAGGTGCAGGTTGGCTGTGGAAAAACAATAACACAACTATATTATTTAACCTTATTTAACCCTCATCTAACCAGGTAAGACCCACTGAGGCTGGAAACCTCATATTTACAAAGGAGATCTGGCAAGATGGCAGCATATAAAGATGCAACACATAAAACAATACAAATGTTCCAAATGAATGGAGCAGAAAACAAAGACTTTTTTCTTAAAAAATTACTCAAACCGAATAATCAATTATCAAAATAGTTGACGATTAATTTAATAGTTGACAACTAATCACAATAGGGACTGACATCATATATATATCTTATGATCGGTCATACTGATTGCAAGATAGGGCTGTCCCGAATACCATTTTCTGGGCTTCGAAGCTTTGATGAGAAATATTCGCGGAGCAGCGTGACAGTGCCCGGGACAGTGCCGCTGCCGCACTACTATACACACACGCACCTCTACACACAACAAACTGATATCTCTCTGAGAATAATAATGAATTTTAAATTAAATATGAATAATGTTGTGGGATTATTCCTTATTTCATGGGCTGTTTTGGGATTTATACATTATTATTACATACTTATATCTAAAAAAAATTAAAGTAGCATTCGAATAGTGATTTGGAGGTCGAATACCATGGCCACGGTCGAAGCTTTGAAGCATTCGGGTCAGCCCTATTGCAAGATAAACAAAAATTATAGCGATATGATGGTAAACAATAGGCACTTCTCCTGGCTTCAAAAGAGAAACCTTTTCTGAAATAAAAAACAAACTTGGGTCTCTGTTTCTTAACATGGTTTTAAACATGTTGCTTAAGAGAACGACATTTCATCAAGCCAAATACCCACATATATGTTAGTAACAGGTAACAACTTCTATTGTCTGCTCCTGAGCCGTAACAATATCCATTTAAAGACAGCGGTGGGAAATTTAATTATCTGCTACTTTATATTTATACTCCGCTACATTACCTGACAGCCATAACTACTTATTACTTTTCGGATTAAGATTTTACATAATAACACAGAACATTTAACCAGTGGTTCCTAGACTTTGTGGCTTGTGACCCCTTAAAAAGCAGTGTCTAGTTGGGCACCCATGTAATCTTTGAAGATGTCTATGGATTGTTAGCTGTTCCACCAAAGAGACATTTCCCCTCTAAACATCTCTTTGAGGCCCAAAGATGTAAAATGATCCAAAATCCAGAAAATACAATAAAAACTTGTCTAACAGAATTTAGTTTTTCTAATCATCACCATATAGGCTTCCCAGCATGAGAAAACAACATCAACTTACACTCGGAGGACAAACAAACAGTCTCAGGCACGTTTTTACAGATAAAACAGAGAACTAGATATCTGTCATCCATTACAGCAGATGACACAGTAGGTGAAGCATTCTGCATCATGGCAGCAGTGAAACCAAGCAGAAAAACTGAGTCACTACATGTGTTTTTCCTTCATGCATGTGCTTTTTATCAGTGCATCGAGTTAACCATGTGCTCATTTGACTCCTCCTCTTGCATTTTCTTATATCTTATTTCCCCTTTATACCACAAGCATTTCCGTTCCCACTCAGACTCTTGTTGTTGAATATATATATATATAAATATATATATATATATATCTCGGTACTGCTTTTACTTTCTCTATCTGCAGTGCTCCCTATCTTCACTCAGACATTTCTGCACAGTTAGGCCTCTGATGGGCTTCCATGTGATGTTAAAGGAAGAAATAGTATCACAAAGAAATCACACTCAAGTTTTTAAATCTATCTGAAGCACCAGTGTAACAACAGATGAATAATCAAACCTGCAGTGAACAAAGAAGTTGACCTCTTCGTCACCTGTGAAGCAGTAAATCCGGCTGAGAGCTCATTAAAGCGTTGCTGCGGAGATCTGGCTGATGCCTCTGCATGAGATCATGTTTCACACTATCCTGTCGAGTCACAGACGTCTGTCGTCAAAGAGCGTGTAAGCCTGGGCAAACCTGTTAGCCTTAAAACAGTAGAGCTAAACAAAAGCCTAGCAGACCGAGCCAGCAAACAGGAAATAGGAAGTCAGCTCAACCCGACGTCGATCAACCAATTGGAAAAGCAGCGCAGGACGAAGAATGTGACCTTTCACCTCCCGGTGGGTTTGTCTGGTAAACAGAAAGGAAGGCAAACTGAAAGTAGGAGTCAGATTACAGTTATTCCATTTCTCCTCCTCCTTCCTCTCTCTCAGCCTCCTCCCACAGATCAGCATGCTGAGGAGGTGTGTCATCCTCTAACACAGGCCGCAAAGACTTATTTAACAAACTGTATTTACACGAAATCTAATTTAGCAATCTCACATGCAGGTCATTTATTACTAAAGACTTCAGCGGTTTCCTCGTGCCCTACATTATTACCTGTCTGTGCAGGCTACAGCGTTGCTGAGATCTTATCAGATTACAACACTTCTGATCTGTAAACCACGTGCTTTATGGTAAGAGCCCGACCTGACTGGCTGCTGGTACGCTGTACAACAACAAAAACACCCAACCGACTGCAGACTACACATGTACAACACTGCAGTCTTTTCCACCAACATATAATCCTTTAAAAAAAACACTCTTCATAAAGCTGCAGTCTGCTTTTTTTACATCCTAACAGAGAAGAAGCCTGACTGAAGCTTCCTCTGTTCTTGAGTTAATTATCAACAAGCTTTAAATAGCAACATGAAGGCAAAATGGACAAAAGAATTTAGTCACACTGATGTGTAATCATTCGTCTGTGCCTGCATGGATCAATATTTGTGTATAGTCAATGAAGGATTATTTGCATCAATTAATCTGTAGATTTTTGTTTTGATTAACAGTTGAGTAGTATGCCGAAAAAAAGTCATAAAGGCATAGTATAGTATGTCGAAAAAATCATAAAAAAGTCATAGTATAGTATGTAAAAAAAATCGTTAAAAAGTCATAGTATAGTATGTCGAAAAAGTCATGAAAAAGTTATAGTATAAAGTATAATAATGCTTTGTTATATTTCAAATATATTCAAATAAAGATTATACAAAACAAAAAAAATAAAGCAACAAATCCTCACATTTGAGAAGCTGAAACTACATAAATTGTAGTCATTTTTGCAAATCAAAATTCAATCAAAATTGCTGAATTAATTTTCTGACGACCAACTAATAGATTAATGGACTATTTTAACTAAGATATTACTATTCTAACTATTAATGTAGTCTAACTTGGATAAAGACAAGCTGGGAAAAGTAGCACAGAGAAAGTATATGACATCTGCATTCAGTCTTGACATCGAAGCTAAAATATGCAGCTTTTCTAACGCTGCATATAATAATAATAATAATAATAATAATAATAATAATAAATTATAAAAGGATCTATTGTGCATAATTAAACTATCTGTGCTTGTCGAGGCCTGCTGCTGCCCCATTTGCCATCATGCCCTCTGGGTGTTGCCAACAGTCATTCTGGGAAATGCAGGAAACCTCTAACGGAGATAGGAACCAGATGAGACCAAAACAACACAAATGACTACACTGGCACAAAAACCTCCCACTGTGAGAGCACACCCACGAATCGTTTTTGAACCCACTCACCTGACATGCAGTGCCTCTTGCCACCAGCACGGGCTGAGCTGGCGGTGAGGTGCTCTGTCGCAGCATCCGGTGGTTCTGGCCGTGTGGCTGGCAGAGGAGTTCAGCAGGAGGGGCTGGAGGTCCGGGGAGGGGCCGATCTCCGTACTCTGAGATGATTTCCTCAATGAGGTCTGCAAAAGAATATTGATAGTGTCTCAGATAGGCAATGTAACTGAAATAATGTTGGTGTAAAATGTCTGAAAACAAAAACGTCCATAGCTGGTTTATCATTAAATCAATACCAAGCAAAGAAGAATAAAGGTAACACTGCTCTATGGATAACAGGTCAGTTTTTGTCAGAGAAGGGGGGATTGCAAGTGATGAAATCATATTAACAAAACAATACAAAAATTATAAAACCTCCAGAATAAATAAGGAACTGTGCTGCCGTACCAATATAAACAGACATGGTAGGTATTATAAATGAAATCTCTCTGAAAACCCATAATTCAACGTATATTAATTCAGGGCTTCCCACAGCTTATTTTTTACAGTGGAAACAAAGACAGCTTATACTAACATCATAAAAACTTTATAAATTTGTATGGAAAGTAACATTAATCATCCGGGTAAAGAGGCGATATCTTTCACTGTAAATGCAATATATTTAATAATTTATTTATTTATGTATTTCTGGATGGACATATATATTGGTGTTGCTGTGGTATTATTATAGTTGTGTTTATTTATCTGACGTTCGCCATATGGCACATGATGAATTTCCCAAAGGACTACTAAATATCTATATTAGATCTGTTTGCTGCTCAGTGTTACGGCTGTGTATAACAAGTCTTCCTTGTTTGTATATGATGACCTTAAAAGTGTTGTTTACTCCACACACTGGTTAGTGTGAAAGTGTCAACAGTGACAGTTGCCTATGTGTTGTTGCTATGGTTATCAGCAGGTGAATATTGTGGTTGAGGTCTACGCTGTCTGCCAGACAAACAGAAACTAGAGTTTCCTGCAGCCATAACACGTTAACAAAGCAGAGACGCTTCATCGCTCAGGCAATCAACAGACAATTCTTCAACAATTTTAATGATCAAGTAGTCATTTAAGTATTTAAAAAAAAAAAAAAAGATTAGACAAATCAGTGGGTACAGCTTCTCAAATGTGAAAATTTGCTGGTTTATACTTCTATGCTCAATATCTCTTGGTTTTGAACTGCAATTGCAATAAGTGCAAGCAATTTGAATATGCAAATTTGGCTTTTGGGGAATTATAATTGCATTTTCACTATTTTCTAACATTTTATAGACTTATAAGATAAGATAAGATAAGATAAAATAAGATATTCCATTATAAGTTCTGCAGTGGGGAAATTTGCAGTGTACAGCAGCAAAGGGGATAGTGCAAAAAACAAGATGCATCAGCGAACACAGTAAAAAAAGAGCTAAACAAAGTGTAACAAAATATGAACCATAGAATATATAAATAGGAGCAGTATATACAGTATTGACAATAAACATTCTATTTATACTTTATATAAGTGAGAAAATAGGTAGATTAATGAATAATGAAAACAAGTTGCAGCAATAGATATATTAAAATTAATGCTTAATAATGCTGTTGAGTTTTGTTAAATGTTATCTAGTCTTGTTTAGTTTTGCACCTCACTAAGCCTGACATCACCACACCAAATGCATCATGCCAGAGCAAATATGATTTCTGGGAAATCATGGTTCCCAGGCAAACTGTAACCAGAGGCTTTGTGACGGTTAAACATTACAATACAAGATGAGGAAGCAGAAATACTAACGATGGTCTGATCTGAACTTCTCCTTCTGCATGAGGTCGCCTAAGGTCACACCTTTTTTTTTTTTGTTGCAATAAACCCACACATGCATGACTTCATGTCTCCTGAGCTAAAGGAAAAAAAACAAGTTTATACTCACCAAAGTCTGACTGCCCTCGCGGCTCTGCAGGACAAACAGAAAGCATTATTATAATAATAATAATAATCTGCTGTTAGAAGTTAAACATGCACAAAGAGGGAGTGAGAGCTCTGTTCCTGGGAATGGGTGTTGGCTGCTCTTGCTGACAAATCACATGTTTGGTGATGATGTAAGACCTCTCTCACACTCACACACTCACTTTCTGACACGAACAAACACAAAAACACCAGATTAACACCTACCAGAGGTACCGTTGAAGATGTCCATGTCTTTCATCGCATGTGAGGAGTCCTTAAAGACCATGAACTCCGCCGTCGTGGATCTTGAATCCTTTCCAAAACCAGATTACTTCCTGTACTAATCTTCTCTTCTGGGGTCAAAACTTCTATCTTTCCTTTTTTAAACAGCTCCTGTAAAGACTTGTCAGGCTATAAAACAGCTCAGTATGTCTGCACCGAGCCGTGAAAAGCTGTTAAACGGACTACAATCCATGTGTTGAGTGATATTTGACGCGCGGTTTGACTCAGTTTTGTGTTTCCTGAAGCAGCCTCGCTCTGATTGGCCGCTTCAGCATGTGGAAATCCCCTTGACGTGACGTCACCTCCCCAGAGGGAAACCCCCCCATGGGGATATAACAGGTACCCTACTGCATGCAGCCTATTACTGACCTAATGTTTTACTAATTTGAATATCAGCTTGAACCCAAAAGGGGAACGTGACCCAAAAAGGAAAATATGTTTCCATTGTGTAATATTTTTTTTGTTTTTACTGAGCTTCACCGCATTATGCAAAACAACCTGCGACTATTTAAATGAGCCTATAAATGTAATGGATAATACAAGCTTAGTCAAAGCCAACTTTTCCTCAAAGAGAGACATTAGATATTTATCCTGCCTGAGTTAATGTTTTACTAGTTTGAAAAATCAACAGATTGTGACCCAAAAAGGAAAATATATATTTTTTTCCATTATGTAATTTTGTTTTTACAGAGCTTCACTGCATTATGCAAAACAACCTGCGACTTTCACAACAGCTTCTTCCCAGCTACAATAAGACTGGTGGCAAAGGACATTAAAGAGGGACACAAATACCCCGTACCTCACCTCCATACCATTATTGACACACAGTACACCTGAACTGAATGGACTGTAATGCAGTGCAATATGCTGCCTTCCCGTGTAATTCTCTGAAATATATTAATTATTTCTTTTTTTTAAAAATATTTTTATGAGCTACAAGTTCTTTTAACATGGTCATGGAGCATATTTACTGTATATTTGTATTCTGGGGGTATCGTTCCTATGCAGAGGGTAGTTTAGTTTATTTATTGACTACAATGAGGGCGTTTTGTTTTAATAATTTATTTATTTATTGTGTTGAGTTGAATGTGCAACTTATTTTGTACTGTACTTACCTTGTGCCTTTTCTACCTTTTTTCTTTTCTTAAAGCTGACTCGGTGTAAACTGCTCAGATTTCCAATGTACTTATGGGTGCAAATGGCAAATAAATCTCTTGGAAAAAAAAAAAAAAAAAAATCTTAAATGAGCCTATAAATGTATTTGTAATACAAGCTAGTCAAAGCCAACTTTTCCTCAGAGAGAGACATTAGATATTATCCTGGTTGCATCATGCCACCATCCTGCCTCAACTCGTTTACCAGAAACTGGTTGAACAGTGGGAATTCCTATTTTTAATCATGATTTATTTGTAGTTGCCAAACTGCACCAATAAGCTCTCTGCACGTTTAGTAAAGACGTGATGCGACATCAACTTTTAAGACTGTTTGCTCAAAGGTTTTTGAAGCGCAACAGTGCCACCTGCTGGAGACACAGAGGACAGGCGGGTTTAAAGGAAATGGAAAACGAAAGCTGAAGCGTTTAGAGGAAGCAGTGACTGAGACCAATTTAAAAAAAGATATCTCAGCTGCAGTGGTTTTACAGATAAAGCAATGTTTTCCAATCTGAAATGAGTCACAAGGTACGAAAGAAGAAGAAAAACTGCTTGTAAACAGTTTTTTTTTCTTATGAAATACAGATGTTTTTTTTGCCCTTTAGGAGTCTATAAGATATTAAAATTAACTGTCACATCACACTTTGTTCTCAAACTGCTCACAGCTCAACGACACACAACCAGCGGATCAAAAGTTGTGAATTGGTGGGTTAGACACACACACACAGCATCAGGCTTGGGTCAAGATTAGGGCATCAGTGTTTCTGTAGATTCAGCTTCATAATGGCAGGTGACACAATCATGAACATCTGCACATCATCTGGTAGATGCATCCTTTGTATAAGTGAATGCCAACGGTGTCCGACACTGGCTGTGCCTTACTATTTAGTAGGCCGGAAAAAGATTTAATATCTCCCAATATATAGTATATCAAATGCAGTATGCCAAAAATACCACGATGCCCAACTACATAGTCACATTTGGCAGTGCAAGCCAGCATGCTTTTCTGACTATTCTGACCCACAATCCTCTGTGCAGTGGATACATGAGCAAGAGGGTCAAAGTTCAAGGTGACATAGTATGTCCCAATTTATGCATATTGCATGCAACAGTACGTATTTCATAAGGGCACCTGCAGTATGTCCATCCATTATCTGTAACCGCTTATCCTATTCAGGGTCGCAGCGGCGCGGGGGGGGGGGGGGGGGGGGGGTCGCCAGACTATCACAGGGTTGACACAGAGACAGAACCATTCGCACTCACATTCACACCTATGGGGTCAACGGTTAACCTAACCTGCATGTCTTTGGACTGCGGGAGGAACCCGGAGAAAACCCACGCTAACACGGGGAGAATATGCCACGCCGGGTTTAAACATGAGACCCTATGCACTGTGCCGCCCTAGCTGCAGTATGTACTAAACGTAAAAAGAAAAAAGTATGCGATTTGAAACGTAGCCTACAATTTGGCCTCACAGCACTAAGCCACCAGCATGTGCCAGCATTACTCCAACCTGCTTGTCTCTCCACACATTCACTACAAAGAGGTATTGACCAGGCCTGTCAAATCAACCAAACGTTACTATTTGAATTAGAAAGTGACTGATGATCAAATTCAAGTAGAGCTGAAACAATTTAGTATTTTCATGATTACTTAATAGTTTGAGTCAATTTTCTCAGCAAAAATACTATAACATTTGCTGGTTTCAGCTTCTTGAATGAGAGTATTGTTTGCTTCTCTTTTTCTATTTCTTTGTGAATTGAATCGTTGAGTTTTGTACCTTTAGTATGAACTTGGGCTCTGGAAAAATTAAGATGGTTTGTCAGAACAAAAAATTTCAGAGAAAATAATTGCTATCAATATTGACATTAGTCAGCTGCAATCTAAAACTCAAGCCTTCAGGGTGAAAGAGTACAAAGACCTAAATGATGCATAACCAAATAAATAATAAAGTTTCCCGCAAAAATATTGTTGTTGAACCCAGAACTAGAAAGAGTTAAAATCAAAAAAGCTTTGCATAGACATTTTAAATCACACTTAAGTTTTACTATAAACATGAATGAATCAAAATGTAATATGTACCAACATGGAACCCTCTTTGTTTCAGGATTTACAGCACTCAAAATTAAAACAAGACACTGTAATTCCTCCAGCACACACCCGACTGTCTCCACTGTGTCTGTCAAGGTGATCTGGTTTGGAGCTTGAAAACAATTTGAAAATCAGACGTCCAGCCGAGGGGGTAAAATTAAAATTAGACTTGCAAATTAGCTATTAGCTAGACAGTTTTGACAACAGTATTATTAACATGACAAGCTGAGATTCTGTACAGTTTGAGGACATACAAAAAGAATGCTTCAGAGACTGAAAAACAAAAAATAAGTCATTGACAATATTAATATATTTATATTAATACCAACAAGGCTGTTATTTTTTATGTTCATGTTTAGAACATTAACCATTTCTTTAAAATCGAGGGTAGGAGTCACTGTCTTGTGGGTAGTGTCCTGTAGGGTCGTCAATCTTGCCTCCAGTCACCACCTCTTTTTCAACCTCCTTCGTGGCTCAGGATCTTTCCAGTTTCCCCCAGAACTACTCACCAGTTTCCAGGCAATTCGAAACACGGTGCTCACATGGAATGAAAAGAAAAATTCACAAGGAATCTACACAAAGAAAAAAAAAAAAAAGCTGCCCTTAGCCTCTTTTTTTCCCCGTGTATAAAAAAAATGTAGTATAACTGCGACCAGTTCCCTCCCAACCTCTACTCCAAGACATTGTTACCCTCTGAAAAATCATACAGATACAGTACATCACGTTTTGTTTTACTTCACTTGAACTGCAAAACGAGAGGGCCGGGAACAAAAATAAGAATTTACCAAGTCTACACTGAATATGATTCTCTGTGGAGCCACACAGAAATCAGAGGGAACAGTTGAACTGCATTTTTTTTTTGTAGTGGCGTCCATGACGGCTAAACAACGACTCCCCTCCCTACCTAATTTCCACAAGTCCTCTTCGCCCCAGCAGTGAGGGCCAGGGAGGCAGATAAGGGCGTTGTTTTGCTTAATCGTTCTTCTTCTCCCCCTCTGGTTTGTCTGTGATGGCAGCGGGTGCAGCGGGTGCATCAGGAGCAGCGTCTCCCTCTGCCGTGGTGTCCGAGGTGGGTTCCACTCCGCTGGTGCCAAACTCGTTGACCCTGTTGGGATCCACCCGATAGATCCAGCGCTGGTAAAGGTAGACGAAGAACACCACATCTGCAGGAGAAGAAACAGAGGTTAGTCCAGTGAGAAACAAGCATATTGCAATTTTTTTCATCTCACTTTAGGAAAACTGTCATAGTATAAAGAACACACATACTTTTTTATGCAATCAGAATAGTGGGATCTGCATTTGCAATTATCACAGTCACTGTAACATCCAACATCATAGCACTACTTTTAGAGGTGCATCTCTTTGCAAATGAAATAAAGTATTGACTGAGTTAATCTTTGCATGTAAACTATTTGAGAATCGATATAGTAACAAAAAACATAGTATCGCAATATTACATTTTTTAAATATTTTCTTACACCCTTAGCATCTAGTACATGACCAGTCAAGACCCACCAATATCTCAACTCAATGATGGACACTCAACATTCAACGCACTGATGAGAAAAGTAAAACCCAGATAACCAACTGAGGAGCTGAGCTGACTGAGACAGAGATGATGACATCACCTACCAATGAAAAAAACTTAAATTTCCACAACAACAGACTGTGCACACTTCACAGACCATAATGTAAAAGAAAACATTTTAGGGGGTCACATGATTGCCGTGAGGCTGTGTGAGGTTTCCTGAGTGAGATTTCCTGAGTGAAAGTGAGCTGAAACTCAACCAAATTACTCCACAGTATTTAGTGCCAGCACCTATGAATACATGTTGATTAAATATGGTTGTGTCTAAAAGGTAACCCGCAAATTGCCCAAACTTGCAAAAACTTTCAGAACCCGCTGCCTGACGATCTATCCTAATCATAACTATTCAAGGTCAATGCCTAACCTTAACCATCTCACGAGAGTTTCGCAATTTGCGTGCTACCTTCTAGACATGACCGTTAAATATAATGTGCTCAGCACCGTGACTCTTTAAAATTAATTACACTAAAACAACCTCATAAAGTATGTGGTAATATCAATGGGAATTATGGTTGTGAGTGAGACCTAGTGAGTTGACACCAGGTGGAGTTAGAGGATTAATTACAACTGATGCTGTTACTGGCATCGAAGGCCGACTGTGATTTTGACAGTTGCTCTGTGGTTCCAGGGAATCAAACATAATGCCATGAGTGACTTTGTGCGTCAGTGTGTTTAAGTCAAAACAAAAAGGGCCAGAAAGGAGGACAGTCTTTACTTTAAACAAACAACAAATCTGTCTGGATTATCTTTAGCTGTCACCATGCTGAGCAATGATTCAAACCTGAAACCACCTCTAGCAAAAACACTGCACATCTGTGCTTCATCAAGCTACAAACACAAAATGGCTTCTTTAAGGACATTAAATGGCTTCAACTGATTATTTAACTTCCCCTGCTCCTGATAAACTCATAAAAAGTACAACATTTAGATCAGGAAAGACGTACCATCTCTGAGGCATCCTATCCTGTACATCATGGGCATCTTGATGACGAAGGCAAACAGGTCATCAATGAAGGTGTTGAGAGCCTTGTAGGTGAGCATCCTCCATGGGAGGTGGGCCACAGACTTCATTTTGTAGTTGATGAAAAGCTGCGGTGTCATTGTAATGAAACCTAAAAAAACAAAAAGCAGAGATGGAAAGGAAGACACCGGTAAGGAAATGTAAACAATTGTACACCAGAGGCAGTAAATTAGACAACAGCCAACGTGACTGAGTGAAGTCTATTAATACACAACACATTAGCAGAGGCTAGTGGGAATTGGATATGTAACCATGATGCAAGGGTGACAACATTAGCTACATGTACATCCACTTAGAGACAGGATAATTAAGAGACAATAATAATAAATCAGATGACTCTCTGGCCTTTAAAAATAGATTTACATAAACAGGAACAAAACGTGTCAGCAGAGAGTAAAATCAATAATACATTAAGAGAATAAATTTAAAATAGTCCCACGGGGAGAGTTAAGAATGAGTATACAAGTATATCAATACTTAAGACATACTTACCAAAGGTTAACAAGAAGCCATAGAGCATGCCGAGTACCCATGAGTACCAGCCTTTGTGCTCTACGTACAATAAACTGTAGATCGCATAGCAGCCAAACAGAGGGTAGAGCAGCCAAGACAGGTACTTGAAGGCCATCTGTTCACAGTACACAAGAGAGAAAAAGGTTTGATCAAAAACAGTAATAAGACATTGACTAATATAAAACAGTACTAATTGGTCTGCTTTTATGAGACATACTGGTGATATTCATCCCAACAGAGAAATGTGTATTTAGGTTTGCCCCTCTCCACAGAGTGGAGGTCCGTCATGTTATAAAATAAATGTATTTTTGAAAGCAGTGTCCTCTGAATGTGGCCGCTGATAAGAGTGTTACAGTTGAGTATTGGTTTGACTTACATCGTCATAGATTTTGGTTGAAGACTTCACATATGTTGACTTGTCTTTGACTACCAATCTTGGCACCACCCCTAGGATTTTGTTCTCTCTGTCCAACTAGAGAAAGACAAACATAGGTGGTTACTGGAATATGGTAATAATAGTACAACATAGTAGAAATGTACAGATACAATAGGTTAGGATTAACAAAAAGGACAGATGGAAAAACATGTGAGAAATATTATCATCAAATGCAATTGCTTGGCTTCAGAAGAGACCTTGAAGCCAGAGTAGTAGTGGAGTCTGCTGGTTTTCATTCAAACCAAACATCATCTTAAGACATTCACTGGTTAACTCATACTTTTCTGGTTAAAGATGAATTCATCAGTTAAATAGGCTGCATTAAGTTGGTCTGACATTTTTTATATTTTCTTAAAAGACAGAGGAGCCCACTGGCTCAAAAGGAAAATTGTTGGAGTTTTTTAATTTCTAAAGAGTTGAATTAAACTGTTTATCAAACAATATTGTGTATAAAAATACAAGTGTTGCTCTGACTTACTTTAACATCCATGACCTTGGTGATTTTCCACAGGTCAATAAGGAGGCCGATGAACACGCTGACCTGCACCACAAAGTTAGTTTCGTTGTCCAAGATGTACAGCAGCACCACCAGAGACTGAAAGACTCCAAATGTGATGGAGCGCACAGAAAGGCCTTCGAGAGACTGTCTGCTGTTCCAGAACTGGATATCTGGGGAGGAAATGGTGGTAAGTTGAAGCTGAGGGTCAGACAAACAACAGTGCAATCTATTTTTTTTATATTAAGTAGGAATGTCAAACTAAACACATTAATAATGCGTTGACATTAACACGTAAATTTGTTTTAACGCCACTAATTTATTTAATGCATGAACGCAATCGATCTTTCAGAGGTTGTAGCGGGCTTAGTTTTTAAGCTAGAGTGAAGATGCTGGTATCGTATACATTAGAAAAACTTAAGGAATCCATTGGTATCAACCATGTCATACTAGCTTTTCGCAAAGGCTCCAAACTTGCAATACATTTTGGTGAGGAAAAACTGTCAAGGCCATTTTCAAAATGGGTGAAAATGGGTTCTATGAATACCCACGAGTCTCCCCTTTACAGGAATGCCCACTTTATGATAAACACATGCAGTTTGGGGCAAGTCATAGTCAAGTCAGCACACTGACAGCTGTTGTTGCCTGTTGGGCTTGAGTTTGCCATGTTATGATTTGAGCATCATTTTTAGTCCTGCATACAGACCGGCTGTTATGACCTTACCATTCTTGAAGGCAAGAAACTCGAAGATGCTGTGCACAATGGAGACAACGATGGTGAGTCCCAGCAGGTACGGGTTGGTTTCCAAAAGGGCCACCTATACAAAGAGAGAGAGTTATTAATCTAAAGTTACAGATGTATCTCAATTTTTATGTTTGATCAGAAAGTCCACAGGTTACATTTAGCTGCAGCCACAGCTAGAAAACACAGTAGTGTTTCTATAGTAAACCTGTCGAGGTATTTGGGATGAGAATCATAAATAAGTAATTATACTACAATACTATTGTGATACAATGCCAACAAAAATGATTTTATTCCAACACAAGCCAATTAGCAAAAACAAAACTGCTCAGGAGTTAACATGTTAACAATTAATCGATTAGTTGCAAGCTAGTATATTAATCACCAATTATTTTAATAATCGATTAATTGGTTTGAGTAAATTTTAAGGAAAAAAAAGATAAAATTCTGATTCTAGCTTCTTAAATGTGAATATTTTCTGGTTTCTTTACCCCTCTATGACAGTAAACTGAATATCTGAGTTGTGGACAAAACAAGACATTTGAGGACGCCATCTTGGGTTTTGGGAAACATTGATCGACACATTTTTCACCATTTTCTGACATTTTATAGACCAAAATGCGAATCGATTAATCAAGAAAATAATCAACAGATTAATCGACAATGAAAATAATCATTAGTTGCACCCCTAAACATGTCTGTTGAAAAGATACACCTGGCTCATAGTAACTCAAATACGTTTCTTAATCTGTGAATAAGGATAAACAGAAATCTCTGAAATAGAAAACTATAAATACAGTGAGTTTCTATGTAAATGTCACAATAATGATAAAACATACTGCTCATGTTACATTATATATTACATTATTTCACCAATGTATCATTAAATAAATGTCCAAATAGGAGTAATTATTATTGCAACCCAAAAGCAAACCTGCATAAAAGAACCAAAAACACCTTAATCTCATCACATCTAATACAATTCTTTTTTTCAGCTTTCTGTCTCTGTGATCCTTGAAGTCTTACCTTGACAGAGTCTTGGTCTTCATCAGACTGCTCGTATGTGTCCTCGGGAAGGAAGTTCCACGGTGAGCGTGCATTTTGGGCAGCGTACAGCTGCCAACGCCACAAGGACAGCGGGCAGTAGGAGAGGCGCAGGGGGAGTGCTTTCAGGGAATCGTTGATGGGATAGTAGTCCTTCTGAAGGTTCCAGTAGTCATTGAAGTACACAATGGGATAGTAGTCGCCACTTACTGCATCAAACTTAACATCTAGTGATAGAAGAGTGGAAATGTCAAAGATGGTTTCTTTTTTTCTGTCAAACCAAGACTCATTAATCAGCTGCTGTAGTAGGGACCTGGCAAAGAGGTGAGAGGGATGAACTTACGTTGGTCTAGAGGAGGGGGAACCGAGCCTTTGACCCAGGCAGTGTGGTCGTCCACCATGTTGATGGTGAGGTTGGGGTGCCAATGAGAGATAACCTCTACTGGACCGTGGCTCTCTGCTCGCTGTGAGGAAACATTTGATTTGACACGTCAGTGATGAGCTGCAACACCATGTGCAAAAGGCAGTTTGTCTTAGCTGCTGTAACAACTATTATTTCTATTAATGATAAAACCAATAGAAAGTCAAATCCAACGAGTAAACTCATTGATATCG
Organism: Sebastes fasciatus; assembly: GCF_043250625.1. Taxonomy (NCBI): domain Eukaryota; kingdom Metazoa; phylum Chordata; class Actinopteri; order Perciformes; family Sebastidae; genus Sebastes; species Sebastes fasciatus. The sequence continues at coordinate 20,502,371 of NC_133801.1, forward strand.
TTTTCTGATGATTTTAATTTATTTCATTTTGTAAAATGTATTTATATTCTTTGCTCACAGCCTTTCCCAAGATAACCTACAATTAGTGTTTCTGTAAGATTTATTTGGAAATCAATGTCATAAGATGAGGATAACACACAGTGTACTATAGCCTGGCCGACACTGGATTTCCGAGGCTGATACCGATATTTTGGATTTTTAAAAACTCTTCTAATGGCAATAACAATCAATAGTAATTTGCTGGACAAGCTATGTAGTGGTGACATTATTTCTAACAGGGCTGCACAATTAATCAATTTTATCGATATCGCAATATGGCCTACTGCAACTTTCAAATTGCAGGATGAGGAGGAAATCGCAATATTTGTTAAAGGTGAAATACAATACCATTTAAAATTAAATATTGTCGACCTGCAGAGATGTCCTGGCCTACACATCATATTCTATAGGCTTAATAAAACATCTTTGTTTGGTACAGATCCCCAGAAAATCCCACCATAATTATTTTATTTTAATATGTTTTTCAATGAAAATGAGAATAATGATGTAAAAATTATCATTCTGTTTAATATCGCAAATCATAATGCAATATCAGTCAAAATAATCGCAATTCGATTTTTTTTTTCAAATCATGCAGCACTAATTTCTAAATTACCTCAGACCTAGTTTGGCATTTCTTTACAGCAATTTTGTTGTCACTTGATCAGCCAACATATACACTGATATATCCACAATAAACTAATATCTGTGATATATTGGCCAGGTCAATTTACGGGTCTAGCTCTACAGCGTACAAAACAATAAGTAAAACAAAAATATATCAACCTTGATCACTTCGGGATCTGCTTCAGTCTCTCCTGTTAGCAGATTCTTGGTCTTCATAAACTTTCTTCGCTTGAATTTATTCAGCACTGAAAGAGGAAACAAGTGATGGTTAACACTTAGAAATGATCAAATAAATTATTCTATTCTTACAACTTTCGCTTAAAAGTTTACAATCTGTGCGTTTTCCACATGAGCTTACTTCGGGATGAATGAACTGTTGCCAGTCTGCGATACTGGCCCTTGCGTTTGGGGTCTGGGTGGAATCCACTTTTAGTGAAGTAGACGTGCATGTAAAGGGAACCATTCTTCTGCACTTCCTGCAAGTACACACCAAACAGGAAGAGTATTAGTTTCAGACAAAAACACATCCATATTACAAATCTCAAGTTCTTTCCTGTGCTTCACCAAAGTCAATCTCATTTCCTAAACTAATACCTGTTCCCTCTCACCATCTATCTACGGTCTGACACTTCTCTCTCACATTGCTCCTCAGTCATCCTCACCTCAGGGATGTCCATATCCTTATATTGCTCGTAACAGCCGTCCCCCTCCTCCCCAATGGTCCAGTCTCCGTAGACTAGGTCCCTGTGGAACCAGAACAGGGATTCTGTGTTGTTGAAGTCGGTGAACACCTCCTCCTGGGATATGTACACGTACAGGTCCTGCAGGCATGGTGAGAAAATAAAGGTGTTTATGATAATACAGAGTCAGGGGAGAGGGAGCGAGTTGGTCTGAAAGGGAGAGATAACACTGGTTTGCTGTCGAAATACTTCAGGTGATCACAGTGTTGAGGGGGGTTTAAGAATGAACTGCTTCAATTCAATTAAAAAACAGCTGCGGCCATGCAGATAAAGGCAATGGACAGAGGGGACAGGTGTAATACCATGAGGGTGTCCTTGGGGAACAGGTTCCTGCTGGGTACTCTGGGTGCCCCGGCTGGCGTGTTGGGGTCTGGAGTGGACGGCCCTCGACGGAACCAGCTACTGATCGCCCAGATTATGAAGATTCTGGAGAAACAAGTGAAAACAGAGTCAGAGGAAAATAAGATTTGGTAAATAAGGAATTAACATCAAAGTTAAGAGGAGAAACACAAATAAAAGAAATATGACAAAAATATAAAAAGAGGAGAGCAGCAGGGGTGGGGATGAGTTGGATTAATATTTAAATTTATTTGTAAATGAACAAATACTGGGTGCATTAGCATAAAAAACTCTGAGACAAAGTATTTCATATTGATCTTTCTCTTGAGATCTGAAGAGCTGCTACAGGGGAGCGAAACCACAAGGAGGCTAATCTGATCAAACTGTGTGCAGTCAAACTGCATTACATTCAGACTTTAAGAGAGAGAGAGACCTTTTCTTGAAACATAAATCAGTGACAGGTCAAATGAAGCAAAATTAGAAATGAAAGAAGAACAGAGTACTCTGTGGCAAACAAAGAAAACATTGCAAAATGTCCAAAAATATCAAGAACTGACATGTTTTTTTTCTTTTTTTTATCAGTCTAACTGCCAACCTCCCTTTGTGCGTTTGTGGTTTTGTTCAATGTATACTTCCCTCTTTGGTTGGTATGGGTTAAACTGACATTTTCTGTTTGATATCATAGTAAAATTGATAAAGAAAAATTCTTTGTTGCATGCAGAGCATGCATCGTGTTTACGAAACGATTACACATCCATTTTAGAAAAGATCTTAGTTTGGCATTCCTCAGTCCAAAGAGTTCAATATAATTTAAAATCATCAAGCAAATTTTCCTCTGCTTTAACCAAAATATCTACTTCCTTTTCTACCTTATGACATATATTTAAAGCTAAATTCAAACTAGGTGCCAAAAAATGTACTACACTGGTACCAGCTCCACAAGGGCTATGCTTTGCATGAGCATTTTTAGTACAAAATAACCCTTGCTCCTGAGATACTGTACGTTCTGTTATACAGAGAGATATCCCTAAATATCAACCCTTAGAGACCTTCATACACCTGTTTTTGTCTTTTTGGGGGGTCTAAAACTATGTCACATTGAAGAGGTGTATGTCATCTGAGAGCTGGGAACCTGAAGATTAATTTGAGATGCAGCTCAGCACTATGTGTCAAGTTGTTCTAGTCATAAATCAGAAATAAACCTGAATTAAAATAAATTGTAAATGTGTATAAAGGCTTAGATTATTATGATAGAAGTATATGATGGCCATCCCCATGCTTTATTATGTCTCATAAGTTGTTGCAACAATTTTGGGGTTGATACAATTTGTTACACAGATTTGTTACTAAATGTCTCACTACAATGAAATGGCTACTATGGGGTCTAACATCACACATGAATAAAGTTGGGTTCACTGGATCCACAAGAGTCTCAGTGATACCCAGTTTATGTAATTCCAAGACTGTTTAGGGACCCCAGTATGCAGAAATATTCACACATATATTTCTAGAATGGGCGGAAATAAAATACTGTAGGTTTTTGCCACAAACTGCATGAGATTATCATAAAGTGGGGACGTCTGTATAGGGAAGACTCGTGGGTACCAATGTAACCCATTTACATATATTGAGGTCAGATGTCAAGAGACCCCTGTGAAAATGGCCTTGCCAGTTTTTCTTCACCAAAGTCAGTCAAGCATTATTTAGCCTCCTTTCTGACCAGCTAACATGACATGGTTGGCACCAATAGATTCCTTAGGTTTTCTAGTTTCATGATACCAGTACTCTAAAACTGAACTTGCTACAGCCTCTGAAAGACAGTAAAGGTCTCAGAGGGTTTGACTGATTCTTGAATATGTTACACATTAAAAAGAACTGTTAAAATCCCCTGAAAGTCACTGCAATCTACATACACAAGGCAATTGACATCCACCACATTAAGGCAACACTTAAGCCTACTACAAAGCTATTGCACCGCAGAGAGTAGACAGGTGCGTCAGATCATTAACTCTGACTGTGAAAGATGTGAACCAAAAATTCCCACACTGTTGATTACTCATACACATTTTTGTTGGTACCAATGCTGCTTGGGTGTGATCGACGGTGCAGGATTTTTTTGTTCATCCACCACATTAAGAAGGTAGTACTTAATGAACTTTTTATTGGACAAATCACTGAACATAATTAGAGAGACGTTTAGAGATATTGTCATCCCCAAGTCCGGTGAGGACAAATGTACCTTAGACTGAATCAAAACATACATAGAAATCCATTAATTAACCATTTGTCTAGTTTGTCTATGCTGCAAATTGCACTGAAAAAGATGAGGAGACAGATTTTAAAATGGACAAATTTGGGTAAACGGCAGATTGACAGGCAACGCAGACTGTAAACTCTGAGATCCAGAGCAGAGTGGACATCAGATGAGCTGTGGTTCTGCACACAGCTTTAATATGGATTTGACACCACCATAATAAATCACATCATGTATTTCGTTAATTATTACAATCACAGTATCAGAGTAAGCTTTTATCTGTGGGCTGGCTCTCCACTTGTAAAGACAGGGCGAGCCTGCCAGATTAAAAGACAAAAAGGAAAAACTCACCGGAAGAGGACTCCTTTAATGACCTGCCATGCATTAGGTGCTGGTTGCGGCGGCGGCTGCTGAGGGTCCAGTGCATTTTCAGGTGTCGGCACAACCTGGCCATCTGTTGTTGCAGCAGTCCCATTGCTGTTCACCTACAACCACACAGACACACACACACACTGTCAGTGTAGCCAAAGAAAGTCACAATGATGATGCAGTAATGGCATCATGTGATGAAGTCTGTCATCAAACGAGAACAGCTTCACTGGCAGTAAAAAGGAGACACACATGTTCTCACTGTACTTTACTGAAAGCCCAATGTCGTGATATAATACAGTACAATTGATCCCAGACTTTTATTATGTGTTGACTTCACATAATTGACTGACTGCCCAATGACCATTGTGTTAGGTAGAGCTGTGTATTGGCAAGAATCTAGCGATATGATCCGTATCGTGATACAGGGGTTACGATTCAATATATATGTTTGTTGCGTATGGGGCTGCGTATGGGGCCACAGACCGGTCAGGGTGCCCATGCTGTCCTAATGTTATGGTTGATCGGTGTATGTCAATCATGTCAATGATTCATTCATTAACTGCTTATCCTATTCAGGGTCCAGGGGGTGCTGGAGCTGATCCCAGCTGACATTGGGCAACTATCACAGGGCTGACACATCGAGACAGACAACCATTCACACTCACACCTACAGGTAATTTAGAGTAAAAAATTAACCTAACCTGCATGTCTTTGGAAGGAAGCCGGAGAAAACCCACGCTAACACGGGGAGAACATGCAAACTCCACCGAAAGGGCCCCAAACCGGATTCGAAACTGCGACCCTCTTGCTGTGAGGCGACAGTGCTAACCACTGGACCACCGTGCCACTTCATGTCAAGTAAATATTTCTCAAATTAAATGAGTCAATAATAGTGGACACAAAAAAGTTTATTGAATTTTGTATCTGTATTTTTTTACCATAAAATGACAGCTTGTTTGGTAATATTGTTTTCACAATATTTTCTAAAACTCATCAAATGTTGCATAGAGTAGCTCAAATTTCATCTACAAGCCCAATGCTATTTTTACCAGCCTAACTTGATCAAAAGTCGCCCAGAAACCAGCCCAATCTGGCAATGCGGGTAATAACAAATACTTTCCACAAAAATTATAGCAAGAAATTTGCAATCAAATGTGCAGTATGCTTGGCAAATAAATAACAAACTTGGCAGACTTGAAAATGAATTGGCAACAATTTTAGCAACTGAAAGATACAGTATAATGCCAAATATTCTCTCACTCCAGCTTCTCAAATATGAGGATTTGTCGTTTTTCTCTGTTTTGTAAATTGAATAAATTTGGGTTTAGACTGTTCTAGTCAGACAAAACGAGCCATTTGAAGACATAACATAATGCTCTGGGAAACTGAGACAGGATTTCTTTGTAATTTTACTATTTTCGACATTTTATTGACTTTTTTTCATTGATGAAAAGAAAGTGTTGTTGCAGCCCTATAATAATTACAAATTACAAAACATATAAAGATGACATATGAGGGGCACCCAAGCTGAAACATTAAATTTCTAAGGATTGTAACTACCATGATCTCTTGACCTAATAGAGCCTTTGTATCATGCGAGTATCAGCATGCATATTAGCATGTTAAAGATCGGTGAAATCTGTCATCAGTTTGCTTCGGCGTGTCCATGTAGCCCCCCCACCCACCCCTCCAGCAAGGCCACATTCTATTCAAGTGACACAATACACAAGCGTATGCCAAGTCATGAGACTCATTCACTATCTAAACATCTAATCTCCCCCATTGTCACCAGCACAAGGGAGACCAGAGGCTGGCCTCTTGAAACAAACAAAACTTGAGGGTAAAAAAATGTTTTCCGCTCAGCAGGTTATTGAAGTGCCAAGAAGGCCAAGAAATGACTGCGTGAACACCGGAAATGTTGGGGTTTATGATAAGCCACTGACCTAGCACCATCACAAACTGAATTCAGAGGCCATGAATAGGCTCAAAATAGAGCGTTTTATCCTCGCTGCCATGTCCTGTTCCTTTCAAATAGAAGCAATTCTATTATCAGAGACATGGATCTCCGTCTCCTGGAGGGATCAACGTAATAACCATTACCAGATGGATCATCAATATGCTCCAACAACAGAAACAAGGTTATCTGTTCCAGCTCAAGATAATAATTTACACACACTGAACAAGGATTAACAATTAACCACCTATCCATGGTGTAGAGTAAATGCTTCACACTGGGTGTGTGTGTGTCTGACAGGAAGAGGGCCAACAGTTCAGATAAGTCACTCTTTCACAGAAATGGGATCGCTCCGGTAATGTTTGTCACACAGTATCTCCTCAAGGAGGAAGCAAGCTAATATAGGCAAATAATTATGGATATAAAGGCATGGCTGTTGAATGTGTGTCCATTGCTAATGTCTAAAAAGGCTTTCTGTCTGTGCTACAATGCGTATTTGCCAACATTCAAGATGGTCTTTCCACATTAAGAGGACATTTAGTACAAGGAAAATTCACATGTTATTTTAGACATGAAAACGCTGACTTCATCATATGTGCGGTGATGGGACCAATACAGTTACACCTGTACCGAGTAGAAATATTAAATAAAACTTAGAAGACAAAAAGCACTAGTAGCCACTTAGTGTATTCCCTTGATTCACCACAGAATTTTCTCTCAACTAATTCACCAGCAGTGGGCCTCAAGAGCAACATAACTGCCTCATCTAAAACTAAAAGCCTGACAGAGCGATTTTATTAAGAAAAAGAGACACTAAGCGCATGGTGTACCCTTGTCCTAGATTCTGCCACTTGTGTATTACAATTAGATATGAATTACAGAGCTAGGCATCGGTTATTCAGGAAGATAAATCCCTTACAATTTGTAAAACCCTCAAAAAATGTTATGCAACATTTAACCCTGAAAAAAAACAGATTTGTAACCCATTTGTCAAGTCGCAACTATTGTTTAACCCAGATGGTTGTAAGAGAAGAATCTGGAAATACCTTCAAATAAGCAGTACATGCTGTGTTTTTAGAGATTTATCTTTGCTCTATCTATGCTTGGGGCAGCAGTAGCTAAGTCCATAGGGACTTGGCTTGGAAACTGGAGGGTCGTGTGTATTTCTGGCCTGTGTGTACTATGTAAAATAACAGAGTGAAAAAAAATTAATTTCCCCTTTAATATTAATTAATAAAGTGTCTTTCTTCTTCTTCTTCCTCCTCTTCTTCTCAACTCTGAGACTTCAATGTAATGATAATGAGAACAAGAACATGGGAGGTGTGAATTAGGGCTAGATTTAAAAACAAAACCATGAAAGGAATCTATAGAAACCAAAACTATAAACCTAAAAATGACTGGTCTTTCTTGGTCTTACAGTAAAGATACCAAGCATATGCCATTTGCTACAGCTTTACAATCTGCTTGTTTGATCACATCAATAGTTTGTGTACCACTAGCATTTCTTTGTGTTTGTTTGGTTTAATTAACCAGAGAGGAGTAGACCGGTGGTCTACCTCTCTGGAGAGTGATGATTCACTGTCTTTGACCTCTGGTGACTTGTGATATCTGTCACTCCGGAAATAATTGCTAGCTGGCTTGATGTCGTCCTAAAAATCACCTCCAACAACTACTACAATTTAAGAGCATTTTCGAGCCAAATGTTAACGTCTACACACCGATTTATCTCACTTTGTTACCAAGATAAGCTGCCAGATTTGCCATGAGGCGTAAAAAAATATACATTGAGCCTGAAGTGTTCCCTGTAATGACTGTAAATAAATTAATGGTCTGTCTTGGTCTTACAGTAAAGATACCAAACATGTGCCATTTGCTATCAGTTTTACAATCTGCTTGTTTAATCACATCAATATTTTGGGTATCACTAGCAATTTTTTTTGTGTTTGTTTGGTCAAAGACAGACTTTGAATTAAACAGAAGAAGACAACCTTCTGTGTTTTAGAGATTTATCTTTGATGAACTCTGAGACTTCAATGTAATGATAACATGAGGTGTGAATTGAGGCTGGATTTAAAAACAAAACCATGAAAGGAACCTACAGAAACCAAAACTATAAAAAAAACAAAAATGACTGATCTGTCTTGGTCTTACAGTAAAGATACCAAACATGTGCTACAGCTTAACAATCTGCTTGTTTGATCATATCACTAGCATCTCTTTGTGTTTGTTTGATTTAATTAACCAGAGAGGAGCAGACCAGTGGTTTGCCTCTCTGGAGAGTGATGATTCACTGTCGTTGACCTCTGGTAACTTGTGATATTTGTCACTCTGGAAATAATCACTAGTTTGCTAGATGTCGTCCTAAAATCACCTCCAGCAACTACAGCTACAATATAAAACAGCATTTTAAAGCGTTTAGCCAAATTTTGACGATTTATCTCCCTTTATGTTACCAAGATAAGCTGCCAGATTTTCCATGAGGCGTAAATAATCTACATTGAAGCTAAGTGTTCGCTGTAATGCCTGTAAATGATGAAACAGTGGATCAGAGAGAGGTGTTTGAGAGCAGCTTGGCCTGGCTGGTGAATCTGCGTCGTTCAGGTTCAGGCCTTCTTGTGATAGCAGCTCACTGACACACTGCAGCAGTCAGCTGGCTCTCACAGACACACATCAACTCATTATCCTGTCACTTATTATGTAATAGTGTGTGTTCAGGTGAGATTTCACCGTGAAACACGGCTCACACTCCGTTAACATCCCGGTTTTAACGGCAGCAGGAGGTCGTTTAAAAACCAACCGGCACTGACAACGTCACTGTGGTCTCGTGTAATGGTTTCTATGGTAATAAGACGTTTAAATGTTGACGGTCCATCACACTCACAACGCTCAAACAAAGATAAAACACCGCTCTACAATTGAACGAGAAGATTCAATAAGATAATGAGTGTCATTCATTTTTACCTCGCCGTTGCTGACGGCTTCTTTCGACGCTTCGCTCTCCTGCGTCGCCATCTTCCCTTGTCTCTATCGCGGCGCACACTGCTGCTGCCTGGGAAACTGCGCGCAGTCTCGCGAGAGTTCGACAGATTGTCGCGTCATTGCAGTGACGTCTTCAGGGGGAGTGATGTTAAAAAAAAAAAAATGTGAGGCTGATAAATATTTTAAAGATGCTTTTTTTGTGACAGGGCTTATGAAACGGCATGAAACACCGTGCTTATTCATGCTTAATAAAATGAAAGCTTTCTAAAAACTAAAATGGATCCTCTTCTACTTTTATTAAATATATAACAGGATGTTTTATAAAGCTAGCAAAGAGCGTAGCAGTTTTAGGGAAAACAAGACTGGACCATAAATCACTGCACATTCTGTATTCTTCACTTGTATCACCATAACTGAATTACTGTGTGGAAGTTTGGGGTAACACTTATAAAAGCAACTTACAACCATTATGCATACTACAAAAGAGAGCAATCAGGATAGTAAATAATGTGGGATAATAGGGAACGCACGAACACACTGTTTTTAAAGTCACATGCATTGAAATTCATGAATTTAGTCAAATTTAAAACCGCAATAATTATGTTCAAAGCAAGACATAATTCACTTCCGGGTAATATTCAAAAAATGTTTAGCGACAGGGAGGGGGGGTTATAATTTAAGAGGAAAATTTAATTTAAAAAAGCATTGTGTTCGTACAACAAAGAATAGTATGTGTATTTCAGCCTGTGGGGTGGATTTGTGGAATGGGTTAGGTGATGGGTTGAAGCGGAGCAGAAATATAAATCCATTTAAAAAGCTATACAAAAAATATATTTTTGGGAGGTATATGGATGAGGAAGAGTTGTGATAAGGGTTGTGTTAAGGGTTGGTTTATATCTACTTTTTAACTCCGGATGGATATGTGGGTTGTAAATAAACTTGGGATGCTGTTCATATAACTAATTTGGGATTTAAATAAATCTGGGATAGTTTATATATTATATTATATGATATTATATTATATTATCATTCTATGATATATGAGTTAATAGAGGAGAAGTGAGAAAGGGGTAGGGAAATATAAGTTTGACTTCTATCTACTCCTTTTCGGACGCTATTACTCTTGTTTTGTTTGTTATTATTTTGTATCTGTTTTTATTTATTTTAATGTTCGAAATAAAGTCATTCATTCATTCATTCATTCATTCATTCATGTAACTGTTCTCTTATCTCTGTCAACCTCCATAGACACATTTCCTAGTATGAAGTCGCCAATTTGCAGTGACAGAAAGTACCTTGACTAATCAAGTACTGTACTTACCATGTCCATGTACCATGTCATACTAACTTGTCGCAAAAGAGGTTAAATAACAAACTTATGCTAAATTTTGGAAAAACTGCCATGGCCATTTTCAAAGGGGTCCATTGACCTCTGACCTCAAGATATGTGAATGAAAATGGGTTCTATGGGTACCCACGAGTCTTCCCTTTACAGATATGCCAACTTTATGATAATCACATGCAGTTTGGGGCAAGTCACAGTCAAGTCAGCACACTGACACACATTAATATGCTTAAATCATAACATGGCTAACTCAAGCCAAACAGGCAACAACAGCTGTCAAGCTGTTGTTGCCTGTTTGGCTTGAGTTAGCCATGTTATGATTTAAGCATATTTTTTATGCTAAATGCAATAGGGGAGAGTGGGGTAAGATGAGCCAATTTTTACTTATGCTGTCCTCGAGGTTAGAAAAAATGAGACAGAAGCAGAATGAAAACTTGAACCTTAAATTCAGGATCTCTCCTATCAAATGAAATGATCAGCATGCATCCATCACAAAGCTGTCTGGAAAAAATGACCTTCCCAAAAAAAGTGCTCCTGTGGCTCAACTTGCCCCAGGTAAGGGGTAAGTTGATCCGAGTCAGTGGGTAAGTTGAGCCATCGTGGGGTAAACTGAACATCTGAGTTTTTAAGTTTAAACCTCAGCATAAGTGTGTTAACAAACAGTTTCACAGTTATGAACTTGTGAGAACAAACCACCTGTGAGTTTCAAGACCATTGAACAATCAAAATATCATTCAATATTCGACAATATTCCAGTCGTCAAGGTTGCAGTGAAATATGAACTGTTGCTCCCTCCTTACAGTTCCTCCAGCCTTTTGAGGTTGAGGTAGCTTCTTCAGCACATCACTCAGTGGAAAAGATGCCTCATCCTTTTCCTTGAATGCAAAGGTGGGCTTCTCACGTCAAGTGTTCCCCCGGATTCTTCTGAGAAATCTTGCACTCACTTCGTTGCCCTCCAGGCTCTCAACCAAGCCAATGTAATGGTAGCTTCTGCCTTTGGATACAAAGTTTACTATGACAAAGTCACCAACTGACAGATCTGAGATGTCTGATTCACTTCTCTCATCATTAGAACTCTCATGCTCAGAAGTGTCATCAAATGGGATGGCATCACACTCTCCTCAGAACTGCTGTACGCTGTGATTTTCGTCTTGGTCTTTGGTTTGACCTAGGCCTACCTGCTAAACCCTGCTCTTTCCAGTTGTTGGGGACAGGAAGGTTGTTCTTTCTGCCAATTCCAATGCCAGTTCACAGCATTTCTTTGGAGTAAGGCCGTGGAACTGTTCAGCCAGCTTCTTGATATGGTCTGCAAGCTCCTTCTCTACCTCCTCTGTGAGGACCCTCTTTGCCTCTGCTGTTCCACTATAACCAACTGTTTTAACTTCCTTTATCTCCCTCTTCTATAAAGGTTAACACATACAAAAAATCAAACCAAGTTGTGTAACACTCAACAGTAATACCATTTTATACATCAGAGAATTAATTTGGTTAATTTATGGTGGGGTAAGTTGAGCCAGTGGCTCGGAATAATAGTAGAATATTAGTGAGCCAGTGGCTCAACTTACCCCATAGCCTTTGGCTCACTTTGCCCCATAGCTACCATTTTGGAAAAAATGGCCCAGTTTAGCAATTCAGGCTAATCTTTAACGAAGGGATTAACATGGTGTTATATCTTAGTAAATCACCAACATGTATAATATATTTTTTTAGACCTGGATAAATTTGCTTTGACCTAACATTCATTATTCCTGACATGCAGAAAATTTACTTTGATAGGGAAAAAACTGTTTTTGGTGTAAAAAAGTACTTACTACTTCTCCCATGTGCTTAACTCCATCACAGCAAGATAGAAATGATGGGTACTTCCTGAATTTATGGTCACATGACAAAACATAATCACAGTTGCCAAGATACAGGGGGTGGGTCAACTTACCCACTGGCTCATTTTACCCCACTCTCCCCTACCTGTGAGGGTTTCTGGACAATATTTGTCATTGTTTTGTGTTGTTAATTGATTTCCAATAATAAATATATACATACATTTGCATAAAGCAAGCATATTTGTCCACTCCCATGTTGATAAGAGTTATAAATACTTGACAAATCTCCCTTTAAAGTACATTTTGAACAGATAAAAAATGTGCGATTAATCATGGACAACCATGCGATTAATCACGATTAAATATTTCAATATTTGTGTTTGTTTGGTCAAAGACAGAATTAAACAGAGAGCAGTAGACCAGTGGTTTGCCTCTCTGGAAAGTGATGATTCACTGTCTTTGACCTCTGGTAGCTTGTGATATTTGTCACTCTGGAAATAATCACTAGCTGGCTTGATGTCGTCCTTAAAATCACCTCCAACAACTACTACAATTTAAGAGAGCATTTTCAAGCCAAATTTTGACGTCTACACCCGATTTATCTCACTTTGTTACCAAGATAAGCTGCCAAATTTGCCATGACTCTGGAAATACCTTCAAAATAAGCAGCACATGTTGTTTAACAACCTTCGGTGTTTTAGAGATTTATCTTTGCTCTATCTATGCTCAACTCTGAGACTTCAATGTAATGATAAAGAGAACATGAACATGGGAGGTGTGAATTAAGGCTGGATTTAAAAAAGAAAACCATGAAAGGAACCTACAGAAACCAAAACTATAAACCATAAAATGACTGGTCTTTCTTGGTCTTACAGTAAAGATACCAAACATATGCACATTTACTACAGCTTTACAATCTGCTTGTTTGACAATATTTTGTATATCACTATCATGTTTGTTTGGTCAAAGACAGACTTTGAATTAAACAGAGAGGACTAAACCAGTGGTTAGCCTCTCTGGAGAGTGATACGAGTTATAAGTACTTGACAAATCTCCCTTTAAGGTACATTTTGAACAGATAAAAAATGTGCGATTAATCGTGGACAACCATGCGATTAATCACGATTAAATATTTCAATTGATTGACAGCCATAATTTGGAATCAACACTATATAGAGTAGTAAACCTAAACCTCAGCTCCACCTCAACCAATTACAACATTAAATGCTGCCTATGTCATATCATCAGCAATATTAATACAAAAAGATAATAACACTGGCAATATAATTGCCATTTTGCACCAGTACACTTGTGAAATTGAAGTACACTTTGCTGATAATACTTCTGTACCATGAATATTCTGCATACTATATATATTCATTATAGCGCCCTGTCCTGGTGTCTTGAATGGGCTGTGTCCAGGCAGTCTGTTTTTTAGATGTTTTTCACAAAGGCAAACTTGTTCTCATTGATTTCTCAGCAAAACGAGTAATAAGGTAGGGTAAATAATTAAATAGGGACTTTTTTTCCCCTTCAAGGTGTTCAGCATGCTTGCACTACACATTTGCAGCATATAGTCCCTTCATTAGTAGTCAAGACAGTTTTATCAATATAGGCCAAAATCAAAAAATTTGCCTCAGAGGGCATGACAATCTGTAAAAACAGAATGACTATTGTAAATCCAAATGTATATTTTTAAGTAAATATTAAGTGTAGATAAGTTAGTTTCAGGCACAGAGCCAATGGTCTGTGTCATATTACATGTACAGAAAAATCAACTCAATCTGATACGCTCCTGTACTGGCAAATTACTTTTATTAATATGCATTACCCTTTGGCACATAGTAACACCAGCACCCTAGAGATGAACAGTTTTTTAATAAAAGGAAAAGAGAAGACTACATTTTTGTAGGTGTGGTAATGACATTAAATTGAAAAGAAAAAAAACACAAGAAAGATTAATTTACATTTCTTCTGTAAACTTAAGATAGAAAAACATGTCAACTGTATTGGACCAGTAACACAAAACAAAGCATAAATAAGGCATATCATTCATGTTCAAAAGCTGAGTGTTGTGGTGATTATAATGGAGAGAGGCAGTTAACTGGAGAGTGAACATTTTATAGTTTTCGAATATTATTTTGATGGCCAACCCCGGTATCTAATCAAAATATACATTTAATGGTACATTGTAAGTATAATTTATACTAATGCTACAGAAAGGAAACATAAACAGGTATGTCTCCACTAATATACTTTTACTTAAGCCACCCACCTCATCAAAAAAACTGTAATACTACAGGATGAATTCAATATGTCGTGCTTATATGGAACTGCAGGGGAAAAAAAGCCCTATTAAATTTGACTTAAAATTGAATGAAATTGTTAGCACAATTTAATATCAATTTCACAGCTCAGATTGAGTTCTCGGAGACACACTAAGGACTTCTGAGAAAAATCACATTCAGCATCCGATTCAACAATTTTGGAAGCTGTACCAGATGTTGTCATCCATTTGTATACAGGAAAGCTAAGTTTAAATTAACTAAATTAATTTGATTTCATCGACCACATTTAAATTGAAAAATGGTAAAAATTGAGCCTTACCATTTCAAATGTTTAACTTGAACATTTTTTTATTTTTATTTCATTGGTTCAATATAAGCAGGACACATTCAAGTTACAAAATATTTTTTTTACCAAGGGGAATTCAGCAACAGAAAAATAAAGGGGAATTACAAAAATTGAGTTTTACATATCACATACTAACACAAAATGAAATTTAGAGTTGTGTAGAGAGGAAATATCTACCCTTGCATACTTTCACAATCGAGTGAAACATGGTGGAATGAGTTGGACCATTAAGTACTGATTTTAATCAGTGATTGGAAAGCGTTTCTCCAGCTTAACTCATTTGGATATATGTATGTGACTTCATGTTGGTCTGGAATACAAGGTGCAATGCCAATTTCCAATTCAGTGTCAAAGTATTTTAGGGGGGAGGGGATCTTTCTTTTGACCACTCTCTCATCAATTTAGTCTGCAAAACATGCTAAGACTACAGTTAACTATAAACCGTTATATACAAACAAGTACTGCTAAAGCAAGTAAATTAAATTGAACAGATGTGCATGAAGTGAAGGACTACATAAAACCTTCATTATGCTGCCTTACATGCAACAAAACACCCTCCTTTATCAAACCTTGTTATCATCATATCCAGCGCAGCAATTGATGTACTACCTGATATACACCTCTATCAGGTTGCGTCGGCATTAGTGAGAGAGAAATTGAACCTGGGCGCCCAGGTAGCTCACGAGGTAGAGCGGGCGCCCACATACCACGGCTTCGAATCCGACTTGTGGCTCTTTGCTGCATGTCATCTCCTCTCTCTCTCTCCCCTTTCTAGTCTATCCTCTGCACTATCAAATAAAGGCCAAAAAAAGCCCCAAAAAAAAGATTAGACACTGGTGGTGAATGGATAACAGCTTGAGGCTTGATGCTCACATTTCACATTACAGTCCTACATCTCATCTAAACCGTAATCCTCCTCAGGAAAGTCTCCCACAGTCACAGTTGTGGGCTTCACAAATGCACCGTATTTGTTCACGCATTCAAAGTATTTCTTCCCGTCAACTCTGTGGGAACACAATTTAATCAAAGACTGGGTCAAATACAAAATCAAGACCAACATAATCAAGATTGTGCAGAGCTATAAAAAAAAATTTATAGTGCTCTTACGTTCCATCATGCTTTCCCATGGGCTCATCGTACTTCACACCCACCCAGTAGCCTGGCTTGAAATCTGTTGTACCTGCAATGAACGTAAAAACATTGTTCTTTACACCAGGTACTCCTACTCTTATTGTTGTTTGCTTGGTCAAGATCATAAATTCTCAGCCTTCGTTAACTAACTTCATTAAATAACTGCTGAAACTGACAATAATGAGAAATGAACATATGCAATAAATTTGGGTAAGTGCAAGCCATTGTATTGCTCTCTAGAGTAAGCAATAACAAAACTTGAAGATGGTTATTCATAACTTCTTTCACTGAACAACGTGAACTACCTGACAATTAATCACTTACATTCTTTACGTTTTTGGACAGCGAGTCATTGTGTTGGCCCAGTACTCAAGCAAAACTGATTAAAAATGAAAACTTGAGCATGCTTTTATTCGCATCAGATGAAATGTGAAGGATTTTTTCTTCAGCAGCCAATCCAGCAGTTACTTTCAAGGCCCGGACACACCAAGCTGACATCAAAGAACTAGCGGCGATGAAGGCCGACTGTTGCGTCGCCTCACGTCGCCTTAGTCTTGGCCGACAAGATGCACTTGAACACATCGTAGAGACTACAGCTGACGGCCAGTTAACACGTACGTTCTGCGCTTGTGTGAGAGGAATTAACTCCCCACATACGCAGGTAGCGGTAGTCTGTATTCGGCACTCAAAAAGGGAAACCGGAAGACCGAGGACTGCGGATATACAAGCCGTTGTTATGATACATACATGAAACAAAGCGCCGTTTGCCGACCATTTGAGCACTGAGAAGAGCCTTCTGTGTGTGTGCCCTCTTGACTTTACTCGTTTGCTTGCTTTCCTCACTTCCGTTTCTCTTCTCGCGCACTGATTCGCTTAAGCGGAACAACTAATCAGAGTGACTTTTCTCACCGACGGGCTCCACTGCCGATTCAACATGCTGAATCTGCCAAAAAAAACTCCGACACAGGCAGAATAGAGCCGACGGTGTGGGACGCACCGCAAAAACTAGGCCAACAGGCGCTCACCGGCTGCCCCAAACTGTTCGACGGCCGACCGTCGGCTTGGTGTGTCAGGGCCTTTAGTCTCTCTTAAAACTAGCAGAGCAATGTATAAAAAGGGTTATCATTCCTCCTACATTGCTTGCATAGATTGTGCAATAAGTCACCCTAAAGGCTGCTCTGTTGGGAGAGAAAATCCTCAGTCACACAGGATTTAAACCAGTATCCTAAAGAAAGTAAACCAGCTAAGCTTTATCCACACTTACCAACAAACATGACTGTGCCAACCTTCGAGGGCTGCCCAGGGACCTGCACTTGGCATCTGTTACCAACAGACATGGCATCAGCAGCAGCTTTGTTTTCCTCCTCCCGAGCAGCATTCTCAGCTTTCTTCTTGGCTATTTCTTCCTCTCTGGCGAGATCAAAACGATTCTTCTTCATGAATGACCTTGCTGAATCTGAAGGAAAGAAAGTTGGATTGTACTAAACACAGGATATTTCAAAACACACTCAGTGCTGCAGAACATCTTCTATCAAACAACATTGAATGATTCCTTTACAACATTTGTTAATTGTTAGCATACAAATAAACCTTTCTAAATAATAACAGCTTAGGCGTTGTATGATGAGGTATTGTCAATTACTGTGTAGCTATAATGTTATCCTTTGCTTCTGCAATATATTATATTTCTTTAATACCAAAAGCACAGGAAAAAAAAGTTTATACTATGAAAATTACAAATTTGAGAGAAGCTTAAGTATGTCAGACCGTACCTGTTCGCTTTTCATAAGCGTCATCTGAGAGTTCAAACTTCTCCACTTTGGAAACATCAGTAAACTCGTTCATCTGACCACTTGTATCAGTAACCTGTGGATCAGGAAGAGACAGGAAGGTTTAATAAAAAAAATATAATAATAATAAAAAAAAAAGACCACACCACAGGTTTTGTATGTTTAGCCAATAACTGCAAATCGCTTAAAGGTCACATATTATACTCCATTTAAACTAGTTATTATAGGTCTCAGACACCTCCAAACCATGTCTCTGAAGTTTTTTTTTCAAAAAAACAATCAGATCATGCATTCCAGCATGTCTCTATAACCTCTGTTTCAGCCCATTTCCAAAAGTGCTGATTTCTGTGTCTGTAGCCTCTGTCTCCTCCCACTCTGCTCTGATTGGTCAGCGTTTTCTGTCAATCAAACGTCCTCAACAACAGCGTCACCCTCCCCCTCCCTCCCGGAGAGAGACGAGTGGAGAGATAGCAGCTAGAATAAAGTTTATAAACCACTTTAAAGTTTATAAACCAGAAACTTCACCCAGCGCACGTTACCGGAGGAATCTGATCAGAAATCGGCGACACATGATGAACATCTGCGGTCCAGATTCCAGGTTTTCCTGACGGTTTCTCTCAGGTAAATAATGCTGTTTATATCTCTGTTAGTTAGCTCAGTGTTTACCTCATGCATCAACTCTGTAAACCGTAAACACACACTCTGTTTTACGTCTGTCTTTACAGATCCATCTGTGAGAAATGACCGACAGAATCATCCCAGAGGAGAGCAGACAGCTGAGAGCAGATGGCTCTGTTTACATGGAGATACAAAGCTAACCCGGTAGCATGTAGCTAACCCGTTAGCATGTAGCTACATGCTAACGGGTTAGCTACATGCTACCGCTATGACACAGTGTGTAAACACAGCGACCATCAGGGTGGAAAATAGAAGATGTGAAACAGTAGTCAGTTCATTATTTCTGCTAAAAGATAAATGTATGGAAGATCAGAGTAATGGTATATTATTTACAGTAGTAGCTGTCTCTGTGTTACCATGACTACAGACCACCGGAGCTTAGCTTACCATAGTTTACCAGAGCTGAAGACTTTCTCCTGTACCATGTTAACATAACTAACTAACAGGTGGGATGATTACAAATGCTGTGAATAATTAATATTGTCATCTGTCTACTCAAATAAAGTTTGACTGTGAAACTGAAATGTGTTGTGTTGCTTACAAGTCACTATTTACTACCTATAATCTGCTACATGCATGACATCAAATATATATAATATATAAATATCATCTGTTTAAACAGTGTAATTACATAAAGCCTTTGTGAAAGAACATGTTATATTTAGATGATGGGAGTACATGAAGCCTGTTCTGCTGGTTCTTGCAGACTAACTGTAGGAGCTACTTTGCTCAAGTTCGGTTGAGGAGGAGAGACAGTGACGCGCTGTGGGGCGGGGTCAGCTACTGAAGGTTCTCTCTGGTTCGACCAGGAAACCCTCACGTGGCTTGCATTCTCTAATGACGTCAGAATACAAGGAAAAAAGCGAATTTTTTTTCTGCACCCATTTCCGGACAAACGGAGGAGGAGAAAAAGAGAGAGGATGGTCTTTTATGATACTATGGTGGCCTGTAGACACACTGGGGACAGATATTGATGTTTAAAAGACATGGAAAAGTGCATTTTACATAATAGGTGACCTTTAAGCTTCAAACAAGCAAGTTAATTATGATCTTTTGGTCAACATTACATTACCGTTGAATAGTAATGCAGATGTGAGCTGCAACTGTTTTAGAAACTCAGGCACATGTTTTGAGGAAACATGTAGTTACACAGAATTTATTGTACTAAAGAATGCATGTTATCTTATCTGAAACAAATTTGTTTTTGGCTGCAGGAAGACTGGATTTGGAACGATCTGAAAACCTATTGCTTCCTGTATTTTACTACAATTTGACAGTGGTCTGGTCCACTACACGAGAGCTTCCAAACCGAGCAGCTACATACGTGTATTCTGCAGTCATCATCCACAGCATAGGAACCCAGCAAAGCTTCATTGTCGTCCATTTTCTGCAGGAACTTGTCAGAGACACTGAACAACTCCAGGTCCATGCCGGAAGAAGCTGCTCCAATAACCATCTCCAATTTCCCCTAATTACAATACAAACAAAATAGTCCATGTAATACCATGACATGTTGAGATATTGTTATTGTCTCTGATCACATGAGGAATACAGAAATCAAACAATAATGTCAATATAAAGTGTGTTATGCATCTCACCTTGAGTTCCGCAATACTAATCCCTCTATTGAACCTGCGCTGCACCTCAAAGGAGGAGATTGTGCTTGTTAGGCGCACGTTCACAGTGGGGTTGGTAACTACTGTGACGTCCATGATGCTGGTTGTGTTGTTAAATACTGAAAACAACAGACAAACAATGTGACATATTAGTCAACAGTGAAACTGATACATCTAGATTCAAGATTCACTTTATTGTCATTTCACTGAGTATTTGCATACACAGAAGGAACCAAAATATTGTTTCTCCCAGCTCCCATCAGTGCATTAAAAAGGATAGAATAAATAAGCACTAAAATTAACACACCTAAAAATAACAATAAAAAATAAAATAAGTAAACATTTCAGACAAAATTTCACACAATTTGCAGTCGTGTTTAGCAGAAGAGAAAAGTGCATTTATGTCCATAGTAAAGTGCTGTTTGCATTACTGTTCCAAAAATTGTCTTTGACATGTGACTAGCTTTAAAAACTGTTTCTGTGTTAATGCTGGGGGGTTGGATGTGAGTGTGTGAGTGTGGGGAGGGGACACAGTCCATTTACATCAACAGTATATCCAACAGTTGCACACAATTAAATATATAATTTCCTTGTGTCCTCCTGTTGCATGGTTCTGATTATTAAGGTTCAAGATTCAAGTCCTTTATTGTCATTGTGTAGTACAACGAAATTAGATTGTGACAATCCCATAGGTGCTAATGAAAAGACAATACAATACAAAAAGAGATAGTGCAATATAAATATAAAAAATATAAAAGATAATACAATATAAAATATAATAATACAATATGTATATTGATGAGATGACAGCTTTGCCAGATTATTGCAGTAATGTTATTGCACATATCCGTAACAGTAGATTTACAGTATTTACATTGCACAAAAGTGACACAAAAATACCTAAATAAATACCTGACAGTGAGTAAACTCTGATAGAGGCATTCCTATCAATGCAAATACCATAAAAGGGCTATTAATGCTTAGCTACCTAACAATGACCCTTCCCATTTTACCACTAATAATAACTTTCTTTCTCTCACATTGTTCTGTTAAACAAAGAACGTTCTTGTGAAACAATAATGTTTAACTTGGTAAGTTACCATCTTTCTCTCTCATGTTTACACATTTTATCAACTGCGCTCATGTCACATGTTGTAGCTAGCTGGTTTAGGTTCGCTAGCTACAGGCTAGGCTAACGTTAGCTGTTTGGGCTAGCAGCAGCAGAGTCACGTTGGATTCACTAAACAGCCTCGGCTTGACGGAAATACTGACACACTTACTCACAAATGTTGTCTAACAGCTCGGAGCAGGTTACCAGACACTGTATCCACCTCTCAGAACAGAAAGTATCAGAGTAGAGATGTTCAGCAGCCTCTCTTCAGCCTTCACCACGACAACAACCAAGTGATCACCCTAACTACGCACCTAGTGATGTGTCGGTTACGAACGAGTCGTCTCTTTGAGCCGGCTCTTCTAAGTGAACGATAAGAGCCGGCTCCCGTCCGAGAGCCGTTTTAAAAAAAAAAAATTATTAATTCAAGGCAGAATGATAGGATGAACTTCTCTGCGCCACGGGCACTCCATGCACTGATGGTACGTGTCCACAGCCTCCGTGCTTTCCACGCTTCCCACGACGCCCGCTCTCCATTTGCATAAAGTCGAGGACTTGTTCACTTTATGCAAATCACGGGGGTCCGACGCGACATGCTGCCTCTCGAAACTCCAGAGAATCCTTTAAAATAAACGTTGTCGATCCACGATAAAGACAGATTTAGCAACTGCATGGCTTATTTCTCGCCTCAAATGTTCTCAGAAACACATTTCGGTGAACTATTTTCGTGAAATAAGAGAAGAAAGTTTCCAAACGAGCCTCCATACTGTTTCCAGTTTGAAAGCTGGGAGCAGCAGCCTACGGAGGGAAAGCCTTCGTCCAATCAGGTGGGGACAGGCTGTGTCTAATGACAACCCACCAAGCGTTCAATGTTGGGAAGCGTCGCATCCCCTCGCAATAAAAAACGCCCCTGTGGACACGTACCATGACTGTGACTGAATGTTGTGTTAATGACGTCCGTGCGACCAATCAGGTGATGACAGACAAGGATCATACCATCAAGCAGGGACAGGTCTACAGGTACAGAACAGGAGGGAGAGGAGGAGAGAAAGAGAGAGAGGAGTGTGGTGCGTGAATAGCAGACAAGATGAGTGACAGTTGGAAACGAAATAGCATGTAAAATTATGGTATTCTGGAAATTATAAGGTTTAGTATAATTATATTGAATAATTTAAATGATATATGTGCACATATACTAATCATAGGTCAAAACAGCGCTCAATTAGGCGGTAAGGTAGAAGTGGTAAAAACGAAGAGCCGTTTGGGAGCCGAAAGAGCCGGCTCTTCTTGGTGAGCTGAGCCGAATGATCTGGCTCACTAAAAAGAGCCGGAACTCCCATCACTATGTGTCACAACATAACATCAATTTCTGTCACGCCCAGCTCTGGAACGTTCTAGCCCCGCCCCCAGACTTTCCTGTCTGGGGGCGGGGCTAGAACGTTCCAGATATTTGTGACTTAAATGAAGCACACCTAAAACAACCACACAGTGGCGCTATCCTCCAGTTTAAACCATGGTGAACAAAGACTGAACAAAGTTTCTTCTTATGAGGAGTATTTTAAACATGATAATTCAAGCAAGGCATGTTGCCAATTGGTTGGAAGTTAATTACTCTTTAATAAGAAAATAAAGCCCTGTACTCTGAATAAAGCCACACCATGTTTATTGGCTTCTGTTGAGTAAATCTGGACATTAATTTACATAATAAAGTATATTTATATTATTATTATATTTTATTATTATTCTAAAAAATAACGAAATGATTTGTAAACCTTTAAGAAATAATTTGTAAAACATCTACAAACATTAGATAGATGACAAAGCATTGACTATCTATCTAAATAGTGTTTATATACTTTATAAAGCATTTATTCACCATTTAACAAGGTATTATAATCATCAGTTGCAACTTCATAATAGACATCAAAATAATATTTATAGATCTTTTACAAATCAATCATTAACCATTAACAAAAGTATTACAAATATCTATATATCTAATGTTTACAGAAGTTTTGCAATCAATTTCTTTTGGTTTTTAAATCATTCGAAAATACTTATATATATAGTATATAAACTGTTGTAATGTGTGCAACAATAAACTGTTAAAATAACAAAGTATAGCATTACTAATAATTAGTAAACATGATTAATTATCATTTCATTGATTGTTAACAGTAAAATAACTATTAACTAAGTTTAATTAACTATACATTTTATAAATTATTGTTATAACTCGCATGGTCTACCTGTCTGTGTGGACAAGTGTAGGCAGAGAAATGTTCTGCTGCGAGTGTACAAACTTTGAGACATTCAACTATTTTCTACAAAAGTTAAATAAAAGGGAATCACCAAGAAAAAAAATGAAAGTACAGTATATTGTGTTTTATGGATAGAAAATCAAACTGCTGCAATTTTTGCAAAGAATGATCAGTTTGAGCTATCATTTGTAAATCCACCATTTATAAACCCTGTAAAATGTCTCATTTTGTCCTGCTGCAGTTTGATTTTTGATATTAGGAAACAATCTCCCTGCCAGGAAAACTAGCCTTTTCTTTAGTCATGGACATATATATACCAGTGGACAAAGCATTCATCGAGCACAGACAACAGACCAGAGCATGTATGGACAGAAAAGAGGAGATAAAAGAAGAGAGAGGGAGACAGGGAGTAGCCGTGGGGGCGCTGAGACAAGCCCACAGTCCCACAGCGAAGATTTACATTCCTATGGTTGTTGATGGAGACAAAGCTGCCTCATTCACACCTCATTTATACTGTAGGTCATGCTCACATATTTGTGGCACATATATCATTAAGAACATGCAGAATTCTGTGTCTAACATCGTTTTTCATTAATGTCTGAGATTCAGGTTAAGGCCTGTGCATATAAAGCTTTCAGTTTGTTTCATTATAGCAAAAACACCTGCAAAAATCTATGGTATGTCATTTATTTTCTGCCCAACAATGAATTTAACTGCTGTACAGAAAGTATCACAGTTTTGGTTTCATATATTCATTGCAGACAGACTTTGACGCACTAGTCCAAATAGATGTCCTGGGATGCTCTCTTCTTTTAACAAAGCAAGATGCATAGCTGTTTCAAAAACCCAAACCTTAAGCATATCACAAATGCAAATTATACCTGCTGTGCTAGTGCAGACTTAATTGTGTGTGTGTTTGTACTGACAGTATTTGCATTAGGAAACCAGCTCAGGCACACAAAAGCCTGGGATCCGGTTGGATGACACGACATCAAGTCTTACCTGAACAAACAGAGACACTGTCTTACAAAGGCCTTATTAATTACACATAACTCCTATGGTCTGAATTTACCGATACACTAACACTCTTTTTGGTTGAACAGGAGCTGTCAGAGAGCACTTTCTGAACTGTTTTACAGGAATCTAGACATTTGCCATTACAAAGAAACATAGTAAGCTAATTCTTAATCATAAAGAATATGTCTGTCTAGCTATATATACCTTTAGGGGTGCTATTAAAATGAAATAAAAGTAGGGTAAAATTATCAAAAAGTCACTACTGCCACAAATTAGAAAATATTCACTGGTTCCAGCTCTGGGAACTTGTGATGGCCATTTTCTACTAATTTACAACGTTATGTAGATGATAAATCAATTAACCACCAAACTAATCAGCAGATTAATCGATGATGAAATAACTGTTGGTTGCATCCCTACACTGTAATTACTTGAGCCTGGTCTGCAGTGGTGGTACAGTATCTAAGTCCCAGTTGTATGTTTTACTTTACAATTATAATTTTTATTATTTGTTCTCAGGGACAATGCACATAGATCATCATCACTGTAAATATGCCAGTGTTAGCCAAAAGGCTAATTTTCAAATGTTAACTCTCAGCCTGATGTTAAAATTGGCAATTAAAACAACAAATGAAACACACAACATGTAAAATTAGAACAGGAGAAAGCCAAACATGAACAACTGAACAGGATAAACAGCTTAGAGGAGTAAGGCAGCACCATGCAACATAGGACATTTAGAAAACAGGCAATTAATACAAAACAATGTCAAGCATACAATCAGCACAAACAGTTAAAACAAGACAATAAAAAAAGACATAAACAGACTATTAACAAAATTGCACAAGTGGAAAATGATATTGCACAGAGAATGAAATGAAATTCCACCTGAAAATATCAGGTTATCAGGTTATCATCAGGTTATTGTCAGGTTATGATTGTCAGGTTATTATCAGGTTATTGTCAGGTTATCATCAGGTTATTGTCAGGTTATTGTCAGGTTATTCTAAGGTTATCATCAGGTTATTCTGAGGTTATCGTCAGGTTATCGTCAGGTTATTGTCAGGTTATCATCAGGTTATTATTATCAGGTTATTATTATCAGGTTATTATCAGGTTATTGTCAGGTTATCATCAGGTTATCATCAGGTTATTGTCAGGTTATTATCAGGTTATTATTATCAGGTTATCATCAGGTTATCATCAGGTTATTGTCAGGTTATCATCAGGTTATTATTATCAGGTTATTGTCAAGTTATCATCAGGTTATTGTCAGTTTTTAAGTGTGTAAGTGGTCTACTGGGAGCAGTGCTGGTTGTGGTTCAAGGGTGACCTAAATAGCATAAAGTAACATTGAAACAAAGACAGTGTTATGAGTGTAGTAAAGGAGGCGTGTCTGCTGGTGGGTAGCTTGCAGGCTCACTGCCGGTGTGGTGTGGAGGACTGGTGGTGGAGAATGGGAGAGAGAGCTGCTCTGCAGAGGGAGGGAGGAAGAGGAGAGGAGGAGGAACTACTGGAGGAAAAAAAAGTTAAAGTAAAAATGGCTTCCTTGTCTTTGGAGTCTACAGAACAATCCGAGAACAGCCCAGAGGAGCCCACGGCACCGGAGTCCAAAGAAGAGGACGATCCGGTGCAGATTTCCGAACAACTACTCCAAAGTTTCCAAAAGTCTGCTTTGAGTTTCTCCACTGACCAAGTCTCATGTCTGTGCGAGGCCCTTCTGCAGGCGGGCAATGTGGATCGCCTGTGGAGATTTCTCTCCACCATACCTCCTTCGTCCGAGCTGCTACGTGGCAACGAGACCCTGCTGAAGGCCCAGGCTCTGGTGGCTTTCCACCGGGACGAGTACAAGCAGCTGTACGCCATCCTGGAGAGCTACGACTTCCACCCGTCCAACCACGGCTTCCTGCAGGACCTGTACCTGAAAGCCCGCTACAAGGAGGCGGAGAGGTCCCGGGGCCGCAGCCTAGGAGCTGTGGACAAGTACCGGCTCAGGAAGAAGTTCCCTCTGCCCAAGACCATCTGGGACGGAGAGGAGACCGTGTACTGCTTCAAGGAGAAGTCTAGAAACGCCCTGAAGGAGTGCTACAAGAGCAACAGGTACCCGACTCCGGACGAGAAAAAGAACCTGGCCAAAGTCACCGGACTGTCCCTCACACAGGTCAGCAACTGGTTCAAGAACCGCAGGCAGAGGGACAGGACTCCGTCCGGGACACACAGCAAGAGGCAAGACCAGCAAACACTGGAAAACACATTTATATCATGCATCTAGTGTTTATTTATCTCATGCATCTCATGCATCGAGTCTTTATTGATCTCATGCATCTAATGCATCTAGTGTTTATTTATCTCATGCATCTAGTCTTTATTTATCTCATGCATCTAGTCTTTATTTATCTCATGCATCTAATGCATCTAGTCTTTATTTATCTCATGCATCTAGTCTTTATTTATCTCATGCATCTAGTCTTTATTTATCTCATGCATCTAATGCATCTAGTCTTTATTTATCTCATGCATCTAGTCTTTATTTATCTCATGCATCTAATGCATCTAGTCTTTATTTATCTCATGCATCTAGTCTTTATTTATCTCATGCATCTAATGCATTTAGTCTTTATTTATCTCATGCATCTAATGCATTTAGTCTTTATTTATCTCATGCATCTAGTCTTTATTTATCTCATGCATCTAATGCATCTAGTCTTTATTTATCTCATGCATCTAGTCTTTATTTATCTCATGCATCTAGTCTTTATTTATCTCATGCATCTAATGCATCTAGTCTTTATTTATCTCATGCATCTAGTCTTTATTTATCTCATGCATCTAATGCATCTAGTCTTTATTTATCTCATGCATCTAGTCTTTATTTATCTCATGCATCTAATGCATTTAGTCTTTATTTATCTCATGCATCTAGTCTTTATTTATCTCATGCATCTAATGCATCTAGTCTTTATTTATCTCATGCATCTAGTTTTATTTATCTCATGCATCTAGTTTTATTTATCTCATGCATCTAATGCATCTAGTGTATATTTATCTCATGCATCTAGTCTTTATTTATCTCATGCATCTAATGCATCTAGTCTTTATTTATCTCATGCATCTAGTCTTTATTTATCTCATGCATCTAATGCATCTAGTCTTTATTTATCTCATGCATCTAGTTTTATTTATCTCATGCATCTAGTTTTATTTATCTCATGCATCTAATGCATCTAGTGTATATTTATCTCATGCATCTAGTCTTTATTTATCTCATGCATCTAATGCATTTAGTCTTTATTTATCTCATGCATCTAGTCTTTATTTATCTCATGCATCTAATACATCTAGTCTTTATTTATTTCATGCATCTGCATCTATAGTCTTTATTTATCTTATCTCATGCATCTAGTCTTTATTTATCCCATGCATCTAGTCTTCATTTATCTCATGCATCTGCATCTAGTCTTTATTTATCCCATGCATCTAGTCTTCATTTATCTCATGCATCTGCATCTAGTCTTTATTTATCTCATGCATCTGTAGACTTTAAGGGGTTGAGTAGGTGAAATTCAAAAGTCATATCCAGGGGTACACCTG
The DNA here is from genome assembly GCF_043250625.1 of Sebastes fasciatus. Taxonomy (NCBI): domain Eukaryota; kingdom Metazoa; phylum Chordata; class Actinopteri; order Perciformes; family Sebastidae; genus Sebastes; species Sebastes fasciatus. Next base: position 20,530,669 of record NC_133801.1, read on the forward strand.
TAGAGAACTTTCCTTTGTGTATTTAAGGGCGGACTCAGACCAGTCAGTGAAACTCCCAGACCAAACCTTAATGGTAAACAAAGACCTATACAGGCCTACACAGAGCAGCACAGAAAGAGCATGCACACATTAAACTTCAAAGTGACAAACTGAAAAACACTACATTGAGTAAGAAGATGGACAGGGGAGCTGACTTTTGACAGCAGTAAAGCCACACAGGTCTGAGACCAGGAGCATGTTGCTTTGTTATGAAATGTGAGATCCAGGCTCCCACCATGGCTCAAGTTTCCTTAAACCCTTGCACCGCTGCCTGGGGCCTGCAGGGTGACCGAGGTTAGAGTAAAAGCTTTAACTATAGGGAAGGTGGGGGTGGCAAAAAGAAGAAGAAAAAAAATCCTCTTAAATTGCTTTCACACTGCAGGCTGAAATCTCAGGGTTTTTACAGCCACTATTTCACCAAACAGGAGATAAGAGAGAAGACTTATCTTATCAGAGGGTTTTGTGGTGGTCTGGCCGACAATCTGTATGGTTGACCAGGCTGCTATAGATTGACACATTGACACACATTAACCAAGTACACTCCCTAAAAAGAGTCAATAGGAATCTGATCCAACTTTGTCTTCCCGTCTGCACAGAGAGTTTTATACTGATCCACTGCAGGATATGGTCGGCTTTGTAGATAAAGATGACGAGAAAAGGTTGAGAAGGATTAATAATAATAACTGAATGGTTGGTTATCTTTGCCAGCGTATCACAAATTAACCACTGAAAATCTATTCTATAACACACAGGTGGGAAAACTAGAAGAACACTTTTTTATCATTAATTTGAATCTAAACATGCAAAAACATATATTTTTAGTGTCCTGTTATTTCCCCAGATGCATTTCAAATAGAATATATTTAGAAAATTTCATGAGTTTATTTTTAATAATTTCTAATAATTGATGTTATCATGAAAATGTTACCATTTTTTAAACAGCCTTATAAAATGTATTTATTGATGGATTTAATTACCAGAGACAGGGTATGTTAGTAACAATTTTTGGTGAGTATTTCTATATTACTGCAAAACAAAACAAAAATGTCATGAAATTCAACCCTCAAAACTCAACTACCATGACTGTGAATTAAAAAAATTCTCAGACCAAAACCAAAGTCATAATGGTGTTGGAAAACCAAAATGAAGCCTGATGAAGACTTTGTATGGCTGAAAGTTTGGGAGCTATAATCCAGTGAACAGATACTCTAGTTTTTCTTGCATATCCATTAAGACTTGTGAATAAAATGTAGTCCCTGAACAGAAATCAGGGCTTTGCAAAACATAAATCACATAATGTCAAAAGATAAATAAAGGATTTAGAAAATTACAAAGTGAATAAATAGCTTGTGTTTACAACGTTGAGCACTTAAAAAGCTCGACTGCGCCCAACCCTCTAAAGTCATATGCATTTCCCTTTTAATTGATCCATTTATTTGTCCTCCGTTCCAGTGAGTCTGATGGGAACCACAGCACCGAGGACGAGGCGAGCCCCATGGACGACAGCCCCGACAAACCAGAGGAGGCTGTCGGTTCCACAGCTTCCATCATCTCTCTCTCTGCCGTCCCCTGTGGCACGGGAGGCCAGCTCATCCTCAACGGCTCCGGTGGCTTCCTCACAGCCTCCCAGTCGTTACTATTTAATGGGAATTCCCTGATCTCCGGTACTGGTGCTGGTGTCATCATTAATGGGCTCAACTTGGGCGATTGCCAGACAGTCACGCTGAGTCCTGTTACAACCAACTCTCCTTTGATACTGAACGGAGCTCAGGTCATAACCAAACCTAGCATCAGTGTGCAGCAGCAAGCAGTTTCTATGTCACAGCAGGATGTTTTGGCCATGGAGGCAAGGCCGAGCAGTCTTCCAGCAGTTGTTCTTAGCACTAACGCCACACAAGTCTCAAGCCATCCATCCATCATCTCTCTCCCTCTGCAAACCAAAACAGTAAGCGACAATGCAATGGATTTCATCAGTGTCTGTGAATCAGAGGGCAGCAGCCAGACAGTATCTTCCTCTTCTTCGTCTTTATCCCCTTCCTCGCCAACTCTGTCCTCCCCAACCAGGCTCTCCTCACTCGTCGTAACACAAAACCCCCAACGCCTGGAGTCTCTCACCCTCCCGGCCTCTATGTCGTCTGCAGGCATGGTAATCTCCAGTACTGCCATGCCTCTCTCCGGTCAGCAAGGGGAGTATGTTGTCTTTGCCACTGCTGGCTCCCACTTAAACCCTTCCAGCTCTGTGGTTTCCTCCACCAACTCCACCCCTCAGGTGTTCTCTCTGCCCCAGGTTGTGCCTTCCATCCAGGGTATACCAGTATCCCAGCTAGTCCAGCACTCTTCAGGAGCCCAGGTGTCCCAGTGCCCTCAGTTGGTCCCAGTATCCCCCCTCACCTCGTCAGCTCCTCAGTTCCAAAACCAGACAGTGAACACAAGCAACAGACTGGTGCAACAGCAGCAGGATGCTTCAACAACTTTGCCTGAAGGTACTACGACCATCGTTTCTATCTCACAGCTGACCAACAATCACCTCCCACAGCGAACGGTACACCAGCTGGGGGACCAAAGCACAAACTCCATACACAGCAAAATCCAGGTGCCGCAGGTTATTTCCATCTCTTCCCCGACACAAGTAGTCCCGGTCCCCCAGGTCAAAGGCACCACATCAGCACAGTTAGTCCCTTTCTCCATGCCTCAGCTGGTCCCCGTCTCCCCCATCCAAACTACTTCCTCCATCTCTTTCCCTCAAGTGGTACCTGCCAGTCCGTCTCTTTCCATCCCGTCTGCTGGAGTGCCCTTACAGATCCTGACTTCAGGTCCTGCAGGGATGGCACAGGGTCCTCTCAGGATAAACCAGCTGAGGCCCATTCAGAGTGTCGGTCCCCCAACCAGCATGGCCCCCGGTGTGCAGCTCCTCAACTCTGGGATCATTCAGCTGCCCTCTGCTCCTCCAGGTACACTGAATTCATTAGATATTTGCGGATAATTGTAGCAAGCACAGCTGAAACGATTAGTCAAACGATAGGAAAGCGTTTTTAATCATTTTTCAAGCAAAATTGACAAAAATTAACTAGTTACAGCCTCTCAAATATCAGGATTTGATGTCTTTTCTTTGCCATATATGATATTAAACTGAATATCTTTGAGTTGTGGACAAAACAAGACATTTGAGGATGTCATCTTGGGCTTTGGGAAACACTGATTGACATTTTTCACCATTTTCTGACATTTTATAGACCAAACAACTAATCTATTAATCGAAAAATAATCAACAGATTAATCAACAATGAAAATAATCATTAGTTGCAGCCCTAATTTGCACCATTAGTTAAATAAAACAAGTGACTAAGGGACTAATAGAGACAATAATCACCTGATTAATCGATAATGGAAATAAAAAAACAACAACAATAAATAGTTACTCTTTAATTGTTTTAGTTAATGTTTTATATTGATGGCGCATGAAACTTTTTTTCAGAACTAATCAAAGTAACAAGTATTTCATTACATGGATTACCTGATGCAGAGTCACTTGATACAAGTAATTGCAAAATTATCAGTAGTTATAGAAATAGTACACAATGAGATGAAATATTCTAGGACTGGGACTAACAATTGTTTTTCATTATCAATTAATCTGGTGATTATTTTCTAATTATTGAATTGGTCTATAAAATGTCAGAACACAAATGCCCTTCAAAAATGTTTATGTCCAAGGTGTTTTGTCTTACCATCAGTCCAATACTTACATATATTGAATCAGTTTATTTTCAGATTAGACAAAGAAAAGCAGAACATTTTCACAACCAATCAGCTGGAACCACAGAATATGGGTATTTTTGCTTAAATAATAGCATAATGAAGAATTGATTATTATCAAAATAGTTGCCAATTAATTTTCTGTCATTGGATTAATCAGCTGATTATTTTAGCCTTAAAATAATTCCATGAATTTAGTTTGTTAATCACGTTTATTAGTACAGTATGCTATTTTATGCATAACATTGTGACACTCAAAAAGACACAAAACAATAGAGCATCTGTAACTGTAGAAAGTTAAGGAAAAAACAGTAACGTTACACACACGACATTGATTTTCAAAATAAAAATAAACATAATACAAAGACAGACAGAATATTATTAATGCCTGATTGACTATTTTTTCTGTACAGCAAATGTTTATTGTCTAAAAACATAATAAGTACTGGTTTGTAAACTGATTTGCTGCTTCCATGTATGACGGTGCTACATCTCATACTGGTGCACCTCTTGTTTGAATTTTGTGACTCGATCCTGATTGCTGTCAATTAATCATTTATCACCTCCGTAGGTAACCTTCTCCTCGGTGGAAGCCCCTACCTGAGTGTCCAGCAAGGCAAGCTGATTCTGACCATCCCAGCAGGCATTCAACTCACCAGTTTGCCGCTGAAACCAGCCCCCGAGCCTTCACCCATCTCTGCTAATGGACTGAGTTCCTTTCTCACCCACTCCAGCCTTCCTGTAGTCTCAACCACCTCAGGCCCGACACCCAGTGGTCTCGTCTCCACATCTCCACTAAACTTCATCAACTCGTCTCCACCATACTGTGCTCCGGAGACAGGGACACCTGCCGTCCCCTCCTCTCATGTTCTGGACCATTCGGTCACCGCTACAATGCCAAACACTCTCACTCCAGAAAGCATGCTTACCCTCAGTCCCATGTACAGTGGGGTGACACCCAGCAGCCATTTGTCCCAACCAGCGTGGAGCCCTGTGCCCCTCTCCACTTCAGCTAGTCTAACTCTGTTTGATGTCCGCAGCAAGGGGGACCTACCTGTAGACCCGGCTTTGTTAGGCCTACCGGGTGGAGAGTCGCTGCTTCTGGGAAGCCCCTCGCCGGAGCACGATGTGGACGCCAGCTCGGCACTGGGGAATCCAGAGGAGATGGACGGGGACTCCAAGATTCTTACTCAGCTCCAGTCGGTCCCTGTGGATGATGACCTGGGCTTGTAGTCCGTTTACCTTGCTGGTCGGCAACCTAGTGTCTCTAAAAACAAAAACGATGAAACACACAGTACGTTGCAGACTCCGCATTATTCAACATTGTCAATCCTCTAAGAGCCAAATATTTTTTTTTTTTTTACAATAACTTCAGGTTTTGACATGTACAACAACGATGCTCTCTCAGTAGGGCCTGATACCATCATGGTCCTAGCTGGCACTTTTGAGATAAATCTCACGCATCTCTGACTAAAATCCGTACGTGTCTTATCTGTTTTATCAGATGCAGACAGAAGAACTAACACAGATTAGTCTGCTTGGTGCGAAGAAAAGAAAAGACTATATTATGCAACGCGTTATGGCTTTGCCTATCCTCTCAGCTCTTCTTCGGAGTTTTGTGGACTACAGACCACAGCTGTACCCCAGCTGTTTTTTTTTTGCTGGCAGTAGAAGTAGCTCTTTGTGGATCGACCACAGTAACTATACACAGGACTACCTGGCAAAGGCCTGCATCTAGAAATAGTTGAGTATTGCCTGCCTGTCCAGAGCTCAGAGATTCAGGATTTATTCTACCAACACTCCAGGAAAATAGTGAAGATTAAATTCTTCACAAACAGAACTTTGTGGAGTTTTATGTGAAACCATCATTACATCATAGCTTCAAGGGCTATACAGCAGTATTTTATTACTACAAGTTACTGAAGTCTGGGCTGAAACATGCTAATCATCATCGAAATGACTTTCTGCAGTTTTCAAGTGAGAATGCTGCCCTCCATTAGTACAAATATAACACAGGAATTAAAAGGGTCTATACTCTATGCAATGCATGTTTAGTTCTTCATAGGACACTATGTGGCACAACGGCTGAGTTGAAAAGCCAGAACACTTGGGAGATGAAAAAAAAGCTTTTTAAATACTGACTTTTTAAACGAAGCATGACACTAAAACGTTTGCCGTGAACCCACTTTGTGATATTTGTTGTCAAATGCATCCAAATCTCTTTTTTTATACTGATAAGTGCCTTATTTTAAAACTTACAGGTTTGATGTTTTTGAAACAAAAATATTTAGACTTTTTACACAGTTTTACAAGTGCTGTACACCCAACCAAATTTTGGGATTCACTTTATGGACTTTTATTGAATACCCACATTTCTGTGTCTATTTGATCTCCAGTGAAATATGATGTGACAGTTTTAGTTGCATAGTCATAACTCCGTCTCCTCTATTTGTATATTTTGCACCTTTCATCCACACAATGTTTACGCTGCGCTGCTGTGTTGTTATGATAGTGGTTGCACTCATATTCTGTCCTGAAATGTCCTTTATACTCTTTCTTAAATTTGACCTTTTAATGATCACGACTTCACAGAATAGGATGTTGATTTCCTGATGAAATCTGGTATAAATTGATGGAACAGTTCTTTCAATTGAAACCTAAAAATGCTCCTCATGGTATGAGCTTCCCCCTGTCATAACACAGGTAGCGGTCAAACCTTTGGCCAATTGTGGTACACAAAAATACACTTCAGTGTCGCATCTAGTTACAATAATGGCCTTTGAGTTGTTGTTTTTTTTTATATTGTTGTTTGTCTTTTTTTGTACATTTAATCTATTTAAAGCATGTATCAATCAGTAAGAAAATGAGTCCTTGTGGAAAAACGCAGATAGGAAATGATATTCATTTTCACTTGGAAGGTCACATTGTTGTGCAGACTGAGGTTTTACAATCTTATGCTACAGGTATTAAAATCAATTTTGATGGTCATATTAAAATACAGTAGGTCACCCCGTTATAAAATGTTATGGCCATTTGTTCTCAATGGCATTTTGGGTAGATCAATTAAATGGCTTGGACAAATCAATTTTAGTCTGAATTTTACTGAAATTTAAATTAGTATTTAGGGGTAAAGGGAAATGTGTCCTACTGTATATGTAAAATATGGTAGCCTGCGTTTGTTTATATGAGCCATTTCTTACCAAAGTATGTAGACATCAAAGCCTCTGTGGGCTTATGCACATTTGTACCCGTTTGTTTGTAGCCTAGAATACATTTTTACTCCCTCCGACCTGACACATGACTCCAGATTTAACCAAAGATAATGTATTATGATCGACGTTTTGATAGTTATGAAAGGGATTTTTGTGTCTGTCATTCAAGGTTCTTGTTTTTTCATTTTTGTATTCAAATGCATTCTATTTTTTATATTACACAATATTGTAATAAACTACATTTACAGAAAAAGGTTTGGCTTTTATTATGAGTGAATATTGTTGCCACTAAACCTCTTTGTCTGAGCGTTTTGCTTCTAATTTGGCAGGAAAAGTTTATTCAAATTTCTTTCTGCATTGCAAATCCATTATAATCTCTCTGCGGATGAATGCCAGTACAATAGCAAATCCAAAATGTGTGTGAGGGTGTGCATGCATGTGTTTGTACAAGAGAAGGAGGGGTGTATGGTGTGTTGTTATAACCCTGATGGTCTCAAGTTACCTGTGATTCGATTCTGCCTGGGCATGATGAGTAACGATAAACACAACTACGGACGAGCCACGTTGCTCCACAGAGGCTTCAGCTCGCTACAGCACAAACTTAAGAGAAGTTGTTAGAACATATCTTCACACAGACTTTGCTTCAACTCACATCTCAAGACTTTCTGGGCCACCATCCTGTTTCCACAGCAATGATCTTCACAGCAGAGCAGGTGGCTTGTGTGTGCGAGGTCCTTCTGCAGAGCGGTTGCATGGATCGCCTTGCTGGTTTCCTCCGCACGCTTCCTTCTCCTTCCCTCTCCTCCTCCTCCTCCTCCTCCTCTCCTTGCCTTGGGGAGCTGGAGAGTGTGCTGAAGGCTAAAGCAGCAGTGGCCTTTCACCAAGGCCACTTCATTGACCTATACACCCTTCTGGAGGGCTTCCCCTTCTCCCCACGCAGCCACCCGCTCCTGCAGCAGCTCTGGCTCAGAGCCCACTACATGGAGGCCGAGAGGCAGAGGGGCCGACCCCTGGGAGCTGTGGGGAAGTATCGCGTAAGGAGGAAGTATCCTCTTCCACACACCATCTGGGACGGAGAGGAGACCAGCTACTGTTTCAAGGTAGGTTCTTAACGTAAATGTGCTGGTATGTGCTACAGTGCAGAGACAAATATGAGTTTTGAAGGAGAACCAAAAGGCAGATTGGAAAGGCCAGTGGTATAAAGTAACTAAGTACATTTACTCAAGTACTGTAGGTGCAGTTTTTGCAGTACTTGTGTTATACTTGAGAATCTTATGCTACTTCATTTTATATGTGTCTGACAACTATAATTAGGCTATAATAAGTTACTTTGCAGATTCAGAAATATTCTCCTCTAAAATATGATTATTTATTATAGACTTATTTATTTATTACGCCTATATAAAGTAGTTAAAATGTTGCTCCACTTTGACCAGATTAATAGATTTTTGTGACCCTGAAACAATCTTAATTAAAATAATCATCAAAATACTTCAACTATTCAAAATAATTTAATTATGTGTCATGTTGCAGTCAAACTTGAACCTGAAGAGTTGGGTATCGAGCCTCATGTTATTTATAACAACTAGGGCTGTCAATCGATTAAAATTTTTAATCGCACAATTGTCCATATTTAATCACGATTAATCGCACATTTTTTGTCCGTTCGGGGTCTACCTTGGAGGGAGATTTGTCGAGTGTTTGGTGCAATATTAAATGCTGATATAAGTAGCCTAGCTATATTAATAATACTGAGCCATTTTATATAATGTGTTTAGTATTTTTTACTTTTGATACTTTAAGTATATTTTGCTGGTGATACTTAATTTAAATAACATTTTGAATGCAGGACTTTTACTTTTAATGGAGTATTTTCACTTTAGCACCTGATCTGACTACTTTTAACCAACACAAGCGGTGCAGTGCTTCACATGGAAACTGTCAAAAGTGAAACAGTTTTGCTTAATTGAAGGGCTTTGGCCACCATTTTTCATCATGGATACATGTGAATGGCAAACCCAATTTAAATAGTTAACATTAGGTACTTTAAAAAGGTACTTTTGGTAGCATACATTTGCTAACACCTTTTTATCTAACATTAGCTCTTTACTCTAGTATTTGATAGAGCTGTCCTATTTCTTTGTATGACTGTGTTTTAGTAACGTTCAGGCTTGATTTTATTTATTCAATGTAACCAACAGGAAAAATCACGGAGTATACTCCGCGAGTGGTACCGCCATAATCCTTATCCTTCTACCCGGGAGAAGCGGGAGCTAGCGGCGGCCACCGCCCTAACGACCACACAGGTCAGCAACTGGTTCAAGAACCGCCGGCAGAGGGACCGAACCACCGATGTCAACGGGTCAGTGAAGGGCCAGCGTGTCGCTCTCGGGGGGAACTGTGTATTTTTAATAATGTAATATTTTCCTGCGTACCAACCGAATGTTAATTTACAAAAATAAAGAAATGGCATGACTTTCCAACAGTATAAAACAATTGACAATCTAGTAAAGCTGCACTCACCACAACCACAGGAAGCGGATGGATACATGGTGACCAAACTAACGGTTGGAGTTGTTTCGCGCCATGAACAAGATATGTTATACTTAATTACAATTAACAATTAATAAATTCACCTATATATACTTGTTTAAAGAGCAATGACTTATCATATAAAGCATGGAGTTCACGTGAAATTGATATCAGAAATCGATTAAATCCACCGGGTTTGATGACCGCGGAGTGATATGACGAATTAATGAGACCTGATTATCATACGTTAACCCATGATGTCAACTGATTAGGTAAAAGTTAACTTCCGGTAATCCAACGGAAATAATAAAATAAAATAAAGTAAAATAAAGTAAAGTAAAGTAAAGTAAAATAAATAAAATAAATAAAATAAATAAAATAAATAAAATAAATAAAATAAATAAAATAAATAAAATAAAATAAAATAAATTAAAATAAAATAAAATAAATAAAATAAAAATGTTGTTAACCTTTAAGGATTATAAAATTTCAAGCACGGACCTTAGTGCTCTATTGATGATTTTCGGTTGTCTTGCCATTGTTTTCCAGTTTGAGACCAAAGGTAGAAATAATGGTTTGTCTCTATTTTAATGCTACATGAATATCTGCAAAACATTTACAACAGAACCAAACTTTAGAGCAATCTGAAATAACGTTAAAACCAAATGGAAGTTGTTCTATGTTAAATTACACAAATAATGCATGCAACATTATTTGTTATTTTACATAGAACAACAGCGCCCTCTTGTGGTTAAATTAAAGACATGATGCAAGATTTAACAGTGTGTGATCAGATGCAATATCCTGATGCTCCTCATCTCTTCATCCAGTTTCCAAATATCAAGCTCTCGAGGAACCTCAGGAGAAGTCTACCCTTCCTCTGACAACGACTTTTCACCTCCAGGAAGCCCACATCCTCTATACCACCGCCCTCCACCGCCACCTCTCTCCCACCCACCACCTCCTCTACGTTACATGTGTGGAGGCCTCAATCGAGTCTGCCCTTCAAATGTTTAATTTGTGACTTCTATTTACTTGGTTGTTTCTTTTTGATTAGTATAACATCCTATCATCCTTCTAATTGATTGTAAATTCTATTTTCTGGTGTCAGTAAAACAAATACTTTCCAAGTAAAGTTTGTTACCAAAACATGACTCAGCAGACATCGTTCTTTAACTTGCTAAAGGGAAGATGAGATAGATGATGGTCAAATGTCCCTGCATGTACTGATATTTTCCAGTAACAACATTTTTTTTGTGTTTTATCTTGCATCAAATTCTAAGAGAAACTGAATAAAACCATTTTAACTTTATTGCAGACTTTTCACTACACCTTTTACATGGTGTATAGCCATATAATATAGCTAGATTTAATATCAGCAGGTTGTAAGCCCAAGAGGATCCTCGGTCAAGTGAAGGTAAAGAATTATTCACAGATATATCCCAATATTCACAGCAGCTCAGAGGCCTCAACTCGTTACAAAGTCTGTCTTTAAGAAGACATTAGTGCATCTCAATCGTATTAATGGAGGAAATAAATGTTAAAGGAACAGTGTGTAGCATTTTGAGGCATCTATTAGCAGAAATGGATGTTTTATTCTCATGTATAAAACCAAGAATCGTTGTTTTCGTTAGCTTAGAATGAGCCAGGGGGTCCTCTTCACAGAATCCACCATGTTTCTACAGTAGCCCAGAACGGACAAACTAAACACTGGCTCTAGAGAGAGACTTTCGCGTCTTTACGTTACCTGAACGTCACCGTAGTTCTCCGACACGCTTGTGAAACTGCCGTAACGTGAGCCGCAGAGTGCAAAACCGTGCTACCGCCAGCCGCCATCTGACTTCCGTTGCTCCTAAAGTAGTGTTATTATGGTAAGAACGGCCTCTGAGCGAAGCGAACGGCGTTACCACGGTTACGTTACCGCAGTCTTGGAAAGGGAGGAGTGAACGGAGGGGTACTCAGTTGGTTGCAATCTGCAACCACACCACTAGATGCCGCCAAATCCTACACACTGCACCTTTAAGGCTTTGATTTATTTTTTCACAGGAATGAAGCAAGTGCCTTTGAATTCACAGACTCAACTTTCCCAACGGTTCTTCCAGTACCATGATCCAAGAATTAATTAATTAAGACTCTCTCTATCTACATCACATACCCAGACGATGGCCCAGACATTTGGACAAGCGTCTCCAACTCATCCCTCACATGAAACCAAGGAGTCTGGTCAGTCCAGCAGGGCCAAGTCTTTGGTAAAGTTTTAGCTGGTATCCCAGTTCACTGATAACAGAACAGTTTAGTTAATTTCAAGTTTGTCTCTTGTGCATTTGGGTCCAATTTATTGCTGGTCATTTAGCAATTATTTGTCATCAGTGTGACAAACACCACTAATACTCCAGTATGGGTAATACAGTAAGTGCCACCACAAATATCTGTCAGTGTTTTGTGTTCAGAAGCCTAGATATTCTGCCAGAAACACAGCCATGATCTTGGTCAGGTTCACCACAGTGGGACGGTGCATGTTCTCCTCTGTGTCGTCCAGTGTGTGCCAGAACTGTGGGAAGGGAGTGGCGATGACGTGTAGCACAGGGACGCCTGTGTGTGTGGAGAGGGGGAGGGAGGAAAGGGAAAGACAGTGATGACAACTGACAGCATGTGTTATACGACAAATCTCCAGCAGTTATCACCCACCTTTGTGAAGGAAGGGGATGTGGTCGTCCTGCACAGGTCCGAGGTACACATCCTTCCTAAAATACGTCTGCTCAGAGGGGTGAGACGTCAAGAGACCCTGTCGATGGAGTCTCTTCTCTGAGGGAGCGAGGGAGGGGGGGGACACCAGGGCATAGTTAGGACACACAACAGAGAGGGGATTTTAAATATTCATGAAACGTTAGAGCCGGTGCTTACCTGCAGCGATCAGACGGTCAAACCAGCGCGCCGTATTATCAAAGTGATTTGCAATCAGTGGATCAGGACCGCCGAGCAGGTCTAGCAGCACAAAGAGGTCCTAGAGAGGAAGTCAAAATGGCTACTGAATATTGAGTTTCCTTCTAATCCTAGTGCAGGACACGTTGCTGAGATATAAAGAAAACCCACATAAAAACAGTAGTGTTATGTTACATGACAGGAGGGGTGACGTTAGAGATCCTGACTAGATTTGGGCTGTTCAATTTAAATTAAATTTAAAAGGGTCAGTCTATACAGACATGACAGACCTGACAGACCTGCTGCTATTGTTTATAAGTTAATAATGAGCTGTGTCTGCTAAATACAAACTGCTCATACATAATTTAGAGTGTGTCTGGATCAGGATGTGAGGATGACCATGAAGGACGTGTATTTCTGTTTTCCTCACCACAGCCTGAAGCATGGTGTGCGTGGAGCCCGCAGGGTGAGGCGTGTTGGCCATCCGCTCGGCCATGTGACGGGAGCCGTACAGCGAGTCCGTGGCGGTCCACTCCTCAAATGACTCCTCCCCATCAAAAAACACCAGCTGAAGAGACACGGGGAGTTTCTAGGAGGGAAAAAGGAAGCAGAGGCCCGTTTCTGCAGTGATGTCGCAGTGTGTATTCTTACAGTAACTACATTAATCACAGCCTCTGGAGGGATACTGCTATTTACAGATGACTGCTGCAAAGAAAACAAGGAGCTGGAGTCAGCATTTTCTATCCTATACTGCAGGCACGGCGGGACGAAATGAGAGTATAAGAAGAAGAATCTTGTCAGCATCTCCTTTTCTCTTTGTCACAGGAAGGATCACAGGAAATAGGAAACTAATCTGCCAACATTTACTGTCTATGTCGTAAGTGTCACCACTGCAAATTGCCAGGATGTCAACACACATGTAACAAAACTTGGGGCTGTCAAAGTTAACGCGATAATAGTGCGTTAATGTAAATTCGTTTTACCGTCACTCATTTCTTATGAGTTAATTATTATTAACGCTACTTGCGTTGTAGCGGGCTCAGTTTTAAAGCTAGAGTGAAGAAAACCAAAGGAATCCATTGGTACCAACCATGTCATACTAGCTTGTCGTGAAGGAGGTTTAATATAATCCAATATATAATAATAATCCAAACTTGCGCTAAATTTTGGCTATGAAAAACTGGCATGACCATTTTCAAAGGGGTCCCTTGACCTCTGACCTCCAGATATGTGAATGAAAATGGGTTCTATGGGTACCCACGAGTCTCCCCTTTACAGACATGCCCACTTTATGATAATCACATGCAGTAGGGGCAAGTCATAGTCAAGTCAGCACACTGACACACTGACAGCTGTTGTTGCCTGTTGGGCTTGAGTTTGCCATGTTATGATTTGAGCATTTTTTTATGTTAAATGCAGTACCTGTGAGGATTTCTGGACAATATTTGTCATTGTTTTGTGTTTTTAATTGATTTCCAGTAATAAATATATACATACATTTGCATAAAGAAAGCATAGTTGTCCACTCCCATGTTGATAAGAGTATTAAACACTTTACAAATCTTTGAACAAATAAAAAATATGCGACTCATTTACGATTAATCGCGATTAACTATGGACAACGGGTGCGATTAATTGCGATTCAATATTTTAATCGATTGACAGCCCTAAACAAAACCCAACTGAGCACATACCTGATGTTTGAATGATAGAAGCTGGGCATCCAGAGAGGTAACAAGCTCCAGGATCATAGCACAGGGCACTGCCGAGTCACTGGCCCCCAGAAACACCTTCTCTGGGGCCCGGGGGTCTGGAGGCAGAGCCTTGGAGTCGTAGTGACAGGTCAGGAGCAGCCTGCGAGGGGCCAAAGGATCCAGAGTGGCGACGATGTTGGTGAAGGTGACCTGGCCACGAGGGGTTGAAGACTGGAACGAGTCCAAGTCTACGGCCCAGCCAGCAGACAGCGAAGACAGAGTGGAGGTGATGTGCTGAAGCAGAGCAGAGAGGGCGGATTAAAGAGGAGCGAGGAGAATATGTAAAGAGGAGGAAACTATAAATATGTGCACACCTGCTGTACAGCCAGGTTGCCTTGTGTCCCTGGGAGCCTCTCTATTAGGATAGGCCTCAGGTGGGTCTCCCACAGGCGGGTACCGTCCACTTGAGAGGCCAGACGGCGGATTTGAGCCGGAGAGCACTTGCTGGGTTTGTGGGACAACTGGATGGATAGAAGATAAGATTAATAATGATTAAAACACAAATGTGGGAAGAGAAAAAGCAAGAAAAACAATGTCTTCTGTGATCAAAAAGTTAGGCAGCAAAGTGTAACAACAGCACAGAGAATGGAAATCTGTCCTCTTCCAGGTCGTTGTCATAAAGGGAAGGTTTTAAAAGTTGTCATTATAATTGTCATTTCTGTCCACTGTTTTTGGTAAATACGGCAAATCTCCTCTGATGCTCTTCCTGAACTTTCTTCCTATTATTTTCCCATAAAAAGTTTAATTTTGTTTGCCGATTTCCTTACCCGATTTGAGGGTCTAAAGCCCTTTGATGCAAATTTGTGATCTGGGACCATATAAATCAAATTGAATGAAAAGTGTGGGACAGACGAACAACATAAAACACAAGACATCCCTGTTCAGCGATTACTTTCATTGTCAGTTACTCAGCCGATTATTTTTCTTGATGAATTGTTTTGTGAATAAAATTATAGAAAACAGTGAAAGGTAAACATCACAATTACCAAGCGTTCAAGATGATGGTATCAGACTGCTTGTTCTGTCTGGCCGACACTTCCCCATCCAGTCAAAAAAGTGTTTTGCTCATTTTTACTTCACATGCGATGCTTTTGACCCAGAATGTACTTATATGTGCAGATTGCAGAACTTGACACTTTCACAATCATCTGCTGAAAGGGGAAAGTTTCTTTCAACCCTAAATGTGAGTTTAACACGTGCATTGTGTCATCACTATTTGTTTTGAAGGTAATCAGGATACAACATGCAACAAACACAAGTGTGATGTGGAAACCTCTAGTGCACACACACTGAGAAGCATCTTGTATCCAGCAGTAAACTTTTGAAATGAACAATATTTGCATATTCATTCCTATTCTATTGTTTGTTTCATTATTTACCAAATCTACCGTTTATGTTTCATTATTTACCTTTTCTTTTTTTTCCAAACTCTTTTAATTTGAGAACAAAGAACATGAGGTCATCATGGATGTTACAATGTCAGATCACAGTTCATTTTTGTAAATACATCTTAATATACGGTGTCACACTACAATCAACGGTGTAAATACACAATCTTTTTTTCCCAGTAATACTTTTTTCCAATTCAAGCCTTAAAATAAATGTGAGTCTTTCCATACAATGTATTTAATTTACAATACCCCGCCATTGGTCTAATGTTGGAGGATCAGTCTGCATCCACTTTCGAGTCATGGCTTTCTTACTACTTGCCAAGATAATCTTTATTAAATATTTATCTTTGTGTAAAACAATTTCTGTAATTTTTCCCAAGTATAGTGTAATGAATGAGTACTTTTTATTTTTATTCCCATTATTTTATGGATCTCACTTGCCACCTCTTGCCAATATGGTTGTATTTTAGGGCATGCCCAAAAAATATGGAAATGATCAGCCATTGAGGTTCCACATTGCCTCCAACAGCTTTTCTATCGTTTATGTTGTGAATTTCCTTGGAAAGCACTTTGTGTATGGCTTGAAAAGTGCTCTATAAATAAAAGCATTATTATTATTATTATTATTCCTTTTTTTGTTTGGAAAAAAAACACATCAGACACATTAAAACATTTCTGGAGGGGGTATTTAAATACTATTTATTATTATTATTTATTTTTATTATTTTCTTCTCACCTAATATAAGTATAAATAAACATGTTATTTTTCCGCCCTGTACATCTATGTATTCTCTGGGCCTATGGACAAACAAATATTACTCATCCCTACTTAATGGAACAATGTATGGACATTGTGGTGATGCCGAAGCTCATGGACTACCTCCTAAGGACACTTGACCTTGCTATGTTATGTCAAAACATGTGATTGTGCTGTACGACTGTACCTGATGAAAGGAAATATTTGTTTAATAATTCTATTGTTTATGTTTCATTATTTACCTCTTCTATCATTTATGTTTCATTATTTACCTATTCTATTGTTTTTTTCCATTATTTACCTATTCTATTGTTTGTTTCATTATTTACCTATTCTATTGTTTTTTTCCATTATTTACCTATTCTATTGTTTGTTTCATTATTTACCTATTCTATTGTTTGTTTCATTATTTACCTATTCTAAAAAAGAAGTTAAAAAAATAAATTAAAATTAAAATTAAAAAAATAAATACTATTTATTATCACATGAGAAAAAAAAAGCAGCAACATGTCACAGCTGGAACTAGACAATATTTGGCATTTTTATTTTTATAAATACTTACATGATTCGTCAATTGATTTTTCTGCCTTACAATCAATTAATCCACCAGTTGTACCAGTAGACATGTGATCAGCTCCAGTTTTAAGTTACTGGTTAAACGGGTCTATTCTCTCTATTATTCAATATAAACAAAGTGGAACCTAAAACTCATAGTTCACATATATAGTTCAGCTACTAACACGTCTCATATCTGGTTACTATGAGATGTTATAATAGAAATCCAACACAATGCAACACAATCTGGTTGTGGCTATATTATATTTCAGTGAACACTTCTTTGAGGTCCCACAACAACAACAGACAGGTAAAGTTTGTGTTTAAATGCATGTGTGCATTATTATTCCTCTTACCCTGTCTTTGGTCAGATCTGCAGTGGGCATGCGGTTCACATGTCCCTCTGTGGTGTCGTTGGACAGGTAGACTCCCAGCACCACGGCCAGCACCAGGACCCCGAAGAGGCAGAGCAGCAGCACCCGGGCCCGGGGCATCCTCAGCCGGTCACAGCCGGGCAGAGAGCCGGAGCTCAGCTGCTGCTGCAGAGGCTTGTACCTCCGACTGGACCTGGACATGACTGAGCGTCGAGCAGGCAGTCCTCCTAACAGCTACGTGTCCAAACAGACTTGTGGAGCATGTAGTAGGATGGAGACTCACACAGGAAGTGCAGGCTGTCTCTGAGCTGCAGCAGGCTGTCTGGGTCTGTCAGTCCAGTGATCACATCTGCAACAGTTTCAACACAATGAGACATCTTTCACATCCCAGAGTTGGTCCTTTGTGATCCCAATCTTCAATGCAGCTCTGTCTTTTGAATGCATTATTATATTTTAGAGCTGCTTTAATCAAATTAATCCAGGATGCATGCAGCAGCAACTATTTACTGTTGCTTTAAACTCATTTTCATCCACAAAAAAGCTGCAGAAGAGGACATGTAAAGTTAGCAAATTGTCCTGACTCTTCTGGTGCAGTAGTCCAGTTAAAAATGTACTAATTTAACGTCTTGTCATTACAGGACATGTTGGTGGTTGGTGGCTGTCTCCCAGTCAAATGGCGTGACTTCTTCTAAGGTTATATTGTGGTTGTGCAAACAGCTTTGTGGTGAGCTGTCGCCTCCTACTGACCGAGAGGAGGAACTGCAGCCAGTTACATTGTATATTATAAATAACAATTTGCACATATAAGAAAAGATAACAACTAGTCAATATGATTAAGATAAATATGTAAGCAATGAATTGGTATTGTGATTAAGTTACATTATAAGTAGTGAATTGGTATTGTGATTAAGTTATATTATAAGTAATGAAATGGTATTGTGATTAAGTTATATTATAAGTAATGAAATGGTATTGTGATTAAGTTATATTATAAGTAATGAAATGGTATTGTGATTAAGTTATATTATAAGTAATGAAATGGTATTGTGATTAAGTTATATTATAAGTAATGAATTGGTATTGTGATTAAGTTATATTATAAGTAATGAATTGGTATTGTGATTAAGTTATATTATAAGTAATGAATTTGTATTGTGATTAAGTTATATTATAAGTAATGAATTGGTATTGTGATTAAGTTATATTATAAGTAATGAATTTGTATTGTGATTAAGTTATATTATAAGTAATGAATTTGTATTGTGATTAAGTTATATTATAAGTAATGAATTGGTATTCTGGAGTGATAACAAATTTATATTTTGATAAGGATAATTATATCAGTAATTAATTTATATTTCTGTATGACACAGATTAAAGGTAATAATTATAGTTAAAATAATTATAAATAATAATAATTATAGTTAGACAAATTTGGGAAAATTTAATTAGAGTATATGTATGGCTCAATAAGGAAACTGGTTAGTAATTAATAATTGACTTATGGAGAAGGGGTGGGATTAAATAAATGTATACTTCTTCTCACTCCTTTTCGAATATCAATAATCAAGGCATCAAGTGTTTGACAATTTATTTTTCTTACGCTTTTCATTGTATGTAAATACTACTTGTTTCTGACTGTCCACTTGTCCACACGAAAAAAAAACGCCCCGTTTTTTCATATTCTGCGACCGGAAGTTGCCATTTACAAAGTAAGAGCTTGTATGAGGACGGTGCTATATGAAAGAAAAAGAAGCATGGTGCTGCTGTGTGTAACTGAAGGTGATGGACATGGATCAGTAAGTAGTTTTTTGAAACATTAAAAGAGTGTGTCTCAGGGAAGAAGACATGTCACATCACCGTCCTCATACGCTCTTACTTTGTAAATGGCAACTTCCGGTCGCAGAATATGAAAAAAAACGGGGCGTTTTTTGTTTTTAGAAATAGAAAATGAAAATCAACCCGTTTTTTTTAAAAGTTAAGTTCATCCCCTTTTTGACCCCGATAAAGAAAAACGTCTTGTATTTCAATATACATTTTTGTATTTTAAACAAAAATCAAATAACCACAACTTTTTTGTTTTTTAATATCCGTTTGTGAAAGTAAAATCAAATGGCCAAAAGATACACTGACCTACATGATTCAGATTATATTATATTATTATTATAAAACAACAGCATCTATTTTACATTCACTGTCAAGCTAATCTTTAGACCTATTGTTCACCCTATCTTTCTAATATTCTTCAGGAACCTCTATTCAACGTGTTGGTATGATTAACATGTACCAACATCTGCAGATGATGTAACACATTTTTTTTTTTTTCTTTTCTTACAACCAGATTGCATCATTTTAGCTTTAGCTTGCAGGTTAATAGATAGATAGATAGTAACTTTATTGATCCCGAGGGAAATTCAAGTTTCCAGCATCACAGTTCCATTGTGCAAAACATGTTAGTAAAAAAGGCAGTACAAAAGTTAGTAAAAATATACCAGATATAAAAATACAAGGAGATGAAGAAAACTGTTAAAACTGAATATAGTGCAGGGTAACAGCTGTGATACAGGACTATTCAAAAAGTGAATATAGTGCAGAAGAGACTGTTAAAAAGTGAATATAGTGCAGAAGAGACTGTTAAAAAGTGAATATAGTGCAGAAGAGACTGTTTAAAAATGAGTATAGTGCAGAAGAGACTGTTAAAACAAGTGAATATAGTGCAGAAGAGACTGTTTAAAAATGAGTATAGTGCAGAAGAGACTGTTAAAACAAGTGAGTATAGTGCAGAAGAGACTGTTAAAAAGTGAATATAGTGCAGAAGAGACTGTTTAAAAGTGAATATAGTGCAGAAGAGACTGTTTAAAAGTGAATATAGTGCAGAAGAGACTGTTTAAAAATGAGTATAGTGCATTATTATCTGTCCTACATTCCCCTGGGGGTGTATTTATATTCAATTCCAGAAATACTGGCTATATTCTTGTGTATTTATGATAATCAGTGAGCTTGAATCAACATTCTTCTTCTTCTTCTTTGGTGTTTATTGGCGGTTGGCAAACCATCTTAGAGGTGCATTACCGCCACCATCTGGACTGGAGTGTGGAACAGAAGATTGTGTAGAAACAAAATAGAACTAAAAAAAAAAAAAAAAAAAAAAAAATTAAATAAATAAAAAATGATAATGAAAACTCTAGATTCTTTTAACTAAATCAGTTTTTCTCAAAAACTGAATAATTTCACTGTATATATTATCTGCTTTATTCCCCAATAGACCTGACACTGAAAAGTCGTGATGTTTTGCCTTCCTTAGTGTCTGAAAAAGGTGATTCCTCTGGATAGTGTAATTACTGCAGTGTATCAGTACGTGTTCAACAGTTTCTGGCTGGTTACAGTGTGTACATTTCCCAGTTGGGTGTTTGCCTATTCGATATAATGTTTGATTAAGACCTGTATGTCCGATTCTTAGTCGAGTGATGATATTTTCTTCCCTTCTTTTCCAGCCCACCTTTCTCCCTGCTCCAACATGTTTCTGTATATTCTACATATGCCTTCCAGTTTCCTGATCATCCCAATACTCCTGCCATACTGTTTGTGCATATGTCTTGATGAATGGCTTCGCCTCAGCTTTACTTAATGGAATTTGTAATTCTATATTCTTAATTCTTAGTGTTTGTTTGGCCAGAATGTCTACCTGCTCATTTCCTTCCACACCAACATGAGCAGGAACCCATATGAATCGTGTACCTGTGCCTTTTATTTCCATCCTATACATAATGAGAAATATTTCATTAATTAAATCCGTTCTGACTGATGATCTACCAGATCCTATGCTTGTGAGTGCTGAAAAACTGTCAGATGCAATAACGGTGTTTTTTATTTCCCTCTCCTCTATCCACTGCAGGGCCAATAATATTGCCAATATTTCTGTAGTATATACTGACACATAATTTGATACTCGTTTCTTGATGTATGTCTCACTCACCGGGATATAAACTGCTGCACCTGCACACCCTGTCTCAGGATCTTTGGAACCGTCTGTAAATAAGAACACGGAGTCTGAGAAGTGCTGATCTAAATAATTCTGGACTATGCGCCATGCTGGAATTTTCTTTGACTTCTCCTTCAATTCCTGCTGTATATTGAGGTCAACATTTGGTAATGGGAATAACCAGGGAGGAATGGAGGAAACTGAAGAGCAATATTGGAATTGACATAACCCTATGTTTTCTGCCTTTGCATCACCTACCCACCCAAAGCTTATGAAGTTTGTTTCATTATGTTCCCAGCAGTCTATCAAAACACTTTTGGTAGGGTGAGTTTCATAATGCCCCTGAAGATTAACCCAGTATGCCAGCATTAATTTTATTCTTCTAATCCGTAGGGGCATTTCTCCCACTTCCACTTGCATTGCTGATACCGGAGATGTTCTGAATGATCCACTAATGATTCTCAAAGCCTGAGCTTGCAGTACATCTAATTTCTTGAGGTTTGATTCTGCTGCTGACATGTAAGCTACACACCCATAGTCAAGGACAGATCTCATGAGAGCCCAGTATATATGTTGTAAAGATGCTCTACTTGCTCCCCACTCCTGTCCTGTCAAACAACGCAGTATATTGATGACTTTTTTACATTTGCTCCTGATTTTATCTAAATGAATGTTCCATGTGAGCTTTTCATCAAACCAAATCCACAGAAATTGAACAGCTTTGACTTGCTCCAGAGGTTGATCATACAGTTTTAGGGAAATGGGTGCGATTTTACGCCGTTTTAAGAAACAAATAACTTGTGTTTTTGCTACTGATAACTTGAATCCCCATTTGTTTGCCCATTTCTCCACCTCAGCTATTGCAGCTTGCATTTTCTTATTAACAAATGATACATTGCGGCCTCTTATCCAAAGAGCTCCGTCATCCGCGTACATAGACTTTCCTATATTTTGCTCAACCTGAGAAAATATATCATTGATCATTATATTGAATAATAACGGACTACATACACTACCTTGTGGAGTTCCATTATCTACTGTATATTCATTTGAATATTCTGCATCTACTCTTACCTGTATTTTCCTGTCAAATAAAAAGTCCTTCACCCAATTATATGCTCTACCACCAATTCCCAATGAATTCAATTTAATGAGTAACCCTTCTTTCCAGAGCATATCATATGCTTTTTCCACATCAAAGAAGATAGCTAATACTACTTCTTTGTTGGTCTGTGCTTTCCTGATGTCTGACTCTAAGCATAAGACAGAGTCCATAGTATTGCGACCCCTACGGAACCCACTTTGATGTGGAGATAAAAGAGCTTTACTTTCCAGGAAATATGTTAATCTCTCTGTAACCATTCGCTCCATAATTTTACATAAATGAGAGGTTAGGGCAATAGGTCTGTAACTATATGGATCTGATGGGTCTTTCCCTGGTTTTAGAATAGGCACTATTACGGCTTGTTTCCACACTGAAGGAAGTTGTCCAGTTTCCCAAACTCTGTTATACAGTCTTAAAAGTGACCAGAGTGTTATCTGCCATGTTCTCTAACATTTTATAGCATACGCCATCTTTACCAGGTGTGGTCTGACGTGCACAAGTTATTGCTCTTCTCAATTCAAACATACTAAAAGGCAGGTCTATTGGATCTTCTGATGTCTCTTTTTTCTCTAATATTTTAGATTTCTCCAATAAAACTCTATTTCTACAGCGCCTGGCCTCATCTGTTAGGTTGTCGGAGCTGTGAACTTTCCTGAATGTTTGCGCCAGAAGTTCAGCCTTTTCTAGGTTGCTGACAGCCATTTTATCCCCATTGTTCATCACTGGTAATTTATAACTCCTTCTGATCCCTCCCATTCTCCTGATCATGCCCCAGACATCTGAAAGCTTTACTTCTCTTCCTATACTGCTACAATATTGCCTCCAAAATGTGCGTTTTTGGGTTCTTATTGTTTTCCTTACTATTGCCTGTGCCCTTTTATACTGGATCAAAGCATCCTGTGAATGAAGTTTTTTGAGTTCCCTAAATGCTTTATTTCTGTTTTTTATGGCTTTGCTACATTCGCTATTCCACCAAGGTACATTCTTAATACGTTTAGTTCCTGTACTCTTTGGGATTGTTTCCTCAGCAGACTGAATTATTTCATTAACTAGTTCACCATTAAATATGTTTACATCCATTTGATAATCTTCTTTAATTCCCTCACATCTCGTTGCACTTATCTCCTGGTAAGCAGCCCAATTAGCATTTTCCAACTTCCATCTAGGAATTTTCTTTCCCTTATCAAAATAAATTTTTACACCAACTTTAGTCACTACGGGGTAGTGATCGCTGCCCATTGTAGTATGCTTTATTACTTTCCATGTGCTTACACCTGCTAAAGTACTATTTACAAATGTTAGGTCAAGTGCTGCTTCTGTGTTTTGAGTGCAATTATACCGTGTTCCCTCCCCATTATTAATACACACCAAACAGTGATCATCTATAAATTCTTCTACAACTACACCATTAGCATCTGTGCTATTGCTCCCCCACAATGAATTATG
This sequence comes from Sebastes fasciatus, assembly GCF_043250625.1. Lineage (NCBI taxonomy): Eukaryota > Metazoa > Chordata > Actinopteri > Perciformes > Sebastidae > Sebastes > Sebastes fasciatus. The sequence continues at coordinate 20,554,494 of NC_133801.1, forward strand.
TGAATTAAAATCCCCACACCATATTACATTATTTTGCAATGATCCCCCTACATCCTCCAATATACCTTGACTTAATTTCCCGCATGGATTATAAAAGTTAATTATATCTATATCACCTCTGTCAGTCCACACCTTAACCACAATTGATTCATGCTCAGTGTTTACATGCATTATCTTGTAACTCATTTCATTCTGTATGAATGTTGCAACTCCTCCACCATTACCAGATTCCCTATCTCTTCTAACTACAGAATATCCCTTTACAACAAAATCCCACTGTGGTTTCAACCATGTCTCTTGTATACATATTACATTCGGTTTATTTTGTAATTTATCAATGTACTTCTTAAACTCCTGTCCATTTGCTATTAAGCTTCTCGCATTCCATTGTAGCAGAATTAGCACCATTAAGAGGATCCAGCCCATGTTTGTGCGGATTGTGTATCTTCATTCAGAGTGTCTCTAACTGTTTCCCATTGTAACCCATTTACTTCAAGGTACTTCTCAGCTGATCTTACAATTATTTTAATCCTTTCATTGCGACTTTTTGACTGTGCCGAACAGTTGATTATTTCTGCCATAAAGAGCACAAAGTCACTTTTTCTGACTAGCAGAGTTTCCTCCTTCAACTTATCGCATCCTGCACATTTTACAACATCTTCATTCACAGTGTTATTTTGCTTTGTCACCTTTATTCCTCCTGAAACCTTCTTTGCTGCCTCTGCATAGCTGATTCCCTGATACACCTTGACTCTCTGCACCTCTGCCGCTCTTTTGCTGACCTCACATCCACCGTACGCTGAGCTATGTTCTCCACCGCAATTGCAGCATTTCAGCTTTGCTCCCTGGGCACATTTGCCATACTCATGTTCTCCACCACATCTTCCACACCTTTGGTGTCCTTTACACACAGCCGCCACATGTCCAAATCGTTGACACTTAAAGCATCTGAGTGGTGGGGGAATATACAGCCTGACATCATAGCACATATATCCAATGTAGATCTTTTCGGGAAGTTTTTCCTCCTCAAAAGTGATCAGCACTGAGAGACTGTCACTTTTAATGCCATTTCTGTTTGATTTCATGCGTTTGACTTCACTTACTTTTGCATTAGTTATGTTTGCTTTAACATCGTCATCTGTTACACTTACTGGGATCCCTGAGATGACTCCCTTGACTAGTTTTTTGTCACCAGCTAGGGAACATTGTACTTTTTTGCCATTTATTTTGTTCATCCTGATTGCTCGCCCTTGTTGTCCTCCATCCTTGCACATAATTAACAGTGATCCGTTTCTTAACACTTTAGCACTTTTTATTTCTCCGATTTCTTTACATATTGATCTGGTAAGTTGTATTGGATTCCACTCTCCAAAAGAAGCCCCTTCTTGCGCCAGTTTAATGATTACCTTATAATCATCTCTCCTCCTCTCTGTTACAGCTTCTCTGCCAACAGAATCACTATCATCCGATTTATTATTTGGATTCTTTTTACGTTTCTTTTTCCGAGCAATATCCCACTCTCCGTAGCTCCCGCCACCTAATTCCATCTCGCCTAACTCGCTTCCTGATCCGTCACTTCCCTCTGCCATCTCCTGTCCAGTCACAGCCCAGTGTTGCCAACCGCCTTCCGAGCTGTCTCTCTCCCTTGAATCAACATGCAAGAAAACCTGTTATATGACCTACTTCTATCTCCCGCCAGATTTTCATTC